>NC_088686.1:41377250-41991500 GCF_028017835.1 Emys orbicularis
CCCAGGTCTACCAATGATTCTCTCTATAATTTTGGACAAGTCACGCCTCCTTTCTGAGCTTCACTTTCCCCATCTGAAGAGAAGGATACTGACCAATCTCCCAGGAGCCTTGGAAGGCTAAGTCCATTCACAACTGTAAAGCACTCTTAGATGTATGATAAGCATTATTAGAACTGGAAAACGCATAGTACTCACCATCCTCCAAAGAGTTTGGACATGTTGCATCTACAGTGCTCCCAGTCAAGGACTGATAAGCAAACTCCAATGTCTAACATGGCAATGCAGATCACTAAACACTGGCTCATCTGACCAAAGCAAAATGCATGTTTTTATCCATATGGGGGAAAGAATAACTGCATGCATCCAGGTGAAGACAAAGACATAGGTGACATGGTGCTCTGGGAATGGTAGCTAGTACCTTGGGAAAATAGTTAGCTTTGTAATCATCTCTGTTGGGAAATTGGCAAGGGCCTCACTAGCCAACAGCTCTGTACCCTTTCACCATTCCAGAAAAATATTCCATTTCAACACCTCTGTTCCCTTTCACCATTCTGGAAGAACAGAAGGACAATTCCTATGATTAGAATGTATAATACAGTGGCAGGCACAGGAGTAGAGAACCTAGTGGAGGGGACAAGAATTCAGGAAAGCCCTTGGATACCACACACAAGAAGAAGAATTATTAAACACTGGCATTAGATCGGCTCCTAAGCACTTTGCTGGCTTATTCACAATTTACACAAGGGCCTTTGAGCGATCAGAGAAGGTCCAGCAAGAAAACAGCAGGGAAGTAAATCAAACAGGCTATGTGTACAAACATAAAGGTTACACCCATTGTGTCTCAGACAAGGCTTTAATTACAGTTACTGTTCATTAAATCACCACCAATGTGTTATATAAATTTCACTCTCTCACCCCCTAGGATAGCAGAGGAGAGACTGGGAGCAGCAAGAGAGTCAAGCACCGTGTCTTGCTCAACGGAGCCTCCTGTTGCCCATGCAGGAGCAACAGAGGTCTGCAAAGCCAGCCGGGTATATTCTTGGATTTGGAGCTGCATTCTCTTTTGCATCATCACATTGGCCACCAGATTAGGTGGACGAATAGTGTCACCCCAAAATGGGAAACCCCTAGTTGAGGGTGGTGTGATGGGGTGCACTCACAGCTGTTGGCACCTCTTCCTGGGGATTAGCTCTGCCAGGTGCTATGTCATCCTCCAGTGGTGTCTCTTCCATTGCCCTCTTATCCTGCACAACCCTCTCGCCCCAAGAACCACAGCCTCCTCTTTGTGACTTGGCCTTCTGGCCAGGTCACTGTGCGGTTTCCCCTTCCTGGGCAGGGGAGATGGTGGGGAGGGTAAAAAGTCTTTCCAGAACAAATTGTCCCAGGGTTCCCTCTGCCTGGTCTGTCACACAGCCCCCCCATGGCTGGTAGGGGAACCCAGGCTCACCCTCTACTCCAGGTTCTAGCTCAGGGACAGTCTAGTTCAGAAGTTCTCAAACTGTGGGTAAGGACCCCAAAGGGGGTCACAACCTCATTTTAATGGGGTCACCAGGGCTGATTTAGACTTGCTGAGGCCTGGAGCCAAAGCCCAAGGGATTCAGCCCTGGGCAGTAGGGCTCAGGTTACAGGGCCCCTGGCTGGGACTGAAGCCTTTGAGCTTCAGCTTTGGCCCCTTTCCCACCTGGGGCAGTACAGCTCAGGCTTTGGCCCTCCTGCTCAGGCTTTAGTCCCTCCATTCTGGGGTCATGTAGTAATTTTTGTTGTCAGAAGAGGATAACAGTGCAATGACATTTGAGAACCCCTGCTTTAGTCAGCAGAAAAGGTCTGCACTCTTATTCCTTGCTGCTATTCCCCTAAGACTTCTCCTACCTTCCCAGCACACACCCCCAGGATTAGCAGCAGCCTCCTAACTCCCTCCTCTCATAGGCTGCCCTTTACAGTCCTAAACACACCTCCCTCCTCTCACAGAATTACTCCAACCCCTTAGTTTTGTACTGGCCCATCCTGTTCCCAGCTGAGCCTCCTGTTTGATTAATCAATCCCTACGCCCTGGCTCCTCCTTCAGGTGCCACCTATAGGTTAATTTGGACAGATTTACCCTCTCAGGGCCAGTGTGAGGAGTATGCCCCATCACAGGTGGGGATTATCCAGGAGCAAAAGTCACAACTACGGAGACTTGGAACCAAACAAACACAGAGCCAAAACTTCATTCCATATAGGCTACCAAATAGCCTTCAACTTTCAACCAACACTGCCTTGAATCAGATTGGAATTGAGTTGACAGCTCCATATCTCTTCTCCAGTGCCTCGGGGGCAGGGGAGGGTCATTTAAAGGGAATGCCAAACATTAAACCAATGTAAAAATGCCTCTTAATTCTCTAAGCGATTAAAAGAGATGGACTCCACAGCCCCTTGCTTTCTGAGGCCCTTTTAGACACCCACGAACAGGCACAGTGGCACAGCACAGCAGAGGGTGACAATTGAGAAGGGCTCTGCTCTACCTTATAATTATTAACATTTACAGCTGCATCCATAAGTGAAATTTGTAGCACTTTTTCACCCTCCCACAAAGCTGTCTGAGTGGATGCTGCTTGCAGCATCTGAAAATGATTTTGGGGAGGATTTTTTGCCTTATGAACTAGCATAATATTTTACTATTTATATTGTTACAGTATAATCGCTTGGGGGGCGAGGACTGTCTTTTCATTCTGTTTGTGCAAGCACCTAGCATAATGGGGGGGACTCCTAGGCACTACCTCCAATACAGATAATGAAGAATAATTAAGATAAATATTACACACACTCCAATATACAGCAAGAGATCAGTCCCCTCCTCATTTCTTCATCAACCAGCAGCCACAGAGAGATGGGAAACAGAGGAGACCCAAGCCAGCAAAGGAAATGGAGGGTTCAAAGACAATCCTGGCACCCAGAAGGCAATGGAAGACCCTCTCCACAACAATCCCACATCTATGGGGCTAGTTTTCCCCAAATTAATGTCCACTTGGCCCTTTTCACAGCAGCAAAATTAATTAATTAATAAAATCCCGGGGTGATGTGGTTGAGAGAGAGTGTGTTGCTCTTACTGCCCACAATCTCAGCAAAGCAAGTCTGGAGTCCCTTCCCGAGAAGGGGTCATGCTACCAAGGCGAGTATGATGTACTGCAATCTGGCCATACTACATAGAGAGAGTGTTGTAACATAGTCAGACATGGAGAAGACCTGTTCAGCCAGGATAGATTAGATAGCAATTCACATACACCAGTTAACCTCCCTTTGGATGAGCAGGACTATCAACCTTGTGATGCACAATGCCTTTACTCAGCTTAGATAATTCGCTCCATAAAACCCAATACATAGAACCAGTGACCTCAGTAGACCTTAGTGTCTCCAAATGGCAGGCCTCGTACGCAACACATCCACCTCACTTGACAAAGGATTATGGGGTTCATTAATGGTTAGACTAGACACATTTTGGTGACCTGCAACAGAAATGTTAGATCTCACATTTGGGGTTTCCCTGCCCTGTAATCAGCAGTATCATAATGAGAGTGTCAGAACTGTATCACAAAAGGCCCCTCAAGACACATCTGGAGAGCAGTCAGAAAGACTGGTGAGCTTTCGGTGACATCAGATGGAAAGGTTGAAGTTCAAATGTGGCTTCCTACCCCCAGAACGTAGGGGTTCCTAATAATAAATGAGTGTCCCACCTTTCAACATTCTAGCTCACCGGGAACATGGCAATTAAGTTAATTTGCCAGACTCCCAGTCACAAGCATCTGTATTATATTCAATACCCACACACAATATGTGGGTATATAACACATAATCCTGCAAGAACGGCCATTCCTCCCACCCCACCTACACGCTCAGGAGGAAAAATGCTCCTGCAGATATGATTCAATCCCCCTTCTGTGGCGTACAGTGCTCTGATGTGCTGCCAGAACATTGTGGCCTGTTCCAAAATAAATGAAGAGCTTTCCCCGCTTGCTGTGTAATGATAGTACCAATTCTGAGGTCCCCATCAGAGAAAACATTGCCAAGTACAGAGATCTCCTTCAGTGTGGTATCTGCTACAGCACACAAGGTAACCTGGCACAAGCAGGGACAGGCCATGGGATGGGAAAATATCTCCTTCCTTCCAAATGCCTTCAACATCAGGATCTGGGAATGGCACTGCTTACATGTGAATTCAGCTGAGGACACAAAGGAAATGAGTTTGCTAGTATCAGATCAGTCAAGAGAGCATACACATCTCATAAAACCTGTTTGACTCGATTGGCAGATTTATCCCTAAAGGGATAAGACTGGAATAGCAGGGGAAATGGCAAATCAGTAGTGAAGTGCATTGCAGAGTGGTACGGGATCCCAGGACTGCAACACTAGGAGGGTTAGGATTGAGGCCCATTAGCAGAGCTGTGCATGGGAGGGGGGGCACAAACTGAGATAGCAGGGAACTTGTAAGTCAGGAATGAGGTGCACTGGCAGAGCTGCGTGTGCAGGGGCCCAGGACTGGAATAACAGAGAGAGGTTGCAGGTCAGAAATGAAGCGAGTCTTGCACAGGGCCTGTTTATTCTTTGCTGATCTGTAGTTAGCATTACCAGCTTCTCATTTTCATAAGAGCCAAACTCAGCCACTTTAAATTTGATAAAAGTTTGATCCATCAGTGAGATGCTACTGTCTCTTTACTGTACCACTAGTTAATGTCCTAATTCCCCCATCTGCATTCTCCGGGGCACCCTAGGGTCACAGATTTAAGGGAGATCAGACCTTATTCTCTCTGATCTCTTCTATCTCCTTCCCTTCATTCTTCTCGCAATTAAAAAAATTTATCTTATGTCATAGAATATCAGGGTTGGAAGGGACCTCAGGAGGTCATCTAGTCCAACCCCCTGCTCAAAGCAGGACCAATCCCCAGACAGATTTTTGCCCCAGATCCCTAAATGGCCCCCTCAAGAATTGAACTCACAACCCTGGGTTTAGCAGGTGAATACTCAAACCACTGTCATTGTTACCAGAAATCACTGTTATTTTTAGGAATTTATTTGAAAGTGCCCACAAGACATCTGCAGTTATAGGAGCAGGAATACTCATTTTAGGTGCACATTCCAAGTATCCCTTGCCCACTGCAGCCCTAACCTGGCTCTGTACCTCCCCATATCTTGCCTCAGACTAGAGTGGTCTCAGCAACTATTGTAGGCTCAGGTTGGGGTTTGGTTGGTGTGGGCAGTGGCTGCTGGTTCTGTTTTCCCTAGTGTGTGTGTGTGTGTGTGTGTGTGTGTGTGTGTGTGTGTGTGTGTGTGTGTACACACTGTAAATTTTTCTCTCATTTCTCTATAGCTCTCAACTCATCATCCCTATTTTTAGAAGAGCTGATGGATGCTGACAGAAGGGGGAGGGGAATTCATCACAACTATATTTTTTCCTTCCTGATAATTTGACTGAAGCCTTTCACGACCACCGGCGAGTTGGAATGGTGCCAGTTAGCAAAGCCGGCTCAAGTTGGCACTCAGACACTACAGTAATGGGAGCAATATATAAAACTAGACACAACAGACCATGTGCTCTGGTTAGTTTCTGATCATTGTGCCCACTAGACTTAGCACCAGCCATCTTCCTCTCCCCCCCACAAAGACAGACACATCCTGATTTTGCACCAACCAATGAAAATGGGCAGAGTCCTGATTAATCCAGATGACTCTGCAAAACTGCAGCAGGAGCAGGCAGGGTTCCTTCCCAAACGGGATTACCTTCAGCTGATATGGCTCGCATGGGGGTGGAGTAAGAGCGAGTAAGCAGGGCGGTTCAGGTGAATTCTAATTAACTGGAGCATCCTCACTTCAGAGACTGAAGCTCTCCTCTAGGGGGCACCAGGGTGGTGGGTGAAGGACATTCAAGTCTCATTACAGGAGTCTAAATGCCCCCGCTCAGATTCCTTCTTTCAAGATACAGTGTAGCATGATTCTAGGTCTTGGGAAAGAGGCACTTCTTAGGGAGGGGAGGCATTTTAACAGAATTCATTGAATTTCTAAGGAAGGCAAAATACGCTGGCAAAGATAACAATGCAACAGAGCAGGGAAGATGCTGAGAGCCTGGTCGGGGTTCCGAGCATATGGTGTGCCCAAGAGGACTGGGCCATACATCATGAGGAGGACAGGGGGCAGCAGAGAGTCCCAGAGTGTTCTGATAAGGACACTGTGAGGGCCTAGAGAGACCAAGGGAAAGAATGAGAGAGTGAACCAGTCCCAGGCACATCACTAAAAAGCAGAGGCTGGCCGCCTCTGGAAACATGTCACTCAGCTAAGGGTGGGGAGAGAGCAGTACTGCTACAAGGTCACATTGCTTCATTAATTTGAGGGGAAGGAGGGGAGAGAGAGTCAAGAGTCACTTTCCCCTTTCTCTGCTGAAGAAAGGCTGAGACGCATCAAGGGGGAATAGACCGATCCAAGCCAGCTATGACACTGGGGCTTTTCTGGCATGAAATCACCTTTCAAGAACACTTTGGAAACACACACTCACTGAACACAGTATGCAATTATATACTGCTGCCACTCAGGATAAGTAAGTGGCTGCACTATATCCCGGCTGCAGCAGCAGGTGAAGCATACCAGGCCCTGACAGGGGTGTCAGGCCTGAACACCAACTGTCTGGGAAGGGATCATATAGCCACAGAGAACAGGACACAAGCTTATTGTTGTAAGGTTATTCTGGAGCACTGGGCTGCACACACTGGGTCTGGTATTGCAGGGTTGCTCTTGTCTTCAGCATTGGGCTGCATACAGTAGGTTTAGTTATTGTAAAGTTGCTTCTGAGCACCGGGCTGCACATGTTGAGTTGCTACCGTATCATAGGTTTGCTCTTGGATATTGAGCTATGTACACTGGCTCGTTAATGCAGGGTTGCTCATGAGGCCCAGATGAACTGGGTCTTTAGGTGAGAAGAATTTGTTTTGGAGAAAAAGAAATAAGCGTTGACAATTCCATCAGATAAATGAAGGGGGAGGGGGGCGAAAGGATGGTCCAATTTTGGGTCCCTGCCACTCCCAGTCTCCCCTTTAACACATGGGCTTATGTGGGCATGATAACACTAGGATCCAAAAGCCAATTTGGCCTTGGTATAGACATAGCCCCATGAGGAAGCTGCCCTTATACTATGCACCCAGGGAGAACAGCAGTGGGTAAAAACAACCAGCAGGAAGCCGTCCGAGTGAGGAAGAGTCTCCTCCACACACCCGCCCACGGGGAGCTGCTAAATAAACACCAGCTCATGCAGTCGTGACTGCTGAGCCTAGCAGGTTATTCTTACTCCTTCTCAGCAACCTCCTTCCCAACCTCCTCCAGTAAACAGGCACAGCATTCACAGCGCAAGAGAAGCCTTGGCCCTTCCCTGTTTCTCATTACCCTACGCCACCCACTCACATTTTGTGCAGTCTGTTGCTAGATGGGGTCCTTCTTCTGCCCTTGGCCTCTCTCTCTGCTCCCCCACCCACCGTTTTAATTTGCATTAATATATTTTAATCTTTTTTAGCTAAATCCCTATCCCTCACAAATTTTGTTCCTGTTGCTGGGTGGAGTTAATGAGTTGCCAGATGCAGCTCAGCAAATTTGGGGGTTCTTCAGTCTAAAAGGGGGAGATCACTTACAATGGATAGATCACTGCCCACAGCCACTGGAATGCAGAGGACTGCAGACGGAGGTTATTTGTACAAAGTGGCCTTAAGGTTAAGGCAGAGGGTGGGGAGTTAGGAGACCTCGGCTCTCTTCCTGGCTCTAATGTAGACATGTGTGACCTCTGATAAGCCACTTAGTCTCTCCTTGTTTCAGTTCTCCCATCTGAAAAAAGGGAATCATTAATAATAATACAAGCATAAATCTGTAGTCACTTAGGACTACATGACTATTGCGATGCTGAGCACTGAGGCCATTTTAACTTCATGACAACAGTGAAGACAGAACTATGATCTTCTGGCTCAAAAGGCACAGGCCCCGGCTACCTGAGATCAAGGAGAAGCACTACTAGCTGACACAGTTGGGCAGCAGCAATTCACACATTAACCAGCTCATTGCCATAGGGACCCACCTCACAAGGCTTGCTGAGGCTTCATTCATAGATTTCTTTAAAGAGCTCTGAGAGCCTCAGATGGAAGGCATTTTACATAGGAAACGTATTGTTATTATTGGATCTCCAGCCTGGTTTACAGCCCATCGTGTCCTCCTTAGGTCAGTAGGGGACAACATACCTTCCATTAACATTGTAGTCTAGGCAATCTCTTCTGGGTAGACTAGGAACAATCCAGTGGGCCAGATGGGAACAATTGACTCACTTGTGACTTGCAGCCTGGCCACCTGCACTGGGGTCTTAATTTTATGCAGTGTAGTTGTAGCCATGTTGGTCCCAAGAGTTAACACATAATGTAAGGGACCATTCAAGATAGAATGGCCTGTTAAAACCTATGCAGTCATAGGACAAAAAAAGGAGGTTAGTGTAAATTGTAAAATTGTAACAAGCCATAAATCCAGTGTTTCTATTCAGTCCGTCATTTTTAGTGTACAGCAGAGTAATGGATGTAAGAGAACAATAGCAGATGCAAAACCTGCAGACATATCTCCACTGCTACAATGATCAATACCCCACAACATACTTTTCAAGCTCCACAGATGCTACATGTGCCTATCACAACATGTCGTATAGCTCATTCAATGCAGTAAATGCCCCAGCAACTATGTGGGTGAAACCAGACAATCACTACGCTCTCAAATGAACTCACACGGGAAAATGATAAAAGACAACACCAACCTATCACCTGTGGGTGAACACTTTTCACAAAGCGATCACTGTGTGTCTGACCTATCAGTCCTCATCCTCAAAGGAAACCTGCATAACACTTTCAAAAGACAAGTCTAGGAGTTTAATTCATAACTCTGCTAGAGACATTAAAAATCATGGACTGAATAGAGACACTAGATTTATGGCTTATTACAACAATCTGTAACCCACTAACCCTATATTTTTGTCCTATGACTGCAGAGTTAACTGGCTACTCTATCTTGAATGGTCCCTTAAAATATGAGCTAACTACTTATGCTACACAATCTGTTCCACCTTGCATTTAACTGTGATGCTCAGAGTACCTTTCCCAGACCCGAAGAAGAGTTCTCTGTGGTGTGAAAGCTTGTCTTTCTCACCAACAGAAATTGGTCCAATATAAGATATTACCTCAAAGTTCAAGCCCTCCATGTGCAGAATGGTACCTCATGAGCCTGGCCTTCTGAAGAAGACGACAGGCTTCTTGGAAGCCTCTTCTGGGAGGCCACTAGACTTGTGTGTGAGGGTGAAGATACACGTCACTTGCTCCCTCAGGGAAGGCAGCGTTGCATTTTGTTGTTGTTGGCTTGTTTCTGGTTTTGCTGACTTGACCGTCCAGAATGATAAAGCAGATGGAAGTTCTGATTGTATCGGACAAGAGCAGCATGAGAAAGTGAACGGTGGAGGCAAAGATATGTGGCAAGGAGGGAAGAGATGTATAATGCAAGGAATGACATTTGGAGGACTCCAAGTTGACAGAAACAAAGAGCTGCTAGCATTATCTGCACCTGACAGGGGGATACAGACCCCACAGAGAAGATGGAAAGCAATGGGAGCTCAATAAGGAAGGAACATGATAATGAAATAAACAAAAAAGGTCTGCAGTCTCCTTCTAGGAGGACAGATCCTTTAACTTTAACTACTAAGCCCCAAGTGGTTTACTTGGCAGAAGGAACATAACTCTTCAAACGCACTGGAACAGCCATGTCCCCAAGCCAGCTAAGGTCTAACAGGAAGCCATCAGGGAACCCAGACACTCAGCAGTGCTGTATAACCAGCTCCGCTATCTCTAGGTCACACAATCTGAGCTGTCACAATACTGTGGGGTGAGGGTAGGGGTGAGAGATTGCAGGTATGTATCCAGCAGGAAATCTTCATTTAGCACAAGAGCTCCCTCTAGGGAGCAAGAAGGGGAAAGGCAGATGAACTTTTTATGTTCTCTTAAGATGCCAGGAACAGAAATGGTGGCAAAAATAACCTTTCCCATAAGCAAGACACCCAGCTAATATACCAGCATTTCTATTTAAGGAACTCCAAGAACTGTACAGTTAAGTCCCTGTGGAATATTATAAACCTGAGGGCACAAAGAGGTGAAAGCCAATATTTTTCAAACCTGTGAATAAATTCAGGCATCTTAATCAATGGCTGTTCTAGATTTGATTTTGACAAATAGGGAGGAACTGGTTGAGAATTTGAAAGTGGAAGGCAACTTGGGTGAAAGTGATCATGAAATGATAGAGTTCATGATTCTAAGGAAGGGTAGGAGGGAGAACAGCAAAATAAAGACAATGGATTTCAAGAAGGCAGATTTTAGCCAACTCAGGGAGTTGGTAGGTAAGATCCCATGGGAAGCACGTCTAGGATTAAAAAAAAAAAATTGAAGACAGTTGGCAATTTTTCAAAGAGACATTATTAAGGATACAAGAGCAAACTATCCCACTGCGTAGGAAAGATAGGAAGTATGGCAAGAGACCACCCTAGCTTAACCAGGAGATCTTCAATGATCTAAAAATAAAAAAAGTGTCCTACAAAAAGTGGAAACTAGGTCAAATTACAAAGGATGAATATAAACAAATAATACAAGTATGTAGGGACAAAATTAGAAAGGCCAAGGCACAAAATGAGTTCAAACTAGCTAGACATAAAGGGTAACAAGAAAACATTCTACAAATACATTAGAAGCAAGAGGAAGACCAAGGACAAGGTAGGCCCATTACTCAATGAGGGCAGCTGGGGGAGGGAGGGAATAATAACATAAAATGTGGAAATGGCAGAGGTGCTTAATGACTTCTTTGTTTTGGTTTTCACCAGGAAGGTTGGTGGTGATTGGATGTCTAACATAGTGAATGCCAGTGAAAATGAGGTAGGATCAGAGGCTAAAATAGGAAAAGAACAAGTTAAAAATTATTTAGACAAGTTAGATGTCTTCAAGTCACTGGGGCCTGATGAAATGCATCCTAGAATACTCAAGGAGTTGACTGAGGAGATATCTGAGCCATTAGCGATTATCTTTGAAAAGTCATGAAAGACGGGAGAGATTCCAGAAGACTGGAAAAGGGCAAATATAGTGTCAATCTATAAAAAAGGGAAATAAGGACAACCCGGAGAATTACAGACCAGTCAGCTTAACTTCTGTACCCAGAAAGATAATCGAGCAAATAATTAAGCAATCAATTTGCAAACATCTAGAAGATAATAAGGTGATAAGTAACAGTCAGCATGGATTTGTCTAGAGCAAATTGTGTCAAACCAACCTGATAGCTTTCTTTGACAGGGTAACAAGCCTTGTGGATGGGGGAAGCGGTAGACATGGTATATCTTGACTTTAGTAAAGCTTTTGATACTGTCTCACATGATCGTCTCATAAACAAACTAGGGAAATGAAACCTAGATGGTGCTACTATAAGGTGGGTGCAAAACTGGTTGGAAAACCATTCCCAGAGAGTAGTTATCAGTGGTTCACAGTCATGCTGGAAGGGCATAACGAGTGGGGTCCCACAGGGATCAGTTTTGGGTCCAGTCCTATTCAATATCTTCATCAATGATTTAGATAATGGTATATAGAGAGTACACTTATAAAATTTGCAGACAATACCAAGCTGGGAGGAGTTGCAAGTGCTTTGGAGGATAGGATTAAAATTCAAAATGATCTGGACAAACTGGAGAAATGGTCTGAAGTAAATAGGATGAAATTCAATAAGGATAAATGCAAAGTACTCCATTTAGAAGGAACAATCAGTTGCACACATGCAAAATGGGAAATGACTTCCTAGGAAGGAGGACTGCGGAAAGGGATCTGGGGGTCATAGTGGACCATAAGCTAAATATGAGTCAACAGTGTAACACTGTTGCAAAAAAAGCAAACATCATTCTGGGATGTATTAGCTGGAGTGTTGTAAGCAAGACATGAGAAGTAATTCTTCCACTCTACTCCATGCTGATTAGGCCTTGATATAAAATTATTCTACTTAACTGCCAGGGGGCAAATTTGTCACGTACACATGGGAGAAAGAAGAAGGACAAAATGCAGGGTCAGCTATGGGTAGTCAGGAAGTTCCTTCAAGAGGAAATGTAGCCAAACTCCAAACCTGGAGACAATGGACCTTTCTGTGCCTGCGTCCTGTAGATAGCTAACCACTTAGTTTGCAAAATAAGCAAGGAGGGGGCAAATAGATGAATAATAAGGGGTCATAAGAGGGGCAGATACATGTAGCTTGCTAATTATGTATGGTAATGATGGCAAATTTTGGCCAATCATAGAGCGATAGATTATCATAAGCAACTGCATATAATGCTTTGGTGTAAGTGTTTTCTTTGTTCTTGCTGACTTATGAGCTCGAACCCAATTGCAATTGAAATAAACAGATCGCCCCTCCCGGGGCTCCTTGCTTGGCTAGCTGTGTCCGTCTCTCCTTATTCCTCAGCTGGAACGGACAGAAATTTCTATGACAGCCTCAACTGGAGTATTGTGTCCAGTTCAGGGCATCACATTTCAGGAAAGATGTGAACAAATTGGAGAAAGTCCAGAGAAGAACAAAAATGATTAAAGGTCTAGAAAACATGACCTATGAGGGAAGATTGAAAAAATTGGGTTTGTTTAGTCTGGAAAAGAGAAGACCGAGAGGGAACATGATAACAGTTTTCAAGTACATAGAAGGCTGTTACAAGGAGGAGGGACAAAAATCATTCTTCTTAACCTCTGAGGATAGGACAAGAAGCAATGGGCTTAAATTGCAGCAAGGGAGGTTTAGGTTGGACATTAGGAAAAACTTCCTAACTGTCAGGGTGATTAAGCACTGGAATAAATTGCCTAGGGAGGTTGTGGAATCTCCATCATTGG
The DNA here is from genome assembly GCF_028017835.1 of Emys orbicularis. Taxonomy (NCBI): domain Eukaryota; kingdom Metazoa; phylum Chordata; order Testudines; family Emydidae; genus Emys; species Emys orbicularis. The sequence goes on from NC_088686.1 coordinate 41,390,177, forward strand.
AGATTTTTAAGAGCAGGTTAGACAAACACCTGTCAGGAATGGTCTAGATAATACTTAGTCCTGCCATGAGTGCAGGGGACTGGACTAGATGACCTCTCGAGGTCCCTTCGAGTCCTATGATTCTATGAGAGAAAACAATGATATTCCAACAGTTCCTCTGCACAACAAAGGGCCCAAAGCTTCCTCTCCCTAAAATACATACTAAGAAAAAAATATTCTAGCCAGCACCCCTTTCAGCCCTCCCTCCACCTACCCCAGTTCTAATGCTACAGAAGGCGAAGTCTACATGGCACTTAACTTCAGAGCGGCTGGGACAGCACAAAGGGTTCATTTAGCCTACTTAGGAGGGGGAAAAGTTTCTTCCAATTAAATGATAAGACAAACATTTAAAGGAATCAGCTCTCATTTCCTTGAATTATAGCCCTAATTCATTCATTACACATAATTATTACATTTGCTCACAATGATTAGATAAGTCTTCACTTATAACAGAGAAATAATAGGGTCTGCCAATGTTTTCATGTATCATTTTGTATAAAAAGGCCCTAAAGTTACGCATGTCATGTGTGATTGTTGTAAAACAAAGAAAGATTTTTTAAAATACACAGTATGGCTAAGGGGGAAACAGGCTAAATGCCCCTACAAGTATCTGAAAGCTGCAACTCCCAAAGGGGGAGACAAATTGTTTAAGGTGATCTAACAGAGCAATGGGAAGAAATGAACAAAGGAAAATTTCGGCTGAAAATCTAGAAATATTTCCCAATGGTGAGGTCAATGACACTATGGGAAGTGCTGGAACTTCCGTTGCTTGGGGCATTTTAAACTGGATTGGACAAAGCCATGGAGAGAATCGACTGTAGTGAACCATCCTGCATCGACCAACAATGGTCTTTTCCATCTCTGTCTTCTCTCATCCCATGATCTGAAGAGTCTTTTCTCCTCTCGATGTGTTGAAGAGCTATTAGCATCATGGAGGGGAGCTTAGACCATGGTTGGGAATCAGTGACTGAAACAGAAGCAGTTAGTGTAGACACCTGCATTCTGAAGCTTTAGAATTTTAAATGAACCTTTGAAGTCTGTCCACTTCTCAGTCCTGAGGCCTCCCCCTCCCCCCGATATTTTGGCGTAATACTGTCCCTGCAGGATAACAGAGACACAAGGTGGGTGAGGTATAGGGTGACCAGATGTCCCGATTTTATAGGGACAGTCTCGATATTCAGGGCTTTGTCTTATATAGGCTCCTATTACCCTCCCCACCCCATCCCGATTTTTCACACTGGCTATCTGGTCACCCTAGTGAGGTAATATCTTTTATTGAACCAATGACTGCTGGTGAGAGAGACAAGCTTTTGAGCCACAAAGAGCTCTTCTTCAGGTTGGGAAAAGGAACTAGCAGCGTCACAGCAAAATGCAAGGTGGGACAGATTGTTCAGCATAAATAGTTAGCACATACTGTAAGTAGAGTGGCCCATTAGGATAACATTAGACAGTGCAGTGCACCAAAATATGATAAATGAAGGTCACTAAAAAACTTATCACACTAAACTCTGCCACTAGAATCTGCACAGATTATGTTTTCATCATCAAATGTTTCATCATCAAAAGTTTTCATCATTAGTGGCAAAGGGGGCTGAAATCCTTAGTCCTAGTTAGAGTTCTAGTGTTTAGTTATCAGAAAAAAAGCCGTTTTCAAAATTCACTTTCCTCCTCCCATTCCCCTCTCCCAGGGCAACTCAAACACACACACAAAACACTAATAACAAATGGACTCTTGAAGCATAGGGTAAGTGCTGATATAAAGTGCTGCCAGAAGAAGTCATTTGCAGGGTACAAAAACTTTTATTCACCGTATAAAACACAGGAACTATGCTTCTGATTCTTGAGTATCATCTACTGGCACCGTATCTATTAGCTGTTTACATATAAACAGATCTCAAGTACGCCTGTAACACTTTTCACGGAGGATGTCAAAGCACTATACAAATGTTAACTAATGCTGTCTTACAGACCCACTGTGATGTGGGTGTTATTCGCATTTGGTAGATGGGGAAACTGGGACATTGAAAGGTTAAGTGACCTGACCAAGGACATATAACAAGCCTGTGGCAGAGTCAGGAAAATACTGCATCCGAAGAATGGCAGGTATCTATTACAGCAAGCAGTGTTGTCTGGTGGTTTGACCATGTGAATAGCCTAGTCTTTGAACCTCCATTCCACCACCCAACAATTAACCTAACTCAGGCATAATGCAAAAGCTGTAGAGGTTTCTGAAAGTTTACAGTGCATCATTCTGGCCTGTTTGGAAGGAATGTGGTTAACTAGAAGGGGTAACATGGCACCAACTGCTCAAAGCAATTAAATGACATACCATTGCCCACTGCCTGCTAAGGATGCTAAAGATCCTTGCTGACTCTCTGGCACTCAGCTAGCCACTGTACTTCACAGCCTATGGAGAGGTGAGAAGCTCTGTGTAGAAGAATCAACCAGAGAACCTGCCCATGCAGCGTTATTTGTTTGAGCCCATCTGCCTTCAAGCATCACATATAGCCAGGGACTTCTGAGAACAGCAGGCTCCATTTGGAGTCCTAGGAAGCCAAAATGGAGGTTCTATGGCAGGCAGGGACCGAGGGAGAATATTAAACACTCTATGCCTAATTGAGCATTTTTCAAATTAGCCTGACTGCCTTATTTGCTCTATTCAGACAGAACAAAGAGCTGAAATGTTACGAAGCATCTGCAGCACTCAAGCCCAATAGGCACCCTCCCCCTCCTGCCAACCTAGCCCATCACCTCTCCCAGATGCTCATGTGGAAAGCACATGCAGATGGAATGGAGTGTGATACTCTCTCCCACTCAGTTACAGGGGCATACCACCACCCTTCCCCAGACCAGCCATGCCAGCTTCCCATAGAATTGGGCCAGTTATTCCAGACTCTTCTGAGTTACCGTCCTTAAACTTCATTTTCAGGATCAATAAATTTGAACTGTGAACCAGCCCAAACTACCTATATTCTTTACCTCCTGATGTCTTGGTTTGTCTTCAAATCCAGACCACAATATATGCTTTAATCAAAGACAAGTACAGGTCTGTCGCATCTTACGCGCATTTAACATGCGCGATTTCAACTTTACGCAGTCGGCAAAAACCAAAAAAAAAGAGAAAAACAACAGTTTTAATACTATACCTGTAGTACGGGCGATTTCGCCCGCCATTGAACTCAATGGGGTTTTGGCTATACGTGGTTTTGGCTTTACGCGCTAACCGCGGAACGGAACCCCCGTGTAAGATGAGACAGACCTGTAATCAGGCTCAGCGCAAGGGCAACTGGGTGAAATTCTGTGGCCAGAGATATACAGGAGGTCAGACTTCATGATCTAATGATCCTGTTTGGCCTTAAAGTCTTTGAATCTATGAAACTGGGAAATATTTCCCCCACTGCAGTTCACAGTCCCCTAGTCAACTCATGATTGTGCTTTTCAGGACCACATACTGGGAATAGCTGCATGGGAGTTTTATGCACAATACTACCCATAAATGTGATGTCTCTTGTGCCAACTAAAGGAAGAGTCGGTAAAAACAATCCTTAATCCACCCTTGTTTGGGCCTTTAGGGATCACTTAGAAAGCATGATACACTGAAAGAACCTGCCCCAACATTTCATACCTACCCAAAATGGTCTTTAAAAGACAAATAAGCCAAATCTAATAAGCACTGACCTTTCCATGTCTTCCAACCAAAGGATGGAAATTGCCCTTATGAAACAATCCTTGTACAAGCTGCGCTTCCTCTTTGTATACATGTCACACTGCATTGATTTCTTAGGACTCTAGCTATTTCTCTGTAGCGTAAGGATTAGGGCCTCATAGCTTTTTCAGTATAGAAAAAGGACGTGGGTTCTACAAAACACCAAACAGTTTCATTTCAATAGGAGAGGAGTGTGTAAGAAGTCATTTAGGTTAAGAAGAGTCATTATTTAATTAATGAGTGGCAGCACAGGCATATGCAACCTATTCACTAAACTAAAGAGCACCAAAGAACTCTGCAAAATTGTTTCACTTTTGGAACACAATCCTTCTACCAACATAAGCTGTATTCAACAAGAAAGTGAAAACATTGTGAAAGGTACAAATCACATGCACCAGAAATGCCCAACAGGAAAAGAACACTGCTTGGAATGCTGAACTAAACATGGATATCTACTTGTGATTTTGGATCAGAGCTGCATGGCCTCCGACCACAAATAAACTACGAAGCATAGGTAATATGTTATTGCTATCTACTGGTTACTGAAGGGAGTACAGCTCAGAAACCTGGAAGAATTAAGAATGGCCCCATATTGACAGAGACTTCAAAGGACAGACTGTGCTCTGTCACCTTTTCTGGTTCCTCCTGAAAAGCTGAAGGATGCTCCATAAAAGCAGCTTTCCAGCTGAGCCTAGCAGACTGTGTGTGTGTAAGCAGAGCTGTGACCCAACTATGTTCCCTGCTCCGCCACTGCTTTAAGCCAGTGGTTACTCACTTTTTTCATACTGTGACCCACGCAGATCCCCCTCGCACCTAGTCAGGACCCCATTACCTGGTTACAACCTGCAGCTGAGAACCTTTGCTTTAAGCCAACAACTTAAATTCAACAACCCTCTTGCATCCTGAGTCTCATGGGAACGGAGAGACAGGCAGGAGCATGAGTGCATGTCTAGTTTAGAGAAGCTAATACTGATTCAGACAACATTAGGTCTTTGCATAAGGCAGAACTGTTTGTGTGTATTGTATACACTGCCTGACACATAACTTTAACAGCATCTCAAATTAGTGCCTGCAACGAAACTGCCTTAAGGTCTCTATGGGATATTAATCATTTATCATTAAGATTTGCTATATGCTTTCTGTTACCTTACTATATTAAGAATTTATCTTAAAGATGTTATATACCTCCAACTGCTTACATGCCTTAGAATTACCTTGTGCAGTTGCCTTGAAAACAGTTGCTGCCTGAGGGTTGCCGCTGTTTATTTACCACAGAAGCACTTTTTTCCCCGCTTAAGAGTTTTCTTCTCTTAAAATATTAATTGAATATCTTAAGCAAAAGAATCCTGATGAGAGATTATAATTTTAATGAGTGTACTGTTACTTTAAGTATTCCTGAAAATGTATTTTCTCTTTAAAAGGCTTGTTTCCTTTGTCTCTGAGTACAATAGAACCTCAGAGTTACAAACACCAGAGTTACAAACTAATGAGTCAACTACCAGGGCCGGCTCTAAGTTTTTTGCCGCCCCAAGCAAAAAAATTTTTGGCTGCCACCCACCCCAGCCCTGGGCTCTCTCCCACCCACCACCCACCTGCACCCCCTGCTGCCCCAGCCCTGGGCTCCCCCCCATCAGTGCTGACTCCGCCGCTCCCCCCTCACCTCCAGCCGGTCCGGCGCTGGCAGGATTGTGGTAAGCAGAGGGGCTCCCGGGCCGCGCCTCAGCCCAGGGTCCCTCCAGCCAGGGCTCCCACCTCCAGGACCGTCCGGGACCAGGAGGGCAGAGCCGGGGGACCGCCCCAGCAGGGGGCTACGGAGCCGGGGCAGGGTAGCCCCAGAGGAAGTGGAGCCCCGGAGAGCGGGACGTGGGCCCCGCACGGCAGCGCCCCGCCCTCTATGGCTCCGCTGCTGCTGCTGCTTCTGGCCGCCCTGCCGCAGTCCCTGGGCGGCTCGGGCTGCTTCGCCCAGCCCCAGCTGCGGCGCTGGCTGCCCTGCGGCACCTGCAGGCAGCTCCGTGTGCCCCGCGGGGCGGCCACCAGCCCGAGTTCCCCCGCTCGGAGCCTGCCCGGCCCAGCCACAAGGTGCGGCACTGCTCCATCATGGCGCAAACTGCAGCGGCCCCAGGGCACCCCCGCGCATGAGACGCTGCTGCTGCCAGGCCCAGCTCTAGTCTTTTGCTGCCGGAAGCAAAAAAAAAAAAAAAAAAAGGCCGGAATGCCGCCCCTGAAAATGTGCTGCCCCAAGCACGTGCTTGGTTTGCTGGTGCCTAGAGCCAGCCCTGCAACTACACACCTCATTTGGAACTGGAAGTACACAATCAGGCAGCAGCAGAAAGGGGGGGGAAAGCAAATACAGGAGAGTAATGTGTTAAACGTAAACTACTAAAAAAAAAGGGAAAGCAACTTTTTTCTTCTGCATAGTAAAGTTTCAAAGTTGTATTAAGTCAATGTTCAGTTGTAACTTTATGTAATTGTGTGTGTTTTAAGTGATGGGATAGGCACCCAGAGCTCAGAGTGCATTCCAAAAAGACACTTTTAGAAATATGAAGAAATAAAATAAAGATTTAGATAGTGTTGGGTCTAGCAAACAAAGATTAAGCTGGGACAAGAGTCCTGTTTTAAGATGGTTACATTCAAAATGAAAGGATTGCTTCTGGAGAAGGCTCCCACCTGTAGCCAATGCCCTTCACACCTTTTAGACCTTAAGGGAATTATCACAATTATAAGATATAAATATTAAACAGAAGTTACTAAATTTATACAGTTTTGCATCTTTGTAAGAATTTGCTGGCACCCCAATGACTGGAATAATCCTCTAAAATAATTTCACCAACTCTTGCCTGTGGTTCCAGCTTCCTGGCCCTACCTGGAGGTCAGGGAGAGTGCTCAGATGAGGCTGACATAGAAGACCCTGTACCAGCCCCATGTCCTTTGGGATTCATATTTCTTCACTTTGCCAGTAATAAGACAGCATTCCCTGCCAATCTGATGCACTGCCTCCATTCACAGTACACAGCTGTTTATCATTCAAATACAAGGCCACTAACATAGATTACTTAAGGGAAGGCACTAGAGGAGAAAGCAGTTTGGTTTGAGTTATGGTGCCTGATTAGTTATACTAGGCTCACAAACCACTTCCCAAATGCAATAATAACCCTACATGACTGCTAATAGAGCCCTTGCTTACAAATCAGTCCATATCCCCAAGGTTGCCTAATTTTTCACCTTAGTTGGGTAGGAAACAAGAAGTGGGGAGGCAACTTGTGTGGCAATCATATGGATGGGGATCAGGGAAGTTTTTCAGGAGCAGGAAAGCTGCAACTCAACCCTACTCACCTCCCTGCCCTCAGAAACACCCTCTGAGCCCCCAGCCAATTCACCTTCCAAACCCTGACCTGAGGAACTGCTCAGTGTTCAAAGGGGTAATGCCACCCCTACAACCAAAAAATGGAAAATGCAAGGTTAATGATATTCTCAGCTGCTCCCTGGAAGACCAGATTCATGCATCGGAGTCAGAGCAGTTACACCAGAATCAAATTGGACCCAGTATGTTTGCCACATGTTCTCAGAGAAGAGGGCAAAGAAGATGCTGGGGCCATGGGAAAGTGGCCCACGGAATCGAAGCAGCATTGAATTTTGTTAAAGAGATGTAGCAGGAGGCTGCTATCTACAGGTTCCCTGGGTTGGGACCTGGAGTAGTGGGTGGGCTCAGGTCCCCCCCATTAGCCACTGGGGAAGTGGCTGGAATAATGAACTGAACCCCAGAAGGGGGAAATATGGATGGTGACTTGGCCAGAGGACCGACTCATGAAAAAGATGCTGTAGTTCCTGGACTGAAGCAAGTCTGCAGGCAGAGACGACAACGGGAGAGGTACCATCTGGAAAGGGCACACTGGCTGGCAGAGCTAATCCCTGTGATGGCCAGCAGGAGGCGCCACCATGGTGAGTGGACACAGCCAACCCCCTGATGCTGTAGTACAACTGGGGGGAGGGGGGACCAGGCACTCCTTTTCTGACCTCTGCCTTAGCAGGTTGAGAGGATAGTGACATCACTATAAAGCACAACAGTCCCTGAATGCCAAGGTTCTACAACCATTTCACCACCACAAGAAAACATTAGAAACATTCTGAGAAGGTTTCCAGCTTGGATCTGGAGAGCTACTGGACTCCATGTCACTTTTTAAGAAACAAAGCATTCAAATGATCGGGCAACCACTGGACTCCCAAAGCCGAGCTGAGCCACAAACCAGCTGAGATCTTTGCGCTTCCCTTCTCCATTAAACAGCACTTTCAACTGAGCAGCCTTGTTTGAGCCATTCTCATTAAGCTGTGCAAAAACTCAGCCTGGCCCACCATTGCTTTCAGGTTTGCAGCAATTGGTCACAAACAGAAAGACTAATGAAAGCAGAGGGGGAATTTCTGTGCTGGATGCTGAGCTTATGGACAGAGCACCGAACACGGACACCCATCCCCTAAATGCACTATTACAAACATACACCCAGACATGCATTATCGCAAATGCACAGACATACACAATCATTTACTGAAAGAAGCAAGCACTCATGCACACTTATCTCAAAACTCTCCCTCCCCGACATACAGAGGCTCACATTAACTAAAGTACTCACTCACATGGTATTACACACACTGCCACACATGCATGCTCACGAACACTAATGCAGGCACTTCCCCACTCTTGCTCGCTCAGACAAGCACTACATCTCTCCACTTCTAACAGAACCCTCTAAGCTATGGTTACTGCCCATTTCTTAACTGAAGGACAGTCCAATGACTTTATCCGGAAATGCACTAAGAGAGCATCAGACTCAGAGAGAGATCAGTGGAATTGTTAAGAAAGCTGTTCCGATACATCAGTTACTTTATAATAATGCTGTGGTCTATGTCCCATTTTGCAGACTGTTAGTGGGAGGACATGGTTTTGTGATATATAATAAGAGGGGGATTGGGGCACTTTGCATGAAAGATCCCAACATGGACGATTACCCCGGGCTGGAAAAGTACCAGAGAAACTGCTCTGACTCCAAGTATCTAAACTCTGAAAGTTCACAGGGAGGGGGAGGACCCCTCTGAGCAGTCCCCTCTCCCCCAACTCCAAAGTCCTTTTAAAAAATGTTTTTCTTGCAGCAGCTAATGCAGCTTCCAAAAAGGTGGCAACCTCTGCTACTGTGCATTGGCAAAACTCCAAGCCCAGATTCTAGATCTCCCTATTTATGGTCAGGTCAGCTCTCTAGACCAGCCCTGGAAGGTGCGCAACTCGGAAGGCTGGCTGCCCTCCTCGGTCACCCAAGCAATCCCTGGCCATCAGCGACTATGCCTGCCACCGGCACATCTCCAGGCGCTCCAAAGCTCTAAAAATGGCTGTTTCCATAGCAACTTCCCCCCAAAACCTGTAGCTCCGTAAGTGCCTTGACAGCTGAAAACGTAATTCTGCCGAGGAAGGAGAAAAAAAAGGCCAAGCGAATTTCCCTTTACAATGGGAGCTATTTCCACAGAGGCCATGTCACTGTCACTGCAGAACAGCCGGGCATCTTTGCTTCCCCTTGTTTTACCAAGCCAAAGATAAAAGAGCCTCTGATAGCAGATGCCATGAGTGAAAGCTTCAAACCCAGCACAAAATGGCTCTATTTCTTCTTGCCATGTTGCTAGGATTTGTATTTTCTGTGTGAATTGCTTGGTGGTGAGAAATGCCAGGTCGACAGCATCGGAGAAGAAAGTGCTCTAGTTATCCCCCTAACAAATGCAATGTCAAGGTAAGTTTTCCCCTATACAATTTTGTAACAGAGGGACCCCTTCCAGCAGTGAGAGGAGATCAGGTATCAGGGCCCATTTGGTCCTTGGCCTCATTGCCCACAATGAGACTTAGGGGGGGGTTGTGATGCTGACTCGGCCTGCCTGCCTCAAGTGTGAGGATCCCAAACAACTTTACAAACACCCCTGAAGCCTTACAACACCCATGGGAGGTGCAAAGTATCATTGTCCCCAAAATACAGATGGGGAAACTGAGGCAGAGAGTGGCTAAGCAACTTGCCTAGGGTCGCACAGGAAGTCAACAACAGCGATAGAAATGGGATCCCCTCTGACACTGGTTCCCAGGCCTGTGCTCTAACTACAAGCCGCTCTTTGATCCACAGTTAATAAAATCACAGCCCTCAATGTTAGGATTTTTCATTATATCTGGCCTACATTTCCCTTTGCTCAGCTTTATCTCATGCCTCATCCTTATTGCTCTGTTTTATTTCCTGGCAGCTTTCCATGGACCTATGTTTCACAGGGACCTGCTAGAGCACTTCAAGGTTTAATCTGAAGACACTTATGCTCCTTCAAGTATCCCAGTTCTGAGTAGCCCCCTGGTTTTCCTCCGATTGCTACTATATGGTCCTGCATCAAACCATTTCCCACCAGAAACCAGGGTACAAGACAGAAAATACTCTGGCATATCTATTTCTTCTGGAACCAGAGACTGTGCTGATTTCTTACCATGAAGGAGGGAGGGAGAGAGATGACTGCAGGGGAAGGAAGGGTTATGGAGGAGAAACAATGTTTCTTCCGGTTGATTAAATTCCAGAGACAAGGGTTTTTTGATTCTCCTCTCCCTCAAACATGTAGAAAAGTAAAAGAGATAATCTGGAGCTGGGAGCTCTTTGAAAAGCAAAGGAGCTGCGAAAGAAATTAAAATGAGTTCAATATTTATACAGTACAGTTCTAATTAAATTAACAGGCCCACAGATGTGTTGGAGAGAGATCAGCAACGCGTCTCCTTCCCCTGAACCCTTTCCCCCTTCCATACGAGCGCAAATTAACTACAGTACGATACAATTGCAGCTTCTTACTTTGTTGCTTTTTTTTAAAAACAAGGAAGAAAAAAATAGAAGTGATAATGATTTCTCTTGGAAGGAAAATAAAATTAAATGAAAAGCACAAGCATCTCTTCCCAGACAGACACATGTTAATGATTGGTGGAGAGCAGCACCTGTCACTGGAGACCTTGCTGATTGAATTGCAAAGAAAACCTGGGATAAACTCAGGGGCCAATCAGATGCATACCTCCCAACAATCCCGGGTTTCATGGGACTGTCCTGCTTTGCCCCCTAAAACTCCTTGCCCCAGTTGAAAGGCAGTTTGCCTCAAGGCCCCCAAAACAAGCAGTATTGCAGCTGGGCACATGGGGTCACAGCTTCACTCAAGTTTGGCCTGCCCTGCCCGCCGTCTCTGTCAACCAAGGGACGGCCGGGCCAAATTTGAGCTGCACTGCAACCCCATTGCTAGGGCACACTACTAATCAAATTTTGCCCATCCGCACCTCCATCTCTATCTATGGAGAGGTGGCCGGACCAAACCTGAGTGGCACTGTGTCCCAGTTTAGCCACTTGAAATGTTGGCAGGTATGCAGATGGGACGTGGGTGACATTTCATCCTGGGATCCGCAAGATTGCCTTAGTAACATTCAGCATCAGAACTGCTCCCTTCAAACAGGCCCACAGATGTGCTGGATTTACTCCCTTCAAGCCCTCCTCCCAAACATTCAGTCCTACCCTGAATACACTAGGCCCTTATTTATTGCTTTTCAACCAAAGAGCTCAACAGCACTTTATAAAGGTGTTTAACAATCACTGGGTTGCATTTTCTGCCACGCCTACAGTAGGCACAGAACAGAAAGATGAGCCTAAGGGGTGGGGCAGCCACATTTTATCCTGTGGATTCTGGGCTGCTCTGGAAACCAAAATGGCTCACAGCGTAAGTGAGAGGAAGCCTCCTGCCCCAACCTGCTCCCATGCTGTGGTTTGAGAGGGAGCCAGCACGATTGATCGAATTAAATCATGATTTAAATCAGCAAGCAGGAAACCTTGATTTCAAGCATCGATTTTAATTCTGTTTTGCATTTGTCCTGTTTAGTTATTGTCCTAAAGGTTGGTTGGTAACTATTAAAATGTAAATCTGCAACCATATATAGCCTTTACATTCAATTTAGTACTTCTTTTTGCTGACCAACATAATGCACTATATCTATACACAATCATTTACACAATTATACAGCTAAATATAGATTTATTCAGAGACTCAATTTTTTTATTATGTTAGAAAGCAGTGAATGACATTTCTTATTTAGTAGATGATTTATTTTTTACTCATGGTTTGCGTCAAGCTTCATTCGGATGGAAATTGGAATTAAATGTTCACAAAAAACAGCTTTTTAAAATTGTTTTTTTAGTTAAATAAAATAACTTTAAATGTGCTGGGTACATAACAAAGATAAATTTATCAAAGCATGCTTTGCATTTAAAATTAATAGATTTATTAAACAAAGAAGTATTATCTGTAGTTAGTGAATTGAATTAATTGTTTCTGGTCACCATATCCTTCAAGATATAAATACTAGTAGATCTAATCCTCTCACTTTGGTAGCAAACATGACCTGCTTAATGTTATTTTTTATTTAATTAAAATTATATCAATAGTTTATAGTAAGTTTAGGAGTGAATATAGACTGTCATAATATCAAATTTAATTTTAAGCAGGCTTTTAAAAAAAATGTTTAATTTAAATACAAACAATTTTTAATAAAAAAATATCTGATTTTTAAAAAAATCTTAATCCTTTTTTTATTCCATCCTGGGAGGAAGCATAGGGCTTTTTACTCAGAGTTATGGAACAGGACCAACATATAATAGCCAGAATCTTTCTCCTAATTCAATTTTACAGATGGGAAATTAAGGCACAAAGAGGTGAAGTGACGTGCCCAAGGTCATACAGCCAGTCAGTAGCAGAGTCAGGAACAGAGCTCAGATCTCTTAACGCTCTCAAGCTTATGTTCTGACCACTAGACAGTGCTCCCTCCCTTTTCTGACCAAAAACGTATCTCCAGCTCAGCAGAAAACACATGGGCCACATAACCCTGAGAGGCCCTGAATGATTATTCTGCAGCAGGCAATAGGTTGGCAACTGCAGAAGTACAAATCTTTCTCCTTTCTAACCCCTTCATCTTGAACCCGGGCATGGGGAGGGGAGGAGGAAGAGCTCTGCAAACCATCATCTCTCACACTGATACTTGCTATCTTGAACAGTCCCTCTCTCACCCTACCTCTAATGACTATTCAGTTCATGGGAATTCCCACAGCACTAGCACATAGGCCACCACATCAGAGTCAGAGCAAGGGCCCCTTCCTTCTGCACAATCATGCAGTCACACTCAGTACAGAGGAACGGGGATGTAAGAGATCAGAGAAGAGCTAATAAATATAATAAATAATTCATAAAATACTCGGGAGGAGGAGACTCAGGATTAGCTCAGTGGAATTAGGGGGAAGGAAAGTGGAACATTTACTGGTTCAAACAAATGACTACGTTAGAGCTGGTCTAGAATTGTTGATCAAAATATTTTCCTGCCGAAAAATGGAATTTTGTGGGGAAAAAATTTCCCCCACGGGAAAATGTCATTTTCAACAAAAATTTTCATGGGAAATTTGAAACCAAACTGAAAATTTTGAATTTATTTAATTTGTATTTTTCAATTATGTCTTCAAAACTGAACCAAAATTTATGACGAAAACCTAAATCAAAATGAAAATTTAGAATTAAATAAAAAAAGAATTGTTTCCTTTCAAAATTTCCCATGAAAAACTGAAAAATGGTGAACAAAAAAATTCAACATTTTTCATGGGAAACAAAATCAGCTTTGCGACCAGCTCTAAACAAAGCCTGCTGGACACACCCAGCCCCTGGTAGGATTTACCAGTCACCTGCCTCACTTCACATAATGTGACCAGGCCCCAACATCAAAACTCCCATGCTAACTCCTCTCTACAGCTCCCCCATTTCAACCAGGGCCAAAAGGCCCAGAGGCCACCCAGGGAGCATGAAGGGACTTGCACGTAACAGCATAGGAGAAAGTGTCCCTTCAGCAAGAGGTAAGAAGGGGAGGAAGAAACAACAAGAAGAGGGGAAACAATAGAGGAAGGGGAAACAGTGAGAGGGGAAACAAGGAAGAGGCAGAGAAGTAAGAAAGAGGAGTTACTTCCCAGGAGATATGGAGAAGAGCGGAAATGAGAGAAGGAGGAAGGAAGGAGCAGTGAACAAAAGGTTGGGGGAGATAGAGACCATTTCATCCTTTGTGCAGTATGCCTGGACAGTGTGGACCTCAGACCCACAGGGGTAGCATGGGCATGAGTGATGCTGGTGTAGGACACACAGCCCCGGCTATTTGCTGGTTGCTCCTTTATTAGTTTGGGTTTTTTTCCCACCAGGCAGGATCTTGTTTTCATCTTGTCGTCATGGTGGTTTTTTTCCCCTTTCTCCCTAAAAGCAGCTGTCACATTCACTTAGGGCCCAGGAACCGCTGCACTATCGGTGTATGTGATTAATTACACTGTTAGTCCTCATTAAGTCAGTGGTTTGGTGCTCCAGCGGCGAGGAAGACCAGAAGGATAAGCTATTGTGAGCCAGCAGGATCCATGCTCTGAAGTTTGTGTGTGTTGGGCATGTGATGGGACTTTTGTCCCCAGAAACAGCAATATCCGAGTTGGGGTTTGGTGCGTTAAGGAAACTACAAAGCTTCTGCTCCTTGCAGGGTGTATTCATAGAATCATAGAATCATAGAATATCAGGGTTGGAAGGGACCTCAGGAGGTCATCTAGTCCAACCCCCTGCTCAAAGCAGGACCAATTCCCAACTAAATCATCCCAGCCAGGGCTTTGTCAAGCCGGGCCTTAAAAACCTCCAAGGAAGGAGACTCCACCACCTCCCTAGGTAACGCATTCCAGTGCTTCACCACCCTCCTAGTGAAATAGTGTTTCCTAATATCCAACCTAGACCTCCCCCACTGCAACTTGAGACCATTGCTCCTTGTTCTGTCATCTGCCACCATTGAGAACAGCCGAGTTCCATCCTCTTTGGAACCCCCCTTCAGGTAGTTGAAGGCTGCTATCAAATCCCCCCTCATTCTTCTCTTCTGGAGACTCAGTCAAACACCCCAATGTCCCGGAATATTTTACTGTCACGGCCTATTCTATTTTGTACAGCGGAAATGTAGTGCAATGGGTAGAGCTAGTGTCAGTGCCCTGCTGAATTCTGCCAATGCTTTTTCTCTACATGTGACACCCAAAGGGTTAGAAGGTGCTGATTAGCTGCCCTCAGGATCATTGATTAGCCAGTGGGAGTGATATCATAGCATAGGCCCGACTCTGTGGGTGCTCAGAGGCTCAAGCACCCATAGAGAAAAAATAGGGTGTGCTCAGCACCCAAGGGGCTGGCCAGGCTGCTGCTCTGGTGGCCCTGGATCTGGGCGCCAATCTGCTATTCAGCAGCTGGCCCTGCACCCCCATCAGTGGCTCTGCCACTCATCAGCTGTTGAGCAGGGCTGCCCCATGGGCTGCTCCACCGGGTCAGCTCTTGAGTAGGGCTGCCCTGCCATTCGCTCCTCTCTTCCCTCCACCACCCTTAAGGCAGGAGGGAGCAGAAAGGAGCAAGCAGCAACGGGCGGGAGGCGCTTGGGCAGGGGGTTTCAGGGGAAGTGGCGGAGCTGAGGTGGGAAAAGGTGGAGTGGGGGCCGGCCCCAGGAGCGGAGTGGGGGCAGGACGTCGGGGGAGGGGACGGAGCTGGTGTGGGGCACCCACCGGCAAAACCAAAAGTCAGCGCCTATGCTCATATGGATGCCACGCTTCCATCGTGCATTTCACTGGAGGAGCATGTTTCCACCTTGCATCCCATTGGGGATGGAGCTCTTTGGGAAACATAGAAGAGATTCCATGTTGCTCGTTAAGTTGAATTAACCCCTCCACCTGCAGAAGTTGTTGAGTTTCTGATTCATCTCTAGGTTCTCGAATAAGTCCAAAATGAGAGTTCCCAAGGAAGATCTGCCAGACAGAGCACTCCTTTTCTGCTCAAACCCTGCACAATAGTCCTTGCCAGCAATCGTCCTGTAATCAAGGATGGATATATAGTGTGTAGAAGGAGGCAATTGTATTCTAAAGTCTCCTTAGGGTTTTAAAAGCAGAGAAGTGGAACCCAATGCAAGCTTCCCCCCTTGCAATGGGAGGGGCAGTGCTCTTGAATTAGTATCTGTTTTTGGAAGGTTTACTGAGTAGTGATATGTTGAGGGTTCAGTGTTGCTTGAGTTTCCTGCCAAGAGCTCCCCTGCCCAAAGCCCAGCAGTACAGCTCTTGACACAATATTGTGTTGCTTCTGGCATTTCACTGACTTTCCAAACCCAGTGGGGGAAACTCAGATGTGGGAGACTGAACAGGATGGTCACTCTGGCTACATCTATGTGGCTTAGAAGCCACACAAAGAATCACTAACATAAACCACTTCTCTTCAGTGCTACTTCTTAACCCTTAAATCACCATCCAATACACCAAGCTCCAATCAACCACTCTATACTCACTCTCCAGCTTCATTCTTTGCAGCTTTGGGCCTCCAGAACTCATTGCACTGCTCATATAAGGTTATGTAGCAATGACAGAACCCCAGCCCAATGGGCCTTGCTAGAGCTCCCATTGTCAATCATGCACCAGACCCACAGGACTAAAGTAAAACCAAGCTGTACTTGTAATTATTCCAGCCCTGACCCATAGATCCTCAAGTCAGCATAGAGCCAGAGACACACAATAGCCCCTCACTAAGAGGCCAGAGCAACTGAAGTCTGGACTCCCCACACAGCTTGTCTGAGAGACAGAGAGATCAGATAAAAGTCCGATAAAGCAGATGCTGTAAGAGGATTAGGGCAAGCGGATCAGAGGCCTTGAGAACACAAAAAACCATCAGACTCACGGTTTCCACTTCAAACTTAATCAGGCACAACTATCCCAGCCTCCTCAATGCCACTACCCCAAGTTCTGATTTCCTCCCTTTCCTCTTCTCATCTCTATCCTTTCTCGGTGTTTATCTCGCCATCATTTTCGATTCTCTCCAGTGGCAGATTAAGACCATGTGATCAACTTCCATTCAGATAAGTGGGACTGGTTTGCAGCCATACTGTGGATCCCCTTAGACTGGGAGAAGCTGAGGGGCTAGTAAGTGGAGTTACAGAGACCTGGGGTCCCTGCATGAGAGGCACTCGGGCAGGGGGCAGATAATCAGACAAGATGCTGCGAGATTTCAGAATCCAAAAGTATGAGGCTGCTGGCCCAGAACAGAAACCCAAAACATTGCATTATCCAAAATCCAGTAGCTACCTTGACCACTTCGCCTGTATATTGCACCCTTTCCCTACTCTTCACCTCTCTGTCTGGTAGGGCCTGATCCAAAGCCCACCAAAATCAGTGGAAGGACTCTCATTGCCTTCAGGGCTTGGTTCTAGCCTTTAGTCTGTGAGCTCTTTGGGACATGGACAATGCCTTCTTACGCAGTATTGCCAGCCTCAAGAGATCCAAATTCATGAGTCAGATCCCAAAAAATGATGAGTTCTTAAGCCTATATTGTGGTTTGGGGGTCTGTCTTCTGATGTTTGAACTCCCCTTGCCCACGCCCAATGCCTGGCTGTTAGTGCTGCATACTCTCTCAAATCTATTGGGTAAGGTGATTTTGGCCCCTCCTGAAGGAGCTCTCATTCCCACATCTGTCTATCCTCTGCCCAGCAATTCACTCTGCATCCACCAAGCCCCACTCCCATCAGTTCACTCTCCCAATCCCTACCCCCTCAGTTCTGCCTCATCATTCACTCCCTACCTCCTCAGCAGCTTGGCCCACCTCTGTTCAGCACCCTCAGCCTCTCTGCTCCTTCTGGGGCTCTTCAGCCCCCACTCCCAGGCCTGGCAGAACTCTCCCCTTCCTGGCTGGGGGGGCAGCTCCAGGGGCTCTTCCCCCCCACTGTCCCTTCCCAGGCCTGGTGCTGCAGGGAGGGAGGCGGAGGAGTGGAGGCACTATCCTGTCCACATTGCTCACAGGAGGGGAGGAGGGAGCAGAGCACCCTGAGCTGCTGAACTCCTTAACTTCCTCCTCCTCTCCTGTGACAATGGTTTCAGGTTACTATGGGAAAGGGAAGGGAGCGAGGGAGAGAACTCTGACTCCAGCAGCTCTGATTGGTTATTCTTGCCCCAGGAGATGGGCAAGTGGCAGCCAATCACAGGGCTCAAATTCACTAGACGGCTGGAATTTCTGGCATCCTCAGGATTTTGGCTGGGGCTGGAGTCAGTCTCATGTGACTTGAAAAAAAATAGAAGAATTGCCAACAGTTTCTGTTTGTAGAGTGCCCAATGCTATCAGAAATACACAGCAATTTTCCCATGAATGTTTATTCAAGCAGGTCTGTGTTTGCATAAATGTTGGGAAATGTCCATTTGTTGTCTGTATACTAGTATTTGGAGACTACCAAATATATTCACAAGGGTACATAGGCATTTGCTGTTTGCAATACAAGTGCTCATTCTCTTAATAAAGAAAGATCAGGAATCCAATCAGGAAACAGGAACAGCACCGTGTGATTTAGGTGACCAGTCAGACACTATAAATTGCAAACAGTTCAAGTGAATAACTGACAGCAGCCCATCGGTTGGAATATGTTCAGATGAAGTGTTTGCTGAACAATTAGAATAAACTCTTAATCAAAGATGGATAACTCACAAACAATACAAAAGGTGTGACTTCATTAGCTAAATTTGTTCACTACATGATCTAACAATTCACCCAGTTCTAGTCAATGGTAAATCATTCAGACAGCAATGTTACAGGGCCTGGGGGAGAACAATGCAGAAGCGTGTGGCAGTTGAAATCAGACACAAAGTCAATCTGCAACACATTCATAACTGCGCATATACCCAGACACCAGAATGGCTAGTGATGCCCCACTTGCTGTGTGGGTGGTACTTAGGTCTTCTACTCCTAGAGCTAAAGGAAACTCCATCATAGATTCTCAGTTAGGTCCAATTCCATCCTGTAGACACTGATGCTCACACATCAACCTTGAACTCCACGTTGTGCCTTCAGACTTTCATGTATCATACCTCTTTCCCCCTGCAAATGGACATATGATGTCCTTACCCATCCCTGATGCTCTCATTGTCTTTGTCTCTTCACTTCCAGAGCCGAGATTCCTGGTCCCTTTGTACTCAAGGAAGCAGTCTGATACATATCCCTGTTTGCAACTCAATGCCGGCGAGAAGCAAAAGATCTGTATATAGCAGCAATCATCACTGGAACCTTCTTATTTTGATGCAGCTTTCCAGTGCCAAGACAAAAAACAGCTTTGCCCATGACCATTGGCAATGCACACCTCACCTTGGGCATGCCCAAAGGATCCATCTACAGAGTTCGGCCTCCTGAGGTTGTATGAGAAGCACTATTACCCAGTAAATGAAATCTAAGGACTGGGTTGAGGGGAGAGAAACAGGAGGCAGGAAGGGAGAGAAAACTCAGCCTGGCATAAATGATTCTACCAGGAACCTTCAGTTAAATTGATTGATACAAGTTTGCCAGCGATAGGGAAATGCACCATGTACCTTCCTCAGCCTTGTTTAGGTTCTAAATAGCAAAGTAAACCAGCAAAGCAGAGGAAGCTATAAATCTCAGCTGGGTCCTAGTGACAGCCACCATGCAAAGCTATTAGAAAGGGAAATTGATTAACTTCTGTATACTGTCCACTTAGTGTCTGACATCTGCTCTGCCCACCTCTTCTCTCCCTGCTCACAGACCAGACTCAGAGTTATTCCCCCACCATACACACTTTCCACCTTGTCCCCCTGGTGTTACTTAATAAAGGCCATTGCAGCATCACCCCATCTCCCAGGGACCATACAGAAACCTCTTCAGTGGAGCTGCAGTGGGGATGGAGCAGAGAACTCTTTGCTCTGGGGTGCTGATTCCACATGGAATTTCCTGACTCCCCATACTCTTCCTGTGGGTTTCTGAATAGAGATGGGTGGAAGGGGATCTGGCTTAACCTTGGGGAGGGGGAATTATGACATGATTAGTTGATTCTGGAGAAAAATACACATAAGAGGAACCCCTACATTCTGAGGTATTTGACCCAGGCCTGTTCCCTAGGAGAACTCACTCAACATTTACCGAGTTTAGATATTTATATAGCACCATCAGCTTAGTACTGTATCTACCTATTTCTTACTCTCGTCTTCCCTGCTAGCAGTGACTGTGTTTCATTCACCCCTTCCCCATAGGATAGAGAACTGTGAGGCGACAGGCTCTTCCTCAATCAATCCCAGTAGCCTGTTGGTTTACTTTTTGGCTCCGGCAGTGGCAGCCATAGGCTTGTGATCCCTGGCTGGCTTTCTCCTCCATTTCTTCATGCCAGCCTGCAGTGAATTGCTTTGACAGGCTGGACACCTGGCCAGGGGGCAGGAGAAATCCTGCCTGTTAGAATTAGAGCTCTCAGCCAGACGCGCACATCCCTTCCAATGCTCTTCGAGGAAGGGGGAAGGGCTCAGCCACTGCCATTGATGTGCATGTACCTCACCCTAAGGCAGCCCAGTCTCTTTTGCTACCTGTCCAATTGCCATGTAGAGCAATCCAGAGCAGCTCACATTGAGCACAAGGGACCTCAGGGAGAAGCAGCATTGTTATGTGACTGAAGCCCTTAGGTGAAAGCAAGAGATTGAGGGTGGGACACCTCAGCTCCTAAAAAAATATTACCTTTGACACAAGTCCCACTGAAGCCATGCTGCACTCGCTCACTGTCAGTAGAGAGAACAGAACAGGAAAAGGGACAGAGAGAAAAACCACACAAAGAGAAAGTGGGAAGGAGAGGGAAGAAAGAGATGCAGTGGTAGAGAGAGAGGCAGTGGTAGACTAATGCACAACACACGAGGCCCATGCCCAGGAGCTCTGGCCAATCTGGGGGTCCCAGCAGTAGCACCAGAACCTGGGTAGAAGTGGGGGGCCCACTGGTGCAGGAACATTTAATGTGGATAAATGTAAAGTAATGCACATTGGAAAAAATAACCCCAACTATACATACAACATGATGGGGGCTAATTTAGCTACAACGAGTCAGGAAAAAGATCTTGGCGTCATCGTGGATAGTTCTCTAAAGATGTCCACGCAGTGTGCAGAGGCGGTCAAAAAAGCAAACAGGATGTTAGGAATCATTAAAAAGGGGATAGAGAATAAGACTGAGAATATATTATTGCCCTTATATAAATCCATGGTTCGCCCACATCTCGAATACTGTGTACAGATGTGGTCTCCTCACCTCAAAAAAGATATTCTAGCACTAGAAAAGGTTCAGAAAAGAGCAACTAAAATGATTAAGGGTTTAGAGAGGGTCCCATATGAGGAAAGATTAAAGAGGCTAGGACTCTTCAGTTTGGAAAAGAGAAGACTAAGGGGGGACATGATAGAGGTATATAAAATCATGAGTGATGTTGAGAAAGTGGATAAGGAAAAGTTATTTACTTATTCCCATAATACAAGAACTAGGGGTCACCAAAAGAAATTAATAGGCAGCAGGTTTAAAACAAATAAAAGGAAGTTCTTCTTCACGCAGCGCACAGTCAACTTGTGGAACTCCTTACCTGAGGAGGTTGTGAAGGCTAGGACTATAACAATGTTTAAAAGGGGACTGGATAAATTCATGGTGGCTAAGTCCATAAATGGCTATTAGCCAGGATGGGTAAGAATGGTGTCCCTAGCCTCTGTTCGTCAGAGGATGGAGATGGATGGCAGGAGAGAGATCACTTGATCATTGCCTGTTAGGTTCACTCCCTCTGGGGCACCTGGCATTGGCCACTGTCGGTAGACAGATACTGGGCTAGATGGACCTTTGGTCTGACCCAGTACGGCCTTTCTTATGTTCTTATGTTCTTAACAGTGGCCCCACCCCTCTTCCCCCTGAGGCCCTGCCCCCAGGCTAGGCCATTGTAAGACCTGCCCAGAGAACCCATGCCACTCTGGGGAGCCTCAGACCCTCCACCTGCCCAGGGCCGGGGGGGGCCCCAAGAGCTTCCCTCAGCCCATGTCCCTGCCCCATTGGGGCATGCCATCCAGGGCAGGTGGAAGGTCCAGGGCTCCCCATAGCAGTCCGGGTTCTCTGGGCGGCTCTTACCATGGCCTAGCTACAGGGCGGGGCCTCAGGCAGAAAAGGAGGAGCAGGGCTGGGGCCCCATCGCAAGGAGGGGCAAAGACCCACCTCATTCCCCCCACCGGAAAGAAGATGACGCTGCTAGCAGGGGCTGTGCTTCATGGCAGGGGAGCTGATCATGTTATCAGCTCCCCTGCTGTGTAATGCAGCCCCTGCCGCCACTGCTCTGTGCCTGCCTGAGGATACTACGCCCATATTAAAAAGTGGGCAGGCATGGGGGGCCCCCAGATATTCTTTGTAGCTAGGGCCCCAATAAATCTTAATCTGCCTCTGAGAGGAGGGGTACAGTGGCAGAGGGCTGTATTCTCCTACCACGGGATGTGAGTAGCTCCCATTGACTTCCCTGGGAGTTACACCATGTGGTTACACCATGTGTTTCCCTGTAAAAGTGAAATGTGGTAAGAATGGAACCGACTGTCAACATTTTTCAATGCAGGGGATGGGGGTTACTATTAATAGAAAGTTGGGCCCCTGCTTCAATCCGGGCGAGAGTCGGGAAGTTCCGCAAGGGAGAAATGCCTTCATTTGGAAGGCAACGAACATCTTGCTGAAAATGACAGAGGAAAGCATCTGACCTCCAGGGTATACACACACTGCAATTAAAAACCTACAGCTGGCCTGTGCCAGCTGACTGGGGCTCCCTGGGCACACATCGCAGGGTCCTAGAGCCCCGGTTCCAGCCCAAGCTCCAACAGCCCCGTAGCCTGAGCCCTGCGACCCCAAGTCAGCTGGCATGGGCCAGCTACAGGTGTCTAATTACAGCGTAGATATACCCCTAGTGGCAATAACTAATGGCAGGCTAGTTCAGGCAGGCACTGTGCTGCTCAGAGCTCTCACACTGGACCTCAGATACTATGATGGGTGGCAACACAAACCTAGACAGACAGACTTCATTCTTGGCCTGCAATATTCCATATAGAGACTTCATTCTTGGCTGGAACTGTATCCCAGTCCTAGGCCCCACACAGCTCGCCCGCTGCACCTCAGAATAGGCTGCAGCACCCCTGTTATTTCAGACCTAAGCCTCTGTATGCAGCTCTGCTGATGCACCTAAAATCTGGCCCACTATTCCAGTCCTGTACAACCCAATTAGCTCTGCCAATGCCTTTCAATCCTAATCTTCAACCACCCTGTTGTTCCAGCACAGGGCCACCTCTGATCGTCTTGAACTAGGCACCAATATTCAGAACACTGATAAGTGTCATCAGGAGTCTATGCTCAGACCTAGAGAATTAAGATGGGCTTTGAACCCCAGTGCCCAAGAGACGAAAGGGAAGTGCATTAACCCCTCTGCACTTCTGCCCTCTCTTCTGAAATGCTACAGGCAATCTTGTATCCTCTAGGGAGCTTCTTCTTCTCTGGATAAGTTGAGGAATAATAAAAACCCAATCCAGGCACTAAGAGTTAAAAAGCAAAGGAGCTCTGTTTGCTCTGATAATAAAGGTCTAAATGGCTCTTAGTTACCCTGCTTCAAAGGAAAAGACCACCATATTTGACAGCAGAGTCTAGTGCAGTGGTGGGCAACCTGTGGCCCATCAGGGTAAGCTGATTGCGGGCCGCGAGACATTTTGTGGACGTTGACTGTCCGCAGGCACGGCCCCCCTCAGCTGCCAATGGGAGCTGCGTGAAGCTGCAGCCAGCATGTCCCAGCTTACCCTGATGGGCCGCATGCAGCCCGTGAGCCACAGGTACCATTGGTCTAGTGCATGAACTCTCCTAATATAGGAGAGAGAAGGAGAAAGCAACTGACAAACACAGGAAAACAGACAGGCACTTTGATAATGAGGATGTTGTCTCTCTCTTTGACCTGCTCCGATGAAAGGGAAAACAAGTGTCCCTGAAACCAATTTGCACTCCAATGCTTTCAGCCACCATGGCACTGACAGACTCCCATCTGCTGGTACATCAGATGCCACTGGAGCAAAATTGGAAGTGCCACTTTTCCCATTATTAGGCCAAAGTAAAAACAATATCTATGGCAGATGATGGGGCAGCCAGTAGTTCTGGGGATTCCCCAGGGAATTCAAATCTGGTCCCACAGCTGTTACTAAGGATTTGCAGCTATCACGGGGCGGGGGTCGCATGTATGGGGAGCAGTGGAGGGATGATTTTAATTAAATTAATTAATTATTATGCAAGAGAAGCATTTCAGCAAACAAACGTTCAAAAACCTCAGGAAGCAATAGACTGCTCCTCCCTAATGACAATCCAGAAGCTCCTCATGACATTCTCTGTGCCTGGGCCACTACCCCTCATTTCACATGGCCCTCCCACCAGTAATCGTTCATTCCCTCCACCATTTATTTATCCTAGCCCCATTCACGGTATGAAGTTGTGTTCATTCGGCAGTGTGATAGGGTGATTTCCATTAATTCTGCCCATAGGGCAGGGCTTAGCTTCCCTGTTGTTATGATCTGGAGGATGTGTGGGCACGTGAGACTGATGCCTTCTACAGCAGTGGTTCTCAACCAGGGGTCCGGGGCTCCCTGGGGTGGGCATGAGCAGGTTTCAGGGGGTCCTCCAAGCATGGCCAGCATTAGACTCACTGGGGCCCAGGACAGAAAGCCAGAGCCCCACTGCATGGGGCTGAAGCCTGGGGCCCTGAGCCCTGCTACCTGGGGCTGAAGCCAAAGCCTGAGCAACTTAGCTTCACATGGCCCCAGGCAATTGCCCTCCTGGCTACCCCCTAACACCGACCCTGGCTTTTATATGCAGAAAACCAGTTGTTGTGGCACAGGTGGGCCATGGAGTTTTTAGAGCATGTTGGGGGGGGGGGGGAATCAGAAAGAAAAAGCAGAGAACCTCTGCTCTACAGGATAGAATCTGAACTGCTCAGCTGTGTGTAATAATCCCTATACAGCTAGCAGGAAGATAAGAGTTCTATACCTGTTTCCTCCATGAAGGTCTTGAGTGGACATTAAGTGCAGTACAGTAACAACTGTGAAACCCTGTGGCTACAGATTTATTAGTATACACACACACACACACACAAGTCACTAGTAGTGGGAGATTCAGAGTTTGTAGGGGAGAGACTGAAAGGATTGTAATAGCATCATCCCTACACAAATACTGCTTACATAAACAACCTCTCCAACCTGGGTTGTTAGTTTCCCTAGTACCATATAGCCTTCATTCACATGGCACTGATATAAGCCCTTTTAGTGTACAACCTGAGAGCTGGCTTGATAGCCCCCTCCAAGCCACAATGGGCATATAAACTGTAAGGGTTTTCCACAGGATACCATGGTGGGAGGTGGAATGGGGGAATAAAAAAAAGGGGGGGGGGGTGGATTCTTTATTGCCCTGTTAAAGATAGAAAGCTGTGGCTGTAATTTATTGAAACATAAGCCATGCAAGAAATAAAATTTGTCCTAACACAACAAACAGCAAACGACCCAATCTGGGCACCTATCAAGGGAAACAAAGACTTCAGCTCAACAGCTGTCATGCTGGGATGGGAGTTATTACTGCAATCAAAAGCAACCAAATCTTAACAAAAATATATCCTACGTGCAGAGAAAGAGGGAGAGAGGGAGAGCAGAGGAACACAGGGAAAGCATACAAGGGCAGGCATCTAAATGGCATGAACAAAGCTAACCCCATAACAAGTCTGATGACATGGTAACAGGGTACAGCCAGCAGGTTCTAGCAAACTAAGTATCAATTCAAACCTTTGGACAAAAATCCCAAGTGAACCCCTTCCTTTTAAATTTTTTATTCATTTTTAAAATTATCCCTTTTTGTTTACTTTTTGATATACTGAAACAGCAGAGTCCAGTTAACAGGGCATGGGACTGGGAGTCAAGAGACCTGAGTGCTACTCCTAACTCTGCCACCAGCTTGTTTTGTGATCTTGGTCAAGGCACTTTGCCTCTCTGTGCCTCAGTTTCACCAACTGTAAAATGTGCTATATAATACTTTGCAGCTGTAGCTCTAAAAGTGTTTTTAAAGGAAGGTGCATCTCATTGTCCCTATGAAAGAATTATTATATTTGCAGAGTTTTCATTTCACATTAGGTAACATTTTGACTATTTCTTTTCCAAATTTCCAAACACCAAAGCAGTAAATATTTGGCTTGCACAGAAAGGTCAGCCTCACTGCAGAGTATGACAGATAATACAAGAAAGAAGCCCCAGGATTTAGGAAGGTCCCTTCTTGACCACAAGGTATCTTAAGACCACTGCCAGGACTTTGTGGCTGTCCACCATGGCCATCTGGTACTTCACAGGGACAGCAAGAACTCAGCTTCTACTCCAAAAGCACAGGCTTTAGTGTGTGCACTAAAAGAGAATCCCCATGAGCTGTTAACAGTATGGGGGTTCTAACATTGATGAGCAGGAGAGGGCAGTGGTAACACATATACACTAGCCAGTCCTTTATAATACAGTATTAAAATGACTATTTTAATTTGCACTAACTGAAAACTTGAACCAAATGTTGAGTGTTAGGAGTATTTATAGTGTTTTGAATTCATACTAATTTGACACTCTGTGATCAGGTGTACTCCCCACATTGGCCCTGAGGGAGTTGAATTAGGCCAGGTGGGCCCAATCAGCCAATTAAGCTGCAAACCGGAGATGTAGGCTGTGTGGAGGGCACTAATTGGAAATAAAGCTCACCTGTGAGGTAACATGCCATAGGGGATTCTATAAAGCCAGGAGGCCGGCAACAATGAGGAAACAGGCAGTTTTTTCCCCCGAGGTAGGGGAGAGAGGAACCCCCCTGAGAAAAGGGGTCTGACTAGGAAGAGTGGAAGAAGCTTAAAGAAGTATGGTAGGAAGTAGTCCAGAGAAGAGAGTAATAAGACCCAGACCTTAATTGCTCACTGTAGGGCCCTTTGCTCCCCGGTCATCCACTGCAGAGTAGTAACTTGGGGCACTGAATGGGGGGACTACCTGAGACTCTATGGGAGTGATATAGTCAGGTCAGTGGGCATGAGGACTGCCAGATGCTGCTTGCATGGAGAGACTTGGAAAGGCCTCTCTTGAAAGGGGAAAATCAGAGAGTGACCTGGCTGGAGGTTTGAGTCACGAAGCAGCCATACTGCAACTCTGTGAGCAGGAGAAGATTCTCAACAGTAGAAGAGAAGAAAGGGGGCACAGAATTGGGCAGAGGTAATCCCCAGAATTGCCAGAAGGGGGCACTACACAGCAATGAGTAGAGCACCCTGTGACAAACCTCCAAAATTAAACACTGAAAAACTTTTCAATTATTGAAAATAAAACCCCAGCTTTGTGGAACTGAGGGTTTAAATTACCAAGTGATCTGTAAGAGCATGTAACTTGCTACCAGGTATTGATAAGGTGTTGGCCATGTAATGACAGATTGAGTGGTCAGTTATGTGTGTGTGTGTATATATACACACTGTAGATGCTGTATGAGGAGGTTCTCTCAGAAACTGTATACTGCAAACATACCTGACTTGAATTGGACTGACTTTTCCACGAGCTGGGAGCTACATGTACTGTAGGTGAGACTATTGCAATAGCTTTTTCAATTGATGAGAGAGATCTGGACTGAATGTTATTCTGTACCCCTCCAGGCTTCTTCCGTCTCCTCTCTTATGGCCTGACAGAACAGTCCAGTTAGACACCAGCTCTCCATGCTGTGGTTGCTGCAGTTAAATCAGTGGCTGATGGAGTCCTCAGATTCTGTCCCACACCCCTACTAGAACTGGGTGGCATGAAGCCAGGATGCTGGTAACAGATTAATTTAGTACTCAGTGGTGATGCCACTGGGGATGGGAAATTCGAACTTTCAGCAATAGTCACAAGTATCTTCACTGACAGAACAGCATGATCCTGCAGCTTGTGCAAAAACATACATTTCAGCATAGGCTCCCCCAATGTCTTCACAGCCCTGGTCCTATCTCCGGGCTCAATCTGTGCTCTCACTGCCCACCACTTACACCCATCCTACCCTGGGCTGTGATGGGAGCCTACTAACTAAGCATCAGGCCTGGTTAGTGCTTGCAAGGGAGACCTCCAAGGGAAAATCAAGTTCTGCAGGATGTGGACTATACAATCTCATTTACAACCTGTGATGACCTTTGGGATCTTTCTGGATTAAAGTTACTATGGAGTA
Source organism: Emys orbicularis (assembly GCF_028017835.1). NCBI lineage: Eukaryota > Metazoa > Chordata > Testudines > Emydidae > Emys > Emys orbicularis. Next base: position 41,418,049 of record NC_088686.1, read on the forward strand.
ATGATTGCTTCTCTGAACTCACTTTCTTTCATTTTGACAGGTTTCAGAGTAGCAGCCGTGTTAGTCTGTATCCGCAAAAAGAACAGGAGTACTTGTGGCACCTTAGAGACTAACAAATTTATTAGAGCATAAGCTTTCGTGGGCTACAACCCACTTCTTCGGATGCATATAGAGGGCTTCAGGACCTAATAGCTTACAGTCTCTACTCTAGGGGTGTTTGTTACCACCCATTGAAGGAAAGCTAGTGGAACGTGTTTAGAAAGGTGATCCTTCCAAGCATCTCATCCTAAATCCTGAAGACTTGTTTTGTGAGACCCTGCACTGAAGCTAGTTATCGTTCATAGTGGCTACCTACATCTTGGGTCACAGCACAAGCTCTTGTTTAGGCTGGCTGAGCATACAGTGTTTATTCTGGGAACTCACTGCAACATTACACCCTACAGTCCGTTAAGTCATCCCAACAGCCGAGCTGCCCTAGCAGAAAATGTTCAGGACTCTCAACAATTAGGGCTGCTTTCAGCTACTCTCATTTTCCAAAGGTTACCATAATTCAGGGCCTATCTCACTTCCAGGCATCTGATGCAGACTGAGCTGGCTGCAATTAGTAGCTCTAATAAACTACACTTTGATCTACATTTTCCAACTGCCTAAGGACCCATAGCATCTCAGAGGAACGAGTGCAGATAATAGGTATGTCCTGATCTCTAAACACTCAAGAAACAGGCTATGTACATTATAACAAACCTACAACAATTTAGGAGCTTAAGAGGGAAGAGGCCAGTGCACCTGTGACTGGTCAGCTGACCTCACATGGGTTAAAAGAGGATGCTATAAATAGGGGAGATAATGAGACAGTGGAGAGTTCAATCAGGAAAAGGGCAGATGAAAGCTGCCTGGGGGTGATTGCTGCCAGAGACCAGAGCCTGTAGGGCGTCCCTGAAAGAAGCTATAGATGGTTCTGGGGGGAAGCTGATGGCAGGACAGCAGCAAGAGGGGGTTTGTTGCCTGACCTCCCCACGCCAGAGCCAGAGGGCTGAAGGCCAGAGAACAGCTGAGGGGAGTTGCTGATGTCTAAGATGGATATTTGAAGCTGATGGCTGGAGAGGGCTGAAGGCAGGGGAGCAGCGGAGAGCTTAGTGATGTCTCCACGCTGGAGAGCTGGAGCCAGGCAAACAGTGAGAGGGCCGGGGGAGTAAGGCATGCTCTCCTGGTGAGAATGAACTCCCAGCAAATGGCTGTGGGGGTTTCTGCGGGGAAGAGCAGGGTTGCACTTCTACTGGAAGGTCCAGAGTGACTGTCCTGGTAATAGAACAGGAGAGGATCAAGGTGGAAGATACTGGAGTGTGATGTGTGCTATGTCAATTGACTAGACCAGTGGTTCTCAAACTAGGACCGCCGCTTGTTCAGGGAAAGCCCCTGGCGGGCTGGGCCGGTTTGTTTACCTGCCGGGTCCGCAGGTTCGGCCGATCGCGGCTCCCACTGGCTGCAGTTCGCTGCTCCAGGAAGGGCGGCCAGCACGTCCCTCAGCCCGCGTCGCTTCCTGCAGCCCCCATTGGCCTGGAGCGGCGAACCGCGGCCAGTGGGAGCCGCGATCGCCTGAACCTGCGGACGCGGCAGGTAAACAAACTGGCCCGGCCCGCCAGGGCTTTCCCTGAACAAGCGGCAGCCCTAGTTTGAGAACCACTGGACTAGAGGATGTGGGATTCTAAGGACTAAGTATGCTGGGTATGAGAAATGGGCTCTGTTTGGGACTTTTGTTATGGACTATTTGAACTATGTGTTAGTAATAAACTGACTCCAAAGGAGGAATTAGTGAGTCACAAAAGCTTGCATGAAGTTAGCGGGGACTATGAATGAGAGAAACTGAGGCACGCGTGCCTGTTCTGCCACAGTCTGCCGTAAGAGGATGCTCCAGGCAGGGTCACACTATGCCACATGGCTAATCAGAATTTAGCAGCAATGGCAAGGACAGGACTAATCTTCCTGCTCTCAAACACTTGCCAGGCCCCAACCACCAGAGTTAAAGGAGAATGTCCATTAGCTGTTAGTATAGGGCCTATGACATACAGGTGAGCTGTTCTGATTCCATCCAGAGGGTAGTGATAACATTCACTATATTATGATTTATAGCAGCCTTCAACTACCTGAAGGGGGGTTCCAAAGAGGATGGAGCTCGGCTGTTCTCAGTGGTGGCAGATGACAGAACAAGGAGCAATGGTCTCAAGTTGCAGTGTGGGAGGTCTAGGTTGGATATTAGGAAACACTATTTCACTAGGAGGATGGTGAAGCACTGGAATGGGTTAGCTAGGGAGGTGGTGGAATCTCCATCCTTAGAGGTTTTTAAGGCCTGGCTTGACAAAGCCCTGGCTGGGAGGATTTAGTTGATGTTGGTCCTGCTTTGAGCCGGGGGTTGGACTAGATGATCTCCTGAGGTCTCTTCCAACACTAATCTTCTATGATTCCTCATACACAGAATGAAAGAAAGAAAGAACGATGTACCAGAGCAAGGTCCTGAACTAACAGCTCTGAACATGGAATAAAATATCTCAATAGCTCATCAGGTTACTCCATTGACAGAGGGTCTCCTAGACTGGCCCAATGTTGCTGAACTAGTTCACAGGAGGCAATCTTAGTTTTGTTCCCATTAGACATGGAGAGAGGATGCTCTATCTTGGATTTCAGATAAAACAAAAAACAAATTTTTGTTCATTTAAAGAAAAAAACAACTTTCCATCTGAGCCGACTTTAGTCTGCACATTTGATAAGACCCAAAAGATCAATGTTTCATTGCTCTCCCCAGATTAGCTTGTTTGATATTGACCAATTCTAACAGGCAAATTGATAAAATGCACCAGCATTTGATCCTATCTGTAATGGAATGTCTTATGCTTGTTAAGACCTGAAATTAACTTTGTACTGCCAAAGGGCGTGGGTGTGGAGACTGGGGGACTTCTGTAGCTATGCCTGGAGTATCCTGTCTCACTTTGTGTCAGAGGGGAGAGCCCGCAGGAGGAGGAGGTACCTGTTATATGGGTGAGAGGCAAGGAGTTCAGTTTACATGCCTGCAGAATGGCTCTGATTTCATCCAGAGAAAGGGAACCAGCAGCAAGTAGGTAAGGAAATGAGATCCAATATTACAATATGTCACACCCGAACAGAGCAGAGAAATGGTCCTTCTAGTCTGAGATCCAGTCTCAAATAGGGACCTCTGGCAAGTGGTTCACAGAAAGGATCCAAAGAACCCACTTTGCCAAATAATGCACCTGTACCATACTATATTACGCAGCTGGGGGGATTTCTGCCTGACCAGGCCTGGTGATCATCAGTTCATGCCCTGAAGCATGTGAAAGGAGAGCACTTGTAATTTGATCAGAGCAAGAATCACTACACAAGCTATTTATGCATACAAATTAGTCATTTTTTAAACTTGCTTGAAACAAATTGTGAAGAAAATAATTAAATTCATCGAGGTAAATGGAAAAGGGGGATATAGTGCAACACGGATTTACCAGAGGTACATCATCCCAGACTCACCTGATTTTCTTTGAGAAAATAACTGATTTTTTTTAGATAAGGGAAATGCAGTAGTTCTAATAAACTTGGACTTCAGTAAAGTATTTGACATTGTACCCCATGGGAAATTATTAGTTAAATTAGAGAAGATGGGGATTAGTACGAGAACTGTAAGGTAGATAAGGAACTGGCTAACCGGTTGTGCTGAAAGGTAACATATCGAACTAGAGGGAGGTTATTAGTGCAGTTCCTCAAGGATCACTCTTGGGACAAATCTCATTCCATTTTTTATTAATGACCTGTGTAATTAGCTAATGAAATTTGCTAGTTATACAAAGTTGGAAGGCATCATCAATACAGAGGAGGATCAGAATACTATACAGGAAGATCTGGATGACTTTTAAGACTAGAGTGACAGAAATGGGATGAAAGTCAATAATACGAAGTGCACTTAGTGCCTGATAACAAGAATTTCTGCTACAAGCTGGGAGCTCATCAGTTGGAAGTGACAGAGACCTGGGTATGCTGATCAATCACAGGATGACTGAGCCACCAACATGATGCAGCAACAAAGAAGGCAAATGCGATCAGTATCAATAGAAAAGTATTGATGCTATTGTATAAGGTACTGGTAAGACCTCATTTGGAATATTGTGTACAATTCTGGGCACCCACATTCAAGAAAGATTCATTCAAAACTGGACCAGGTGCAGAGAGGAGCTACTAGGATGATCAGGGAACGGAGGGCTTATCTTGTGAGAGGAGAATGGAAGAGCTCTACTTGTTTATCTTAGCAAAGAGAAGGCTGAGAGAGGATATGATTGGTCTCTATAAATACATAAGGGGGGAGGAGGGAAGTATACGAGGGAAGGTGAAGAGCTATTTAAGGTAAACAATAATGTGGGCACAAGAACAAATGGGTATAAACAGGCCATGAACAAATTCGGGCTAGAAATTGGATTTCTAACCATCAGAGGAGTGAAATTCTGGAAGAGTTTCCCAATAGGAGCTGTGGGGGCAAACAACTTAATTAGTTCTAAGAGAGAGCTGGGCAAATTTTGAGTAGGATTGTATGACTGGGTTGCTTGTGATGGTGGGGGGCAGGGCTTAGCAGTCCTAAAATCCCTCTGGTTTATGTCTTATGTTCCTAAAAGCTCATGCATCAGCCAGTCACCTGCTGGTGTCGGGAAAGGATTCCTGCTCTCCCCCCCCCCCCCATGCATCCTGAGGAGAGGAGAGGGGAAGATTTGTCTTATAAGAACGGCCATACTGGATCAGAACAAAGGTCCATCTAGTCCAGGATCCTGTCTTCCCATAGTGGCCAATGCCAGGTGCTTCAGAGGGAATGAACAGAACAGGTAATCATCAAGTGATCCATCTCCTGTCGCCCATTCCCAGCTTCTGGCAAACAGAGGCTAGGGACACCATCTCTGCCCATCCTGGCTAATAACCACTGATGGACCTATCCTCCATGAACTTATCTAGTTCTTTTTTGAATCCTGTTATAGTCTTGGCCTTCACAACATCCTCTGGAAAAGAGTTCCACAGGTTGACTGTGTGTTGTGTGAAGAAATACTTCCTTTTGTTTTATACCTCCTGCCTATTCATTTTATTTGGTAATCTCTAATTCTTGTGTTAAGAGGAGTAAATACCACTTTCTTATTTATTTTTTCCACACCAGTCATGATTTTATAGACCTACCAGTCTATAAAAGAACTACCAGTGTTGGTATCTCTGTTTTATAAATGGGGACACTGAAGCACATGAAATGATGCTAAGTGACTTGCCTAAGGTCACACCAGAAGTCCAAGGCAAAGCCAGGAAAAGGACCCAGATTCCCTGACTCCTAGTCTTGTGCTTTAACTGCTTAGCCATAATCATGCTTAGTCTCACAAGATGTTTTTAAGATTTGTCTTTTGTTAGGTGTTCCCCTTGTTCTCAGGTTATGGAGCAGAGTAACTAGGAGTCGGACTACTTTTCCATTCATTATATCTTATATTTTATTGTATCATTCTATTTTCTCTTACTCTCTTCTCCTCCACAAACAACAAAGTCCTTATACTTTCAGTCTTTTATTTCTTAAATAAACTACCAAGAGAAGGCAGATTTAGCTTTTCACAGCTACTGTGAATACCAGTTCCACCATCACAGATGTCAATGTTTTGAAATACTTTCTATGGCTCTGTGCTATAAGAGCATAAGCTACTGAGATCAGGGAAGAAAGGACTAGTAATGGAAAATAACAGCTTTTGGGTTTATAGATAGAAAACTAGTGCATAGGGGGAGAGATGCAGAGGGGTATGTGCTGTTTAGGAACGACCGGAACAAAGGTAAAGGTGGGGGAGTAGCATTGTATGTCAATAATGAGGTAAACTGTAAAGAAATAATAAGTGATGGAAGGGATAAGACGGAGTCTGTCTGGGCAATACTCACATTGGGTAAAAAAACTACTAGAGCCTCCCCTGGGATAGTGCTTGGGGTGTGCTATAGACCGCCGGGATCTACCCTGGATATGGACAGAGAACTATTTAATGTTTTTAGGGAAGTAAATACTAATAGGAACTGTGTAATCATGGGAGACTTTAACTTCCCGGATATAGATTGGGGAACAAATGCTAGTAACAATAATAGGGCTCAGATTTTCCTAGACGTGCTAGCAGATGAATGCCTTCATCAAGTAGTTGCTGAACCGACGAGGGGGGATGCCATTTTAGATTTGGTTTTGGTGAGTAGTGAGGACCTCGTTGAGGAAATGGTTGTAGGGGACAACCTTGGCTCGAGTGATCATGAGCTAATTCGGTTTAAACTAAATGGAAGGATTAACAGAATTAAATCGGAGACTAGGGTTTACGATTTCAAAAGGGCTAACTTTAGTAAATTAAAGCGACTGGTTAGGGGAGTGGATTGGACTAACATATTTATAGATCTAAAGGCGGAAGGCGCCTGGGATTATTTCAAGTTGAAGTTGCAGGAGCTGTCGGAGGCCTGTATCCCGAGAAAGGGAAAACGGTTCGTGGGCAGGAGTTTTAGACTGAGCTGGATGAGCGAGCGTCTCAGAGGGGTGATTAAGAAAAAACAGAAAGCGTACAAAGAGTGGAAGAGGGGAGGGATCAGCAAAGAAACCTACCTTACTGAGGTCAGAGCATGTAGAGATGGAGTGAGGAAGGCCAAAAGCTGTGTAGAGTTGGACCTTGCGAGGGGAATTAAAACCAATAGTAAGAGGTTTTATAGCCATATAAATAGGAAGAAAACAAAGAAAGAAGAAGTGGGACCGCTGAAGACTGTAGATGGAGTGGAGATTAAGGATAATCTAGGCATGGCACAATATCTAAACGAATATTTTGCATCGGTCTTTAATGAGGCTAATGAAGGGCTTATGAATAGAGGCAGCATGACAGAGGGGAATAAAGGAGGGGGGGTTGACATTACCGTATCCGAGGTAGAAGCCAAGCTCGAACAGCTTAACGGGACTAAATCGGGCGGACCGGATGATCTTCATCCGAGAATATTAAAGGAACTGGCGCGAGAAAATGCAAGCCCGTTAGCGATAATTTTTAATGAATCTGTAAACTCGGGGGTGGTACCGTTGGACTGGAGAATAGTTAATGTAGTTCCTATTTTCAAGAAGGGGAAAAAAAGTGACCCGGGTAACTACAGGCCTGTTAGTTTAACATCTGTAATATGCAAGGTCTTGGGAAAAATTTTGAAGGAGAAAGTAGTTAAGGACCTTGAGGTGAATGGCAATTGGGACAAATTACAACATTGGTTTACGAAAGGCAGATCGTGCCAAACCAACCTGATCTCCTTCTTTGAGAAAGTAACAGATTTTTTAGATAAAGGAAATGCGGTGGATCTAATATACCTCGATTTTAGTAAAGCGTTTGATACGGTACCGCATGAGGAATTATTGGTTAAATTGTAAAGGATGGGGATCGATATGAAAATCCAGAAGTGGATAAAGAACTGGTTAAAGGGGAGACTGCAGCGGGTTGTACTGAAAGGTGAACTGTCAGCTTGGAGGGAGGTTACCAGTGGAGTTCCTCAAGGTTCGGTTTTGGGTCCGATTTTATTTAATCTATTTATTACTGACCTCGGAACCGAATGTAGGAGTGGGCTGATAAAGTTTGCAGATGACACAAAGTTGGGAGGTATTGCCAATTCGGAGAAGGATCGGGATATCCTGCAGGGAGACTTGGATGACCTTGTAAACTGGAGTAATAGTAATAGGATGAAATTTAATAGTGACAAGTGTAAGGTGATGCATTTAGGGATGACTAACAAGAATTTTAGTTATAAGCTGGGGACGCACAGGTTAGAAGTAACGGAGGAGGAGAAGGACCTCGGAGTACTGGTTGATCGCAGGATCACTATGAGTCGGCAATGTGACGTGGCCGTGAAAAAAGCTAATGCGGTCTTGGGATTCATTAGGCGAGGTATTTCTAGTAGGGATAAGGAGGTGCTGCTTCCATTATACAAGGCACTGGTGAGACCTCATTTGGAGTACTGTGTGCAGTTCTGGTCTCCCATGTTTAAAAAGGATGAACTCAAACTGGAACGGGTACAGAGAAGGGCCACTAGGATGATCCGAGGAATGGAAAACCTGTCGTATGAAAGGAGACTCGAGGAGCTCGGTTTGTTTACCCTAACCAAAAGAAGGCTGAGGGGGGACATGATTGCTCTCTTTAAATATATCAGAGGGATTAATACCAGGGAGGGAGAGGAATTATTTTAGCTCAGTACTAATGTGGACACGAGATCAAATGGATATAAACTGGCCGTCGGGAAGTTTAGGCTTGAAATTAGACGACGGTTTCTAACCGTCAGAGGGGTGAAGTTCTGGAACAGCCTTCCGAGGGAAACAGTGGGGGCAAAAGACCTCTCTGGCTTTAAGATTAAGCTTGATAAGTTTATGGAGGGGATGGTTTGATGGGATAACGTGATTTTAGTCAATAGATCAATAACTTGCCATCGCTGGTAACTAGTATCAATGGTCAATGCGGGTCTGGCTGGAGAATCTTGCCCACATGCTCGGGGTTCAGCTGATCGCCATATTTGGGGTCGGGAAGGAATTTTCCTCCAGGGTAGATTGGCAGAGGCCCCGGAGGTTTTTCGCCTTCCTCCGCAGCATGGGGCAGGGGTCGCTGGCTGGAGGATTCTCTGCGACTTGAAGTCTTTAAATCATGATTTGGGGACTTCAACAGCTGAGTCAAGGGAGAGAATTATTCCGGGGGGGGGGGGGGGTGTCAGCTTTTGTGGCCTGCATCATGCAGGAGGTCAGACTAGATGATCATAATGGTCCCTTCTGACCTTAAAGTCTATGAGTCTATGAGATTTAGTTCCTCCTGAGCCCTCTGAAAAGCTGTATCTCCAGACAGCATCATCAGAGCTATGAGGTCTCTCTGCGCACTTCATTCACCCTAATAGGGGTTAATTTCCAGTAGCGATCAATTCGCTGTTGAGCAGCAAGCCATAAACTATGCACAACCAATCACAGATACAAACAAGGCCAGTCCCTCTCTCTCTCTCTCTCTCTCACACACACACACACACACACACACACACACACACACACACGCCACCACCACCACCAGCAGCAGCAGCAGTTGGGATTTATTGACCATGCACATGTGGAATAGAGGTGAAAGAGAGCAATTAGATTGCACAGTGGCAAGGATGATTCTGAAGAGTGATTATATACAGTGAGGAAAAAACACAGGACTGGGAACCAGGAGATCTGGATTCTATTCCCATCTCTGCCACTGACTCACTGTGTGGCCTTGGGCATGTCACTTCCTCTCTTTGTCTCAGATCCCTCACCTACAAAAAGGGGATAATTTCATTATCACCTTCCCACTGGGTGGTGGTGAGGTCCTGAGATACTCAGATGAAAGGTGTTTTGTAGATAAGTGAAGGGTATATTATTATGACTCATTACTGGTCACTAGTGATGATTTATTTGTGGAGGGGGGAGGCAGATTCACAGATGTTAAGACCAGAAGGGACCACTACATCATCTAGTCTAACCACCTGAAAGCATGTGCAGAACCTAACTGAGTGATTAAAAGGAGCTTGTTATTGAAAAGAATATTAGAAAACTATTTGACCACTGACTTTTTTTAAAGCCTGCCACCTTATTCCTGTGGTATATGCATAGCCTCCAGCCTCATCCATGTCTCTGACAGGTGGCTGGTGCTGGGATTTACTGATAATGTTTCTTGGCCCAAGTGTGACAGGTGTATTTATAATAAATATTTAGCCTAAATATGTGTCTGGTGGGGGGGGTTATCCCTTTCAACTGTAAAATAGATTCAACCTGGCTGGTTTTGGCATCTGCATCCTGTCTGCAAGCAGATTACAAGGCCCGTAAGTAATGCTTTGAATGCTGGATAATTCTGTCATGCTGCATAAGAGAGGCTATGTGATAGTGGGCAGCACAGTCACGGGTAAGGAGAAGCCGGGAGCTGGGTTGGGAGGCAACTACGATCTCCCTGATCCTCTGAAAGTTGACATGCTCAGCTTCATTTACCATGAGTGCACGGTATGTGATCATTACCTCCATTTTCACCCTCGACTGAGATATGACTATTATTGTCTGGGATATGATTATTAGTTAGTGAAGAGGCTCCATCGGTGGGCAGCAGCAGAAGTCACAGGCAATATATATTGGAGAGTTTTTAAATCAGTCGTGAAAGTGAGAGACGCCTAGCACTGGCTAGAGCTACACATGACTAAAGTGCAGGCAGGCAAACAGGACGCTTCTCACACGCAGCTTTGCCCACGCCCCTCAATCCAGCTGCTAGATACCTCCACTATACTAATCCTGAGACCTCCACATAGCTCTGATAGCCAAGAGTCCTGTGGCACCTTATAGACAAAGGCTAGGTCTACACTATGGGGGGGGTCGACCTAAGATACGCAACTTCAGCTACGCGAATAGCGTAGCTGAAGTTGCGTATTTTAGGTCAACTTACCTGGCTGTGAGGACGGCGGTGAGTTGACCGCTGCCGCTCCCCCGTCGACTCCGCTTCCGCCTCTCGCTGCAGTGGAGTTCCGGAGTCGACGGCAGAGTGATCGGGGATCGATTTTATCGCGTCTACACTAGACACGATAAATCAATCCCCGATAGATCGATCGCTACCCGCCGATCCGGCGGGTAGTGAAGACGTGCCCTAACAGACGTATTGGAGCATGAGCTTTCGTGGGTGAATACCCACTTTGTCAGATGCATCCAAGTCAGCATTCACCCACGAAAGCTCATGCTCCAATACGTCTGTTAGTCTATAAAGTGCCACAGGACTCTTTGCTGCTTTTACAGATCCAGACTAACACGGCTACCCCTCTGATACATAGCTCTGATAGTGCACCTCACGCCTGACCCCCATCCTCTTCCCTCACAATCCCACATCTGGACCCCATAGGGTATGTCTACACTGCAATTAGACAATGGCTGACTCAGGCTCTGGCTAAGAGGCTGTTTAATTGTCCTGTAGATGTTTGAGCTCAGGCTGCAGACCAAGCTCTGGGACTTTCCCTCTTGCAGGGCCCTGGAGCCCAGGTTCCAGCCCAAACGTCTACACTGCAAGTAAACAGCCCCTTACCCAGAGTCTGAGCCAGCTCTGTCAGGGATGTAATACGTAGCCATTGCAACAGAGGAGGTTGTTGACCCAGGAATAGTGGCATACGGCTGTGGTTTTTTAATTGCAGTGTAGACATACCTATAGACAGCTGTGCCAAAACTTCTCTGGCCCATGGTAGTGGGACCTACACAGGCCTGAGAATTTCAAAACCATCTAGATGGTGCAAACAGACCAGTCTTGGCTTTCCTTGTTTTAAATTTTTTTCAGTGGTGACTTGAAAAGCTACTTCATCTCTGCAAGAGAGGCTACCATGACAGAAATGGTACCATGGGGGGGTCTATCACCATCACCAGTTTGCTCTTCCAACAGTTTAAAAACAACCTATCCCCACAACACATCCTGAATGGTGTAAAGGGGCTCACTCACTCTGTAGTACGGTAACACCCAGTTAAATACAGATTTGATTATTATAATCATTACAACTGTGAGCTTTTTTTGTTTAGAGCAACATTGTGCAGTGATACTATTTTGTTCCTGAAATCTATATGGAAATGATTTGTAAACCTGGTAAAACTTCGTAACTAAATAGATATTTAAAAAACCCAACCCTTCCCCATCTTTCTCAAGTCCCATCGAGTAGTCAGGACTCTCTGAACATTCAAACGAGAAAGGAAATGTTAGGGCCTGTAAAGCGTGAGGTCAGACCTAGTGGTCAGAGCCAGGAGTAGAATTGGGATAGTAATCAGAAATCCCGCCAAAGGTCAAAGCCGGAGTTGGAGCCAGAAGTCAGATCAAGGGTCACACCCAGAGTCAGCAACTGAGGTCAGAGTGAAGAGGCGTGGTAACAGAGATAGGGAGGAGGCCAGGTAACAGAAGCTAGGTGAGCAGGCACCAGGTGGGCAGGCAGTGACTTGGTCTCAGGAGGTCTGGGCAGCAACAGACCTTGCTCGGACAAGGGGTGGGTCAGGGACAGGAGGTGTTATGCCTGGTAGTGTCCTATCAACAGTCTGCTGCTAGTCATCTGACCTCACTGAGTCAGTGGGTTTAGCTTCTGGTGCAGCAGTTCCCTTGTCAGACCTGGCAGTGTGGTGGCAGAGAAGATAGGCCTCCTTCGGCAGCCCTGTACTACAGGCTTTGAGATGTATGGCACCTGTCACCACTCCTCCTCCAAGGGCTATCCCCAGGCACTACAGGGCCAGGTGCTCAGGATGATTCCTATAGAAGGCACATACTTTTGTAGGGGCATGCACATGATGAGCTGGCTCCCAAGAGTGTTTTTTTGAGCCCATAACCCTCCCCCCACACACACACACATACAATCCATCAGATAGTACAAAGTTCCTCTATGCATTTTGGAGTCCAAAATGTTGTAGATGAGGTTTCTCATGGTCTTGAACTTGAACCAGGGCTGAAGGTGGTATACAGCAGCCAGAGAATGAATTGTCAAGGAAAGGCTTCAGGAGGGAGACATGAGTAACTGGGTGGATCTTCCAGGATCAAGGGAGCTGTAATTCAAACATTACCAGATTGATTTTCCAAGTAATAATGAAAGGGCCTGCATTCTAATGATCTAATTTGTCACAGGTCTGTAGGTTTACTTTTGTCAGCTACACTGTATGACCTACCTTTAGAGGCGGGGCTTCTTGATGGTGTTTGTCAGTATAGCATTTGTAGGCCATCTTCGCTGCTTTCAGGTGCTCTTCTAGCTAGAGTTTCACAAATAGTCTGTACCGGTCACAGGCAGCAGGAACCATTGTGGATGAGGGAATGGAGGGGTGCAAATGAGGATGAAAACTATAGTTGGAGTAGAAGCGATTATCAGATGGAGACATGTTCTGCATAGTTATAAGCAAATTCAGCAAATGGGAGTAACAACCCAGTTGTTTTGACAGTGGCTCAGGAAGTAGCACAGGTATTGTTCAAGCACCTGGCTGACCCATTCTGATTGACCAAACATCTGAAGGTGATGTGTGGTGGATGCATTTGACCAGACATCTAGGAGTTGGATGCAAACTCCTTTCAAAACCTGGATACAAACGGGGAGCCACAGTTTGAGGTAAGACCGTTGGGGAAGCCACAGAGGGCCATAACTAGAAGGCACGCGATAGTTTCCACAGTTGGGAGACAGGTACATAGTACAAAATGGGCCACTTTGGAGTTGATCCACAGCCATCAGTTTGGTGTTGTGGCCTTTAGATTTTGGTAGTTCCACTATAAAAATCAAGGGTTAAGGATTATGCATGACCAGGGTGAGGGAGGGGTCTTGGATGGCTTCAGAAGATAGAGAGGCCTATTCCAGGGAATTTTAGTTTGAGCAGAAGTGTTGCAGGACCAGATGTCATCCCATATGTGTGGTCACCAGAATGAGGGGGCTACAGCACACAAAGTCTTGGATTGCCCGAAGGCACCTGCCCAGGAGTATCATGATGTATGCACAGCAGTTCCAGTCTTGTGGAAACCATCATTGATGTATATGCAGCCATTGCAACAGAGGAGGTTGTTGATCCAGGAATAGCGGCATAATGGTGGTACTAGGGAGACCCTCCTGGCATGAGGTTACAAGTTTTTTTTAAAGGATCATTAGGGAGGGCTGCTTGGAGCATGGTAAGAAAGTTGAAGATACTGACTCAAAATTAAATGGCATGGTTTTAATATGCCAGGTGCTGGTTCTTCAGTGTTAATGGGTTCAATATAGTATTCCTTTTTTTCGTGAAACGGCATCAGCCTTGCCATTCTTGTTGCCTGGATGATATGGGATAGTGAAATTGAATCTTGAGAAGAATAGAGTCCAACATAACTGCCACTGATTCAGCACTTTGGCAGATTGTAGGTATTCTAGATTATGATCCATTAAGACTACGATGGGGTGTTTGGCCTCCTCAGAGTAGTGCCTCTAAGTTTCAAATCCAGCCTTGGTGGCAAGTTAACTCCTTGTCCACTATTCCATAATTGCGTTTGACTGGAATAAGTTTTCAGGAAAAATATGCACATGGATGTATCTTGCACTGGGGCCCCGTTCCTTGGGATAGTACCTACTCGATGTCTACACTGGAGGCATCAGCCTTGAGGACAAACAGTTCGGGATCCTGTTCAGGATCAAAGTAGACCAGCACTATGGTGGACGTGAAAGCTATCTCCAGACATGCAAAAGCTTGGCAGGCCTCTGGGGGCCAGTGAAATCTTTCAGATTTATGGCGGATGGCAGTTAGAAGCTGTGACCATTGAGAAATTTGGAGTAAACCTTCTGTAAAAGGTAGTAAACCTCATGAAACTTTGGATGTCTTGGAGGCTCCAGGATTTGTCCAATCCCAAATTGCAGATACCTTCTGAGGGTCCATCTGCTGACAGGATGAACCCCAAAAATTTGATTGGTCAAATATGCACTTTTCCAGTTTTGCCCAAACCCGTGCTGGCACAATCGTATGAGAACGTCACAGACATGGTGGTTGTGACTGGTGTGATTACTGGCATAGATTAAGCGATTGTCTAGGTATGTCATTGATCAGGTGCTGGAACACAGTGGGAGCACTGGTGAGTCCAAAGGGGATTGCCAAATATTCAGTGTCCATACCTAGTTCTAAAGGCTGTTTTCCACTCGTCCCTCACTCTGATTTGAACTAGATTATATGCTCCAAGGTCCAGTTTGGTGAAAAACAAAGCTGACCACACTTGGTCCAAAAACTCTGGGATTAATGGTAACATGTACTGATTGAGTATGGTTATTTTTTAAGTGACCTCTAGTCTACAGAAAGTAGTCTCTTAAAAAAGTACTGTCGCACCTGTCAGGGAGGTAGAGTGGCAGATAAAAACTTTATCTAGGTTCTCCTGAAGGTACTCCCTTAACACGGCTAGCTCTGGTTGAGAAATAGTATATTGCCCAAATAGAACCTTGGCTCTGAGCTGAAGGTTGATGTAGCAATCTTAAACACAATGCAGAGGTAGCAAGTCTGTGGTACTTTTCCAAAGACATGCTTATTGTCTTGGTATTTCACAGGAGACAGGATTCATCATGCAAGGTTGGCATTTGTGGGTCCAAGAGGTTTGCTGCCAGGTGGAGGTAACATCCGAGTTACCAGAGTTGAATCCTCTGGCTTGGCTTCTGGGATTACAAGTTCTTGAATGAGAAGGCAATTCTTCCTAAAGATGCTCAACAGGAAGGATGTGAGGTTTTGGGACTATAGAATATGGGGATCATAACAAAGGAGCCAGGGTGTCCCTAAAATCAGGGTGTAATGTGGGGAGAAAATATGGTTAAACTGTAAGACTTTACAGAGTCCCTCAATCACCAATTCCAGGAGTGCAGTCTCCTGTGTAACTGGGTCCAGTGCCAACAGAGACCCATCTACTGTTTCTACCAGGTTCAGGGTAACCTAGGGTTGTACTGGGAGATCAAGGACTTGGGGGAAAAAAAACCATAATAAAATTGTCCCCCACTCCTGAATCAATCAAGGCCCACTGTATGTGAAAGGCCTGCTCAGCCTGTGGGATCCACAATTGCAGGCGAACCTGTGGAAGTGGAGATGGATGAGGAACTCCTGGTTTAGCATAATCACAGGGTTTCTCCCTGGTGGTACGCAGGCTTGGAACCCAAACTGGGTTTGGGGGTAGTCTTTTCCCTGTCATCAGGTTAGCAGGGGTTTTGACCGAACACTTGCATACCACTCCACAATACAAGCAGAGGTTCTCCTGTCTTCTGCACTCTCGTTCATCCAGGGATGGGCAGGGCCACACCACATCCGACCAAGGCAGAGTTTGCTTGGGCCTGGGGGCTGAGCCTTGGGTAAGTTTGGGAGGTAGGCGGGCCCCTCCAGTTGCCATTGCAGTCTGGAGTCTATCTATCTATTGGACAAATTCACAGGTCTGTGAATGCCTCTAAACTGGCGAGGGGGAGTGCATCTGTGCCAGCTCATAAGAACATAAGAATGGCCATACTGGGTCAGACCAAAGGTCCATCTAGCCCAGTATCCTGTCTACCGACAGTGGCCAATGCCAGGTGCCCCAGAGGGAGTGAACCTAATAGTAATGATCAAGTGATCTCTCTCCTGCCATCCATCACCACCCTCTGACAAACAGAGGCTAGGGACACCATTCCTTACCCATCCTGGCTAATAGCCATTAATGGACTTAACCTCCATGAATTTATCCAGTTCTCTTTTAAACCCTGTTATAGTCCTAGCCTTCACAACCTCCTCAGGCAAGGAGTTCCACAAGTGGACTGTGTGCTGTGTGAAGAAGAACTTCCTTTTATTTGTTTTAAACCTGCTGCCCATTAATTTCATTTGGTGGCCCCTAGTTCTTATATTATGGGAACAAGTAAATAACTTTTCCTTATTTACTTTCTCCACATCACTCATGATTTTATATACCTCTATCATATCCCCCCTTAGTCTCCTCTTTTCCAAGCTGAAAAATCCTAGCCTCTTTAATCTCTCCTCATATGGGACCCGTTCCAAACCCCTAATAATTTTAGTTGCCCTTCTCTGAACCTTTTCTAATGCCAGTATATCTTTTTTGAGATGAGGAGACCACATCTGTAAGTCGTATTTAAGATGTGGGCGTACCATGGATTTATATAAGGGCAATAAGATATTCTCCATCTTATTCTCTATCCCCTTTTTAATGATTCCTTCATAAAGACTGAGATGAAACTGATGGAGGAGTGCAGCATCGTTCCAGGCGGTGTCTAAGGCAAACATCTGAACTGGGCAACTTAAGAAGGGCTGACCACAGGGTTTGCCGAAGTTTTTGGTAAGGCAAGTCTCTGCTGTGCGGGCTTTATGGAAGTCAGTCATCAAAAAATGGTGGCAAATGCTAGTAAGAAAGAGTCCTCATTGGTAAGTACCAGGTGAACCTGCTCTAGAAAGGCAGTGGACCCCACCAGGGTCTCCCTGGTAAGTGGGCTCAGTACTACCCCCATGTTAATTTGACCAGTGATGTTCTCCTGGGGCTGGAGCATAAATGGGAGTCTGGATTGGGTAATGAACCTGCAAAACTTACTGCAGGTACAATGCTCTCTCTCCAGCAGAGGAACTCGGGGGCCAGTCACCCGAGCCAGTGTCACAGAGGAAGCCGAGTGGTTACCTGGAGCTGCTCAGCATGCTGTAGCTTGTTCCCACAAGGAGCAATTTCCAATCTGCAGCTGTCATTCTTGGTCCCTCAGTTTCTGGTTCTCTGCCTAGAGGGCAACAATCTGCTCCTGCAGACTCACAGGCCCTTGGGGTGAGGGTAGGGCCAGAGCTCGAGTACTGTCCATACTTAGTCCAGGGATTCAACCATGAGTCCCAGAAGAAACCAAAATGGTCTGAGCAAGCTGTCAGGGCCCATAGCATGGGTGGACTGACCCAGTGGTCAGAGCCAAGATACAGTTGTTATGGTGAGAAATCCCACCAGGGGTCAAAAATGGAGCTACAGTCAGAAAAAACACTAAGCGTCAAAGCTGGTGTTAGGGTGTGGAAGCAGGAACCAGGAATAAGGCAAGACAGCAAGAACATGAAGCAGGAACCAGCCGAGGAGGCAGAGACTTGGTCTCAGGTGGTCTGGGGAGCAACAGGCCTAGCAACTAGTTGCTCAGATAAGGGGTGGGACAGGAACAAGAAACATTATACATGGTGGTATCCTATCAGCAGTCTACTGCTAGTGATCAGACCCCACTGAGTCAGTGAGTGCAGCTTCTAGTGGTGGGGTATTAGCAGCAGTTCCCTCATCAGACTTTGCAGTGTGATGGCACTTGCTTAGCAGCCCTGTGGTCCTGAGCTTGAGCTCCACAGTAGAGAAAGAAACTAAGGACTGTGCATTCAGTAACCTTCTCACCATCTCATGTGCTTGTTTGGAGACGGCTCCAAGATTTGTCCCCTAAAGAGAGGCCATGCAATAAATCAGACTATTACATGCTGGTCATACAGAGATGGGCTCAAGCTGCAGGACTGAGATCTAGTATATGGATTTCAAATTCCACAACGTTCAGGGGTGATCAGATCTAGAGATTTTGTTGAGCTTATTTTAAATATTATTGGCAAAATTTGATTATAGGAGTTCAGAAAAAGTTCATCCAAAGTGTGGAGGTATTTGTAGAAATGTGGAGAGCTAGACAGATGAAGATGTCCATATTGTAAACTAGTCTTAAGTATCCCTTTACGAAGTAAGGACATGTCTATAGACACATATAATCACATGTTCATATAAACTTCATAAAGTACAGTAACTCCTCACTTAAAGTCGCCCCGGTTAATGTTGTTTCGTTGTTACGTTGCTGATCAATTAAGGAACATGCTCATTTAAAGTTGTGCAATGCTCCCTTCTAACGTCATTTGGCAGCCGCCTGCTTTGTCCACTGCTTGCAGGAAGAGCAGCCCGTTGCAGCTAGCTGGTGGGGGCTTGGAACCAGGGTGGACCGGCAGCCCCCCTATCAGCTCCCCGCTCCCCTAAGTTCCCTGTGCAGCAGCTGCCCAGCAGGCTAACAATCTGGCAGTTCAGCTGTCCCTCCTTCCACTGCCTTGTGCTGCTCCTGCCCTCTGCCTTGGAGTTGCTCCCCGAGACTCCTGCTTGCTGTGCAGGGGGGAGGAGAGGAAGAGGGGGGCTAATGTCAGGGTGTTCCCCTCCCCTCTGCTCCTGCACCCCGCTTACCCCATCTTCCATAGAACAGGGGGGGGACACGACAGGGCTCAGGACGGAGGGAGCTTGCTAGCAGCAGCTGCGGTCTCAGCAAGCTGATCTAATTAACAAGGCAGTGTACTTAAGAGTCAGGTCAGCATACTTAAAGGGGAAATGCGCATCTCTCTCTCTCACACACATGGTGTGTGTCTCTGTCTCTGTCTGCAATGCTGTCTCCCCTCCCTCCATTCCTGCTGCCTTGTAGAGTGTGAGAGTTAACCCTTGAGGGCTCAGCCAGTTGCTAGTTCATATTTAGCAGTAAGGCATTCCCTGGGAAATATCCCACCCTCTGACTCCTTCACTTCAACCTAGCTTCATAATCATCATCACTGTGTACCAGTATTAAATTGTTTGTTTAAAATTTATTGTGTGTGTATATATATATATATATATATATATATAGTCTTTTGTCTGGTGAAAAATATTTCCTTGGAACCTAACCCCCTCGTTTACATTAATTTTTATGGGGAAATTGGATTCACTTAACATCATTTCTCTTAAAGTCGCATTTTTCAGGAACATAACTACAACGTTAAGTGGGGAGTTACTGTAGTTTACATGTAGGATTTGAACCTTCCCTCTCATGGGAACCCAGACTCCACAGCCCTGGACCACTGCAGGAAAACCAGCACAAGTGAAACAAACCAGGCCTGAAGGAAATTGACCCATCTAACTTAGCTGCCCAAGGTGAGCAATATGCAAAACCCGAACAAACTGTGTGAAAGTCTCTTTGGGTGAGTTATATACTCCATAATATTTTCTTTTTGAACAATATACAGGGATAAAAGGAACAGTGGGAAGGGCATATTTTGGGAATGTGGTGTTCTTCCCCTTCATTTTTAGTAGTAATATTGCTGGCAGAGATACTCTTCCCAGGCAAAGGGACAGTGTTATTACCCTAGGAAACTAACTAGCTCAGGGGCATTTTTACAGACTAGCTTTGCACAAGTTCTTCCCAGAGATTCCAAACTTCATTGCACTGTGACCCACTTTCCGACATCAAAAACTACTACATGACCCCAGGAGGGGGGACTGAAGCCTCAGCCCACCTGAGCCCTGCCACCCCAGGTGGGGGGACCAAAGCCCAAGCCCCACCACCCCGGTGCAAGGGGGCCCCCAAGCATAAGGGCTTCAGCCCCAGCCGGGGTGCCTGCAACCTGATCCCTGCCGCCCAGGGCTGAAACCCAAGGGTTTTGGCTTCGGCTTCAGGGAACTATATATATATATATCCCTCCAGCTAGAGATAAAAGGTAGCTCTGTGTCCCTCCATGTCTCCCCTTCAATCCACTGCACCACTGCCCCAGTGCCCCAACAATGACACAGGCAAGAGTGCAGGCACAGACTGCTTTGGGGGAAGAACCAGTAGCTGAGTCACGATTCTGCCTGAGAGATCTCTGTGGTTCTAGAACTGCTCAGTGGAGCATGGAGACGTCAGTTTGTGTGGGACATCTCTTTCTTCCAGTGTTGTCGTTGGTTATTGCAGCGTTAACCACTCAGCATGAACTCTGCAAGCTGGCGGATTCAAACACCTTCAAAAATGACCAAGCACGACACAGAAAGAGATAATGTCAAACATGCCCTGAAGACAAGGAAACCAGCCCTATGTTTCTAATACTAACTGTTCCCCAGTAAATATATGTTCACATGCACCTAGGAACCCTACTGGCCTCCTCTGCCAAAGCTCATGTAGTAGTGCAGGTTCTTAGCAGGGGAGAAGTCAGGAGGTCTCCCACCATCTTTCACCCTCCTGCACAATATTTATCTGTAAGGACAAGAGAAAGGAAAGAAGGAAATAGCTTGGAAAAGGCAAGGAGAGCCAGTAGTGAATTTTCCATGGGGCTAGTTGGCTGCTTCCTCAATGGCTATATTCAATGACTTCCCAACCAGCATGGATCTTCCTGCCAGGAATTCCCCCCACTTGCCTTCCAAGCCAGTCTTGCCTACCATCTCTTTCTAAGCAAACTAAGTTTTGGTGTGTTTCCTCCTTCTGCACTCGCCTCTCCCTCCAGCTTCTCCACCTCTCCTTTCCTGTGCGCAACACATGTCCTATGAGCATTCAAAGAGAGCGCTCCAAAATTCACAGTCATCCCAGTGAGTGGTGTGTTACTACTCTGCCCTACCTTGCAGGAAACCCATCTGGGATTCACAGTCCTGGGGCCAGATTCTGATCTCAGTTACCTTGGTGTAACTCTGGAGTAATTCCATTAAAGTTAATGGAGCTGACCAATGTAACTGAGCTCAGAATCTGGCCACTGGTATCCTGCTCCCTGGATCAGCAATTGTTGTGAGTGCTGCACAGATATTTGCTTTGCTCTGGGAGACGCAGAGAGTGCTTCACTCATCAATTCCAGCCAGTGGGCTCTGATATAAACACTTTCCAATTGTCAGGGACTAAAAGGCAAACCCAACACATAGGTACTTAGCCCATCCTACAATTCATGAGTGTGACCACAGCTTTTCCCTGCATCTTGTGTGACTGGCTCTGCAGGACAAATAATTCATCTCAGATTTCATAGAATATTAGAATAGTAGAATCATAGATTTACTTTGGGATAACTGAGGACATCATGACACTGGTCAATGAAGGGAGAAAAGAACCTCACAGGTGCAGAGGTCACTTTTCTAAACCACCTCTAACTCTTTGACCCATTCAGTGTGCAGCACTTGGGCTTGAAACCTAGTGAGAACAGGTTCTCTCACCACATTTCTGCTTCCAGTCACACCAGAAATACCACAGATATAGTCCCTCACTTGATATTTTGTTGTTTCTGGCCACTGCTGGAACCAAGAAGTGTAAAAATCAAAGAATAGGGAAAAGGTGATCAGAACTTTCTCAAAACTCTTTGGCTGGATTGGCATTGAGGTTGGTCCATACTAAATCAAAATGGACTCACCCATCCTTATCCATGAAGAAATTCTTGTAAAGTTCTCAGATTCCAAGGTAATAAGTGCATGATAGACTGATCTGATGACATAAACTTCACACTGCCACCATTATTGCTCTGTGCCATGGTAGTTTTGGACCAGATCCATCAAGCTACTTAGGTGCCAGAAACCCAGACTTAGGTACCTAAGTCCCCATTTTAGGCTCCCCTGTGATCCACTAAACCCCTGCTCAACTGCCACCTAACCCATAGGTGTCTAACTTGCTGCTGTAGCAGTTTCCTAGACACCTAAATTGCTGCCTTTGGGCATGCAAACTGCTACCTAACTCTAGGCATCTGGATATTTATATTAGAATTGGACAAGGGAAGAGAAGGGCAACAAAAACAATTAGGGGTATGGAACAGCTTCCATATGAAGAGAGATTAAAAACATTGGGACTGTTCAACTTGGAAAAAGGACAACTAAGGGGAGGGGGGGGATATGATATACAGGTCTTGTGACGGCATGGCACCCACCTCTCACAAGCACCCCTTCTGGTCAGGTGTGTCTGCAATCTTTAAACAGCCCCAGCCCTGGTTTTGGGCCATACCCCCAGGGCTTCATCCCTGGAGGCAATGGTTTCGCCCTCTTGGTCTGTTCTGGCCCCAGCTCTCCAGCTGGACCTCTTAACAATTCAGTTCCCCTTCTGGGGATTTATCACTGTCTGACAGCAGGCCACTTCCCCAGTGGCCTATGGGGGGCGGGGGAAGAGGGAACCCAGGCCTGCCCACTACTCTCAGGCCTAGCCCAGGGACCCTAAGAATAGCAGCCATGGGCTGCCATCTCCCTTTTACAAAACTACTTTCAGTTCCCTGGGCCACTTCCCCAAAGCCCCAATCTTCAAAGCTTTACCTTTACTTCAGGGCTCCACTATATTCAGGCCCAGCAGCTAGCCAGGAGCTCTTGGTCACTCCCAGGGTCCCTGCCCACATTGAGCTGTCCATGGTGCTGCAGTTTCCTTTGGCCATCCAGGAGCATCATCTATATTCCTCTAGCTCCAGCAAGGAACTGCCTATCTACAGCACTGCAGCTCCTTTTTATATGGCCCTCCTGGGCCCTGATGGCTGCTCCCTGCAACCTCTTTCATTGGCTGCTTCTCCACAGCCACTCTAGCCTGGAGGACCTCTCTACTGCTTTTTTCCTGGGACCAGTGTGGCAGGACCCTAAGGAATCCAGCAGGGAGCCTCTGGGCTTAGTCTACCCTGTTACAGGTCCATACAGTCATGAGTGGGTTGGAGAAAGTGAATAGGGAAATGTTATTTATTGCTTCACATAACACAAAAATCAGGGGTCACCCAATGAAATTAATAGGCAGCAGGTTTAAAAACAAATATAAGGAAGTACTTCGCACACAACTCACAGTCAACCTGTGGAACTCATTGCCAGACGATGTTGTGATGGCCAAAAATATAACTGGGTTCAAAAATTAATTAGATACGTTCCTGGAGGATAGGAGCTATTAACCAAGATGGTCAGGGATGTAATCCCATGCTCTGGGTGTCCCTAAGCCTCTGATCACCAGATGCTGGGCCTGGACAACAGGGGATGGATCACTCAATAATTGCACTGTTCTGTTCATTCCCTCTGCAGCATCTGCCAGAAGATAGGATACTGGGCTAAACAGACTATTTATTTGACCTGGTATGGCAATTCTTCTGTTCTTATGCCTCTCCCACCTAAGCCTCAGTGCGATTCACAAACCATGGGAAGACAGACGTTCCTCACTCTCTCTCACTCATGGGGTCTGATCCAGTAGGTGTGCTCAAAGGCTGCCTACCAGATTGGGTCTCATTCAAAATCTGGCCGGAAGAGGAGGCGGTGATATGAGCTGAGGGGTATTCTGTTATTGGGCTCCCTGAGTCTCTCCTGCAGACACTGTTACAATTAACTAATCACTGGAGCAGGAGGACTGGGTCTACCTCCTCCCTCGTGAGTGCCCTAACCATCAGGCTATAGAGTCTCTCTCTCTCTCCTCCGTCCCCATATGACTAATTATTTATCCACAGTAGAACAGCTTCAACAGAGAAACTGAGAGAACCCCACATCAAAATATCCCATTGTACAGTGGTTAGCGCGCTTTCTTGAGAGATGGGAGAACCCTGTTCTAGTTCTTTTTCTCCTTCAGGCAGAGGGGGAAATTGAACCTGGGTCTCCCACCCCTCAGGTGAGTGTCCTAACCACTGGGCTAAAAGTTATAAGATGGGTGATACCTTGTCCTCCTCCAGCTATTTTGTGTGGAATCAGGCAGGCACTTAATTCATTCTCAGAAGATAGAACCTAGGGGCCAAAGCTGCCAGACTCCAGAGAAGGGGTTCCTGCCTACAGATCACAAGCAGAGGGAGACACCTTCCTCCACCCAAATGTAGGTGCCAA
Source organism: Emys orbicularis (assembly GCF_028017835.1). Classification (NCBI taxonomy): domain Eukaryota; kingdom Metazoa; phylum Chordata; order Testudines; family Emydidae; genus Emys; species Emys orbicularis. The sequence goes on from NC_088686.1 coordinate 41,442,087, forward strand.
ACTCTGTGAGGGGGTGGGGCTTAGGACACACCTCTCTCGCTGACATCTCCCATTGGCTAGTTGGGCAGCCCCCTGCATGGATCCCATTCTGAGGCCCCTATCTCTCCCCATTCAGTGTATAGGAAGCCTAGGCACCTAACCTCTTTGTGAAACACAGAGTTGTTCCTGTGATTTCTAGATGTCTAAAAGTTAGGTGTTGCAATGCTCAGAGTCACAATGTCTAAGTTCCTTTGTGGAGTGAGCGTTTTGCCCTTTGGGACTAATGCAGAAATACAGGAACGCTACTAATAAAAATCCTTTGTCTGCTTTCATTGTCTTCCATCTGAGAATCTCAATAGATTTTAAAATCATTCTTTCAGTATCACCACCTCTTTGTGAGGTGGGTCAGCATTATTAACCCCAGGATACAGCTGGGTGAGCTGAAGCTCATTTCAAAAGAAGGGCTGATTTACGAGGAAAGATTAAATGAGTTAAATATGTCTTGCTTGGCCCAGCAACAACCAAATAAGGACACAATAACATGCTTTATAACTATAGGAAGGGAGTATACACCACAGAGGCAGAGAAATTCTATAGAGTGGTTCAAGGAGATCTTCCAAACTGGGAGCTCTATTAAATGTATCTCCCAAGGTAAGTGCTAGATGCCCCAATGCTTGAGACATTTAAAGGTAGGCTTGGCGAAATACCAGTGCAATAGTATAATAGTGAAGTACAATTGCAATGGCAGTGAGATGGATCAGACTGGACCTATTAGGACTTTTCTATCTCTGACTGCAATTATTCTGTGATACAAAAAGGTCAAGGTCACAGAGTAAGTCAGTGGCAGACCCAGGAGCCTAACAACCCATCCCCCCTTCTCTAACCACTAAACAATGCAGGAATCCTTATCTGCAAATGACAGTGGGTCTCAAGGGCAGAAAGGTGAGAAATGGGGAGGTTCCTCAGAGCACTGACAGGGAAAAGGGGCAGCTGGGGCCATCATTTGTCTATCTACTATTTTTATTGTTCATTAGTCAAGTATATCTGGTCTGTGTAATCCATTAAATAGAGAGGCACTAGGGGACCCAGAAAAGCCAAATTAATTCCCAGTTTATAAACAAAGTGCAATAACCATTAAGAGGAAATCAGCATATTGCTTGTGTACTAAATGATCATTTTGCAGACAGAATTGGGAATAAATTCACAGATGAAAAAAATAAGAATAAAAACAGGAGGAGGGGGGAAGGGAGGAATTTAATCCACAATGGAATATTTCAGAGAGCACTATTAATTCAATCACATGGAGGAAGGATAATGAAGACCATTGCAAAGCAAAGAGTACTTTGGCTTTCGTTGTTATCTGGATAACCCAAGTCAAAGGGTTTCCATCATCTAAATCTGAACCACATCAAGTAGAATTCCATACACGCTACTGTGTCATGTTAACCCTGAAACTCAGTCCTGACCTGCAACACCCCTTGTGTGTCTGGTTCTGTTCCCTTGCAACATCTCTGCTATTCCAAACCTGACTCCACCATGCAGTTCTACCTCAAAACTGAATCTGTGGCACTGTTGGCAAATCAAATCGCATGACGGAGCAGGCACCTACTGGAGAGAAAATGAGACAAAGGAAGCTCAGCTGTATTATGTGATCAGCCACTTGCATTGTAGAGGTTTGTTATGCCTTCTCCTGAAGCATCAGATATTGTCCACAGCTAGTTGCAGGATATTGTACTCAATGGAAATAATAGTCTGATCTGCTGAAGCAAATCTCATGCTGTAGGAAGGCGGGTGTCATTGTATGAACGAATGTAAGCACCGTTTTGCTTGGAGGGGAGATATGGCAGGGTCTAGGCAGGACTCTCCTTTATTTATTTTACATCAGGAAAAAAGCTGCAAGTCTCAGCAACAGAAATGAAAGGGCAAGAATGATCATTAAAAAATTCACTAAAATATCCACAAAACACAGGAAATCATCCTATATTCAATTACTCCACCCCCATTCATCTCAAAGGACTCCCAAAGCACTTTACACATGTAGGCTTAAATCATGGGTTTGCAGAAGCAATTTAGGCACAGAACTGTTTACTGAAAATGTTGCATCCACCTCTGGGTGGGTGGCTTTCAGTCAAACTGTCTGCAACGCACTGCACAAAGGTGTAGGGAGGGGAAATGTTAGCCTATCTGTCTACAATTATTTTTATGGACATGTCTATTGTTTAGGGAAACTTGAAAATTTCACTTGAAAAAAAGACAAATACCAGTATGTGGCACTTTTATCACCTTCCACCTCAGGACCTGGTGTACAGCAGTTCTAGTCCCAAGTACAAATGGGAAAACTGAGGCACGGAGAGGTTAAATGGCTTGCTTGAGGTCACACAGAGGGTCAGTGGCAGAGCCAGGAATAGGCTCCAGGAGTTCTGACTCTCAGTCCACTGCTTCAACCACAAAAACATTTTATTTTTTTCTTTTCATTTTGTAAAAATTGCACCAAAACTGATTAAAACCCAAGACTGGAAAATAATATAAGACCAGGGTGCTCAGCAGGCAGGATCAGTCTGGGCTGCATTCACAATTCATCTCCCCCCTCCTCTTTTTTTTGTATTTTTTTTTTTTAAAAGGACCAGAAGGGGCCTAGGGAAATCCACCTGGGCATCAACTTAACCTGTGTCCCCATCTCTCTGGGTCCTCCTGATAGCCCTTAATGCTCATCCAAGCTTCCACTGCTTGTCCTCAGACCCTGCTTCCAGTGACGCTGAATGCAATTGCTATAATTGATGTGCCGCTTTTGTTAAGACCATGGTATCAATAAATGGGAGTACAACAAGCTGCTAAGGAAGATGCAGGGAATTTATTAGAATGGATGCATGCAGTGGATGGCATAATAACTGCTGATGGCCAATTCATAAATCACAGTTGGATTCTTTGGGAGACATGTAACTCCCAGGCGGCTTCCCTCATAAAACAACAATAGTTCAAGGAAATAAAGGGAAGTCTGCTACTCAAGCCAGTGTAAAACCTCTGCCTGATGCCAGGCCCACCGTCAGTGGATAGCAAAATTCCATACGGCTAAGCAGTCAAATTCAGAAGCATCTGGACATCAGATAGGAAATGTCACTGCGACAGGCTCTCTAACCCCATTTCCCAGCCAGCTGGGAAATCCTGTACAAGCAGCCTCTACCCTTTGTCACAGGATTTGAACTCCCAGAAATGATTTGAGATCCAGCAGATCCCCCAGAGCCCAACTTGTACCTCATCGTGTGGAGGGATGTAACATCTGAAATAGGGGATTGCTCATTGGCGCTATGCCATCAGCAATGTAGGCTGGTCCAAAATATCGCCTTGGGCATTATGCAAGGTGGACAGGTCCAATGAGAACCCTGCAAATGATGGCTAACACAGGCGGCAAGGACTCAGGCCGGCAGCTGCATCTAACTACCTGAAGTGAAGGAAGTCGCCAAGAAAGAGTCAATGGCTCGGGTTGCACAGCATGAAGCCAGTACTGGTAAATTAGGAAAAAAGGTTTGCGTTAGTGCACCTCTGTCTCATCCCAGTGGGACGAAGTATTCTTTGGGACAATCGTTCGCTCTTGCTTTTGATTAACATGAAAAACGTAGCACTCAGCACCAGGGTTAAAGCCCCTGTCCTACTCACAGCTGCAGATGCCCGGCCAGTGTGGTCTTCCCCCAGCACAAATGTGACAGGTTCATACCAAAGCTCCCCCTGGGCACACGCATCCTCTGATGTTGGCAGGCACGTCTGCAGTATACCGTGGCAATGTACTCAATTGTAGCTAGGGCCTCCACCAATCCATCAAAATTGCAACCTGGAATGTTGCAATTCTTGACAGGCGTGGTCATCAGGTCACTATCTCACGTGAAATAGACCATCTTGGCATATCAATGGCCGGCTTAACAGCAGCAAGGTTGACAGATCACAGACGACACAAGGTGGAAGATTCATTACTTCTGTATTACGGTGGTCCCAACCACTTATATAGGGTAGCATTACTACTACGAGGCGAGGCCAAGTTCTCCTTGATAACTTGGATGCCCGTGTCTTCTCCACTTATTACACGTCTTAAACATTGGCATGGTCACCTTGCTGTCATATTAGTCTATGTGCTGACAGAGGAATCAGTTGATTTAGTCAAAGATCATTTCTACGATCAATTGGAATCTCTAGTATGCATGGTCCCTCCGCATGATAATCTCATGATCCTGGGTGCTCTAAATGCAGTTACTGGCTCCCTGTGAATTGGGCTTGAACAGGTCATTGGCCATTATGGTTCAGGTATACCCAACGATAATTCCTGCCACTTGCTCATATTCTGCGCCTCTCAGAATCTCTCTATTCTCGGGTCATGGTTCAAGCAATAACGCATACACTGGACATCCTGGATCTCTCGTGATGGTGTCAGCACATCGACCATGGCTATCAGAGGAGCCCTTCCAGACAATTATATTGAAGGCCACAGCCTGCCAGCATGGTAATAAGCACACTCAACCAGCTGAAGCAAAAGTTCAATGCCCTGGCACTTCACAATTCCAAGGCATATTATAACCAAGTGGCAGATGAAGTTGAACTCTGCTTAGCCAGGGGACACTTGAAGCTGGTATTTCATGCAATCCACAACCTCAGTGGTCAAGAGGTATACGCTACAAATGGCGTCCTGAATAGCAGCCAAGGCCATTCATGTAAATTGGATGATGACATGTTTTCACGCTGGGTGGAACATTATCACAGCACCCTGAACCACCCTCCAGCCGCTACTTGCCAGAGCTGGATGATTTGGCAGCCACTGTGGTTTCGGACCGAGACACCTGTACTGACTTGCCAACATTGAATAAAGTGAAACGCACTGTTTGCAAACTGAAAAACGGATGCAAAGCCAGAGCTGATGGCATCCCCCTGGAGCTGCTAAAATGTGCTTTTGTCCCTGTAGTGGAATCACTTCTGGCCATCTTTGATCTGGTGTGGAGGACTGGAAACTTGCCAACCAGCTGGAAGGACAGTACTGTGATTTCACTTTATAAGGACAAGGGACCATGCAGCAAATGTAAGAGCTACAGGCCTATCACCGTACTGTCCGTGCCAGGGAAGGTGTTTGCACATGTTCTGCTAGTGCATTTGGACCCCCTGCTACTTTGGAAGCATTACCCTCAACAGACATGCTGTACAAGGAACAGGTCCACCATTAAATGCCATTTTAGCCCTCTGACTGTTGTCAGAGATACACCATGAGTTCAAGAAGCCCCTGTATGTAGTGTATGTTGATATTAAGGCTGTGTTCGATTCAGCTGACCAAGTCATGCTATGGAAGGCTTTAAAAGGGCATAGATGTCCCAACCACTCTTCTGGACTTGACCAGTGAGCTACATAATGGAATCGCTGCCCATATACACCGTGGGAATCGAATGCTAGCTCCTTTTAAATCAGTATCTGGTGTCAGGCAGGGCTGTGTCTTGGCACGTGCACTCTTTTGTCAGGCAATAGATTTCGTAATGCAGTATTCTGTCAAGTCCATAGGCACTAAGATTGGTGATCTCTCGTTCTCAGACCCTGACTATGACGATGACATTGTTCTTCTAATGCAGAGCTCCGACAGGTTCTGTGAGGCACTCCAGCAAATGGAGGAGGAGTCAGCCAAGGTTGGCCTCCATGTTTCATGGTCAAAGACAAAGTTGCAAAACTTAGGATCAGTTCCATCCACGACTCCAATCTCTTTGAATAATAAAACTGTTGAAGCAGTCTCCAGCTCTTGCTATTTGGGTTCTATAGTCACCAGTTCCTCCAACTCTCATATGGAGGTTCTTCATCACATTGGTATATCAGGGTCTGCCATGGGTTGCTTATGATGAATATGGAATCATCATCTCAGCATGACAACCAAGTTCAGGTTTTATTTGAGCTGTATCCTCTCCATACTGCTGTACGATTGCGAAACATGGACACTGTGCTGCTCAGCCTGGCAAAGCTGAAGGCTCTCCACACAAAATGCCAACATTAAATATTGGGCATCAAATGGAATGACTTCATTCATAACGCAGACATTTATGGTTGCTCCTGTCCACAGACTACTGAGGTCATTGAACTCAGTCAGTGTCTGACGCTTGTTGGACATATCGCCAAAATGCTGCAAGATGTTCCAGCGAACACCGTTCTCCATGTGGCTTGTAACATCTAGGATAAAATTCCACCAACCGAGGGGTGGAGGCAGCCCAGAGGCAGACCCCCTATTACATGGGTGCATCAAATCTGTTCAGACATTGGATTTTTGGCCCGTCAAGCCCTTGCAGCCACACAGGAACAGAGCAAATGGCAAACGATCGCTATGGCCAAACTTTTGGCTAAGTGTTGAAAAAGTAGTAGTTTAAGAAGGGTCCCATCATCCAGAAAGCAAGCCAGCCTCCCAGGAGTACCAAGAACAGCAGCCCAGCACCCTACCAGCTGATATGGCAGTCTATGACAATAACAAGCAAGTACCTCCCAAAATTAATCCAGGGCTGTTAGGGTGCTGCAATGATTTCTCTTACATCTCCTAGAATGAGTGCTGTTGCAACCAGACAATGCCCCAGTACCCCAAAGAGTGGCAGCATGGCACCCTTAAAGGGCAGTAACCTGGTTTCCCAACCCAACAAAGCTTATTGCCTTGACACCCTGAAAGTAGTGCTCCAACACCCATCATCCCATCTTGACTGAGTTAATCTGGCCCCATGCCCTTCCCAAGCACAATCTCTATGGTACTCTAGAGCAGCAATCCAGCACATTGTCATCACTTCTGGTGCTTCCTCTGGTAATTATGGCAAGGAAGTGCTTCTTTTTGCAATGTCATGTACAGACCTGTCCCCAAGCCCTCTACAAATACACAGAGCTTACCCCATGGAGCATGTGGTCTGTGTGTGCAGAGTCTCCCCTGGTAACCAGTGACACTGAGTTAGTCTGTAAAAAGCAACAGAAAGTCCTGTGGCACCTTTAAGACAAACAGATGTATTGGAGCATAAGCTTTCATGGGTGAATGCCCACTTCGTCGGATGCATGTAATGGAAATATCCAGGGGCAGGTATAAATATGCTGGCAAGAATCAGTCTGGAGATAACGAGGTTAGTTCAATCAGGGAGGGTGAGGTCCTCTGCTAGCAGTTGAGGTGTGAACACCAAGGGAGGAGAAACTGCTTTTGTAGTTGGCTAGCCATTCACAGTCTTTGTTTAATCCTGATCTGATGGTGTCAAATTTGCAAATGAACTGAAGCTCAGCAGTTTCTCTTTGGAGTCTGGTCCTGAAGTTTTTTTGCTGTAAGATGGCTACCTTTACATCTGCTATTGTGTGGCCAGGGAGGTTGAAGTGTTCTCCTACAGGTTTTTGTATATTGCCATTCCTGATATCTGACTTGTGTCCATTTATCCTTTTACGTAGTGACTGTCCAGTTTGGCCAATGTACATAGCAGAGGGGCATTGCTGGCACATGATGGCATATATAACATTGGTGGACGTGCAGGTGAATGAACTGGTGATGTTGTAGCTGATCTGGTTAGGTCCTGTGATGGTGTTGTTGGTGTAGATATGTGGGCAGAGTTGGCATCGAGGTTTGTTGCATGGATTGGTTCCTGAGTTAGAGTTGTTATGGTGAGGTGAGGTTGCTGGTGAGAATATGCTTAAGGTTGGCAGGCTGTCTGTGGGCGAGGACTGGCCTGCCTCCCAAGGTCTGTGAAAGAGAGGGATCATTGTCCAGGATGGGTTGTAGATCGCTGATGATGCGTTGGAGAGGTTTAAGCTGAGGACTGTAGGTGATGGCCAGTGGAGTTCTGTTGGTTTCTTTCTTGGGCTTGTCTTGTAGCAGGAGGCTTCTGGGTACACGTCTGGCTCTGTTGATTTGTCTCCTTATTTCCTTGTGTGGGTATCGTAGTTTTGAGAATGCTTGGTGAAGATCTTGTAGGTGTTGGTCTCTGTCTGAGGGGTTGGAGCAGATGCGGTTGTACCTCAGTGCTTGGCTGTAGACGATGGATCGTGTGGTGTGTCCGGGTGGAAGCTGGAGGCATAAAGGTAGGCATAGCGGTCGGTGGGTTTTCGGAATAGGGTGGTGTTAACGTGGCCATCGCTTATTTGTACTGTGGTGTCTAGGAAGTGGACCTCCCGTGTAGATTGGTCCAGGCTGAGGTTGATGGTGGGGTGGAAGCTGTTGAAATCGTGGTGGAATTCTTCCAGAGTCTCCTTCCCGTGGGTCCAGATGATGAAGATGTCGTCAATGTAGCGTAGGTAGAGGAGGGGCGTGAGTGGACGAGAGCTGAGGAAGCGTTGTTCCAGGTCAGCCATAAAAATGTTGGCATATTGTGGGGCCATGCGGGTGCCCATGGCGGTGCCACTGGTCTGGAGGTACATATTGTCACCAAATTTGAAATAGTTGTGCGTGAGGATAAAGTCACAGAGCTCAGCAACAAGTTGTGCTGTGTCATCATCAGGGATACTGTTCCTGACAGCTTGTATTCCATCTGTGTGTGGGATGTTTGTATAGAGAGCCTCCACATCCATGGTGGCTAGGATGGTGTTTTCTGGGAGATCACCAATGCATTGTAGTTTTCTCAGGAAATCAGTGGTGTCACAGAGATAGCTGGGAGTGCTGGTGGCATAGGGTCTGAGCAGAGGTGAATCAATCTACTAAGGATTCTGGACCCCACCACTTTAAGCATGGGGAGCCTGGGGCCCATGGTTGGACTGTTCCCGATCTAATTTATCTTAAATATGTCCATTACTGTGGTATCTGATCCATGTTAGTGTTCGATGAGTGGGGGAGGAGGTGAAAGAAGGGGACAGATGCAACAAATGTCCCATATTAATATTTAATGACAACAAATGTGTTTTATTTTTATGATGATTTATTAATGTGTTTCATAATAAATGTATACACTGGCCTGAGGCTCCCTCTTGTATTAAAGGGTGTCACAACACTTGCAGCTCGGAGACTGATAGCTCCTCTTATGCAAATGACTCGAGAGACTTCCTGCCATGCAAACAGTTTATCTTTTAGGGCACTGTGTAGGTTTAGACCAGCATACTATGCTGTGGCCCAGCTAGCTCTGTAGTGCTGCTCTAGTACCCCCAAATACATCAACTCCCCACAAAGTGCAGCCATGAATATGTCCTTTGAGACCCATGTTCCAGTTTTGGGGATAGTTACCACACACCTCCTCCACTCCAAATTCAAGGGACATACACACACTTCTGGCCTTGTGATATTGTATAAACTATATCACAACATACTGACTTACCTACCAAGAGCTGAACTCGGGGTTGTGTATTTCCCCAGGAAGCATTACAACAACACCACTTTGTGCTTATGCAGCATCTTTTATCCAGGGATCTCAAAGTACTTTTCAAAGGGAGGTAAGTATCATTATCCCCACTTAACAGATAGGAAACCAGGCACAGAGAGGTGAAGGCATTTGCTCAGTGTCACACAGGGAGGCTGTGACAAAGGCAGAAATAGATCCCAGGAGCATGTGATGCGTCAGATGTTGCCAGGACATGGAACCCCGAGATAAGTAAAGTAGGGATTATCAGGGCCACCTTAAAATGTAGATGTACTGAGAGTTTTTAAGTTTGCACCAATTTGGTTATAGAGTCACTCTTAAAACTTTAAAAAAATCTTTGCAGTTCAGCTTTACGCCAACAGGGGGTGGGAGAGGCCCTAGAATAGGGCACCATTCTCCAGCTATTCAAGATAAACTAAACAGAGCTGGGTGAGACGGAGTATTTTTATTATTAGCCAGAAACCTGGGACAAGTTTCCAAACCTTTTAAACTCAGCCTGTGCTGAGTTGGGGAATGAGGGGGGAAGGTCAGTGTGAAACATCTGCGTCTTAGGCAAACTAAAGAAGAGTCCAAACCAAAATGCCAAGTCTCCACACCCCCAAGCCCTGATCCCTAAAACTCCGATAAAGACATAGGTCTGTGTTTACCCACAATTCAGGCTTTTCAGATTTACTGCCCCAGTGAGGCCCTTTAATTGAGATAGGCCCAAACTGTGATGTTCAGTTCTGGATTTAAACTTCCCCTGAGTTCATTAGAGTGTAGGCCCTGTCTCCCAGTCCGGACTTCTCTGTGATTCTGAATATCATTTTCAGCTCTGTTTGTACACCTGCCTATAAAAATCCTCTCTGAGTTGCTTCTCACTCAACTGCAACACTTCAGTACAATCGCTGAACTACAGAGTCATTCCCACTCTGTTGAGTATTCACCCACAGTGGAACAGTCATTGGAGGAAGAGAGGGAGAGTGGCTCTGTAGTCCAGTGGTTAGGGCATGCACCTGGGAGACCATGAATCCAGTCCCCCTGCTCCAATCACTCTTTCATTATTTATTTGCAGTGGAACAGCTTCAACAGGAGAGACTGAGGGAGCCTCACATCAGAATATCCTATAGCTCTGAGGTCAGAGCACTCAAAGATGGGAGACCCCTCTTCAAATTGTTTATCCCCCTCTGGCAGAGTTGAACCGAGGTCTCCCACATCCCAGGTCAGTGTTCTAACCACTGGGCTAAAAGATGAAAGCTCAGTAGTGGCACCACTGGCTGGATTTTTAAATGAGACCTGATCCAGTAGGTGGCCTCTCAGCACACCTGCCATATCAGGCCCCTTAAGCAAGATAGACAGCAGAACACTTATCTCCCTCCCCCTGCCCCCCATTTGTGAATCGCTCTAAGACTTAGGTGGGAGCTAGACATCTGGACACCTCGAGGGAGACAGCAGTGGACATGCTCAGAGACAGAAACACAGGTGTCTAGGAAACTTCTATTCTCAAAATTTAGGAGCCAAGAGAGTTTAAGCACCTACAGTGTTCATCAAGAGTTTTGTGGATCGCTGAGGAGCCTAAACCCAAGACTTTGGTGCCAAAATACCTTTGTGGATCTGGGCCTTATAGCCCAGGTTAAGACAAGAGCAGGAGGAGACAACGGCACAGGGAGTGGGGTGGGAAGGACCAGGGCAAAGAAGATCCATGTGTACACATGGATTTGAAAAGCTATAGCACTACCTTGAGGGTGTGAACCTGGTAGGCGTTCAACATCCTCTGCTATTACTGATTTCTTAACAGGTGGCTAGTACCTTGCAGGATCAGGCCCTATGTCTGGACTCTCACCACATGCATCATCTAATTCCTGACCTGTATTGTGCGACTCTGATCTAGAGGACAAGACTCCAGAGAAATAATAGAGAAAGGATTTGATCTCCTCTATGTATCATACAGTGCTAATCATAGCAGTGGCACTTAATGAATAACCACCACCAGATTCCACTATTAATTTAGGACTTTAAAGAGCATATTTCTATAAAGCATTTCAATTCCATTTTAGCTATATAATCTTCCTGTTTTGGTTGTTCTTCCCTTCCACACTTCTGGCTCTGCTGTCAACGGAAAGGAAGGAATCAGGGCCTCCACCACCACTTCCACCAAGGTAATAGATGTGATAGACTCAGGCTTACCGCTGACTCTGCTATTGATTAAAATTTGTCAGGAGATGCCATGGAAAGGCTGCAAGAGCCTTCAACCAACAACAAAAAAAAAAGAATGTAAAATGTATTTCATTCCCAGAAATGTATTACAAAAGATTGAAGGTTAATTATTCCAGTAATTTACAGTCAGTCTCAACAACTTGGCTGGATTAGAGTGTGTAATGCAATAAGGGAGTTCTCTCTCCCCCAACTCTTCTTTAGTGGCAAGGTTGGATGTCAGGAGTGGCAGCACTAACACAGGGCAACTAGATCTGTGACTCAGAAACCAGCAGGTTTAGGGGGATCTCAGGAGCTGGAGCTTGGTGGGCACTGGGCAACGGGGAGGGGCTAGGAACTAATTTGGTTTGGGGGTGCTTGTCAGAGTCACGGGGGTCTGGGTTCAGGAGGATTTGGCAGCAATAAAGTGGGTTGATTTGGGGAAACTGCTCACTCCTGATTATTTAAACGGGTGTAAATGGTGGCTTCTCCTGTAACTTGAAGTCTTTCTATCATGATTTAAGGACTTCAGTAACTCAGCCAGAGGTTATGGGTCTTTTCCAGGAGTGGGTGGTTGAGGTTCTGTGGCCTGCAACGTGCAGAAGGTCAGACTAGATGATCATGATGGTCCCTTCTGGCCTTAATGTCTATAAATCTTCCTGCTTCCCTGAACACACTGGCCTTTCAGCCTCTACAACATTGTGCTTCTTCCCATGAGACCTCACACCCTTCTTCTGTAACTGAGCACCCTCTTCTATATATTATAATGATGAGGCAGGATCCTCTAGCCTCAGCGTAGATATTTGGCATAGCATTTCTTAACTGACTTAGATGTGTGGAGTGGAACTTAGAGTGCCCTGATCCTGTATTGTTTTCTGGCACCCACTGGGATATGAAGTGCCCAGTTAACATTGCAAGGAACAGTATTAACTCAATTCAGGGGAACAGGTCTTTGAGGAGCTTGGGGCACACAGATACCTCAGTAACGGGCACACTATAAGATAGAAGGATAGATATGTAACTTGCACCCACTCTATGCGGTACTCTGGTTCCCTGCTTAGGGTAGCTGAGCCACAGGACGATAAGCCTGCTACAACATTGGCTAATAGAGCTGGGTCTTCCAGCCCAGGCAGTAGATGCTGATGGTTTCAGATCCAGAGGGCCCAGGATCATTTCCTCCAAGGGGCATCATATTACAGATGGATAGCTAAAGCAAGCCTGCTGGCCTGGGGTAGCTCAGTCAGTGGCCAATTACACTGAAAACCTGACGTAATACCAATTGCAGTGTAACTGGCCTGGATGTCAGTGACAGACCGGGAGGGAGCCCATGCTCTAGAGAGAAAAGCTGGCATCTTAGATGGCTCTGGGAAACTCCCATTGTGCTTGTTATCCAGGATTCAGCACATGCATGGGAAACCACAGCCTCATCTTGCTTCAGGATGTGATTCAGCTGGCAACAAAGTCACCTCATTTCTTCTCTGATGGGTCAACTTTTCTATATGCAGATACTGGGCCAAATCCTGGGGTTCTTACACATTTCCACTGCCTCCTTCCTTAGGCCAACCTCCCTTCATTTCAGTGGCTAATGACTCTTGTGGGAGTGTGCCTGAGGAGGGGCTAGGGAATTTGGCTATTGATAATGCTATGGTTTCTTTCTATCGTGCTTAGCTACGGCACTATCCCAAGCCTTTCCCAACTAAACCAGAAGAGTTTAAAAGACTGACACTCAAGTTTAAGAACCAGCAAGTGTTAAACTTAGAGTGAAACAAGAAATCAAACCACCCGGTCATGTCAAAGGCTCTTCAACCTGAAAGGATACTGAAGCTCCTTTGAAAGGGGGCTCAGTAGCTCTATAGTCATCCTCAAGCCAAGATTAAAGGAATTCCACAGTTCCTGGGCTTTAAAGGCAAACACATGGACTACACATGGACCCAAACTGCAAGTCTTAGATCTAGTTCCATCCTCTCTCAAGTGTCCATAATCAGGGTTTCAGTTCAGGCTGTCACAGAGCTAAGGGCTGGACTCAAAATTTGGATCTGGGTCCAAACTTTCCAGTAATGTGGTGTGTTTGGATCTAGGCCCGTCTCTAATATACAGTACCCTTCCTGCCTGAGAAGCTTCTGGCTCTAACATACTCATCTGCTTGGACCTCAGAAAGAACCCTAGCAGGTAGAGAGAGCGGGAGCGCTGTCTATTAATTAGAGCAGTGGCCTAGATATCAGGACTTCTTGGTCATCTTCCCAGTTCTGCCACTAACTCGGTGTTTGACCTTTGGCACTTCCCAATTTGTAAATTGGAGACAACACCCACCACAGTAAAGTTGTTTGAAATCCTTGGATGACAGGTGCTGTAGATTACGAGAACAAACATTCAGCCCCCCCCCCCCCTCCTTGCCCCCTCGGGGCTGTATATACCTGTCAGGTACCCGAATATACGCTCAATGGGGTGAACTGATTGAGGGTTTTCTGCACATCCCTTTCCCTCATAGCCTGAAGCCAAGTAGCATTCCCAGGGCTCATTTTATTTCCTGAGCTATAAAGGAAATAAGAACCACAAACTTCCTCTGATTCTAGAGCAGGATTACATTTTATTTCAAACTGTTTTACTAATATGATACTTTGAGCTTCCATCCTCTGGGATTCCCTAAGCCCCTCTTCACTCTCTGGCACTTTGAGAGGAGCAGGAAGGGTTAAAAGCCCACCCTTGTGTTGTCTGATGGAGGCCACTCAACCATGACCCTGGCCAAGTGGCAGAGGCACAGGGAGTAGATTATCAATAACTCATCCTCCGCCCCCCTTCCCCCCAGCCTGTTCTCCCTATAGGATGTCAATGAGCTGGAAAATGAAAGGAATAATGCAGGTTTAAGAGACTAATAATTAGGTCACAGCTGATCCCAGTTCAGATCAGCTGACAGACGGTGCTTACACTGCACAAGCCACCGTGCTAGCTGCCAAGGTCCATAGCTTTAGGACAGCCTTTCCCCTCATACTTTGCCTCTTCTGCTCCCATCTCCCCCCGCCCTCCAAAAAAAAATCAAATCTACCATTACAGCTACAAATCCACCATGTTTCAATCTTGTTTCCTAAGGATTTAAAATGCATTGGTGACTCTAATCTCAGATTGTTCTGTCTGTTGTCCTCCTAAAACATCTTAAATCTCATTCTCCTCCATCTTGCCCCCATGCCACGCCAGCACAACGGTCTCATTACTGCTCCCATTCTATCCCGTTCCTTTCCCCCTCCTCACAAACCCCATGCTACCCCCCTCGCAAACCTAATCGCGATGTTTGCTTGTTTTAGCTTCGGTAATCCTGTTGTCTCGCAAATCTCCTTGCCATAATCCTGCCTTTGTCTGTCAATACAATTTGTTTGCTGTGGGAAAGGAGAGAGGCAAAACATTACTGGAAAAAGATGAAACCTTTGTTGCCGGTCTCTGGACCTTTGCTGAGTACATTTTTGAGCATAGCACCATCATCTACTTCTCTTCACATCCAAGTGGGGTTTATAGCCCCCAAGATTAAGAATTCCTGGATTAAACCAAACATTGTAGCTGCTGCTCAATGAACAGAGCTGGAATAAGTACACGCAATACACATACACTAGGCGGAGCTCAGGTGAGGAGAGAGAGAGAAAGACAAAGGAAGACAGAAAGGGGTCTGATTCCCCCCCTGCCTCGGAAATTCTGTTGTCATTTTTCTGTGCAAAGCAGGTGTAAAAGGCTACCAGATCATGGAATTTCATGGATGGTCAAGGTGGGAGGTTAAGGGGGAGGAATTGGCATGGATCAGTATAGCTTGGCAGAGGTGTAACTGACAAGGGGAAAACAAGAATCAAGTTGCTCAGACACTGTGGGGGTAATGACAGGACACAGACAGACCGATAGATGGTTGGTGGTGAGATGCAAACGCACCACTAGACAAGGGTTGCTCACTCAACTGCTTTGACTCACCCCTCCAACAGAGCCTGCAATGACTCAGCTCTTGTTCCAACTCACTCCAGCCTTGTCTCTTCCCTATTCTGACCCACTCCAGCCTTGCATCTGACCCCAACCCAGCTTCAACCTTTGGCCTGCAGCTGGACCCTGACCATGATACTGATTGGCTTGCCTATGGAATCTGACCTCAGTTCTGACCCATGGCCTGTCCTCGAACCCCAGTTTCAGCACTGCCCTCAGCCTTGTACTGACACTATATTTAGCTTTGATCTCTGCTCTAGCCACCAGGCCTTACTGCTTGGAATCAGAGCCTGACAGGTAGAAGCAGTTACAGTTGTGTGTGCATAACCATCCAGTTTAGTCAGACTAATTCCTCCCTTACTCCAGTCAAAACACAATATGGACCCAAAAGCTCAAAGCAAATCGTCATTTCAACAGCCAAGGGTTCATATGAAAACAAAGACTTAAGTTCAAGTGATTTGGATGCAAAACACACAGACAGTGAGGCCACGGTCTCAGAAAAATTACTGCTGGATCTCATAGCACGTCTTGATACTCGAATGTGTTTCTATTTGCAACAAATCATGAAACCAGGTGAGCATCATGTGGACTGGGTTTTATTTGCTAAGATGTTTCAACGGGCCTAGTATGGAGTGACCTGCTCCTGAGGCTGGGCAAACTGGATAGGAAAAAATGAGATAGATATTCTCCCCACTGCCAAAGTTCTATGCCTTTCTATGAGTGAACCGAAAGCAAAACTTCAAGGAGGATCTGAAATATTCCATTAACTTCCCTCCTCTGAGATAGGGTGACCAGACAGCAAATGTGAAAAATCGGGATGGGGGTGGGGGGGTAATAGGAGCCTATATAAGAAAAAGACCCAAAAATCGGGACTGTCCCTATAAAATCGGGACATCTGGTCACCCTACTCTGAGATGACTCTGTATTTCAGGACTCCTGCTGGGACATGAGGTGCCAAAATCCTGGATTCAAAAAATCACCATCATCATTATAATGGGCCAAACCCAAGCCCCAGACCCAAGCACTCGGGCATTTTGGGAGAAACATTCAGAGCACATGTAGATCAAATCGCAGTCACTGTTCATTCCATTTTCCTTTTGTTTGAGACCTTGCTCTTGATTCCCTTTTGGCTGGTTTTCCCAAGCATGAGCATGACATCTTGAAATGCATCGTGGGTAGTGTTATGGAAATTATCAGCTAGGCAAGTAGTACTTGTTGCTGCTTCTGCTGCTTTAACTGCTGCCTACACTAGAGAGGTTAAGAGACTGAATATGACACAAATAAATTAGCCACAAGGTTCTGATTATCATAAATTTTACAAGAGGAAAAAACCCAGAATCCATGAGCTAAAGAAACCATCAAAGACCAGCAAGAAGCGCAAGACACCTCCACGTTTTCTCAATCAACGAATGTGCAGAGCTGAGCAGAGGGGAAGAGAACCCCTGACAAACCACAACAAATACAAGGTACTGCTAGAATGGGCACGGATTCCTATGGAGATGTTTCCAAAGGGACACTGACATGGGCTGAAGTGGCCATTCCTGTCCTACCACTTCAAGGCTGGAGGTTAGCGGCTGAATGTCTGGAATTTCATGGATGGTCAAGGTGGGAGGTTAAGGGGGAGGAATTGGCATGGAGCCCAAGGGCTGTATTTGGGACACAATGATTGAAGTTATATTAATCCGTATATCATCTCTTTCCCCAGTGACGCTAAAGTGTTTTGGGCAACATTCAGCAGACTAGCAGAACCAGGAGCCCAGCATCCACCAGTTCCTATTTCAGCAGCATCTCGCAGTGGGGAGTGTGTTGGATTTTAGCTTCCTCAAGTTGTGGCTTCCTCCCCTCCTCCCCCCCACCCACATACCTCGCTCCTTTCCCCCTAGTAGGGCACTCCAGTTCCAAATTTGGATTAATATATAGGTTTTACACTTCCACTGATATCTCAGGAAGCCATGAGGGCCATGGTTAAGGCAGTCTTTATCAGAGATAGCGCTGTATGATCTTTACCCCCACCTTCCTCCATCCCCCTGCCAGTTCTGGATTCCTGGAATTTATCGCTAGGGCCCTCCCAAATTCATGGCCATGAAAAACGTGTCATGGACCATGAAATCTGGTGTCTCCGTGAAATCTGGTCTTTTTTGTGCTTTTACCCTCTACTATATAGATTTCAGTGGGGGAGACCAGCATTTCTCAAATTGGGGGTCCTGACCCAAAAAGGAGTTGCAGGGTGGTTGCAAGGTTATTTTAGGGGGGTCGTGGTATTGCCTCCTTACTTTGGCACTGCCTTCAGAGCTGGGTGGCCGGAGAGCAGTGGTTGTTGGCTGGGCACCCAGGTCTGAAGGCAGTGCCCTGTCAGCTGCAGCACAAAAGTAAGCGTGGCAATACCATACCATGCCACCCTTACTTCTGCACTTCTGCCTTCAGAGCTGGGCAGCCGGAGGGTGGTGGCAGCTGAATGACGGCCTAGCTCTGCAGGCAGCAGCCTAGAAGTAAGGGTGGCAATACCATACCATGACATCCTTACTTCTGCGCTGCTGCTGGCGGCGGCTCTGCCTTCAGAGCTGGACTCCTAACCAGCAGCTGCCGCACTCCAGCTGCCCAGCTCTGACGGCAGTGCGGCCACCAGCAGCAGCGCAGAAGTAAGGGTAGCAACTGCACCCCCCCACACACACAATAACTTTGTGACCCCTCCACAACTCCTTTTTGGGTCAGGACCCCTACAATTACAACACTGTGAAATTTCATATTTAAATTGGTGAAATCATGAAATTTACAATATTTAAAATCCTATGACTGTGAAATTGACCAAAATGGATTGTGAATTTGGTAGGGCCCTACTTATCGCCGTACAGGAGAATATATTGCATCTGATTACATTTCTTGGCAGTCATCGCCTAAAGAGAAGCATCACATTGGGGCCTGTTGCATTTGTGGAAGTAAACAGAGCATGGGGCTGTCTCCTGTCACATCATAACACTTAGCACGCCATCCTTTTCAAAGTGCTGTGGAAAGATTAACTAATCCTCACACCTCCCCCTGAGAGGTCAGTCAATAGCATTATCCCCATTTTTCAGATGGGGAAATGGAGGCACAGGGTGGGGAAGTGCCTTTTCCAAGGTCAGTGCAGAGCTGGAATAAGAATCACATATAGAAGGAGGCAAGATCACCTTGAAAGAATTAGGCCTGGTCTACACTACCGCGGTAAGTTGACATAAGTGATGCTACTTACGTGAACTGAAGTCGACATAGCTTAGGTCGATTTACCGCAGTGTCTACACCGCTCTGTGTTGATGGGAGACGCTCTCCCACAGGTTTAACTTACTCTTCTCAGGGACCTGGAGTACTGGAGTCGATGGGAGAGGTCTTGGCCATTGACTTAGCGGGTCTTCACCAGACCTGCTAAATTGACACCACTGCATCGATCACAGCAGTGCCGATCTACTGGTAAGTGTAGACATGGCCTTAGAAACCCTCTGCATGTGCAGGTTTTAACCAATGCCATTTACAAGTGGTGGAGTTTCTCACCAAAGGAGACTGTGCTTCAATACAAGAAATACCAACCCCCTGCATGTGAGGCAGAGAGAAAGGAAGGCTCTCTCATTGGATGAACTGCTGACATGGAATGAGATGCCACTATGGGTTGTAAGAATGGCCCTGCTGTCTGATCAAGAGGGCTGTGTGTGCAGAGGCAGTGGCCCCAGGAGACACCATTTGTTAAAGCGTCAGCATTCCCCTTGCTGGGTGACACAGAAACTGCACTGCAGGACACCGCAATCTATCAGGTGGCTTGTTTTCACAAGGAAGCAGCTCGTAGTCTAATATTTATTTAACATCTGGCTCCCTGAGATCGACTTGCAGACAACACACTCCTTTATGGAAGAGTTCTGGAACTGCAGTACTAATCTCCTGCCCCCACTGCTTACCGCCCCGCTCTTTCATGCCCTGCAGAGGACTCCTGGGGCTAAGGAAAGGAGCTCGGTAAATTGAGAGATTTGATGAACCTCACCTCACCTTACCTCCCCAATTCAGATTTCTACCACCCTGTGGGAGAGTTGGGAGCTCATTACTTCCTCCATGTTTGCTCTAAAAGAAACAAGACAACAGCGGGTAAGTCATGAGATGGGAAGGGCTGTGGGGCAACCTTTGTGATAAGGTGGTAATGACCCCTCTGGGCCCCTACTGTGTCTTCCTAGCCTATATTAAAGAAAGGAAGAGAGCTAGCAAGGTTTGGTTCTGGGGTCACCCTGCAGATATTGATCCAGTGACATAAAACACACCCTATGAGACAAGCTGATTAGGAGCTTCTGGACTGAATCATACACATACTGTATACACCTCTACCTCGATATAACGCTGTCCTTGGGAGCCAAAAAATCTTACCGCATTATAGGTGAAACCGCGTTATATCGAACTTGCTTTGATCCACCAGAGTGCGCAGCCCCGCCCCTCGGAGCACTGCTTTACCGTGTTATATCCGAATTCGTGTTATATCGGGTCGTGTTATATCGAGGTAGCGGTGTATATAGTTTTTAAGTAAGACTTCATAGACAAACTAGTTTGACCCTGCAGCTCCCAGAACACAGCTTTTCTCTTTGCAAGCTAACTGCCTGTTCTAGTCCAAACCAAAACCTGGAATGGTTTTGCAGCGACTCAGCTGCTAAACTCAGTACTCTAAAAGACCAGCATGGATCAAGGAATACAGTCTCCACAAACACGACATCCCTCCTCCCCCCGCAAACTTTAAACAACCAATAATTATTAAATTCACCACTTTGAAATACTCCCATCTTATAAATAAAATACAACAATCAGAATAAATGAAGCAATGTCAAAAGTTTGATGATTGATCAACACATCCACAAAAACAGTCACTTATATTACACAATCCTTCAAATGCACTGGAGGTTGATGGCTACTTCTTTTCAGGTAGTGATGACTTTCTGCCTCTGGAGAACAGGGGGTTAACTTAGTCACTTGCCTGGGTTCAGTCTCTGTAAGTTGTCATCTTGCAGAACGGGAATATAATGAGGGCCATGAAATGGTTTGATGTGAGATGCATTTTGAGTGACTTTATGGGATCTTCTCTGAGCAGTGACTATCATGCTTTTGACCATTGTGATCTTGTAAGGCTCTGGATGAAAGGGCATAGAGTTTGTCTAGAGGCTAAAAGTTTGACCAGAACTACATCTCCCACGTTGAAAGAGGTGGTCTTGGTCCATCTGTGCTGGTCGCACATCTTTTCATGACGAACTTTGTTTCGTTGTCATGTTGACATAGAGGTTCATCCTCTGCTCAACTTGTGGCAATTTTGTTCTTAGCTGTCTGCCAAACAAAACAGTTGCTGGAACCATGCCAACTGAATAGTAGGGAGCATTTTGATAATTATGGAGGAAACAAAATAGCTCCCGTTTCATGTCCAATCCACCAGCTGCAGCAATTCATAGTGCTTTCTTGAGTGTTTGCATAAACCTCTCAACTTCTCCATTGGCTTGTGGCCAGCACAGAGTAAGTTTACAATGTTTGAAACCAAGATAATCTGCAAACAGAGCCCTTAAAGGGAGTACCATTGTCAGTTTTAACAGCTGATACGCCATAGGCTGACAAATCTTGTCTATCTTGGGTATAACAGTGCTGGCAGAAGTAGTGCTGATCATTTTAACTTCTGGGTAATGAAAACAGTCATCTATAACAACCAGTAAATGGTTTTCCATTAGGGAGATCACAAAAATCTACCCTAATGTCCCCCCATGGGGGGTGTGGACAGAGGAGACAGATGTAGTGGAGGAATGTGGTTTTCCAGAACTGCTGCCTGGCACAGTCCGCAAGACGTAATGCAAGTTTCAGTAAGGCTATCAATCCCAGGGAACCAGATTTCATCCTCTGAGCGGGGATTTTGTTTTTACCAGGCCCTGGTGACCTTCATGAACCAAAATCATGTGATCCCACAACAAACACACAGCAACAAGTCTTATATCTCAGAGTAGGAGGTCTTCATCCATGACAACAAGTTCATCTTGAAACAGGCAAATAATTGTAGCTTGTGTTTCAGAAGTCAAAGGCTACGCAGAAGTTCTTTCCATTGACCACTTCAAAAGGTTTTCATGACCATTTGGAGACATGTCAGACTCTGTAGTTGTTACTATTTGTTGTAATGAGAGAGCTTTAGGAATGGTGTGTGAGAGGAGGAAGTTTACATGTGCTTCTGCTTTTTCCGTAGCATTGTGATTGTTAGCTGTTTTGGGAATAGGGTGCTTCGTTATCCACCAAGGTTATTCTTTTCAGGTCAATAGATAACTTTGTAGCCATAATCTTGCAGCTTGAGCATCCACCACTTAATGCAAGCTGGTGGGCAAAAAGATTATTGAATACAGGTTCAAGAGGTTTGTGATCTGTTAGAATCATGAAGTGACATCTGTAAATGTAGAAATGAAAAATGGGAACATCCCCATGCTACAACAAAAGTGCCTCTTTCTCTCTAAAAAGAGTATTGTTGTTCAATGGGTGAAAGCTTTGCTGGCATAAGCAATGGTGTAAATTTGACCATACTGGTCAACCTGTGTGAGGACTGCTACTAATCCAACAGAGATGGCATCTATTAAAAGTTCAGTTCTCTTACTGGAATCAAAATAGGACATGACTAAATAACTAGCAAAGGATTTCTTAGTTCTTCAAATGCATTTTGATGTTCATTTGACCAAATCCATATTTGATCTTTCCAGGTTACATCTCCCAGAATAAATCTGCCACATTGATTGGCAAGCCCTAGCCGGCTATGAACTTCAATGGGGTTCATGGGCACAGTGGCACTATGAATCACCTTCACTTTCTTAGGATCCTCTAAGACACCATCTTTGGAGAATGTGTATGCCAAAAAAAAAAAAAAATCTAATGTGGGTTTTTGATACTCATATTTGTCTGGGTTTAACATCAGATTCTGCTTCTGCAAGCACTCAAAAACAGCTGCTAGTCAAGTGTCATGCTCTTCAGATGTGGTGCCAAATACAAATATGCCATCATTCACATTAAAAATGCCAGGGATTCCAGCTAGTACCTCATGTATGGTGTTCTTAAATATTTCTGCGGCTGAAGAAATGCCATAACTGAGTTGTTTATAGTGGTGAAGACTCACATGTTGTGAGGATTGTTATGTACCTTGACTCAGGATGCAGCTCAAGTTGATGGCATCTTGCTGTGAGGTCAAGCTTAGATAATAACTTCGCTCCATTCAGATTTGTAATATTCTCATCTACAGTGGAGTGATGTGTTGCTCATGTTTGATAGCCCAACTGGCTAAACACACATCCACAGAAATTTGGATTTTGACTAGTTGCTTTGGTTTCTGAGCCACTTTATAGGGGAAACCTATGGTGTGGGGCCTGGTGTCAAGCTCTTCCACATATGGAAGTTCTTCCACCAGCTTTCTGACGTGGCAAGCAATGTCTCTGCGTGGTAGAGCTACAGGCTGAAACATGTCATCAATGTTCAATTTTATTTGCTGTCCCTTCAACTTTCCTATTCCTTTGAACATGCCCTCATTAGACTGGAGGAGTTGATTTAGCCAGCTAGGCCGTACCATTTGGATCATCTGAATCAGTCCTAGTGCACTTGCTGTGGCATAACTAATCAGCATATCTGTGCCATTAGTCACTATGTACATCGGACAGGTAACAGACCTGTCCTTAAATACAAAACGAGCTGAGAATACACCACACATTGTCAGTGAGTCTGGATTTCCACAGGCATACACTTTTACTGCTGTTGGTTGTTAAAGCCATTTCTGTGGCATGGCATCATACACACTTTGATCCATCACATTCACTGATGCATCAGTGTCAATTAAAACTTCAGTCTCGTACCCTTGTGTGACGATGTGGCATTGTGATTGAACAATGTGCTCAGAAGACTTTATTCTTTTGGGGAGTACTGTGAAGACATAAGAGCTGTCATATTCTGAGACTTCAGCTTGAAGCACATTCACTTGATTCTTGATGTCTTTGTTGGAATTTTCTCAACACCTCTATACAGTTTTAAAGTAAGATTCCAGACACCACTGATTTACTCCTGCATCTCAAAGAACACAGCATGCAGCTTCTATATTGGTAGCTCTCTAGTCCAAACTAACACCCAGAATGGACTACAGTGACCCAGCTGCTATTCCTAATACCCTAAAAGACTGGTACAGATCACAGAACGGATTCTCCACACACTGTCTCCTACCTTAGCCAGCAGAGCCCAGATGCAGTCCACTGAACCCTAACTCCTTTCAGTAGCATAGCAGAGTGAGTTTGTCACTTTGCACAGTCTGACATAACAGCAGAAGAATAACGGTAACTTGTATCTCTGGATCTCCTTTCATCCTAATGGATCCTAAGGCATTTTGCAATTTATACAAAACTTTCCCCACAACAGAAATGCAGCCAGATTAAGGGTGGAACATAGCAGGAACTCAACATCATTATGCAAGCATTTAGGGCAGGAAGTGAAGAAGAATCCTGTATCCAATTAAAAATGGAGGGGACATTTAGGGAGGGAGAATTTGATTAAATAGAATGGAATTCTTGCCACGACATTGGAGCTAATTCCCCGACTCTTGCAAAAAGTGCCATAAGCTCTTTAATGGTTAAGACCACAGTTTTACATCTGATCTGAAAGCCAGGACCTCCACCAACACAGTGCTGCCTAACACCATCGGGAATTTTGCATGCGCTAACTGATCAGACCTCAAACTCAGAGATGCATTTTATCTGGCCTCCAAACAAAATATGGCCCTTAATTTTAGGACATTAGCTATAAACAATCTAAGTTTTGTCCTCACATGGCACTTCCTGAAATTTTGTGCCATCTGCTGTACCAATCCAGGGCATGTTCTGTGCCCTCGCTGCAGCCCTGCGGCCGGAGGAGCTGTCGGTTCCCGCTGCGGCCCTAGAGGAGTTCTGTGCCCCCG
This sequence comes from Emys orbicularis, assembly GCF_028017835.1. Lineage (NCBI taxonomy): Eukaryota > Metazoa > Chordata > Testudines > Emydidae > Emys > Emys orbicularis. The sequence goes on from NC_088686.1 coordinate 41,466,444, forward strand.
CTGATTATTGGGGGGCGGCTTGCCCCTGCTTGTCCCCCTCTTTGTACACACCCCTGTACCAGTGTCAGCTTGTGGTGTTGTATTACAGTTGCTGACATTTTTGGCTATAACAAATCCCCCCTGTAGCACTACAGTTCCCAACGTTAGAGTATAAAATACAAGACAGTGAAACCCTGCAAAAATACACAGTAGGAAACTGTTCCAGGTTCATTTCTGGATTACACTCTGACTTAAGCAGGACATGTTTCCCCAAGGAAATATGCTTAACTGTTGGATTCCACAAGGACCTGATTTGAGCCAGTGATACTTACTGGCATTGACCACTGCTTATTAGAGACATTAATTGTGCTTAAGTGGGACAAGATGGTTCTATTAAGGCAACTTAGCTGAGAGCCAGTGCTATTGCTCTGACCTCAGCAGGCTTTTGTTAGTTGAGTTTAATCGGGACAAGAGGGTTTTCACACGTATCGATTCTACTGTTTTGTACACAGGGCTAAGTCCTGAGAGCTGCTGCTTACAACTCACACTGAAGACATTGGGAGTAACAGGTTGATAGCACTTGCTGAACAGCTGTCCGTATGTATCCAATTAGGGCCTGATTCTATTTCACAACAGTCAGTGGAAGTTGTACCATTCACTTTAATAGGAGCTAGATCCAGTCCCCAACATTTGTTCCTCATTTGGAGATGGTTAAGGAAAAGGCTAGAACAAAGCAACTCAAAATGCTTTTGAGATTGCCTCTCAATTTGGATTTTGGCCTGGCTCTACTCTCATTGGTTGATAATCTCCTCCTACCAAGGGACAAAAATCGGGTGTCCATGCTGATTCTTTCAGATCTCTCAGCTGCCTGTAACATTACTGACTATGGGCTTGCTGGCAAACCTGCAGACTCTAGCGAGAGGACATGGCATAGCTCACATGGTTCCATTCTTTCCTATTTGGGAGATCCCAGAGGCTGTTTTGGAGTAAATGGACATCTACCCCATGGCAGATCTCACGCAGGTTTATGTTCTGTCTCCCCACAGCCAACCAGGAAGCTGCTGATGGAGATGCTGAGTTGATGTGTTGTGATGCCATCCATTCCTATCTTCAGAATTCCAGGCACCAATGGAAATAACAGGCCCTGTGTGTGCCTGAGACAGGGGGAGGATGGCAAGGAAAGAGTTAAAGCAGACTAAAGCAGGATGAGACCCAATACAAAGACAGTGTCTCGCAATTCGTTTCTCTACCATTTCTTCTGCACTAATTCACAATCATTATAATGTCAGGACAAGCTTCCATATGCTTCATTTAATGACATTAATTAATTTCACACACTTCTGTTTTATTTAAAAAGCAAGTAATGAAAAAACATTCCATTGTCTGCAAGAAAGAATACAGGTCGGCTATCGGAATTAGACATTCTTTTATAGGAAGAAGGGGAAAAAAGCTAATTGGTGCATCCGCTGGACCATGTCAGCCTCTTTCGCCGCCTTCACCTTACCTCCCAACCTCCACCCAAGCTCAGGTCTCCTAGCCACTCCTGTGCCCTCCGCCCGTCATCCAGCTTTCTGACAAGCCACTTCTTTCCACATGAAAAAGAAATAACTGGCTAGGGAAACGTCTGGGGCACCTATCTCCCTGTCCAAATAATGAATCCATTAACAGCACAGAGGAAAGGAATAAATGCATTAAGGGGCTTAGCAGATAACAGACAGAGAAGCACAGCCTGTATGTTCCCGCTCTCTGGTGCTCAGACAGTTTAACCCACAGCTGCAGCACCAGGAAAACAAAAAGGAAAGAAAAGAAAATACCAGCTAATTGATCCCACTTTACAATTCTTTTTTTTTTTTCCATGTGAAAACCAGTTTTGCTCCCTGCCTCTGTCATGCCTTTTGCCATCTTTTATGCCAACTATTGTACTACTCTGTGGCTGTATTATTTATGATCTATTATTTAGACAAGTTGGGCCCGATTGTCAGAGGTGCTGAGCACCCAGTTTCAGTTTAAACTGAAGTCAATGAGAATTAAGAGTGCTCAGGACCCCTGGGGAAAAAAATCAAACCCAAACTGGGCACCCAAGATCACTGGCCACTTTTAGCTCAGGGCCAATAAGTCTGTTGCAGGGCTAGGAACAGAACCCAGGAGTCCTAAAGCTCACATCAGATTTATCCTCAAGACTCTCCTCTCTCTCTGAGGCGTCCTACATGTCCGGCACCTTTCATGTCATTTAATAATGGTTTAGGATTTAAATCAGAGTAATGTCCTTAGGAGTCAATCTGTCGAAATGACATTGTGGGTCTCCAGATGTATTCCTCCAACTCATAACTGATCAGTTTACAAGCTAAACCAAGGATTCTTTAACTACCAGCTAATGCAAGCACAGCCTAAGATCTGAAAACCCAACTGAGTTGCTTCACACATTAGCAGGAACACCGCAGACATGGGAATTGGAACATAACCAGTGTTATGGCATATACAAACCCCACGCTGGGCCTGAGCAGGATAAAAGGCAATATCTGGTCCAGGTAGCCCTGCTGAGCACATGCAAACTGGATGTGTGGGTTAAAAGGAGCTCAGAAGCCCAGGCAAAGGGTGGTGGGCAGGGTGCAGGAGAGATTAATCCTGCTCCGGGAAGCTAGACAGAAGGTTGAGCCTAAGAGGGGACCCCAGAGTGGGTAAGGCCCACAGGCAGTACCTTCTCCAACCCTTTGAGAACAAGCAGGTCCTGCTCATTTGGACTCTTGTTAAGTGATTGTCTGTTTGGACTATATGGGTCATGCCTCAAACTGAAGGGACACAGATAGGAAGTAGTCCAAGGCAGTTTCTCTGCAGGGCGGATCCTTCTGGTGTTGCTTCCCACAGAGGCCTAGGTTAGGACCAGGTGCAGAGGGAAGGCCTGATTCCCCATCACACCCCTTTAAGGGCCAAGGCCCAGATGCAAATGGAGGCCAGAAGATTTCCAGCTTAGGATCAAAAACCAGGCACCTCTACTCTCCTGACAGAAAGGCAAAGGACCCAAGGTCAGGTGCACTAATTGCTAAGTCTCCACCCTCCAAGCACCCTAACACAGGCAGAGAGTGGTTAAATATGGACCAGATGGGTCAAGCAAGTGGAGCCTCAAAGTCACTTGAGTATTTCCAAGAGGGTGGAGGGGGAAAAAATTAGGAGAGTGGAGCTTGGATCATTAAATCCATTTGATCCTGCCTTTGCCTGCTATAGATGCCTAAGGAAACAGACTCTAGTTGGCTGGTCTGTAGATCCACAGGGGGTCCATAGAACCAGTGCTATGGAAAACTTGCTTGTTGTCTGCAGAATAAGTGCTGATCGCACAGATGGAATACAGGGACCAAAGCAGTAAGTGTGCCATGTAGACTGAACTTCCCTACCACTCCTAGAAGTCACCCCTCTAGGGTCGAGACTGAAGCACACTGGCACCAGCCTTTAACCACGACTACCAGACTATATCCATCCATCTGAGGGGTAAACAGAGAATGTCAGACTCCCAGTCTGTCAATCTGTGCCTCTTCCCAGGGGTCCCGAGGATTGTGAGGCACCTTACTACCACCTTCCTGCTGTGTGAGAAACACAGCAGGCACAGACAAGACTATCAGCTCTCTGTACTCACCAGCCTCTGGCAACACAAGCACTGCCTTCCAGGTTTCCACAGGCTCTGCCTGTAAGGTCAGTGATAGGCACACACCAGCCCCCACCTGCTCCCAGTCCTGTGAGTGTCCCTCTGGCATGCTCAGCCCCTGGTGCACTGAACACTGATAACTTAAAGCTGCTATTCCCAAAGGAATAATACACACCATCTTATAAGATTCAATTCAAGATCACCACTCTACTTAATGCACTGCACTTAACTGGGTGTGTGTATATATTAGTGAAAACAAGAATAAGTTTATCAAATAACAGAGATTTGAGTGATAGAATATTGGAAACAAATGGTTACATATAAAACAAAATCATAACATGCTTTCTAGAGGCTAACTTAACTCACAAGGCGCTCCTCTCTCTCCTACAAGATAGCTCACCTCAAGTCCTTTTCCCAGCATTTACAACCAGTTTGGCTGAGATCCCTTCTCATCATCGGCACACCAGATGCAGTTCCAAAAGTTCACTGTCTTACCCCTACCAAGATAACCCTGGCTGTTTGTTTTTCCTGCAGCCCCTGCAATGTATTGATTAGCATTTTGCTCAGACTGTAAATGGGCATGCTTTGTGAACCATACAGTACTGAATTTGCTCATGACCTGCCAGAGAGAGAGAAAAGTCTCTCCCTGCTGTCTGACAAGAGTATGCAGATCACCTTTTGATGGCCTGCCATAACTCAGATCTAGACAACACACTTTTTAGTGTATACATAACTTCACATATTTTCCATACATACATCTCACAATGATTATGATGACCAGTGTGACAGAGGCTTCATTAGAGATTTTACACAACATTCTTTGGTGGACTAGTGTTTAGAGATCAGACCCAGGGGATCCCTATAACCTTCATATACCCCTGTGCCTCTACCAGCTAGCATCAAGAGATTGCTGAATCATACAATCCAATATCTTTGACCAGTGCTAAGCTCACTGCGAAAACCCCTGCAATCAAATAGCAATTATGGCTGCCAAAAGGAAGGTGGGCAGCAGTGGCTTTCAGTGCTAGAATGGGAAACAACAAGTCAGGTACCTGTGGCAATGAGCTGGGCAGAAGTTCTGCCAATACAGGGACTTTGAGAACTACTAAAAACTCCCCCTCCTGCTGAGCTAGCAGACAGGAACTCTCTCTCGCTCTCCTTGCCCTTTTACTCCTACTTTCTCTGCCCTCCCTCCCTCTCTATCACAATTTCTCTCCCCGTCGCTGTTCCTCTGTCCTTCCCCTCCCTCCTCCAACTTTCTCTCTCTTTGTGCCTTTTCCCTCTACCCAGTCTCTCACTCTCTCTCATAAAAAGATTGTCCTTGTTTTTCTCCTTTATTTACTTTCCAGAGAGAATGACAGCAGTGGCACCTGCTTTGCACGCTGCGGCTCATTCTCTTCACTTCATTTTCCTCTCAGCTCAGGCCTGGCAGTTCCACCTCAGCGCTGCTCTCTAGAGACTCTCACAGCAAGGAGCAGCTTTGACTTTCGCCTCTTAAACTTCGATAAGTTAAGCAAGAACAAGGGAGGGCAGTGGGCAGCTGCTGGAAGAGGAAAAAATGTATAACACCAACTGCAGTCAGCCATTTTGAAGGTCATATCACATGGGCTTTCCCTTTTGTCTGCCAACTGGAGAATGCCATGCCTGAACCATCACAGGAACCGCAATGAGATTGAGTGGGGAAATAATCCTCCCCAAATATGACCTTTCCTTTACAAAGAAATGCAAGGGAATGAATAACTGCAGCAAGCAGAAAACATCAGGGGAGAGTAATGGCCAAGGCCCCTCAGCCAACATTAGTGCCATCAGCTCAGCAGTGAGAATGAGAGAAGGGGAAAGACAGCCAGCTAGATAGTACATTTCTAAGTTACCACCTCATGCTGCTAGAGAAATAATAAAGGATCCAGAGTGGCAGGGGAGGGGATCCTGCTGAATCATGGCTTTACCTTCCCAGGAGCTTTACCACCCCTGCCTGCCATTCTCACCTGTTCCAAAAAGGTGCCCTAAATATGCCCTCCATGTACATATAACAGTGATGACAGACTCAGATGTGACAGTGGGGGCAAGGGACACAAGGTTAACAACTGCATTTCTGCATAATGGCTTATTTTCCCCCCATTACCGTTCATAGCAGGGATGGATTAATTAGCCCAAATAATAATCATGGTGCCAGTGAGCTATATTATTTCCTGATTACTCAGAGCTTTATTTTTAAAAAGGCCCAAACCTTCAACCATGAACCTACCTGAGCACACAGCTAGTCCATGTAGGCACATATTCCTAGCTCTGTCAACCCTCGGCTTCTCTCCACTCCCTCTAATGGCACATTACACCAACTTGTTGTGTCCTGTCTTGACTTCACTGGGAACTGTGGATGGCCAGTGCCTCTGAAAAATCAGGCTCAATATGTGTGAAGTGGAGCATCAAAACCAGATGCAAAATCAAAGGTCATTTTTGGAAATGTGGGCCTAAGACCTGCCCCAGGCTACATAGCGTGTCAGTAGAACCACAGTTAGAGCTCATGATTCCCAACTGCATGTTCACAATGCTAGGCTATGCTGCCTCTATTATTAGAACAAAGACTATTAATCTCTTATGTTTCTTTATCCCCTGTCACCACAAAAGGTCCAAAAAGTGCTTTGTGGACTACAGACAGATGTCACCTCATCCTCTGTAACACAGCCACTTCTGGGATGGCACATAAACGCTGCCTGAGAGTTCTGGACAGGAAATGAAGAATGCAGTATCCAACTGAAAGTGCAGGGAGGAGGGATCTATTGTGGGAAAATATTAGTTCTTTTGGAATTTGGCCTGGACAATGGGGCTTACACCTCTGTGGTAGCTCAGGGGATATTTCATTGATCAGGTCTTTTGTTTTACTTCTCATCCAAAACACCACCACAGCAGCACATCATCGACTCCTAACACAATGCTGGATTAAGGTAAAATTACGTGAACTAGTTGTACCACCTACTGAATCACCAGTACCACTTGCTGCCACACCATTGTTTCTCTTTGAAGATCTCCCCTCCAGGTACTGACCAAAACACATTGTGGTTTAACTGCAAAGACCTAACAAGATCACAGCCATAAACCAGATTGCATCTTTGTTCTTGTCCAGCACCCCAAACCTATCAAGTTGAGTGAATCTTGTGGCGAGGCTTTGCTTACCAAATGTGGCAGCTGGGTCATCTTAGCCAGATAAAATAAAAACAAGAGAGGTAAGAGATGAAGGATGAGAGAGGAGGAGAAAACGAGCTAAATAGTGTGCAACCCAAGCTTGCAAATTATCTCGGACGAAGGACAGTCTGAAACAAAGAGTAATTCAACCATATCGAACACCTTTTCTCCTAATCAGACAAGAACACCCTGGCCGGCTGGGGAGAAAGCATGCAGCCAGCTTAGGGAGAGCACAAGGTTAAACGCTGCCAGTCAAGGAGCTAGAAGTGCTTGGACACTTTGACCAGCTGCAGGAAGGCAGGTTGTATATGCAGAAGGGAGGGTGAGTTTTATATTATTTTACATCCCCTACCTATTATCCCAGACCTGGGTTTCTTCCATCACTTCAGCTCAGTGCAGTTCTTTCACTTTTTTGACATACACTAATCCTGATTCAAACACTGATCTCAGGAGTGAAAGTTTGAGCACTAATCCCACCCACCTTTTAGACTCCTGGGATGAAATCCTGGGCTCCCATAAACTCAATGGGAGTTTTGCCATTGACTTCAATAAAGTTAGGATTTTACCCCCAGTATTTATCTCCCTGTAGGGAGGCATAGTTGGGCCTGCATGTCCAGCTGTGGTAACTGAATGGTCATTTTTAGCATGAAAATCTGAATATTGGGCTTAAAATGTTCAATTTAAAAGAGAAATCCCCCCAAACCTATTATTTAACATCAAGTTTGTTCTTCATTAAAGGTGCTGAAAGGAAAAACATGGCTGAAATGCATATTTTGATTGTAATATCTGCCTCAATGTGATACAATGCAAACTGAGTCCTGTGCATCACATCTTCTAACCTATCATTTGCTTAGTATCATTTACTGAGCATTTTGTAACACTTTTTTATCTCAATTTTTTTCTGGGCTTCAGAAGTTGAAAAATCATACTCAGTTTCATATTCAGGCAAGTCGACATACGTTATCAGCTGCAACGTCAGTGCAGTCTGTTTTTTGTTGTTGGTGGGGGTTTTTTAAGTGAAAATGTCTACAGAAATTGATGGGGAATGGAGGGGGAGCTTCCCTGCTCCATAAATTCATCACTAGTTTGAAGAAGAATCAAAAATTGCAGGTGCTGCTCTCAATCAATGCTCCAAACTTTCTGATCCAAATTCACTGCTGTTAAAAATTAGATTTCAAAGGAGCTGCATCCATTTACACTAGCAGAGAGTTTGGGCCTCAGGGTTGTCTATAAAATGTAGTCAGATCACAGTACTACTTTGAAGTGAACCAGAGGGGAAAAACATACAACTGCTGTTTATCAAGGATCCTATGGGGATGTGAAACAGGGACACTGTATGGCTGTTTAAATCCAAGCAATCCAATAGGTTTGGTGCATTTATTTCTTTGCATTCAGCGTCTTATGTGATGGTAAATGGATCTATGAAATGAGGGTCCGAGTAGACTCAGAGTAATGCCTCTTGAAGCGAATGGAGTCACATCAGTATAAGAGCGGTGCAAGAGGAGAATCAGGCCTTTGGATTCTTCCCCCTTTCTCCTTACACTGTGTTACATTGATCCAGGAAGCAGTTCACCTGAAAAACTACATACAGACAATTTGTTTTAAACAAACAGTCGCTGGCAGATCACACTGGTCCCCAGCAGAATGCAAGTGTCTTGAAACACAAAAGGCAGGGAAACTGAAATTGAAAATTGATCTCGCACAGGCTGGAAGAGTGATTTCCTAGCTGGGATTTTAAATAACTCTTTTTTCTCTTCGTTTTACTCACACACTCACATTTCTCTCCTCTAATTCTTCAGCTTTTGTCAACTAGGAACAAAGACCTCCACCATCCCTCTCTATTTCGCCAACCTTCTCATCAATATATTCTATTACCGAATAGGGCTTTAAGCTTTTCTCTTCTTTTTAATCAATAGGAAGCAAAGCAAAGAGAAAAATTAAAAACTCTAAAAAATGAAGAAAAAGGTGCTTTAAAAAAGCTAATCGCTGCTAAACACTGACAGCTTATTGGAGCATCACACAAAACCCCCGCTATAATCTATTTGGCTCCACACCACTGTGAAAAGTTAGGCTGCCTGTAAAAGACAACTTGGAGGGGCAAAAGAAAGGATTACCAATGATGGTTATCACCTGGGAAAGGTGGAAGGGACAGGCCGCAGAGAGGTGTAGTCTAGAGGTCTGAGCATAGCCCGGGAGCCAGGAACTTCAGAGGTTAATCCTGTTTACTACACCAACACACCTTCTGTGGCCTTTGGAAAGTCGTGTCACCCTTTTGTGCCTCGATTTCCATATCTGTAAAATAGCGATAATGATAATGACCCTCCTCTGGGGTCATGAGAATTGTTTAGTTCATATTTGTAAAGTACTTTGATGATGGAAGCAGCAATTACTAACTATGTAAAGAAAGAATGATCCCCTGTTCTATTTAGGGCACCAGACAAGGCACCTGAGACCCAAGTTCTATTCCTGGCTCTCCCACAGAAGTGCTCTTTAATCTTGCTCCTCACTTTCTCCGCTTGTAAAATGGGAACAGTAACACTTCCTTGTTGGAAGATGTCATTCATTTATGTTTGTAAAGCACTATGAGGTTCTAGGGTGGAAGGTACTGCATAAGGTATTATGGGGTACACCTTGCCACACCATAGTTAAGGTTGTTTATTATTATCATGCCCAGCTCATTTCAGAATTTCTAAACAATTCATAGAGGCCCCTTGCTTCCGTACAGCAATGAGTGATTCTGGTTTCATCCCCATTTTCCCCTAGCTACACCAAAGGTATCGACCCTTTGTGTGTGGAAGCAGACCCCTCACTGAGGCCTATAAATCATTGGAAAACTTCCTAACTGTAAGGGTAGTTAAGCACTAGAACAAATTACCTAGGGATGTTGTGGAATCTCTGTCACTGGAGGTTTTTAAGAATGGGTTAGACAAACTGTTGTCAGGGATGGGATAGATAATACTTAGCCCTGCTTCAGTGCAGGGGACTGGACTACATGACCTAGCGAGGTCCCTTCCAGTTCTACATTTCTATGATTGTTTGAGACCAGTCTTCTCCTAGCATTGATATTTTCTGCATCTCTCTCTCAGCCTCTCATTCTTTATGATTTTTTAAATGATCTTGGCCATTTCAGTTGCTCTCCCCTCCTGTCTGTTCCTGGACTAAGACTCCTATGGAGGATCAGAATCCAGGTGGCGAATACTCAGAAGGGTTTTAAAGGGACACTGAATCATGTGTGCGCAGTAGAACAGATTCTGTGCTGTGCCTCACAGGAGCTACAGCACAGGAAGCACAGGCGAGTGGGAGAAGGAGCAAAAGTAAGCCACTTTTGTGCAGCCTGGCTTCTGAGCCAAAGCCCTGGGGGTTGCTCTAATTTACAGCAACCGTACCTGAGCTGCCTAAGGTCTGTGCCACAGCCTGGTACAACTCAGAATCTTCCCAACTGGCAGTGTTATGATAGACTCCCCTTCCACCTCTGGCATGGCTCCTCCTGCCCCTGGCATGTCCTCAACCCTGGAAGCTGTAAGGGGGGCAGGGGAGGGATGGTTGTGGTGCCTTTACAACCCCTATATACTACCAGAATGGGACATATGACAGGAGGTCAGAATCAGCCCTGCTGTGTTGAAAAAAAAGATTCTCACCTGTATTACTAACAGCTGGAATTATTTATCTGATAACAGTCTTCAAACATGTGAAGGGCTGTTACAAAGAATGGTGATCGGTTGTTCTCTGTGTCCACTGAAAGTAGGACACAAAGTAATCAGCTTAAACTGCAGTAAAGGAGATTTAGGTTAGATATTAGGAAAAACTTTCTAACAATACGGGTAGTTAAGCACCAGAATAGGCTTCCAAGATAAACTGTGGAATTCCCACCATTGCAGGTTTTTAAGAACAGGTTAGACAAACCCCTGTCAATCTAGCAGGGAAATGTGTAACACACACCAATGGCTGGAAATTGAAGCTAAAGAAATTCAGTTTGGAAACAAGGTGTAAACTTTTAACGGCGAGGGTAATTACCCATTGGAACAATTTACCCAGGGGCTCCATCACTGACAACTGGATGTTGTTCTAAAAAAGCTGCTCTAGGAATTACTTTGGGGAAGTTCTATGGCCCATGTTATCCAGGAGTTCAGACTAGATGATCACAATGGTCCCTTCTGGCCTTGGAATCTTTGAGAGCTCCAGCCCCATTTTGCAGACTCAAAAGCAGAAACGGGTCTGCAATAAAACCCTTGAGCCAAACTCCAGGAACTTTTTTTAACCTCCTAATGAACTGAATTGTAAACCGTAAATCTGAGTCCTCCTGGACTTCAGACCCAAACCCAAAGTGGTCAGATTTCATACAGAGAGATTCACACTGAAAACTCTGATCCAAACCTAGATCCAGACACAAAATTCAAAACCAAGATCCTAGCACAAAAATGAAGAAAATTTTGTTTAAAAAAAATAAGCAAAAGAGCCCCCCCAAAATTTCCAACTCCTAGTAAGGTTCAGGGTCCGTTTAACTTTGAGGTGAAGGTGAAGGTTGGTTCTGATTTTATTCATACTGATTTCTCCCATCTCCCTCAACATCCTTGGTTCCTCTCCACAGCTGAAATGGGTTGTCAGTCTCTATTCACCAGCCCATTCCCCACTGCACTCCTGAGAGACACATCAGATAGGAGCCGGTCCTGTAAGGAAGATTAAACCTCCAAGCGATGCATTTTAATTACAAGGTCATTTTCATTAGGAGGGTATTACAGAAGGCACTCATCTTTTGAGCAGCACCTGCTCCTGTGTGCGGTACTGCAGGCCTTTTCCCACTCCTGGTGCCCCCTATATGTCATTGACCGTGCTTGGCAGGTCTTCAGTGGCTCAGCCCTCTGGCCAAGTCATAAAGTCCAAATGAACCCCTTCCGGGGTAGTAAAGAGTCTAATAAATGAACTGTCTCTTTGCCCTCAATAGGGTCTTTGGTCCTGCTCTGAGCCCTTTAAATTCAGTCCTTTGCTCAGGCTTCCGAGGGAGTCTTATCCCCTTCTTAGGGTTTATACCACTTTTCCGGTGGGGGAACCTGGGCCTGCCCTCTACTCTAAGTTCCAGGCCAGGGACCCTACAAATAGCAGACATGTACCACTCACTTCAATTCATTGCTGCTACTTCCCTGGGCCTCTTTCCACCTGACCCCTTTAACTTACCCCAGGGTCAAAGTTCTCAGGTCCTTTCTTTCCCAGCTTAAGCAAATGCAGCCAGAACCAAACTCTGGTTATCCCCCAGGCTCCTTTGGCCAGAAAGGAGCACCCAGCCTCACCCTCTGGTCCCATCCAGGAACTAGCCTGCTAAGGTCTGGCAGCTCCTTTTATCTGAGTCTGCTGGGCTCTGACTGGTTGCTTCCCTGCAGCCTCTCTAGGCAGACCTGGAGAACCTACCTTCACTGCTCCTCTCCTGGGGTGGGGTACAGTATGACCACAGGGCCTTCAGCAGGGGACCATGAAAGCCAGGTACACTCTATCACAGAGGGTTGTCAACGTCCAGGGAGTGAGAACAAGGGGAGATTAATTACAATCTCCTTATTTATTCATTTTACCACAGATTCACTTATGAGAAGATGAAGATAAAACTAAGGGGGAACTTATAATTTCAAATCTTTTATGACTATTTTTTTTATTTAAAAAGTGATAAACTAGCATATCTACTGAAAGGGGACAGGGAGGAACAGATGCCGTCGTTAGTGTGCTCCTGCTGTGAGATCAGTAAAAAGGAATGGAGCTCCTGTTAGGAGTCAGATCTCTGATATTTCCCTCCATGATCAGGAGCTTTATCAGACAGACTGGGATGGATGGAAGCACTGTACAGTCATGGAATGACTCCACAGAAAATAATTTAACTACAATCAGCAATGTGGTTTCCTCTAGGGATGACATTTGTAACTGCAAAGCGGAATGAGGTAACAAGGAGAAAAGGAAACTACCCAGTCCTGGGGGTTCAGCCCAGTCCTATGCCCGGGGGCGTGGAGCCTAACTTTCTCCAAAGCACTTTTTCCCATGCTGCCTAAGAAGACAATTTATAGTCCTTTCACACAGCACTGGTGCAAGGGGAGAGACAAGTTGAGTTGTTCACTAGGCAGTAGCCCTGCACTCGGTCACATGCTCCTTAATACTCTACAGAGTGCTGGGTAGCACATTTCTGTATCTGAGGAGAATCAAATGGCTGGGGAAGTCCCCCTGGAATCTGCCCAGTGCCAAACTGCCCAGACAATGGAGAGCCAAGCAGCTCACATAGGTGATTATTGCATGTCCTTCTGGTCCTTATCTGATGTCCACACCAAAACCTTTATATCAGTTTGTATCTTTCTCATGCCAGGAAGCAAACTGTGCCCATGTTCAAGAACCTAGCAATAAGCAAAACGCTTTGCAGAAAGACTTCCAGTACCAGGACAAGACTCAGTAATGCACAGAGGGGAAAAGCAGGAGCAGTGAAAATGGAGGAGGGAGGGGCAGAAAGTTGTCCCTTCAACCTCAGCAAGAGGACCCATGGAACATAAGAGCAGCTTGCTGAAGGCAAAAAGGTGCCAGTCAGTACCCATAAAGAGAAATTAAAATTAACTCTTAAAACTATGGCAATTTCCCTTCCACCACACTTCTAGTGAGCTGAAATTGACATGGGTCACATACTATGAAGAGTCAGGGCTAATCAATAACTGGATGGGAGACCTCCAAAGAAAATCCAGGATGTGGCAGACAGAGATGTGGGTGACACAGTAGGGGGCCCTCTCCTCTCTGAAACTGTAACACACAAGCCACCATGTGGTGCCAGAGGGCATTGTGCTGCAGGAGGTGGATGTTGTCTTTCAAGTTAAACATAAAACCAAGATCCCTGATCATTTGTGGTGATCAAAGGTTACTTCTTGCTCTACACTGTTGTAGACAACATGCACACTTCATTTCAGAGATGGCTGCCTTTCAGAGGTGAAAGGATGAGTCTTGTATAAATGGTTCCTAAAGCCCCTTGGAATGAAATATACTGTAGAAGCAAAAGATATTATTAAAGTCCTGAATTCCTGATTTGGAACATGTAGTAAAACTACTGTATCCATCAGGGGCCACCAGAGCAGTAGGCTACCAGATCTGAGGGAACTGCTGAGACCATCAAACTCATTTCAGGCAGTGCCTCCAATCCATGCCCAGACAGCAGAAGGATAGTGAGCATATAACCCTTTCCCCCGTTACAAGCCTCACTCTGTCTCTGTGATGAAAATGCCTGATCTTTCCTAATTTCTAGCACTTGCCCCACTGCTTCCCTGCTACGGGTGAGAGAGGTGCTGGGACAAAAAAACCCAGTTACACCTAGAGCATTCCAGCCTTCTGATGGCCCCTTTCTGCTTCACTCATGTTCTCCTTTGCTATTCTCTATCGCCAAGGCGAAATGGGAATTTCCCCCCTTCTCTTTATGTAATAAGCTGCTGCACAAATCCCCCATCAAAGCCTTCTGAGGAGAAGAAATAAATATCTGTTAGCCATTTATATAAACCAGCGAGTCAGAGGAGTGCATGAGATTTTGGAACCAGAGGCTTCCAGGGCAGCAGCTCACATACTGAATGGTTTAGGGTGGTTCAAAGGGGCGTAGCCAGGATTCACCAGATGGAACTGAGTACAGAAAAAAACCTCAAGCTGGAAATTAGAAAACATCTGCTAATGGTGACATCTACTCAACTGTGGAACAGTCTCCCTGAGGGAAGTACTGGAAGACCCATCACCTGAGAGACTTAAAGCTGTGCAGGACAGAGGCCTTGAGAATACACTGTAGGGAACAATCATGCACTGGCTGGGAGCAGAGACCAGGAATGGGATTAGTCTAATAAGGCATTTCCACTTCTATGATTCCAACAATCAGAATCTGGCAAGGCAACCCTTCAATAACAAGGCATTGTGTGTAGCCCAGCACTCAGAAGCACCCCTAGAATAACATAACAGTGATGTGCCCCAACACTCACAAAAAACACCTGCAATACAGGGTGTGGAGCTCAGCACATAAGAAACCCTACAACGAAGATAACAAACCAGTGTGCACAGCTTGATGCTCATAGAGCAAGTTTCCTACTCATAGAGCTGAGTTTTCAGTTCACCAGCAGCTCCAAAAAATGTTTTTAAATCATTTTGGGTCAATCCAAAACAAATTTGCCAAAGTCAAAAATAATTATTTTCAGGTCAAACAAAATATTCAATTGTGAGCAACCCTACAAAAACAAGCACTGTGGAAGGGAACAAATTTGTGGTGAGGAAAGTTCCCAAAATATTCAGAGCAGGGGAGGAGAGTTATTTTAAATAGGGAGGGAGGGAACAATATCAGTTTAATACTATCGTTACTTGTTGAGGTTTAAATAATTTATTTTTACAATAATTTCTCCCTTAAAAGCCCAGATTCAGGTTCTCTCCCTTTACAACAGCATAAGAAATAGGCATTTACACATTTCTGTTTCCACTCCAGCAGGATCCGCCAAGCAATAGGTTCCTCTTAGCTTCTTCTGCTGTGCAGGTGTCCAGCAAACCAGCCAAGCAAAGAGGGTGACCAATCATCTAATTGGGAAAGGCCTAGAACTGACAAGCCAACATGTGGAATTTGGGTATGCGAGTCTCAGAAATCTTGTGGGAGCACAAGAGAAAAGGGGCCAGTAACCTCTCTCATCTTAATCTCAGTAGGGGAGGGGAAAAAGCATCTCAAGATTAATAGCTAACGTACTCGGGTATTAGGGATTAAGAGGAGAATCCTGTTTGTTAGGATTAAGAGCGCTGGGTTCACATGAAAACCTTGACCAGCGAATTGCTTCTAAAGAAATGGTGTTTTTCATTTATTGAGAGAGAGAATAAAAATAAACCCATCAGCAGGAGGGCTACAGAATCCAACAAAGGTTTGGAAAATAAAATCTACTAGGAAAGGTTAAAGGGTCACAGTCAAGATAGAAATCAGATATTAAAAAATAAAAACAGCTTGTGTTATTAATAACATGGCAGATTAGGAGGAATGAGATTTAAAATCTGATTTTCACAACTCATGCTGTGCGTTTTACTTAGCAGCCCTTCACGCAGTTTGGGTCAGTGAAACTAGATGGAGCAGCTTCCCTTTCTGATCTGGAGGCACAATGCTGTGTAACTACACTGCACCCATAACTGAAGGCTTTAGGCACCAATCCTAGAACTGAAAATGCCTATCAGAACATTAACGAATTTAGCCTCACACCTTTCCCATTGTGCAGATTGGGAACGTGAGGCACAGAGAGGTTATGAGCAACATTTTCAAAGTGCCCTGTGACTTTAGGTGCCCCCACTTCACACACTAATTTTCAGAAATGTTTGGCACCCATTCTAGTTCAGTCAATGTGATCCATTGATGTTCACCACTTGTGAAAACTAGGCCCAAGCTATCTCAAGTTGGGCACACAAAATTTTGGCCTAAATGACTTGCCCAAGGCCACACAGTTAGTCAGTGGCAAAGCCTGTAACAGACCACCCAGAAATCTTGGATCCCAGTGCCCACCTGTTGTGCCCAGTGTTGGGAGTGTGGTTGGCTTTGGATATAAAACACAGCAGGAGAGAAGATCAACTTTGCAGAACTTTTCATTTAATTTTCTTTTAAAAGCTTTCATGGAACATTTTCTATTGATGTGAGGTTTCTCATAACTGGAAAAGGGAGGAAAGCCAAAGACTCTATGGCAACCATTAGGGATCTCATTATGCCAAACTAATTAACCTTGAAGGCGCTCAGATACTATGGTGATAGGCACAAGTACAAAACCCTAAGATAGCTAACTCTTCTTCTACATATCCCTCCTACCTACATCCAAACAGATAACCTAACATTTAGACCTAATCTCACTTCACTGCATCCCTTTAAGGGGACAAGGCATGTTCAGTATGGGGAGATAAGATTACTGTCTAAAAATACAGCGCAGGCTGTTAGAAAGGCTACAGGAATAAAATATTCCCATTTGTCAGGGAGGACAGAACAAGCAGAAATAGCCTGGAACTAAAGCAGGGAAAACCTAGGTAAGATATTAGTCAAAAAAACAAAAGAAAACAAAACAAAAAAAACCAACCCACATTACATAGTTATGAAATTTGGGATCTGAACATGCTGATGTGGAACTCCCAACAATAAAGCTATTGAGACTAACCATGTAGGGCTGAATTCATCAGTGTGCTGTGGTCCCATTACACTGATTCTACTGGTGTAAAGGGGATGCAAAGTCACTGTAATTGCAAAATCAGGGAATTTTCCTGACAATGTGGAGGCAATAGTAGGCTGCAGCTGGTTTTCTACCATTTCCTACGGGAGTGCTCATTGCAGGGAATCAGGGTAGGAAGGGGACATGGCCAGAGTGGTCTTAAATCCCAGCTATTCCTGGCTGTTTGCAGGGGACTTACAGCTGAGATGGCAAGTTGGATGGTCTTCAAGCTGCTCTAACATGTGCCACAGGCCAAAGCAGACCCAGCAAGCCCTATAGCAAGGGAGATGCAGAGCCACTTGAGTGTCTCCACCTTGATCCCTTTGCAAAGCTTTGCTCCAGTGGGGGGATGAACTGGCCCACAGTTCACCAGGCTGTGGGATCTAGCTCAGGAAAGGAGTCTCTCCCACCACACAATGCTCCCATCCCCTGCTGGCCTGTGTGTAACACAAAAGGCTGGAGTTTCAAACTCAACCCCTGCCTTGCGCAGGTAGTGGACTGTGTCACCGCTCGATCTCGCTAGGCCCACTAGTGAGGGACTCCCAAAGGAACAAAACCTCCATGGCATCAGCCTCACTGTGGAACCAGAGATGAGAAATGGAATTCTTCCCATGGTTCATTCCTCTCCTACAGCCTTAGTCCTTAGGGGCTCTTGGAGCTCTGTTATGGCAACATCAGATGAAGAACAGGCTGGTCAGCAGGGAAAGGAAAACGCAAGCAAAGCACAGGTGGCGTGGATTTGTACGCACGGCTCGTGCTTCATTAATGGACTGGAAACCTGGCTGCCTCCCCTCTGGCTGCACTGTGACTCCCTCCTTTCCCATTGTTATCCTCTGAGACTGGGTGACTCACCTTCATGATGAAATTGAGTCTCACCAACCCAGGGCCCTGACTGCATTTGTACTGCAAACAAGCCAGAAGCCAACATTAGTTGGAACCCTCCTTCCTCCCCTCAGTGGCCAGTGCTCTCTCTCAGCCATTTGCCAGGCTGGCAGTGCCTGTATAGCATGGCTCCAATGCCATTTATTCAACAATGTCTGCATTTCTGTGTTAATAGCCAGCACCAGAGTTTGCAAATGACTCAGCACACAGGAGAGCTGGAGACACTTACAACTCAAGTCAATTTCATGGTGTGCCTGTTTGCTTCTCAGCAAATGATATCATTCACAGTTAACTGTGACTGTTTATATAGAGACCTAGAGGTGAGGGTGGAGAGCAAAGTACATATGAGTTTGCAATGCAATATGCCAGCAAGAAAAAGCCAGCCCTGAGCTGCATACAAAGGGCAGGGAGGGGGATTGTTCCTCTCAATATGGCTCTACCTGAGTGTTGTGCTCAGTCTGGGGCACCATATCATTACAGAATTCAGAGAAAGGTAACCAAAATGATCAGGGAGCCAGAGGTACAAGCTAATGAGGAAACATTGGATTGTACTAATTAGCTGGGTGAAGCAAAGGCAAAGTCGGAGGAGCATGATGGACATTACAAGTGTCTGGAGAGAGGAAACCTCATGGATGAAAAGGAGTAGGGGATAACTGTAATAGGAAAAATAGGACAAAACTAAGATCAATTATACTGTGGAATATTCTCCCCAAGGAACTGTACAAAACACTAGAGAAAGCACTGTAGGAAACAGTGTGGGGATAGAGATGGACTAGCATGAGCCAAAAGGATCTTTTCCATCTGTAATTTCTTTCCCTCCACGCAGTGGATTCTTTAAGATTTCCTAAAGGGATCAACATGTCCCTGTGTTCTGGGAACCCACCAATCCTACGCCGGCCCTAAAGGCAGCTACATACAGTTACCCAGAATGCTTTGCAGCCTATGCTTGTACAAAAATTAACACTGCTAGCAAGACCAAGTCTGCAAAGGGATTTAGACTGTGGTCTTTCAGTTTCCCTTGCCGGTTCCTACCCCTCATGTAGGAGTGTAACATCCTGGTTTGGGGCATGTGGTCGTGACTCTTAGTGGCTGGATCCAGTGACTAACAGCCTACTATTTATACATCATACTTAAAGAAGCTGCTACTCCATCTCAAGGGGTGGTTTGTGCTTTAGGTGCTGAAAGTCTCAGGGCTTGTCTACACTACCAGCTAGATCGACGGGCAGCGATCAATCCAGCAGGGAGGAGGGGTGTCGATTTTATCATGTCTAGTATAGACACGATAAATCGACCGCCGATCGCTCTAGCGTCGACTCCTATACGAAAAGCACAAGGGGAATCAACGGGAGAGCGTCTCCCATCAACACACCGCAGTGAAGACACCACGATAAGTAGATCTAAGTATGTCGCCTTCAGCTACGTTATTAACGTAGCTAAAGTTGCGTAACTTAGATCGATCCTACCCCGTCCCCGTAGTGTAGACCAGCCCTCAGGCTCAGTCTTTGCTGATGAAGTATGGTCTTCACTAGACCCACTAAATCGATCGGCAATGCATTGATCGCCGCTCGTCGATCCCCCGGTAAGTGTAGACAAGCCCTAAGCCAGTGTATTACAAAATCTTCTCCTCTAGCTGAGCAAGCAGATCCAGTTTGGAGGCCAGTGGTCTTGCCAGTCCCACACATCCTGAGTTTGATTTTGACTCATGATTATGGTGACTACCGATGCCCTTGGGTTGTTGTATAGGGCATGTGCCATTTGAATCTCAACGGAGAAGCCAGTCAGTGCTGGATCAGGGAAAGCGTGGCTCACCCGATCAGTCTCATTCTCTTCTTCAAACGTCTTCTGCCCTTGCCTCTAAAATGAAGCCTCTTGCCTGGGCTGCTTAAGACAATTTAAACCTCAAAAGGCTCAGCTAATTGATTTAGTCTGGCATTAGGAGATTCTACTCCTCACACATTGATCCCATTTAAAGTAGCCACCACTTCCTCAATGTCCTGCAGGGCAGCTATCAGTGCATGTAAGTCTCCTCCACAACTAAGTCAACACCTATGGACTTTCCATACAGGAAGCAACACAAAGTACAAGGTCACCTTTTTCATGCAGTGCTGTTTTGCGTGGGCTATATGGTTCAAGATCGAGCCCAGAGCTTAGGCTGACCAGGTTTGGAACTCTGCAAGGGGTGAGCTCAGCTTCTTTAAGGGTCAGGCTTTCATATGGTCACCTGACTATGTATTGGACTGTGAAATAGTCTCTCAATGGAAGAAGCAGAAATCCTATTGCTTGGGACTTTGAAAACTAGAGTGGGTAACTGGCATCATCCACTGCCATGTTGGCATCACTTACTCACAGAAGGATGGTGTCACAGCACCAGGATCATTTTATTGGGGAGTCCCCTGTTCATGCCAATCCCATGGTTTGACATGGAGAGGGAGAGGTTGGAAAATGAGCAACAGTTCTCAGCAAGAACCAGCAAAACTAATCCACCCTCAATTGAAATACCGGTAATCTAGAGAGAAGCAGCAGCAGCCGCCACCAGAGCTCGGTGTGTTTGGCTAAGAGGAAAGTTATTTACAGTGAGGTCTGGCCTCACACTGCCACCGTGTAATTCCAGGCAATTGCACTTCCAAATAGATCTTCCTGGAGAAAATCAACGGTGACTTTGCTTTCAATCTACTGGAAACTGAAGTCCTGTTAATGTGTCACAAACCCACAGCAGGAGGAGTGCTGCGCACACAGGAGCTTACTGCTAGGCTGAAGGGTTGGACTCAATGCTACCCCTCCACTCCACTGCTCCTTCTGTCTATTTCCTCTCTCCCCACATCACATACCCTTCACTCCTCACCTGTGTCCCTTGTTTGTCAATGCTACGCTTCTGGCTCAGCCTACACCTCCATTTCCCTTTTCTCCCCACTGCTTTCATTGACACTGAATTTCTTGCTACTAAAGAGTGCGTGGCTGACATGGAACAGCTACTTTACAGGCAGTAGTGTCAACTTCCCACCCACAGTACCCTTCTCACCAGAAACGCCCTCATGGGACCAGAAAGAAGCGAAATCTCCATGGTTTATCCAACCTATTACTTCCTGACTGAGACTCCTACCAAGGGTCCAAATTAGTGTAAATGTGGTGATATCCTGTGCAGTGCCCAGCGGTCCACAAAAAACCAGACCAAGACCCACATTCCATAGGCAACTTCAGGCAACACCAACACGTACCAGAATTTCCCCAGAACTGTCTCTCTATCATGCTGTGCTCAGCATTCCCTTTCAATAGGGTTTGGAGCTTCAGCTGTGTGCTTTCCTAGCAATCCTACGCACCTTGTGAGACCAGGCCAAATACAATGGTTGAGCCTCAAACTTGTGTTTAACTGATAGCATCCAGGATACGGTGGGGAGCTCCCTATGAAAGGGTTAACCCGAAAGATTAAGCTCAGCGACTTTTAGGAGCCAAATGTGTTGAGGGCAAAATGAACAATGAACATGGGAAGGAACAACAGAACAGGAGAGAGGTCAAAAATGTACTCCCGCCTTGAATCATGCATTCTCCTCCTGAGTGGGCACTTGGCTTTGCCCTCTTTTGCACCCACAGAGACCCCCAAATATTGGATGATTTAGTTGGGGATTAGTCCTGCTTTGAGCAGGGGGTTGGACTAGATAACCTCCTGAGGTCCCTTCCAACCCTGATATTCTATGAAATATGCACACTTGGGAACAGGCAACCACCAAGCCACACAAAATGGTACACATAGACATGCACAGGCCCAGACATTCACACAAGTACAAACAACCACATGCACACACAAATAAGAACACAACCACCACTCAGATTCACATAGCTATAACTACTAATTCCCTGAAAAATGCACACCGAAATACACATACACAGGAGACACACCCTGAGATTCACTCACAAACAGAGACAGACTGGGGGCAGTGATAGCTCAGTGGTTTGAACATTGGCCTGCTAAACCCTGGGTTGTGAGTTCAATCCTTGAGGAGGCCATTTAGAGATTTGGGGATTGGTCCTGCTTTGAGCAGAGGGTTGGACTAGATGACCTCCTGAGATCCCTTCCAACCCTGATATTCTGTGATCAAACACCAAGACTATACCCACCCACACATGTACAATCCTTTGGACCTTTTCAGCTGATTTCATTTGAGACTTTTGTCTACATGTGGGCTGCCAGTTAAAACCATTTGCAAGAATCTCCCTCTCTCTCTCCATGTTTTATGGTGCTACTGGGACATGAGGGGGGAGAGAAGGTGGGAGTTAGACACACCTTTGCTACAGTCCCGGGAGTCACTGGTTTGATTGTGGGTGAATGGGAAGTCCCTGCAAACAGTCTAGGTATAGAAGGGGCAACTTAACCTGACAATGGTATATAGGGCTTTAGAGTGCACATGAACAGATACTGAAAGGAAACAGCTCAGGGAGTGGAAAGCAGACTAGGGCTGGGATAGGGAATATTTCATAAATAGGTCTTCAATTCCAATTCAATAGCAATCGAAAGCCAGTCACATCTGATGGCTGTTTGGTGTCTTGAGTGCAACAGTTCTTAATGGACACATGTCCACCTCACAAACTCCACCGCCACAAACTGGCAGTTTCCACTGACAAATCAAGGACTTAACAGGCCAGGTAGATTGAACACTCTTTGAGATGGTCATTCCAAGCCAGGGGGCAGGCTGGATTCTTGTAAGAGTCACATGAACAGCTGGGTAAGTCTCCCTTTTTGGCTCCAGTCTTAGAGCTGCTGCACGTTCTATGTTCTTGTCTCCTCTGCGGTAACTTGAAGTTTGCACACACAGTGAGCCCAGCAGCCAGTTGACAGATCCCACTCATCAGTTACTTCCACTCCCGATCCTGGCCATTATGGGTATGTCTACACTAAAAGTGAAGGCATGACTGTAGCATAGGTGGGCATACTCATGCCAGCTTTAATAGAGCATGGATAACAATAGTAGCGTAGCCTTGGTAGCACAGGCTAGCAACTCGACCATGAACCCAGGTTTCCCAAAAGGATTGTACTCTGATGTTGCAGTATAGGCTTCAGCCTGGGCTAGCAAACTGAGAACAAACTCACCGGGGAGTCAGGGTATGTATTCAGGTTACTAGCCCACACTGAAGCCCATGCTGCCACATCAAACACTACTATGGTTACCCGTGCTAGCTAGCTTAAAGCTAGGCCTGCCCAGGCTAGAATCATACCTTCACTTGCAGAGTAGACATATCCTAAGTGGCAAACACAAAATCCAGTTTACTCTCACTGCCAGCGCCAGGCATGGTTTAAACGCAACAGGAGGGCACAAATTTCAGGAGGGGTGGATAGTAAAAGTATCTACTGGAAACCTACTATTACATGTTTCTAAAAAAAATACAACTCCACAACCACCTAACGCTTCCCAGCTATGTGGTCATGTAGAACTTAATGGAAACAGAAGGGATAGAACTCACAACCTCCTGCTCCAAAAGCACAGGCCCATAGCATTGGAGTGAAAGGAGAATCACCAGTAGGTGTCAGCATTATAGGGCTTATGACACACAGCCAAGTATTTCTGATTCCATCCAATAGAGGGCATGGCTACACACAAATCTCCAAATGCTTCCTCAATTGGCTTACAGAGGGGTAGGCGCATGGGGGAACTCCCCAGAGGATCCTGCCAGTTAAGATGACACTGTCACTAACAACAAGACTCATAGGTGCTGGATTTCTAGTTTTCCCAGGGTGCTCGACCCATGTTCCACCCCAGCCCTGCCCCCACTCCACCTCTTACCCCAAAGCCCCACCCCATCCCACCTCTTCCCACCCCTGTTCCGCCCCCACCCCACCTCTTCCCACCCCCTTCCATTCCCTCCCCTGAGCAAGCCCTGCCTCTCCCTCCCAATGCCTCCTGCACACCACTGAACAGCTGATCTGTGGCAGGCAGGAGGCGTTGGGAAGGAGGGGGAGGAGCTGATTGGCGGGGCTGCTGAGCATCTACTATTTTTTCCCCCCATGGGTGCTCAAGTTCTGGAGCACCCATGGAGTTGGTGCCTATGACAAGACTCCCAGTCCACCTACCCCTTCAGAATATGAAGAGCTTTTGCCTATTAATTGAAATACCATCTGCATGCTGTATTATTTATAAAAAAAATATCATCACCAGAGGGATGTTGACATTCTGTAATGAATGAGATCTGAGCCCTTTAAGGGGGCAATGCTGGGAAGACATGCCAGGCTCCTGGAAACAGACAATAACTCTCTGGCATTTGTTTGTGTGTATTTCTGATCTGTTCCTGCTCTCTCCCCTGCCTGCATGGGTTGATTTGTTTTCAGCAGAGCTGCTAATAGAGAACATTAATTCTTTGGTACTGGGGGCCTCAGTTTCACCCTCTTAATGCCAATGCCCTGAAAACAAGAGAGTCCAAACACCAGGTTTCTCCTGGGAATAGCTGGGAGCTTTATCTCCTGAGCAACAGGACCTCCGGGAACCTGTGCACAAGCAAGATAACCCCATGGACCCAAGGAGTGTCCCGTTTAATCCTGTGACAAAACATAATGGAAATGACATTTTAGAGAAGGTATTTTTAAAATAAATGAATTAAAGACAGTCTATGGCCAGAGGCTGAATTGCTACCTCATTGTGCAGTGATGGGAAAACAGGAATCCATTTCATCGCTGCATTCTCTGTGCGTGAGTGGGCAGGCACACACATGCATGCACATACATGGCTTCTCTCTACGCTGTATGCAGCCATTTCTGTTCATAAAGGATATAAACAAACAACGTATCTAATAAACCGTCATGATAAAAGGACACAATTTCTGCCCTGGAATGTGCTAAAGCCATTAAATGTATATTATTCACAAGACAGAAATGATCGATACGGTGCATACATGCACCTACTGCATGGGTCTGTGAGCACATAAGTGGAGAATCAACAAGAGACTATTGCGAGTGAGGAACTTAGATTACACCAAGGGGATCTGGTGAGGTCATAAACCACAAGAACAAAAATTCAATCACCAGAACAATCCTATCCCCCAAGCATGAAATGCCAAGAATTCACTGCTTGGCCGTTACATTTGCATTTTATGCAGAGCCCAGATCCAAGTCTTGGATAATCATAGTATTTAGCATTTATAGATAGAGCTTTAAACCCTGAAAGGCCTGAATCAGCCCAGCATTACTCCAGTTTGACTCCACTGTAACGCCACTGATTTCAACTGTTACCCTGGAGCAAACCTAGAGTAACAGGAGTGGTGAACTAAGCCCAATGCTCTCCAAGTGCCTTACCTATGTAGGTGAGCACAAAGATGGGACAGGGCTTGCCCTGAGTCACACCACAAGTCAGAGCTGGGATTAGAATCCAGGTCTTTTGACAACCAGTCCCACCCGCTAACTACTAAACCACACATCCAGTCATCCAAACTCCCAACAGCTCCCCTTTCCCACTGCTATCCACAACATTCACACAGTGCAGCTGCTTCCTTCTCCCCTTTCCCACTCCCACTGCTTCAGCCTCCCCAGGCTGGCAGGCTGTCTGCTCCCACTGCTCTGAACACTGGCACTTACTAGTGGATACCGGTAATTCACAAGTGAGACTCAAAGCCCATGAATGACCAGATTGTTTCACAAGGACTGTGGTGTGCTGAGCAGTGCAGATACCCAACATGCCAGTGACCTGCACCTTGTGTAATCATTTACACCAGTGCAAAATGTTACCACGTCAGATAATATATTTCACCTGTTTTGCATTTAACTTTGCACTGATGTAAATGACTACACAAAGTGCCAGGTAATAGGAAATTGAGCCCATAGTCTCGTACTAGCAGCATTTTAGTTTTGGTTGAGGAGGCACTTCTCTCAGCCCAGGCAGCTCCTTGGATCCTGGGTTTGGCAGTAGATCCTGGTGCAAGACACTTCTATTCAATTTTTCTTTTCCTTAGGAGGCAATCTGTAGGGGTATCTCTTGTCAGTGAGATACTGTGGTAGTGGTTTGTTGTATCTGGCAGTAATAGTTTTGATTCCCGTAAATTTGCCAGATAACACACTAATGGTCACAATATCGCTCCTCAAACAAACATATCAGTCAATGGGACTGCAGAAACTAGGCATGGAACAAACCCTCTTATCTCCAGCTCCTGGGCAGCATAGTACTGTTTCCTCTTGGACATTTAAAACCAAGACTGCCTTTAAATTTGCTAAGTGGTTGGGTTTCCACCACTTCCCTTGGGAGATTATTCCGTAGCCTAATAGATTTTAGTGTCAGGATGTTTTTCAGTTTAAATTTTCACCTTCTTCATTTCACTTAGGAGTCGCCTCTACAGTACTCTTACCCCTCAGAAAAAAAGGAATTGATGGCTGGGCTGATCAATGAGCCACTGTTTTCAGGTGCTTGAGATTATATATTTGTAAATATAAAATTACTAGTTAAGGTATTTTTCAGATGCTCTATTAGCACTTAGATAACTCAAAAACAGATTCCATCTATTTATCTGTAAACATTTCTAGAGGACCTGTCATTACTATATCTAAACACTGCAGCATGTATGCATAGTGCCCAATTATCCACTGTCTTGCATCTTACGTTCTCATTTACAGCCCCATAAAGTGACTATAACACAAGTGTAATATGCACCAGACCAGAATGGTATTATATCACGGTACTAGCTAAACAATGACACATAGGCCAAGGCCGGGGAAAGTCCAGCCTTTAGTAGCTAAGCTGCTTTCTTATACCTAAAACTTTCCTCAGCAATGAGGGCAGGAATCTTTGAAATGTGTGATCAAAGTTCTCTGTAAAACAAACAAAGTACAAAGGAAATCAATGCAAAAAACAATGTTAATTACTGCTGAGCTTTTAATCACATACAAGTCAGGGATTTCAAAGTTATGGTTCCCACAGCAACCACAGCTTGGTCCCACTGCACGTATATATTAAGGAGGGAAGTTAAGAGCATATACAGCAGTGCAAAAATACAACATGTTCTCAGTGTGGCTGAGGTGCTGGAGCTGCCGGAAGCATAATTTTGAATTTCTACTTTCATAAGCATAAGATTCCCACTATAGTGTTATTCTTATATAATATATATTATTCTTATTTTCATTGTGCATTTAACATGCATTTATACTTCCAGACAGTCATCATTATCCTGCGAATAAAGAACAATATTTCTTTATGGCTGAAACAGCCGTTCCCAGGGATGGAATGAAGGTTTGTCTCAGCCATGGAAACATTTCAACAGCAGAGACTGACCAGACTATTTATCTAAATGACAAGTGATTGACAATGTCCCTGACCAATGACAAGCCACTGTCAGAAAGGTTCAACCCTTTCAGAAACAAACCAATAGAAAGGATCACAATCCTTTAACTGATCATCCTCATTTTTCTTTGTAACCCTTCCCCAGATTCATTTCTAATTTTGCTGTTGGAAGCGAGATCTTTCAAATGAGATGTAAAACTCAGACTCTGGCCAGTCCAGCTGACTGAACACAGGGCAGGAATCAGGAGTCCTGGGATCTTTTTCCATCTCATTCACTGACTTCCTGTGTGACCTTTGCCAAGTTATTTCACTTCTCCGTGCCTCAATTTCTCCATCTGTGAAATGGGAATAATACATATACCCACCTTTTGTAAAGTATCTTGAGATCTATGGAGAACAACCTCTATACCAGCAAGACAGAGTTATCATCATCAGTGATCTAAAAGACTCTATTACATTTTTATAATAACTAGGGGGAGTGGTATTTCTGGTGTCCTGTCCAAAATCCAGTTTAAGTAATTTAATTCTCCATTCTGCATTGCCCCCTAAAATTTCAAGTGGAAATAGTTTTCTCCCTCACTTCATGTTCTAAACTGTATAAAGTGGCTGTGAGGCTATTGCTGCTGTAACCCACCTCAGAGGTGGCTGCATTGATTCCTATATATTGTTTGTAAAGTTTATTGAGTGCTTTGGAATAGGAACTATATAAATGCCAGTCATTCATTACTCATTAATAAAATAATGATTTAACATCCTCCCCTCCCCCGTTTTCTCTCAAACTGCTTTTAAAAAAAATCCAATGCACACTTTTTTAAAAAATAAACCTCCCACATTCTTTCTTGCAATCTGTCAAAATGCCAACAAAATTAAATCTGTTTGTACCAGAAGGAATTAAATTGAACACTGGGAAAATCCACATCTGGTGGCAGAGTCATGTTTTTTACGAATAACACTTGATGCTCTTTATGATCCAGTGAACAAAGTACCACACTGAAAGTCAAGAGACCTGGGTTCTAAACTCCACCCTTCTTCGAATCACTTTGCAACCTTGGGCAAATCTCTGTACCTCAGTCTCTCCATCTGTAAAATGGAGCAACTTACCTTTATAAAGTGCTTTGAGATCTATATAAGTGCTATAAAAGCAAGCCCTATAAAAGCGCTAAGTGATCACGTGTTTATTATCCTCATAACTGCTCGATACACAATAAATCCTCGTGATGTGGGTAGAGTAAGTCATTGTCCCTGATCACATTTTACAGGCAGAGGATAAGCGACTTGCCCAAGGTCACAAAGGGACTCAGCTTGCAGGAGCACCAGGCTCCTCGTCTTGTACTCAGACCATGACTCCCTCTCTCTAAGATGGTGGCTTCTTTTGGATTCCTACATTGGAAGTCAGCAGACAAAAGCCAGAGTGGAGAAACTCCTACTCAATGGGCAAGTAAACAAGAGTTAAATCCTGGCCTCACTGAAGTCAGTGGCAAAACTCTCATTGAAATCAGTGAGGCCAGGATTTCACCCTAATACTTAGACCTTAATCTCATTTGCCATTAATTCTTTATAATCTTTATATTAAAAGAGGACTCCATCCAATGTAGTTGTGCACACAGCTGGGCTATGTTAACACATGCTCACATAGCTGTTTTCCTTGTCCTCCTACTAAGTGCTATACCCACTCTTGAGGCTTGTTTTAGATTAAATAGTAAACTCTTCGGGGTTCCAGACTCCCCTTCTTCTCTATGTTTGCACGGTGTCTAATACAACAGGGCTCTAACACTGACCGAGCCATCTAGGTGCTACTGTGAAACAAAAATAATTATGAAAAAGTAAAACACACTGGCACACTGTCACAGCCAGGTCATGGGCAGCCAGACCTAGCAGTTGGAGCCAGAGTCCACAGTCATGAGACAGGAGTCAAGAGTTGGCTGGGTCTGGATACAGGGAAGTCTGAAGCAGGAAACAAACTAGAGGTCAGAACCATGAGTTGGGAACCTGTATCAGGCCAGGTCAGGATACCAGAGGGTCAGAGGCAGGAGCCAAACTGGAGGCCAGGAACCGCAAGTCAGATGCCAGGAGTCAAGCCAAGTTGGGAAGCCAGGAAATCAAATCAGGGGAGCAGAAGGCACACTGTTCAGAACAGGGTGGAGCCCAGTTGTTCAGAAAGCTTCCTGTGTGCTTCTGGCTTAAGTAGGGCCAATCAGCTGCTATAGGACTCTGCCAATCGGACCTTAGGGGTGGAGCCTCACACTGGGGCTGGGCTTCATCGGTCCCAGGAAAGAAACCGTCAGCATGCTGCCAACTGGAGGGTTGAAGCCCGACTGCTCCCATGAACCCTGCGGACCCAGGTCCAAGACCCATGGGTCATGCCACATACAATGCTCAAAGCTGCACACTGTCAGTTCCAACTTGGAGGCATATATTTCCCCTATAAATTAAAAACTTCCCATCCCTGTATAATCTAATTACACTCTTTGTATCTTATATATGCTCTACACAGTTGCAGACAGAGTTCATGTATGCAGAGGCTTTCTATGGTCTAGATCTTGATCTTGTGACCATGTCTGGGCCAATGGCTAACCATACTATACAGCTTGGTGGCAAAGTTCTTCTGATCATCTAGGTGCAAAATTATTTTGTGTTACATGGTCCTGTCTCTACTAATTGGATAACATTTTGCAATCCCAAACTGTAGTATGTGGAACATGAGAGAGCGAGAGAGAGAGTGTGTGCATAAAAGACACAGAGGGACACACACACGCACCCCTCCCAATCAGGGACTGATTATGAAGCTGCCATATAGGAACAATTTCCATTGAATTCCATGGGAGTTTAAGCAATCATGAAACTGTAATTTCGCTGAGAAGCCCTGGTGACCCTCAACCAGCAGGAAGGTCAACCAGGTGACCTGAAAACTCCCATTTGGAATATCTGCATATTACATTATTGCCCGTTTCTTATTCCTTATGAGGTTAGAATGTTTCCATGAAAAATGATGTGTGTTTCCATTACAGGATCAACTCGAAAACAAGCCTGTCAACTGTGGAAATAGACTGAATCACAGGTAATTTGTGGCATTCTGCTACCATTTTAATATAATATGCAGATTCCGGTCGATAACATTTCAAAACATTCTTAAAGAAGAACTGGATCTCCAGCTTAGCCCAGCTGCCTTAAAAATGCCAGGATCTATTAGAACAAGAGTGAGAAGGAACAGGCAGGAGTCTCCACAACAGGAAAGTGCTGTTTTAACTGAGGCCATCTGAGTTGTACTTTCTATAGCCCATTTCTGGTCCTACACTACTGCAGAATGTGGCTATGAATTCTCATGTGACTGACACGGATGCTAAATGTTCATAAAAATTAAGTCACAATCCATCATCAGAGGTAATGGTAGTGCAGTGTGACACTGTGATGCCTGGATTAGGTTGTTGGATGAGGTGGTTTTTTTTAAAACTATACAATAATGCCACATCACCCAGATTGTATACAGTGTGACAGACTCACTTGTGAGCAGCCACTGCTCAAGAGCTAGAGCACAAGCTCAAGGAAGCACAGGAGACAGTGTGGGCTGAAATATTGACTTTGTGGGATCTTCGGTCAGTCACACAACTCCTTGGGTCTGAGCTGTTTAGTTCTACAGTATCTAAACACTTTATGTGCATTAATGAATCTATCTTCACACTCCCGCTCTGAGGCAGGTAATAGCCACAGTTTACAGAAGGCAGCTGAGGCACAGAGAGATTAAGTGACTTGCCCCAGGTCACATAGCAGGTCTGAGAGCTGGGAATTGAACCCCCATTTTCCACTCCTCTGCCTTAATCAGAAGTACATCCTTCCTCCTTTGAAGATATGTACATCTGCGTTACTGTACAACAGGGGTCAGCAACGTTTGGCACGCGGCTCGCCAGGGTAAGCACCCTGGCGGGCCGGGCCAGTTTATTTACCTGCTGACGCGGTAGGTTCGGCCGATCGCGGCCCCCACTGGCCGCGGTTCACCGTCCTGGGCCAATGGGGGTGGCGAGAAGCGGCGCGGGTGAGCGATGTGCTGGCCGCGGCTTCCCACCGCCCCCATTGGCCCGGGACGGCGAACCGTGGCCAGTGGGGGCCACGATCGGCCGAACCTGCCGCGTCAGAAGGTAAATAAACTGGCCCGGCCTGCCAGGGTGCTTACCCTGGCGAGACGTGTGCCAAACGTTGCCGACCCCTGCAGTACAGTATTGACATATGTGATCTGTGCTACTGTACAGTGTGTGTGTGTGAATGGACATACAAATGTGATGAAAACAAACAGATAAAATGCACAGCAGCTTCCTGACCGCTGCCATACCTCACCAAGTCTGCCCCCATCCTTCTCAACTTTCCCATCTGAGGGAAAATATAGCAATGGGCCAGTGGGAGCTTCTACCCCCCCAAAAAGTGCCATCATCATTTTGGTACAACACCTAGAACTAAAACATGCCCTCCCCGTTCATCTCACAGGTGACTGAAATCCATTTGAGTTCAGTGGAGCTGGGATTGAACCTAAAGCATCAATGAAGCCATGACAATGAAGCATTCACCAATGTTGTTGGGCATACTCTGTGCAATGCTTTGGATAAGATTAGAACCCCCCACATACATACGTTGACGCAACACTAATACTGACAGTTGAAACACAAACGACAGCAAAGTTAAGTTTCCCACAGCAATTCTCTGCCACCCACGTTGTGCGGACTGTATATGTACATTCAGCCGGCTGACTGATAAACAAAAAATGTAGCAGTCTGTGCAGAGTTAGTTACATTTTCTTGGAGAACCTTAACCCTATCTCTTCCTAATTTGTATACTTTTACATTTACAACCTTACTGTTGCTTTAACATAGGCATTTTTGGGGGAGCAGCGGGGGGGAGGGGGAAGGGGATATTATCTTGTTTAAAGATTAAATACATCAAAATCCTTGCGGTGAAAAACATGAAGTTTCACTATTGTGTTTTGCATGTTTCCATAGACTTTCAGCTCAACCCCTCCCTGTAGTTACCCACACTGTCAAGGTACAGCATTATACAGTTATGCAATTTTCTGTGTAATTCCACACTACCACACACACAGTTTGTAGCTTAAAATGTAGCCCCAAAAAAAATCACTTACACCTTCATAACTGATTTTTTTCAAATTAACTCAGTGACCCTGAGTTCTCACTGAGGACTAGCCTCATGTGTTGTTTGAAGTTATGGACTTCATTTTTTTCAGGGTTATAGCCAGAACCTTTCTGATTTAAAGCACCCCGCTCCCCACATACCCCTCTATTCCATCTACTCTGATTACATTTCAAGTGGCATCCTAAGTTATCAATGTCTTAAAAAAAAGTTACAAGTAGCTTGAGGTACTTCACCTCTCCCTGCCAATTTTTATAATCACATCTTCCTATTAAAAAAGTATCTCCTCTCCAGCTGTTTGGAAGACCCACATAAACAGAGGAACTGACTGATTATAAAGGGAAACTAAAAAGTATAAGGGAAAAGCATGTTGCCTTCCAATCTGTTTTGGTTTTAGGAACCTTGTCTATTACTTGTAACAGGAGGAGGTAAAACAATTTGCAGACAGACCAGTGACTTTTTAAGCTGACAGTGTCCCTTTAATAAATGGCAGATTTAGCTGAAAATCTCCCTTACCCCCCCACCAAAAAAAAATGCCTTTGGATTGAGAACAAGAAAGAAAAGTTTCAGGAGTGAAAGAATTTTTTCAGAAAGGATGAGCAAACTTGGAAAGGCTGATTATAGTGAAAACAGCTTTGCAACTACAAACTGGTAATGGATATGCAGCTGATGGCATGTGATGACTATAGCTCAGCTCCTCTTCAAAGCAGTCAGAACTAGTTTAGCTGCTACGCGTATCTGGATTCACAAGGTAGACAAAATAAGCTAGGGAAATGCCAATTCTTCTTCCCACTGTAGTTCTCCTTATAAATTGGATTTGGATACTGGTTCTCTCACTTAAGTCTATTTGAACCAGATTTAAAACAAACAAACAAACAAAAAACCCTGCACAGATCTTTGGATACTACAGTGATGGGTGTGGTATAAAAACTAGCATAGAATAGAATAACTGCACACATTTCACCCCAACTCCCTCCATGATCATACTGCTGCCAATAGTGGCTTTTACATCTCACCATCCAGTCTGGGTAGATGCTTGCTGGCTTTTTTTTCCTGTTTGTTCTTAAAAAGCAGCCTGTACAGTAATTAACATTTAATACTGGCATTGGAGCTCTGACTTCTCAGAACAGTTTTTAACCCTTAGCTTCTAAGGTAAGTTCTTAAATACCTCCAAGGAAAACACAGGGAGCCATAGACAATGACACTGACAATTCAATAGGAGGTTCTCTTCCCTCTGCATCAGTAACAAAGCAATTCCGCTGCATGATGTTAGGCAGTACCGTGCTGCAAAGAGTGAAGTGACTTACTCAGTTGGAATCCCTGTCCCCTCTGAATCAATTGATCCTAGTGCGATACTAAGGGATGTTATGCTGCAGAAGATGCAAAACTGAGCTTCTCACAACTTTGAGAGACAAGGAAGATGAGGTAATATCTTTTACTGGACCAACTTCTGCTAGTGAGAGAGACAATCTTTCGAGCTACACAGAGCTCTTCTTCAGGTCTACTCTGCATACTTCTCACAACTTGTCCTTTAAAGATCTCATGCACTCTTCCCAACACAAGCAAGCATACCACAGGTATCCTGACCGCTTTCCAACACTAGTAATTATTTCCCCTGAAGTTTCAATCAGACTGTACATTCTTCCTCACTTCCTTTCCTAAATTGCTATGTAGCATTTGTGTCTGCTGTTAAACACAGGTGACTTCTTTTCAGTGTTGGGCTAAGTGATCCTTGTATGTACACAGTCTGTAAAGCACTTTGGATTCCTTTGGGATGAGAAATGCTAGAGATCTACAGCTTCATGCCCATTTAATACACAGTGGGGATGAGTACTGCAATCTTTTCATTTTATCAATAATTAAATGATTTTTTTCCCAGAGCTGACCTTTTCCTGGTGCAGGGCCTGTCTGTGATTACCTTTCCTGATGCAGCAGTAAAAGATTACAGTGCTTCTCATGCTCAGTTGCCATGAACATATGTTTTCTGAGGGGCAGAACTTGATGCTCCTTGTCTGGCTTCGGAATCTTTGCTCATTGGTGGAGATTTGAGATTTCTCTCTCCTAGCCTGGCTTTAGAAGTTACTTCTCTCTTTTTCTTTTTTTAAGGGGCTGATGGACTGGGGAATGATTGTCTCAGCTGGTGAGCGAAGGTTAATCTGATAACTATGATACGGTGATAATTTGTCAGCCAACATTCTATAAAAGAAAATGGTATTATCACCCCCAACCTTATTTCAACATATGAATGGACTCAGAAATGTAAGAGAGTTCAAATACAGTGGTGGAGAGATTTTTCTCATTTAATCTTTATAACAATACACACACGCCAAAACTATCACAATATCAGTATTTTTCCTGGTCTTTTATCCCAACTCCTCATAAATGCCACCTTCACTCTAAATGCCTCTTCTTTCAGATACACCATGCCAAATCCCAGCTGGCAAAGCAGTGCACACACCTGCATGGCTGCTGAAGTGCAGATGATCGCACAGAGAGGCCATTATGCAAATTCTTGATGGCAGGAGTAGGGATGGTATGTCATGAGGCACAGTTTCCACAACTATGTGGACCAGCCACCTATTTCTAATCATTAAACATTTGTTCAGTGCCATTTCATGTAGTGTATTCCTGCTCTGGCACTGAACAGCATTAGGGAGTTGTACATATATGCACGCATGTACATGTAAGAGGGTATGATGATGTTACTGGTTAGGTAGCATTCATCCTGTAATGCACAAGGTAGTTCAGAGTCTGGGCAGTCCAAACCACAGCCTTCACCTCATCCTGTCCCAGTGTGACAGCACCCAATTGGATACCACCATAGGCACTGCTGCCTCCAGTGCCCATTAGTAAATGGCTTAAAGATTTCTGTTTCTGAATGATCTCTCATTCCTCCTATCCCTTCCCTCCCCTTGTATCACACTAAATAAATCCTCTCCCTCCTTGGGGCAAATTAGTGTCAGTTCCTGAAATGTCTCTCGGCCCAAGAGAGAAGCTGCAAGCAGCCCTTGTGCAGAGGCTGGGCACAATGTAAAACTTGTGCTTCTGAGTGCAAGGAATATTTCAGGCTAGTACTGTACTGCTGCTAGCACTAACCTCCCCAGTGTGAGCAGGACGCAACTATGCTGCTGCCTCTTTGTCACTATCTTCTCCAGCCTGGGCAGGGAGCACCCTGGCACTGGCTTCTTCAAAGTGAGCAGAGAGCTGCTATGCTCTCCCTGCCTCCCTCCATCCGCACAGGACAGCTGTCTGGGTGCACATGCACCTGAAGGGCGGTGCAGCAGCAGCACCACACCTTTTCTCCCCAGAGCACACTGCACCCGCTTCCCCACACAGGGGGTGCTATAAACGCACTATAAAGTGCTTGGTGTTTACACCCTCTGATTATCTGCAGAATTAGCATATCTGCCCTCAGTCAGTGCTTTGCCAAGCTGCACGTATTTAGCCCTTTAACCATTCCTCCTCAGTCACTCCCTCTGGTCCCCAAGGCAGGACAACGAATTGCTACCAAGTTTACTTGAGGCCTCATACTGCTGTAGCACTGACTCATTCCAGGGAAATTCAGCATCATGAGGCTGTTATTTTGTCCTGCCCGATGAGTGCACCTAGGTGGCAGCCCTGGTCTGAGTATGTTTGCCTACCTATCTCAGCTGCAGCAGCCCAGCCAAAGCCTGTGACATGCATTAGTTATAACTGGGAGACGGCAATTCAGCAATAAAATACAATATTGTCACTTTCAATATGTACTAAAAGTGATTTAACAGAGCTCGTGGCGAACGACTTACACTGCGATCTGATTACAATACACAGGGTAAATCAACCTCATTGGGGGTTATATGATCCCCTCTGACAGCCCGAGATCAATGCCTCCATTGTGTTTTTGTCAGATGGACCTCTCCTGCCTCAAAAAAAGGACCAGTCCTCTCACCCCTCAAAGTGCTCAAAGCCTTATGTATTTCTCCCCTTGGTTAAGGCATGACACTGCCCAGATACGAGGAGCCCAGATCCCTCAGGTTCTGCTGGATGCTGGCCTCTCACAGCCGCGTAGACATGAGGGGGAGAAGTCATGGACTCTCTCTCAGCTGGCTGCTCTATGTAAACTGTCACACCCAACCCCCTCAGTGACGCAGCCCAACACACGGACACACCACAGCCATAACTCTCCTCTCCTCTTTCCAACTCGTACCTATCAGGACTGAGTCACCCACAGCACTCCCGGCAGCACAGCACCCACTTGCATCATACTGGTCTAATAGGGTCTGTATTGACTCAGAGGGGAGAGTGCTCCTAACTGAAGCACGAAACAGCATTTCACAGAACTACTGTATCCCTAAAAAACAGAAATGGAAAAGACCTATTTGATCACCTAGTCCATCCCACAGGAGCCAATGGAAGAGTGTTCCCTACAGTCTACTCCCTAGGGCTTTGCCAGTCCAGTTTCAGATGAGTTAAGGAATAGGGCTGGTATCTCTTCTCTTGTGAGAATATCCCTTAGTAATGCAACAGGTCTCACTGATTGTGAGGGTTTCCTCAGATCCAGCTTAAATGCTCCTTTGCTCAGTTTCTTCCCATTAATGCCTAGTTACACC
Source organism: Emys orbicularis (assembly GCF_028017835.1). Taxonomy (NCBI): domain Eukaryota; kingdom Metazoa; phylum Chordata; order Testudines; family Emydidae; genus Emys; species Emys orbicularis. The sequence continues at coordinate 41,503,288 of NC_088686.1, forward strand.
CCTTTGTTGCCCTCAGCAACTCTCTCCCTTCATGCTGTTTACACCCTTGAAACACCTTCCTGCAGCACATTAGGATTTCCTTAGGGGTCTCCCACCAGGTGGTCCCCTGCTTTGCCAACAAAAATCAGCAGGTTCACAGCCTGCGGTAGCATGACTGCAGAAAATCCATCCGTCAAGGACAGCAAGACTTGCTCCTCTCTGCTCAGATCCCCTGTCTCAGACAGTGACACTGCCTTGCTTGTAAACGTCTGAATTTAAATCCATTCAAAGGCAGTCAAGATATATTTCCCTTGCTGTTGCCATTGGAGATACAGAAAGTGGCAGCCCCACAGGGAATAAAGGGCCCAGAAGAGTGAACACTTGGGGCTGTTATGCTCCCAGAGACCATACCAAAGGAAGAGGGATAACCAAAGAGAATAAAAGCATTCGGCCTCCCATACAGCTGCTAACCTCACCAACTCCTGTTAGAAGGCCGAACTGAGCCTGCTATAGAGGTCACCAGTAGGTGTAGCCACTAGGTGAAGACTCCCCTCCCCCCCTGCCGCCCATGCAAGCTCTTTGAGAACACAGGCCTTGGTTAACTACTCAGAGCTCTCATATTCTCACTGTTCGAGGAGATGGGAGTGGTGGAAGATGATTGCTCCCCCTTGTAGCAGCTGCCTCTTTGCATTAGCAGCAGCAGAATTCAGTCCCCACAGGGATACAACTCCTCCCTCTCCACTGGAAGGATTAACACTTGTGCACTCTACAAGCAACTGCTTGTCTTGCAACTCTAAAATAAGCACCTTTGAGGCGCCTACGGTCTACACGTTGCCTCTGGTTCCTTGCAGTCCCATCAAACTCCCGGGGTGATGCAAGCTGTCAGCCATGTGACCCTGCACACACACACACACACACACACACAAACACACACACACACAATCTCTTGCTCCTCTCGGCTTCCCCTGTGCAAGCTCACCGACCTCCTGCAATATTAACAATTTCCTCTATTACCTCCTTGCTCCAACATCTGCTCAGGAGAACGGATGAGTAAGCAGGTAATCCAGCTGGGCAGGAGCAAGGTGGTGAGCAAACATGCCTCTCCTACGTGGCTCTGTTAGCCAAGTGCTCCTCGGCGCTTTCAGCTTCCGAGAGCCCAACACATTGGGTCCCAGAAAAGGGGTGCTGGGGACTCCTGCAGGGCATTGTTCTCTTGCTCTCATTCTCTCCTCTTCGTTGCAGATGAGCTCACACTTGCTGCAGTGCACATAAGATCCGGCACTGCTGTTTTTTCAGATGTACAATTTCCTGCACTGACAAGGACAGTTGAGGTGACTAAGAGGCCTTCTCCACCTCCAGCTTCTCTCACTCCTTATATAAATATTAGATAAGACGTTGACCCTGACAGATTCTGAAGACATTAAACTGGACCAGAGCTGAGAAGGCAATGATAAAATGAGCAAAACTGACCTAGATTTCCCTTCCTCTCTTCCCCACTTTTCACTGAATACGCCCACTTCCTTTCTTTTAAACCTGTCTAGACAAAGTGCCTGCATTAAGGTGACAGCTCCCATGCTCCCTTGCAGTTCAGATATCCCTGAAACAAATGACTTCCAGCCATGACCACCCCACCATGGACCCTACTGGATGGAAAAGAGGACCCTACTGCATTTGGGTCCATTAATCCAAAGAGACTCCTGGTGCCAATCATGGCTCCAATACCATGGGGACGGATGGACACACACACAGAGTGACTCCAGCCATCAGATGGCAGGGATGGGGTGTTTCTACCCACTGGCTGGAGTGTCTGTCTCCAATTTGGCTTCTCACTGCCCAAGCCAGAAAGAGAATTGAAGCTCTTACCTACAGAGCAGAAGAGGAAACTTATGGCAGCTCAGAGCTGCCTCTTCTGGATGACCAAACAAATTAGCATATTTGACTAGGACTCCAAAGGGAGACTTAGTCCTGGCTGCCCCAACCAGCGTATGCTACTGTGATGCCTGGATGTGTAGTGGTGGTGTTTCATCCTATCGCAGCAATAGGATATACAGAGCAGACAGGGAAAATGGCAGCCCTAGTATGAAAAGAAGTTTCTCACCAGATGGAAAGTTTATCACTCCTGTATGGATGCTCAGGACTGGACTAGAAAAAAATTAAATCTGCAGGACCAGTCCTCTTTGAACTATTAATGCTGATTTTTAACAAATCTTGGAACACTGGGGAAGTTCCAGAGAACTGGAAAAGAGCCAGTGTTGTGCAATATTTAAAAAGGGCAATGGGATAACCCAAGAAACCACAGGCCAGTTAGCCTGACATCAATCCTTGCAAAGTCATGGAAAGGCTAATATGGGTTGCAAACAGTAACGAGTTAAAGGACGGTAGCTTGGTTTCCACTAGCACTAGCACCTTGCAGTTATGATCTCATTCACATGCAAAAAATAAAAATAAAAAAACTTGAAAAATCCCAGCACTAGATGGGCATGTAAATTATAGACACCAACAAGCTTTCCATACTGAAGAACACTGCTCAAGAATCTTATAGTTTACATAACCAAGAGATGAAAGAGGAAAAACAAAGGTCCGCCCAGAGGAAAAGCACATCATCCATAGACAATAATCAAATCAGGGAGCTGCCAATGAAATGCACCTATTGGTGCTCAGGTACCTTATGGATCGGTACAGACAGAAAAATTACACAGATGGGAATTAAAAGTGGAAAATGTCTAATAGGTTGATCTAGTCTATCCTGGGGTGAGTGTGGGATTATTTCCTACAATATAGTGGCCAGTGCTTTCTCTAGTCTAGTTTTAAAGGCCTCAAACAATAGGGCTCCAATCACTTCCCTTGGAAAACTATTCCATGGTCTAATTAATCTCACAATTAAGAAGATACCCATGATATTCAGATGAATTCTCCTTCGTCTAATTTCACCTTCTTACTCCTGATCCTTCCCTTCCTCCCTCCGCATTGGATTACACTAAGCAATTCCAGTTCCTCCTTGGGCTTTACCCCATTAAAATATTCCTTGACAGCTTGTTTGCCTTGCCCAGTTTTACAGGCTTTTACCAGAACATTGTTTTACCTCAGCTGTGTAGGAAGAACAAATGTGATCCCCCTGCCCCCGCCATCTCCCATTCACTCCCCATCTCTAAAGGAGACACTAAAAATGAAAGCTCAAGTTTTTCAAGGAAACAAGTGAGAGTGCAGACATCATCTGGTTCACTAGGGGAATGTGTTCATCTCAGCCCTGCTCAAAATAGTTTCTGACAAGAGTGAATCACACAAGTTCTGAAAAACTCACAAGAAATAAGCTAAGAAATCTATAGCTGCCTCCCTCAATTTCACTCCCTGTCTTGCTGCTTATTGACTTCTGCTGCCTTTATTGACAATGTGTAGCTCTGTGTCTGTCTCCTCCTCCGTAAAGGTAACTAACGGAATAAAAGGAGGGTGTGGGAAGAAGGTGAAGCGATGAATTACACTGAAGGCCTCCCGCTGTGCCTGGCGCTCAGAGCATTAGCAAGGGGGCAGGTAAGCAGGCATACAGTGCTAAATTCTCATCCTCTCATGAGAGGTCCTTGTAGATTACCATCTGATCAAAACTTAATAGGCCTTGAATGGGAAACCCTGAATGGAGAACAGCAATTTTCAGAAGCACACATCTAAAAAAACAAAACCCCAAAACCCTGTTTGAGATGTCAGTTCATTAACTTGGGGGATGAAAAATAATAAGCAAATAAGAGTTTAAAGGAGATCTGAAAGGCTTTGAACTTGCCGAGACCCAAGCACAAAATGTCTGCATATCTCCTGCAGTGGGTCAATGCTTTCACTAATCCCAAAAGTGGGGTAGGGAGCTAAATTATTCATGTTGCACCCAGATTTAGTGACTGAACCCTATGTCTTGGGGCAGAAAGAAGGAAGGAAATGATTTTCCAACATTTTATTACTGGGTCAAACTTTTAAATCCTGTTCTCCTATTTTAAAGTACACTGTTTAAACCCTCATTGTAGTTGCTTTTCTTGCTACTCTCTCTTCTGGTCTTGAAGTGAGAGTTACACCATTTAGAGTCCTTACGCTCAGACTAGGTGGGCCAAATTCCAAGGTGATGTTGAAGTTACATGTTGGTGAGTGTGTGGGAGTCTAAGGGTTTGATCGAAAGATGCTGAGCACCTTAGTTCTCATTAATTTCAACAGAAACTGAGGTTCTTCACTCAGCACCTCAAGGCTTGACGACACAGGGAGTTAATCAGGAATAGCTATTCCTGATTAACTCCCTGTGTGGGCACTCTTATTCCAGAAGAAGAGTGTCTTGTTTCTGTTTGGATTAATCTATTTTGGAAGTAGATTAAGCTAATTTGGTATAAAATATTCTTATCTGGAATAAGAACATCCAAACAGGTAATCAGGAATAGTTAATCTGCTTTAAATTCATATCCTACTTTATTCTGGATTAATTTCCAGATTAGACAAGTGACCTACAAGATTGAGCCATAACTGAGTCTAAGTAAGTAAATTTAAGTTCTGGTATATCATAGATATGGAATAATCTAGAAGAAGGCCTATGTTACACCATTGCCCTTGAAACTGCCTTAGAATTTGGCCCACTATATGTGAGTGATGGGAAGGGCACACCTCAGACAATTCCAAGGTGCAGAAGGCTTGGTACCTACTTTCCTTTCCAATGTGAGAGAGAAAGGGCAGGTTAGTCCCAAAATTTGTCATCTCTTCCCTCTGCCTCTTCTTCCTTCCCCTACTCCTTTACAACTTCTTCTGTTTAAAATATACCTCCTCCTGGTAAGCTCCCCCAAGGAAAGGGCTATGCTAATTATGAGCGTGACCATGGCCTTATATATAACACTGATCGCAGTCAGTATGGTTTAGAGGTAGAGGAGGGAGCAGGGAGTGATATAGAATCTGCTCAGAGTTAGGTTGAATGACAATGGTATGAAGCCCTGAATCCTATTTATATTAGCACTGTCACTGATGTAGCTACTTCAGAGCATATGCAATGGTGGGAAATCTCCCCAAAAATGCTAGTGTGGACACAGTGACATTAAGATGCTCATAGGCTATCAGAACGTTTACTTTTCCATCTCCTTACCTTTGCTTGTTTAAATCTGCAGCCTAGATGTTTGCATTATTATTTAAAAAATAATAGTTTCCTTGGTTTATTAAGGCAATAAAAGGAGGAAAAGGATAAAATAAAAACTCCTAGCTGCACCACTTCGGAGCCGCATGGCTACAGAGGTTTCAAAATCAATAGCCATGTAGATAAACAAGAAACATAGCTATGGCACTATAAAGCTGCTTAAAGTTTTCTCACAAGTCCCTATTGCCACAGGCAGCTTTACAACTTAGTGAAATTTAATACAGAGTACACTTGAAACCCATTTTAAAAAGTCTTATAAATCTGTCATTTGAAAACCTTTTTGTCCAACTCACACAAACAATTCCTGAGGTTCAGTCACATGTGAAGTTTGACATCTTAAAAGTCCAGTGTTTTGTTTTGAGTGCTTTTGGGGTATTTTTTAGTTGTTTGCATGCAAAAAGTATTGCTTGTTTTTAAAGCAAAGGAGTTCTGCCTTTCTCTCTCCCCTCTCCCTCCCCCAGCTTGTGTTACAAAAGTGGCAGAAGGCTCATGTGGTTCAAAAAACCAAAAGCACCAAGCGTTACAAGTTCCATCCAAAACAACCAAACCCGCTTCTTGAGAAAGAGATGAGCAAATGAAAACAAAGGGGCTGTGTCCCAAAGTATATGCTTCTATGAATTTCATAATCAAGCAGCGTGGGAAAGGGAGCTTCTCTTTCATATTTAGCTCTAGCTACACTCTGTAGTCATATTACGTTAATGTAATCAACTGAGTCACACGATAATGCCAGGAAAAATCAGGCAGCCTGTTCCTTTCCTTAGTATGACCCTGATTCTATTCATGCAAAAACAAGTATTTCCAGCAGAAAGTTCAGGGAGGAAGAGAGAAGGAATCTCCCACTTGTGTGGTAACTCATTAAGTGTAAAAAAGGTTTCTTCAGGCATCCAGGTTCCCACTTCTCCCACCTCACCCCCGCAGAATCCAGCTAATGGATTACAAAAAAGGCCACGACAATCACTCATTTCATCAGTCCCCCCTCACACCCTCAACCCAGCTGGCAACTGCCTCTTCTGCTGCATATCTACAGAACAGTAGGAGCCCACTCCAGAAGGCAGCATCCACCCAACAGGATCCTGGAGTGGAACTGATTTCAACTTGCTCTCCCTATTTCTTTCTGGAGAGATCCCGGCAGCAAGATTCTCCTGCCATTAGAGATCTCTTTCATCAGACTGGAGATGGAGGGACAGATGCTGCTATCAGTTGCACTGCAGTAAATCTAAAGTCAACCCATTAAACAGGTTTCAGAGTAGCAGCCATGTTAGTCTGTATCCGCAAAAAGAACAAGAGTATTTGTCGCACCTTAGAGACTAGCGAATTTATTTGAGCATAAGCTTTCATGGGCTACAGCCTACTTCATCCAATGAAGTAGACTGTAGCCCACGAAAGCTTATGCTCAAATAAATTTGTTAGTCTCTAAGGTGCCACAAGTACTCCTGTTCTTTTTCCAGTAAAGACAGAGATTTCTCTTTATTTACACTGGTACTATTGAGATCAGAATCTGATCCAGAGCCTTTCACTAATAGGACATCAGCTGGACTATTTTGAGTTTCATTTTGAAAGTGAAGACAAGAAGCTTGAACTGGATGGCTTGGAAAAGGGGGAGACAGTGGAGGGTTTCAAAGGCAAAGGACAATTAGGTCAAAGCATGGGCAGTAAAGATGTAGTTGATAAGCAGATAGAAGTGAAGTGATTTTCCCAGGATAACACAGCAAGGCAGTGGTAGTTGTATGAATAGAAAGCTTCCTGATTCTCAGTCCTGTGATCTAGCCACTGGACTGCACTGCTTCCCCTGGTTTCTCCCTTGTCTCCAGAAATGTTGCTGCTGGCGATTCTGCTGCCATCATTACTGAGAGACAGGCCTTTGCAAAGAGATGACGTATGCACCCTATATGTGGGAAAATTCTGCTTCATCCAGATCTCAACACATCCTGAATTCCACAACCTGTGACATGATATTGAGAAAAAGTTAACCTGGTCCTTGGTACACTATCATCTGTATTCCCCCACCCCACACACACCCTTTAATTTCTCATAGGGCACCAGAAAATGATCAGATAGTAATCTTGATTCCAGCTAGTGCCATAGAGCAGTGGTTCTCAACCAGGGGTATGTGTACCCCTGGGGGTATGCAGAGGTCTTCCAGGGGGTACATCAGCTCATCTAGATATTTGCCCATTTTACAACAGGCTACATAAAAAGCACTAACAACATCAGTACAAACTAAAATTTCATACAATGACTTGTAAGTACAATATTTATATTCCAACTGATTTATTTTATAATTAGATGGTGAAAATGAGAAAGTAAGCAATTTCAGTAAGTGCGCTGTGACACTTCTGCATTTTTATGTCTCATTTTGTAAGCAAGTAGTTTTTCAGTGAGGTGAAACTTGGGGATACTCAAGACAAATCAGACTCCTGAAAAGGATACAGTAGTCTGGAAAGGTTGAGAACCACAGCCTATAAGGCTCCATATCTCATACCCTAATTTCCCTCACCCAGTTGGTTCCTCAGGATGGGGTTGGATTGGAACTGTTATCCTAGAGATAGAAGGCTGCATATTTCATGCTCCAAAACCCTTAAGCCAGCTAATTCCCCAAACCTGGGGCTGGACTGGAACCAGTGCCCTAGAAATGAAAGACTCTGCTTTCTATTCCCTGATCCCTTGAGAGAGCCAGTCCTCTCTTCTTATTGTAACCTTAATGCTTTTTTCTGTTTTAAGGTGTTCGATATACAACAGTACAAATGGTTTCTCTCTCCTCCTACCCTCTGTTTCTCTCCTTCTTTGATCCAGGCAGGAGAAAAATAGGATAATTCGATTTTTATTTCACACACACACACAAAATCTCCATTTCCAAAATGAGAATGGCTCCTTTAAAGAAAGGCGAATAATGGATGGAGAGCAAAATGGAGGGAGACAGAGATGGTGGCCATAACCCGACAGATCCATAGTTAGAATATTATGTTTGATTTTCACAGTGGAGTGTTTTGCCTGAAAATTGCTTTTTTTTCTTTCTTGCATTTCTTCTACTTCTTGTCATTTTAAGAAGGGACAGAAAAAGAAAAAGAAAATCTATTTGCATGTTTGCTCTCAAAGTTACTCTGAACTATTGATCCAGCATTGCCTTTAACCCTCACTCAAGATGGTTTGGATCCATGTACAGCACACATACACCATTAATTTCTATAGCACCACTCATGCACCATCCTAAAGCACTTTATAGAGTTGACAGCACAATTAGGGGGTTCAATATTAACAGGAGAGGGAGAGAGAAAGAGAAGTACCGGTAATTCTTCCACTCTACTCAGCACTGATAAGGTCTCAACTGGAGTTCTGTGTCCAGTTCTGGGCACTACACTTCAGGACAGATGTGGACAAGTTGGGGAAAATCCAGAGGAGAGCAACAAAAAAGATTAAAGATCTGGAAAACATGACCTATGAGGGAAGACTGAGTTTGTTTAGACTAGCAAAGAGAAGACTGAGGGGGAACATAACAATCTTCAAGTACATAAAAGGTTGTTGTGAAGAGGATGATACATTGTTCTCCTTATCCACTAAGGATGGGACAAGAAATAATGAGCCTAAATTGCAGCAAGGGAGATTTAGGTGAGACATTAGGCAAAACTTCCTAACCATAAAGGTAGTTAAGCACTCGAACTAATTACCTAGGGAGGCCGTGGAATCCCCTTGATTGGAGGTTTTTAAGAAAAAGTTGGACAAATACCTACAGGGATGGTCTAGATCGGGGTCTCAAACTCAAATGACCACGAGGGCCACATAAGGACTAGTGGATTGGCCCGAGGGCCGCATCACTGACACCCCCCCTCGCTGCCCCTGACCCCGCCACCACCACCCCACCCCTTCCATGAGGCCCCGCCTCTGCCCCCCTCTGCCCCGTCTCTTCTCCACCTCCTCCTCCAAGCGGTTTTAATAAAATATATACACTCAGTAAAGCCCCCCCGACTGCACTGGGCTGCACCACCACTCCACCCCTGCTCTGCCTCTTCCAGGGGTGGCAGGTTTGTAGAAATTTTGGTGGTGCCCAGAACCTGTCCCCCCCCCCAAACTCTGCCCCCACCTGCCTAAGGCTCTGGGAGGAAGTTTGGATGGGGAAGGGGGTCTGGGGTGCAGACTCTGAGATGGAGTTTGGGTGCTTGGGTGCAGGCTCCGGGCTGGGGCAGGGGGTGGGGGTGCAGGCTCTGGGATGGAGTTTGGGGATAGCATGGGGTACAGGGGTGAGGGCTGTGGGGCTGGGGATGAGGGGTTTGGGGCATTGGAGAGGCTCAGGACTAGGGCAGAAGGGCAGGGGAAGAGCAGCCTGCCCTGGCCCTAGTGGAGGGGGGCACTAGGACCCTGCGGCAGCACGTGATGCCGGAAGCTGGCAGAGCGGAGCGGAGTCAGCATGAGCTGCAGGCTCCGGGTGGTGAAGGGGCAGCAAGTGAGCCCGGGGGACACTCGGGGGAGGTGTTTTGGGGTGGCAGGCGGGGCCGGGGGAGAGACCTGGCCCCAAACATTGGGGAGCAGCGCCCGGGGAACTTAGCTGCCACATAAAATAACTCAGGGGGGGCAGGGGTGAGGGGAGTTTGGTGGCGACAGGAAGTAACGGGGGCGGGGCGCGGGGAGCTTGGAGGGCTGCAGGGAAGAGCTTTGCGGGCCGCGTGTTTGAGACCCCTGGTCTAGATAATATTTAGCCCTGCCTCAGTGCAGGGAACTGGACTAAACGACCTCCTGAGGTCCCTTCCAGTCCTACACTTCTATGATTGCAAAAGCAATTTTAAACTAGAAGGCAAGTTAATGAGGTGGAGAGGTACAGGAAGCTTGTTTCAGATGACAGATGCTGCAGAGGAGAAGGTTCTTGCACAAACAAGAGACAGACTATATGAAAGAACAAAAAGGAGGCTGGTGCTATGCACATGAGGAGGGTAAGAGAGATAAAGCTGGAGAGTTTTACAACCAAGGCAGAGAGCTTTGAAATCAATCTTGAACTGAAAGGGGAGCCATTAAAGTTATTTGGTTCTAAGCAAGCATTTCTCTCTTGCACATCATAGTGGTATGACTGGGTTTCTTGGTGTCTGTGAGGAGATGAGCCCAAGCCAGTGGTATAATGTGGCTAGGCATGTGTGCAGGTAGGCACCAGGCTTCTGAATGTGCTGGATTCTGGAGAGTTGGGACTTGGGTATGCTCCAGAGAAAGACATTGTACTAATGGAGACCTGTGGGAGGATGTCAGTAGAGGAGTTGGCAAAGCTGTGATGATCATAGGCACTGTGGCAGAGGTGACAACAGGCAGATTTCTCGAAGGTGGGGGAGGAGGACAGAACATAACATTGCACAGACCTGGATGGCCACATTCCCCTAGCCTCTTTACTGCTTCCGTTCACTTTATAACAGATGATAGGCATTTCAGTAAGAGTGGATAGCTGCATCTATCTTCCCCTGGTTCATGGACCGCTCTGGGGCTTAGGCATCCAGGTGCTTAGAGTGAGGCAGCACTGCACATGCCCAGAGGCAGAAATATAGGTTACTAGGGAACACAGGCGCCTACAGATTAGGCACCAGCCAAATGGGGTTTTGGGAACCGCAACGGATCCTAAAAACAGGACTTAGGATCCTAAATCGGGGGTTAGGCACCTCCATACCTTTGCAGATCCAGGCCCTATTGACTGCAATGGGCTTTGAATTAGACTTTACATCAGAGGTGAAAGTAAGCTGGTACGCCCCGGTGCACTGTACCGGAGCGGCCCGGCTTCCCCAGGTGGCAATTTCAAGGGCCTGGGGCTCCCAGCAGCGGCTGGAGCCCAAGGCCCTTTAAATTGCAGCCAGAGCCCCGCTGCTGGAGCCCTGGGGTAGCGGCAGCGGGGCTCCGGGGGTTATTTAAAGGGCCGGGGCAGTAGAAGCAGGGGGGTCCTGGGCCCTTTAAATAGCCGCCGGAGCCCTGGAGTAGTGGCAGGGCTCCAGGGGCTATTTAAAGGGCCTGGGGCTCCCGCTGCCTCTACAGCCCCGGCCCTTTAAATAGCCGCCAGAGCCCTACTGCCAGAGCCCTGGGGTAGCAGCGGCAGCCCGGGGCTCTGGCAGCGGTTTAAAGGGTCCGGGGCAGTAGCGGCGGCTGAGCCCTGGGCCCTTTAAACTGCTGCTGGAGCCCCCAGCTGCCACTGCTACCCCGGCGGGGGAGAGGGAGGGCACTTACCGGTACAGGGCAGGCCGGGGCTGTCTCTGACCCCCCATCCCCGCCCCTTCCGCCCAAGGCCCCGCCCCTTCCGGGGGCCAGAGCCGGCCCCAACCCAGCCCCGTACCGATAAGTCCCTATTTCTACTTTCACCCCTGCTTTACATCCACTAAAACACCTACACAATACACGTGTCTTAACAGTGTGCTGAACTGTGCACTGAAACAACTTGATATAATGTTTAAATTGATTATTTTCTAAGACAAATTAAATACAAATTCAATGGAAAGTTTAGTTTGGTGTCTGTATCATAGTTTATATCCATAGTTGTGTAATGTAATACATGACAATATAAAAAAACTAAATTGTGTAACAGTTACAGTTACTCAAAGTACCACAACCACTACGAATTCCTTATTTTTAGAGGCACTAGATCCTACAGTGATTGGCCCATGTGTATAGATGAACACAGTCATCATCCTCTGTTATTTATTTTGCCATTAAATTCTATTTCTTTTACACTGTCAACATTTTCAGTAGGCCACAGATTTCTGTACTGACAACATAACTGCATGACAGAAATTAAGAGTGGGAGAAAACTGGAGATTTTGGCAGCTGGATAGGTGAGACTGGGAAGATGTGGGGAGAGGGATCTGTTTGGGATTGTCGGATAAGCATTTTAACCAGGTGTTTCTGCTAAAATGATCAGCAGCGAAAAATTAACAAGGCTGATCACTCAACTGCCATTGTAGGTTTTAATCAGCAGCCCCATGAACAGGGCAGTCCCACTCCTCTCAGAGTTATATTTCTGACCGCCCACAGCCACAGGCAGGCATTGCTACATCAGTTACATTCAGGCCATGCTTTTAGGTCATCCTCTACTTGGAGGTGTAGAAACAATGGGCCAGATTCTCATGAGATGTAAAGATAGAGATATGCTGATTCACACCAGCTGAGAATCATGCCCAACGTTTTCAAAAGGATGCTGCAGCACAAATTCTGCAGCAACGGCTGACTTCTGGGCACGGGATACCTGGGGCCCAGTCATTAGTGCCATTCTGCTTACTGGAAGAGCCAGTCCCCAGTATGGCAGGAAAAGAGAGTGGGCTCTGCTTTCCTAACACAGCAGGCTTCTAAGAGTATGTCTTCAATGCAAAGTTAACCCAAACTCTTATTCAAGTGCTTTCAGTCTGGACTAGCTGGCCCTGCTGGGTGTGTGGTTAAAGTCCAGCTTCCTCTTTCATTTGGGCTGGTAACCCACCCACTTTGCAGTGAGGACATAGGCTAAATCTCAAGGGCTGATAGTCCTCCAGTGCCTTTCCAGTTACCATGGGCTCAAGACAGACAAGTTCTCCAACAATTCACTTAGAAATAACAATAGAGAAACTCAACTTACTGCAGCACAAAGAATCATGGGATATGTCCCTAGAAGTCCAGTGACACTCACGGGTGAGTGCAGCATCAGAGAGAACACACTAACTCAGGTAGGGCTTTGCAATGCAGCTGCTCACACTCAGGTGCCTATCACCTGGGCTAACATTGCAGTGAAGATATACCACCCTATGTTTCCAACGCTCCACACTGCACCACAGGCTACTGGGAAGCTGATAATTGGAGTTGTGTTTTTCTTTTTTCTTTTGGTTAAATCTTGCTGGCATTTTCTGGTCACAGCTCATAAAGTTCTTAAAAACCATGTGAAGAAAACCATGCCACAAAGAAAACACAGCAAGTTGTTATGGCAACTAGAATCTTCAAAGTTACCAGAAATTAAACATCTTTTTTTTAAGTGGAACACAACCTTTTTCCACACGTCCTCCCCCCCCCCATGATTTCTTTCTTTGTTCTCAGAATGGCCAAGCTATCGGGTGTGTGGGGGGGGTTGTCTTTACACATCCTGCTTAATATAAAATATGTCTCAGTAGGAATAATTGTAACCCTCCTCCATCTCCAAAGACAGTAAAGAAAATTAAGGCCGGGGTAAAGCAAATGTGCTCAAGAAACGTAAAACCAGACTCTGCCATGATCCCCAGCTCTGTCAGGAAGTCAGGCCTTCTGGGAAGAAGCACAACATGAGTTTAATGATGTGGGAGCAGGGTAAGGCTGCCAACTTTTTTAAAACATACACTGATGTTGTCCAGAGAGGGAATCATGAGACCCGATGAATGCAGTGCTGGTCTAGTGGTCAGGGCTGGAGGCTGGCAATCAGTGCTCCTGGGTTCCACTCCAAACTCTGTCACTGGCTCACTGTGCGACTGTGAGGCACTAGGGTCAACGTTTTCAAAACTGGCCATTCATTTTATGAGTCCCTGTAATGGGGTACACACTCCCCTCTCGAAAGCGCCCTCTGCCCGAGTGTGTGTGGGCGTGCACTTTCTCTCCCCATCGTCCTGCTTGGTCAATGAGTCCTGTAGTCTATCAATGGTCTCAGCCCAGGTATTGAGCCATACCCCAGGGCTTCCCCTGGTGGCAGTGTCCTCACCCTCTCTGGGTGTTTCAGGCCCCTCCTGCTAGGCCACTAAAGGATTCGGTTTCCCTTCTGGGGTGCCTCAAAGTCCAGGCCTCTTCCCCCAGTGGCTAATGGAGGGTGGGGGAGACCCAGGCCCACGCCCAGGGACCCTGTAGATAGCAGTCATCTGCCATGTCCCTTTATCTAAGCCTTGCTGCTGCTCTAATTCCCTGGGCCACTTCCCTGCAGCCCCGGCACCCAGAGGTCAAAGTAAGCCAGTATGCCGTGCTGGACTGGACCAGCTTCTCCAGCGGTTATTTAAAGGGACCAGGGCTCCAGCCACTGCGTGGAGCCCTGTGCCCTTTAAATCCCCGCCGGAGCTCCGACAGCCAGGCTCAGGCGGGGATTTAAAGGGCCCAGAGCTCCGGCCCCTGTGGGGAGCCCCGGGCCCTTCAAAGCACCGCCCGAGCCCCGATGCCGGAGCTCCGGCGGCGCTTTAAAGGGCCTGGGGCTCCCCGCAGCGGCCAAAGCCTCTGGCCCTTTAAATCGCTGCCGGAGCCCCGGGGCTCCTGCAGCCGGGCTCGGGCGGGGATTTAAAGGGCCCGGAGCTCCTGCAACTGCAGGGAGCCCTGGGCCCTTTAAATCACCGCCGGAGCCCTGCTGCTGCTACCCCAGCGGCAGCAGGGCTCCAGCATCAATTTAAAGAGCCTGGAGCTCCCCGCAGTGGCAGGAGCACCAGGCCTTTTAATTCACCCCTGAGCCCCAGGGCTCCCAGACGCCTCTGCAGCTGGTAGCTCCGGGGTGATTTAAAGGCCCTGGGGCTCCCAGCCATAGCCGGAGCCCCAGGGCCTTTCAAGATTGAAAGGGCCTCGCCTCTTCCGGTTGATGGCCACACCTCTTCCGGTTGAGGCCACGCCCCCGCTCAGGACTCCGGCGTACCGGTAAGTCCTTTAAGTTACTTTCACCCCTGCCCGCACCATCTTCACCCTTACCTCAGGGCCTTGTCCTGATGGAGTCCCAGCAACCAGCCCGGAGAGCCTTCTCGCTCTCCCCAGCTTCTGGCAGTGCTGCCCTGTACGAGGTCCTGCAGCTCCCTCAGCCAGCCACACTCCTGCAGCTCCAACAAGGAACTGAACTCACTCCAGCCCTGCAGCTCTTCTTATACTAGGCTGCTCAGTCCTGATTGAGGACACAGCCACACTAGGCAGCTTGGAGGACCCTCTCCATTACCCTTTTCTGGGGCAGGGTGAGCAGGGCCACGAGGCCTCCAGCAGGGGGCCTCAGAGGGTCTGGTACACCCCATCACTGTCCCATTTGAGGAACACTGGGTCTAATTTTCACAGGTGCTGCATACACACAGATCCCACTGACTGAAGCAAGGGTTGTGGGTGCTCAGCACCTGTGAAAATGAGGTCCAATTGGGTTCCCAAAAATGGAGACACTCAACATTAATAGCTACTTTTAACAATTTTGGCTCTGTCCTTTCTATACCACAGCTTCCCCAACTGTAGAAATGACAGTGGCTCCCGCAGTCTGTGATCCACCCATTGGATCACATTCCCTTAGAGAAGCAGGAATAGAACCCAGGAGTCTTGACCCCTTGGTTCTTAATAATAACCACTAAGCCAGGGCTTGAAATTGTACCCAACACCTCCTAGTTCAAGATCAACATCTACTAGACAGGATGAAATATATCTGTACCAAGAAGCCCCACTTCCCAAACCCACAACCACTGTAATTTAAAGACACTATATCACTTGGTATTCTAATTAATTGTAACATGTTTTTTCCTTCTTTCCCTTTCTTGTTTCATTTCCTTCATTCCTATAATAGAGCATGGTGTACATTTTCCTGTGTTATCTTCGGTGTCCTGTTTCTTCTCTCTCTCTCTCCCACCACTTCATCTATCCCTCTTGTCTTTCTTTCCCTACACTGGGTTCTCGCTACCTCCCCTCCCATATATGCTATCTGTCTCACTTCTCCATATCCCTCTCTCTTACTTAATCCATCTGTCTCTCCCACCCACCCACATCCACTCACACTATAGTCTCATTCAGGCACTGACACCAACCATTTGTAGTTTGCAAAATTTACCGGGCAGTCCAAGCTAGAGGACTAAGAGGAGCTCTGCTGTCCAAGCGCATCAACCAGATGAGAAGCCAAGCTCCCCATTGGGAAAGGGAAGAGGGCTTGGATTTCTACAGTGTGCTGTCCCCCACCCCTTTTGGGGGCTCTGTTCTTTGAAATCCTCATCTGGAGATTTCCAGCACCAATTTCTGGCTCAAGAAGTTCAGATGAAGCAACATCTGAATCAAGTTCCCAAACCTTCTGAAATTCATTCTTCACTTGATCACAAGTGGTTGGAGCAAGGTAGATTCTTAGCAAAAACTTACCAGCTGGCCCTGAAAATTCAATGCTCCTGCTGTCACTCTAACTTGACTTAAAATGTTTCACTGCTGGATTCCATTTTATTTTTGTAAACAAACTCTAAATGAAGGCATGCTTCAAAATCCATTTTAATTTTTGTTTTTTAAATCCCACTAACATTGTCTTGGCTCTGAAAGCTGCCAGTCTTGATCTTATCATAGGCAGCAAGGTTGTTTTCTTTAGTTTTTCACATAGGCAATTCAGAAGAGGCAGGTGGCCCATTCCTTTCCCTTATCATTCCTATTTATATAGCACTGCCAGGAGCCGGGGCCCCTATCTCATGTAAGGCTCCCTTTTCTTTCTCCCATTCCCTCACACATTAGCTTTTACAGAACTGGATCACCATGAATGGCATTTATCTCGGGTGATCTCCGAAGCCGATTGCGGAAGCACAATGCAAGCTCCATCCCCATTAACGGTTCTCGCTGGTGGGTTCAGAGCATAAAAAGGTAGCCAAATCATTCTGTCCCTATTTGAAAAGATTTTCCATCAATTTCTTCTGAATTTCAAAATGCAAGTGCTGTTCTCACAAGCTCCCCTGGTTTGCAAAGGGAAGGTTTCTAACAATCTAAAACGTACTTTCCATGGGTTAGTCTTGACTGCATTCCCTTCATGGAAATTAGAGATGAAAGTAGGCAGAGATGGGCCCACACCAACTATCAGGATCTAAACAGGCCTAATCTTTGAGGATCAGGATCTAGAGATCCATCTAGTCCAGTACCCTGTCTCTGACCATGGCAAGTTCTAGATGCGTCAGAGAAGGGTGCAAGAAGCCCCATAGGATAATTAAAGGAAATGTATTCCTAACCCCTACCAGTTAGTGCTTTGTTTATGCCCTGAGGCATAAGTGTTTATATTCCTTCTAAAAAGCTGCTCTAGATAATGTAATGGTGGATGTTCTCATTAGACGTTTCTGGATAATCCTTTTGGAATCCTGCTAAGCTCTTGCCCAGAATGGTATCTGGTGGCAATGAGTTGCACAGGTTAATTATGTGGTGTGTTTAAACAAGTCTTAGATCAGTTTTAAATTTGTAATCTTATAATTTTTACTGAATGTCTCTTTATTCTTGCATGATGAAAGGATAACGAGAAGAACCCGGTTTGCCTTCTTGAGACCATTCATTATTTTCCATACCTTTATCATGTCCCCTTCTATTCGGGGAGGCTCCAGGTACCAGCGCACCAAGCGCGTGCCTGGGGCGGCAAGCCGCGGGCGGTGGCCTGCTGGTCGCCATGAGGGTGGCAGTCAGGCTGCCTTCGGTGGCATGCCTGCGGGAGGTCCGCCGGTCCCGCGGCTTTGGCGGCAATTCGGCGGTGGGTACGCCGAAGGCACGGGACCGGCGGACCTCCCGCAGGCATGCCGCCGAATCCGCATTACCAGCGGACCTCCCGCAGGCGCGCTGACTGCCGTGCTTGGGGCGGCAAAATACATAGAGCTGCCCCTGATCTATTCATCTCCTCTCTAAACTAAATATTTCCATTCCTTTCCATTTTTCCTCACATGGAAACCTTTCCAGACCTCTCCTCATTTGGTTTTCCATCTCTGAATATCATCTATTTCTGCTATATCTTTTTTCAGATATGAAACACTTTTTTCAGTTTTTCCAGAACTGAAGAGAGTGTTCCAGGTGAGCATGTTCCATTGATTTATATAATGAAATTAACATATTTTCAATACTATTTTCTATAATTCCTTTTCTGTCCTAGGGTTTTTTTTTAATTAAAGCTTCTTTGATCGTTGTTGTGTATTCAGTAGAGGTTTTGATTAAGCCATCCACTGCTAGACAGCCTCTGTTTTGGCACTTTCAGTACCACTGGGCTCAGGATGTGTGGGAAGTAAAAAATAAAGGGGAGGAAATTGTGAACTTTTTCAAACTTGAAGGCCCTTTTGAATTGTGGGGTGAAGGAACATGACAAAGGTCAGAGTTAATATTTTACCCAGATCAGGTTATCCATAGGAGCCTGAGACAGATTTTCCCAGAGGCCTGTAAAGTACACAGTTGGCAACAAAAGGCCAGCCCACAGTGGCTTTCCATAGATGAGAGACCAACAAGAAAACTCAAGCAGATATCATTTGATATGGTGATTAGTTGATGGTAACATGCAGAAAGATTAGAGGCATGGTACACCAGGCCTACTCTCAGAGATGTTCTGCTACCCCACAGAGCCTTTCCTCCTAGATATGACTGTCTATGGTCCTTTTGAGCTGGAAGAGAGACAAATGCCTGCACTCTTTAATCAGTGCCAAAGGTCTCACTAGAAAAGGGGGAAGGCAGCAGGCAGTCCCAGGAATGGTGAGTGGGAATAAAACACTACACAAAAGAGATTCTGCACCTGAAAACATCCTAGTGGAACATTAGCTGGAGCAGCAGCTTGGGGAGACAGGGATTTCAGCCACTCCAGGAGCAGCTCTGCTAAACAGTAAACCTCCTTTCTGACCAGCAGTATCCTTTGCTATTCCAGTCACGGAAATCCACCTTCACACGTGCAACTCAGCCCACGTACCTCACTCCTGATCTGCACCACTCCTGTTACTGTAGTGCTGGGCTCCCCACAGAGCTTTGCTGATACACTTTAACCAACCCTGTACTGTAGCAACCCTTTCCTCAGCAGAATCAGACACGCCTACCTCACTCTTTTAGTGTTGCATTATGGAGAAAGAGTCCACTAGCGACGAGGATGAGACCCATCAAACTCATTCCATTCATCATGCAAGCCACGTTTGGCCTTAGCTCTGCAGAGGTAAAAAGCCAGTATGCCACCACAGTAGCCACCTTATTAAAAAAAAAAAACAACAACAGAGCAAGCAGCAGCAGCGCAGGCATCAGGACTGCACAAATCCCAGAAGCAAAGAGCTCCTTTGGGGTTTCGCCAATGAAAGCTGAGTTGATCAGTCAGGAAAATCAAGTCAACCAAGCCATTTCCACCCACACAGGAGCCAATAATGAGGCCCCAGTGTCACTGGATGTGGGGAGGGAACCTATCCCTTCCCGTAAGCTTCTTTTGCATGAACAAGTAGCTTGGGGGTCTGCACAGTGGCAGAGCGGGTCCCGGGCGACCTCAATCTTTGATCTTCCAAACTGAACTCTTCTCCCCAGATGACAGCATTGCCACTGCAGCAATTACATGGCAAGAGCCAGAGTAAATAGAAGCAAGCATCTCCAGTGGACACCCCCTCCCCCCCGGTTGGAGCTGGCTGCTTCCAATTAATTGTTAAAATGAACTGCAGAATATCATTTCCGTTCCCTTTTAAAAGAGGAAGACACAAACCTTCACCTCCACAAATACCCCCCCATCCCTCTGACCCTTGGCCAGGAGGAAACTGAGGCCACTCCAGAAGCAGACTCATCATGAGCCCTTCTGCTCCATTAAGCAAGTCCACTCAGTCATGAATGCACATAAAACAGGCACCGAGCCTCTGCTCTCATCTATTGACAGAGCAGCAGAGGCCAGTGACACGTATGATGAGCTTTCAGTCTCTGTAACAGCAAATGAGATCTTCTCAATAGATCTCCTGGGAGATTCTTATCTGCACATGGAGCAAGTACAGTTTATCCACTCAAGCACTGCTAGTGGCATAAGGGTCAAACAGGCTGATAGCAGGAGGGGAAATAGACAAAACTACTGGTGACAAGCCATATTCAGCCTTCTCCAGCCCCCCCAACCACTCCATCAGACCTCTTCTGCTCTGGATGGGCCCACCATCAAGAGAAACATCCAACAGGATTGGAAGTCCAGGGCAAAAGCATGATCAGTAATGGGATACTGACCCTTTAAACATGTGGTCACCAGTTCAAATCTGGCCTAAGTCAGCATCTTAGGGTATGTCTACACTGCCCAAAAACAAAACGCAGCAGTGACTCTCAGAGTCCAGGTCTACAGACTTGGGCCTGCAAGGCTTGTACTTCAACCTTAAAAATAGTAGTGTAGACACTCCCACTTGGAAACCAAGAAGGGGTGTGGGGGGAACCTCAGAGCCTGAGCTCCAACCCAAGCAGGAACATCTACACCGCTATTTTTAGAGCCATAGCACCAGCCCCGCAAGTCTGAATTTGTAGGCCTGAGACTTGCTGCCGCAGAGGGTTTTTTGGAAGTGTAGACATACTCATAGTGTCCCGTGTGAAATGAGCTGGTGAATCCCAGCCAAGTTCTTAATGGACAGGTGATCACGTCATTAAAACCCATACCAGAACTGGCACTTCTAAGCCCCTTTGTTGGCTAACTCAGCAGAGAGACTAAGAATGGGCCATTAAAATGGAACTCCCCCTCAAACTTCTAGAACTGGCCCCCCAAATTAGGGGAGACACTTACTGACAGGGAGGTGTGTATTGTTGCTGGCTATGTTAAGCCTATTCTGTGCTTAAATAGAAGCCTTCAGTCTCCAGGGACTGTCAGGCTGGCGTCATTCAACCCACTAAAATTCACTTAAAGGAAAGAAGCAGTGCTTCATACACCATGAATTAATTTACTGCAAGCCCTTCCTATTCACTGTTGCAATCAGTGTTCTCAGACTCTCTCTACTGATATTTAGTTTAAGCAGAAACACTTTATCCCCAGCCTTATGCGGGGTGGGACACTTCCCAAGGACAGCATATGTTCTCACCGGTCAGATTCCGCACTGTTCTGAGATCCACCACTAGCAACAAAATAAGGAAAACTTACAGGGCCCTATTCTGTCCCCGTTTAAGCCCCTGGAAGACCATTCAAATCAAAGGAGCTATGCCTGAGAAGAGAACCGAGCTCACTGTTCAGCTATTTACTTATACAGCTCCCATTATGTTATAGAGAAGGAGCATACCTGGAGGTTAGAACAAGGGTTTGGGCCCCGGTGCACCTCCATTGTGTCCTTGGCTCTATCGCTAACTTGTGGTGTGACCTAGGAAAGTCCCTCCACCTCTCTATGCCTGTTTCCCCATCTGTAACAGAGAGACGGTGATATTGACCTGCCTCACCAGGGGACTGTGAGCTTGATTAATGACTTTAAAGTGCCTTGAGACTCTCAGATAGATCAGCAATAGAAAGACAAAGTATTATGAATGGGGACTCGAGCTGAGAGTTTACTCATTAAAACCATTTTGGAACTTCACGTGCCCACTGAATGGCAAGGGATTTCTTATACCAATAGCAGAGAGCTTTGACAGAATACATTATTAATACATGTTAGGGAAGCCTGTAGACTGAGAGTTACTGAGAAATGAGGTCAGTCTATGAATATGGGGAGTAAACACGGCTGCCTGAAGGTTAAAACTGGTGAAATACCATCTAAACACCAACTTCATGCTAAGGGCTTGTTCCTATCACTAGTCAAGATTAATCCATTAAAGAAGGTT
The DNA here is from genome assembly GCF_028017835.1 of Emys orbicularis. NCBI lineage: Eukaryota > Metazoa > Chordata > Testudines > Emydidae > Emys > Emys orbicularis. Next base: position 41,524,781 of record NC_088686.1, read on the forward strand.
GTCAGTGACCCGCACTTTCGACTTCACTCAGTGCATCTCTCTCAGTTCAATAACTCTTCATATTCATGAATGAGGTCTTTCTTCCTCACACTACATTTCCCAAAGCTAATGTGTGGGGTTTTTTAAATAAATTGATAAAAAATAATCTCTTGAGAGGCTCAGATTCTCTGTTGGGATAGATGACCAGAGACACAGACAGTTAGCAAATCGGTGCAATACAGCAGACTCCCAGAGATGGAAGAGATCTACCAAGTATGACATAGACCAGTGTAGGACTGTTATCTATAGTCTATTCTCTAGTTGCATTGTCCAATGCAGTTTTAAATTTCCCAAGACTCCCAGCACTTCCCTTGAAGAAACTGTTTATCACAGCTCTGGCTACTAAGAAACATGTCCTGATATTCTGTGCCTAGATTTTTCATTTCTCAGTTTTCCTCCCATTATTCCTTCATAACCGTTTATAAATAGTAATAATAATTATAGTACCTTTACTATAATTTACTTGAGAGAGAAATTTTGTCCAAACATATTGAAGCCAAGATTTTAAACTTGAGTATTTAATGTTAGCAACCTAAATCTATATTAAGGCACCTAAATAAGTGACCCGTGTCTCAGACATAGTGTTACGGCTGTTATTTGTCATTTGTTTGGCAATAGCAGATAGAGGTCCCAACTAAGATCTGGGCTCCATTGTGCTAAGTGCCGTACAGACACTTAGTAAGAGACAGTCCCTGCCCCAAAGAGCTTACAATCTGAATAGAGACGACAGACAAAGGGTGGCTGGGGAAACAGAGGCCCAGGGAAGGGAAGTAACTTGTCCAAGGTCACACAGCAGATCAGTAGTAGAACTAGTCCCTATGGGTATTCATTGTGGGTGATTTCCAAGCAGTGCTTAGTTAGGAGGAAAGTTCAAGGAGGTAATTGGCACCACTGTGTACAGGGTTGCTGGATCAAAGGATCCATCATCTGCTGAGGATTGAGTCAGAGCACTGTGCCTGGTGAATGTATGGACAGAACTCCAAGTAGTTGCTCTGCAGATTTCAGAAAGAGGGACATCTTGCAGTAATGCTACTGAGGCAGCCTGTGCCCTAGTTAAATGAGCTTTGATACCACATGGAAAAGGAGTTTCTGCAAGCTGGAGGAGGATGCAGCCAGAGACCCATTTCAAGAGTCTCTGAGAAAAGATGGCCTCACCCTTCATTCTTCTGACAAATGAAACAAACAGACAAGGAGATTTTCAAAATGTTTTTTGTCTGATCCAAGTAAAAAGTCAGGACTCTTCAAACATTTAGAGTGTAATCTTGTCATCTCTACTGTTGTAGGGATTTGGGTAAAAAACAGAGAGATGAATCATTTGCTTCAGATGGAAGTCTGATAGGACCATAGGAACAAACTTCAGATGTAGTCAGAGGGACTTCTTGTCTCTGTTAAAGACGGTATAAAGCAGGTCTGCCACATGGGCTCCAAACTCATCCACCTTCCAAGCTGAAGTGATCGTTGTCAAAAAGGCCACTTTCACTGTTAAATACAGGAAGAAGGATGAATCCAAGGACTCACAATGGTGGCCACGTAAGTGCTGCTAGTAATAAATTCAGATCCCAGGAAAGATTTAGGTCGAGGGACTGGAGGGAAAGTTCTCATACCGCTTTTAAGGAATTGGACTGTCGTGGGATGAGTAAAAACTTAGTAGCTCTCTACAGGAGGATGAAATGCGCTGATGGCTGCAAAATGCATTCTCAATGAGCTGGCTGAAAGTCATGATGTCTTTATGGAGAGGAGGTAGTCAAAAATACAGCGAAGTTCTGACTCTTTCAGAGAAAGTGATATTTCTGGCCCCACAGGGGAAAAACACTTCTACTTAGCAGCAAACAGCAACATGTAGAAAGTTTTCTATTAGTAAGCAAGATGGATTGCACCACTTTTGTGCAGGTTCATTCTATGCCTGTTGCCCAACCAAAAACCAGATTATGAGCTGGAGGGAAGTTGGGTTGGAAAGGCTGGTTCTGCCCCCATTTTGAGAGAGTAGTGTGGGAAACTATTGTTCGTGAATGCACCTATGGGTGGTCACTTGCAGGGCCATGGTGAAGCAAAACTGATGGAGCAACTATCACTCTGTATTCTCCAGAGAACCTGATGTATGAAAGGAATAGGAGGGAAGGTATACATTAACGGTTCTGACCATGGAAGTAGGAAGGCATCCCACCTGGAGTCCAGAACCTGGCTGTTGTGAGATCTAAGTATTTCTGGTTTGCTAAGGGACAGGTACCCTCATTGTTGGAAGATTTGTTGGACCACCAAAGAGTGGAGCTCCCACTAGTGGTCCTCATTGAAATGCCTGCTGAGCCTGGCTGCCAGGGAATTTATGACTCCTTGTAGCGGGGTGGTCACCCGCTCCTGCCTGGAAAGGCTTAAAACAGCCCTGGGAGAGGGCTGTGGCAGGGGAAAAGCTGGGCTGATTGGGAGGCAGGCTCAGCTGGGGCCACGCCCCAATCAGGGCCCAGCTGGCCCTATAAAGGCTTGAGCCAGGAGCTCAAGCAGACAGTCTCTCTCTCTGCGTTCAGGGAGAGAAAGGCCTGGCTGCAGGGAGTTAGAGACAGGGTACCTGAGTGGAGCAGGGCTGAGGAAAGGCAGAGGAGCCGGGGAGCTCCAGCCAGGAAAGCCCCAGGCTGCGGCCTAGCATAAGGCTAATATGTACTGGGGGTTGCAGAGGGCAGCCCAGGGGTAGGCAAAGGCAGCAGGTCCAAACCCAACCTTGCCAGTGATGAGTAGGCTGATACTGCAGTCTGCCCCAGGGCACGGGGGCTAGACAATGACTGGCAGTAACCGTATACTGAGGCGAGGTGGGGATAGTGGGTGGGGGTTCCCCTGGGAGGGGGAGACCCAGAACTGTGGGGGTACTGCCAGGGGGCAACACCCAGAGAAAGGGGCACCAGGGTCCTGGGAGGGACACGGGGCCAGCGGCATGGCGGATCACCGGCCTGCAGAGGGCGCTCCGGAGCTGGGACGAGCTAATTCCCATGGACAACCAGCAAGAGGCACCGCAGGGGTGAGTCCAGCACGCTTACACTCCTGGAAGATATACGTGAAGAGGGTGATATTGAGCTGGATGCACCAGTTCCATAGTCATACCTCTTCCCTACATAGTGGTGTGATCCTCGCTCCTCACTGCCTGTTTATATAACAAATAGTGGTCACATTGTCTGACCTGATCTGGACATGAGTGGAACGGAAGATGGGTAGGAAGTGTCTGCATGTCTCATGGACAGTCCATATCTGTAGCAGGTTGATATGAAGTGTGGACTCCTGCGGGGTCCGCAAGCCTGGGGCTATGTGTTCATCCAGGTGTGCTCCCCAACCCAGGAGAGACGTATCAGTAATTAGACTCTTCATGGGAGGAGAGGAAGTGAAGGGGATCCCTCTATACATGTTGTTTCTTTCCATTACGTGAGAGAGGCTCAAACTGGAAGGGAAAGGAAGACCTACTTCTCTAAGGAGTTCTTGTTCAGAATATAGACTCATTTTAACCAGGTCTGAAGTCTTCACATGTGCAATCTTGTGAATTGGGTCACACAGGTGCATGCCACCATCTACTCAAACAGCATCAGGAAGAGGGCTGAGGCATATTAGGGCACTGAGGTCCATCAAGACTAGAAACCTGTCCAGTGGTAAGTATGCTTTGGCTATGGTCGAGTCCAGGGCTGCTCCAATAAACTGTAGTCCATGTAGGTGTTAAAGTGGACTTTCTTGGATTTACGTGAAGCCCAAGGACAAGCACAGGTTCAGTAGGGTAATCACTGCCATCTGTACTTACTGGTGGGGCAGACCCTGGAGGAGCCAGTCATCAAGGCAGGGAGATATGTGACAGTTGAGTCTGTGGAAGTCGGCTGCTACCACTTCCATGACTTTCGTGAATACCCTTGGGGCAGTTAATAGCCCGAAGTGGAAAACTTTGTACTGGAAGTAGTCCGTGCCCACCATAAAGTGCAGAAATCTCCTGTGGGCCAGGTGAGAATCTTTCAGTGAGTGGCATACCTCATCCATATTCTCTCTGAACAGGGTATTCCCTTTGAAGGGGAGGTAGAGGTCCTCCACTGTTGCTTGTATCTCCTTAGGAAACCCAGATGTCTATAACCAGGAGGCTCATCTGATGACCATTGAGGTCGCTAGTGAGAAGGATGCCGTGTCTACTGCATCGAGTGATGGCTGTAATAGTGACCAGGCCACAAGCTTCCCCTCATTGAGTATGGCCTGAAATTGAGGCTTACTCTCTGGGGACAGTTTTTCAGAGAACTCTACCAGCCTGTTGTAATTGAAGAAGTCATACTTCAACACGAGGGCTGGTAGTTTGCAATCCTGAAGAGGAGGCTGGCTAAATAGAATTTCTTTTGTCCCAATAGGTCCAGCCTCTTGGCTGCTTTATCTGCGGGGTGGCTTTTGGAAGGTGGAGTCTACTGTGTTAGGTTGCCTCCTCGAGTACCAATGAGTTAAGGTGGGAAAATAAGTATTCAGTTCCTTTAGGAAAGACAAGATATATCTTTTCAGCTCTTTTTGGGGTAGGAGCACACAGGTGGACAGGATCTGCCAAAAATGTCCTTAGCCAGGTCAAAGATGACTTAATTCATGGGTAAGGCCAGCTTGGCAGGAGTCGCTGAATGGAGCATGTCAAGCAGCTTGTGTGTTGAGTCCTGCACTTCCTCCAGTGAAACCTGGAAGGTGTTGACTATCCTCCTGAGCAGCTCTTGGTATTGCCTGTAATCAGCAGGTGGAGAGGGAGAGATGGGCAGTACCACCTCAACTGGGGATGAGGACAAAGCCATAGGTGACTGCTCCAACTGTGCAGTTTGATATTCTACCAGTGTTTCTACCAGTGTTTCTTCTCTACATGTTGGAGGGTGAGGTTAGTATCTGCAGTATTCAGATTCCAGGACAGGATGGAAAGGTCCCAAGTGCCCCAATGTGGTCACATAGGGTCATGAGGGTAGAAAGGTGCACCATACACTGGGTACCAGTGCTTCCTTGGTGGTAAATATGGATTCTGCGTATGGGATGGTCTTCATGGATCCCCAGAAGTCCTACCAGGACTGGGCTGTTGCGGTGAGGCTCTTGGCAGAACCATTGATACCTCCAACTCAAGAGGTGGGGCTGTTAGTGTCACCTGCGTGAGGGTGGCAGGTGAGTTGGGGAGAGCAGCCTGATGTCATAGCTCTGTTGGAGCTGGGGTCACGGAGTGGTGGATGGACAGTGTTTCGATGTCCTGTACTTACACAAGTCCCATCAGGATCAGGGTCTCTGGATCCGAGTAGATCCCCAGATCCTCTAGAAAGGTGTATCTTGGTTTTGCCAAAGGAGCACTGGCTGCATCTTCGGTGTTGAGACTGACAATTCAGCCTTAGGCACAAGGGGTGAAATTGCAAGTGTAGAGAGTGTGGACTCCTTACTAGCTTTGTGCCACTCAGAGGATGGTTTTGGGGTAGCAGAAGCTCCCAGTATCTTCGGTGCCTGCCTGATCTCACCATGAGGTCCAGGTGAACCCTGTCTAGGGAGCAGAGTCTTGCTCAAACCTGAGGGAAGGAGCAATGCCACTTTCTTCTTTGAGGACTTATAAGCAAACTTCTCTGCCTGCTCCTTACCGTGGTCGTGCTTCCACATAGATGTCTCTTTCAGCTTGGCGTGGCATTCCACCAGTGCATGCAGAGCACTGCTCAACAGTTCCAGGTGATGATCTGGAGAACAAAAGGGCCCTGGATTCAATTTAGGCCTCATGGCTAGCTCCATGAGGTGTCAGCAGAGCTGGAACACCTGAGCCTGCCTGGTGTGAGGGGGAAAAAAAGCAGCAAATCCCACACTCAGCTGGGGCATGTGCCTCCCCTAAGCAGCAGAGAGAGTGTCATGAGAGTTGCTCACCAGGAAGACCGAGGGGCAGCCACAACAAGATTTGAAGCCCCATCCTCTGGGCACAAGGTCCTGGTGTCACGGAGAGACAGCAGGTGGAACTCTAGCTAGCTAACTAAACTAGACTTCAGCAAACTATCTAAAATGAAATATCCATTTACAATTATTTACAGATAAATGTGAAAAGAAGAGCAGAATCTGGGAACAGGAGGATTCCATCCCATCTCAGATTCCATCCCAGAGCACTAGAAGAGGAATTGAAGGGGCGGGCAGTCCACATCACTACATATGCCCTCAGTTCGCAGCACAAGGCGGTGTAGTGTGCAGGCACGGACCAACGGGCACTGCTATTGAAGAATTTCCAGTCCTGGGTGCATGGAGCACATGCATATCCACAGTGAATACCCTTAGGGACCTTCACTCAAAGATGAACCAGTGGCTCCTTGTCGCTTCACAACAGGGCTATCAGTTCTGGCCCTGCTCAGAAAACATCTAATGTGCATACATCATCAGCATGTTTACAGGAAGGGCAGGGAAAACTTCAGTTTGGTCTCAAAGGGCAGATACTTTCATTCTTTCAATCAGTAATAAACTGGACCTATTCTAACATTTATTGACCTTGGAAACTGACCTCCTCTCTCCACTATGACCTTCCAGGTCAGAGGTTAGGCACATGGGAGGAAAGCTATGCGAATGGCAGGGGAAGGAAGCCTGCACTGCTATTGGCCATGGTGTACCTGCTCTACTAAATAGAGTTCAGTCTCTGGGGCTGTCATTCCAGCATCTTTCACCAGCACCTGATTCACAAAACAACAACAAAAGGTGAAATTCATTGATCAAAGTAATGATGGGAGGGAATGTAAAGACTGATAAGGCAGTTGGGTGAGTTAGGTACAGGCCCAACAGTTCAGAAGAAAATCACCGTCCCTGTGAAATTAGCCTTGTTGGATTTGCCCATCCAGAATCCAGCCCCAGAAGCTAATTTGGGAGGTGTTAAATATTCCTCATGCTGCACCCAAATGCAGGAGCGTGGCTATCTCCTGGGCCCTCCAGAGCCCAACAACGTACCCTTCAGGATTTTCAAACAGCCTGTGACAGTCCCCAGTTTCACTGGCAACTATTCACAGTCCCTCATCTTGTACTCACTCCACAGATCCCAAGCAAGGGGCTGGGACATGTGGGCTACAGTACCCACTGGGAAAATATATTAACATCTTTATTGGCCTCTCCATCCAACTGAGTCTTTTCCCCATAAAGAGAACGGCCCCCGTGATACCAATTTCCCCCTTTCTGCTGAGCGTGTAAAAAAAAATCTGTGGCTATCAAACCGGCACCTAATGGAAGCCACAAATATCTAATGACAAAGGGCCCCTTGGACCACTCTGCTCGGGCGTTACCACCAAACTGCCCACACCAAAAGCAATTGCCCTCAGACAGGCCCTGCCACCGCAGCTGCATCTCAATGAGGCCCCAGCCTGCAGCCTGTAATGGTTACCCTGGTAACAGTGTTCTGGCTGAGCAAGATATTGATTACCCTGAGGAATGAGTTTCCACTAGGAGAGAGGCTCAGATAATGTGATAACGGGAAGGGGGCCAGGGAAGAGGTTAACAGGGGAGGGAGAGGAAATCACCTTTGAGCAAGGGAACAAGTAGTTAAACGAGAAAGGTGGTTTCAGAGAGTTTGTTATGGTGCTACTGTGAACAGTGAGGCCTCCAATCCAGGAACTCAGTACTTCTGGCACTGAGCTCCTGCTGAAGTTAGTGGAAGGGGAGGGACCTCAGCACTTTGCAAAATCAAGCGGCAGGGCGATAGTGGGGAATCCCCTCCCTCTCCTGTCCTTTCCCACCAAGGCAGGTGGTTGGAAATAAGTCTTCCCCCTGTTCTCACGCATTTGTCCTATCCTCCCTCCTCAGGGTAAAGGACTGCGGTGAGATCTCTCCTGTATTGAGCTCTGCATATTCAGAATGGGAACTGCACACCCTCTGCCTGCCCACTCCCTTGATGCCTAACTCCCACCCCACACCCAAGTTGAGATTCTTTTCAGTTTCCTTGAAATGAATTTTAGAGAAGTTCTTCCCCAGCAAGCCCCCAAACCACATGAAATAACACACCCAGTTCAGGGGTTCATCACAAATCCAAAACTGGGGCCAGGTTTGGGAGCCTTCAGACAAAGCCCAAGGCCCCTCCCACCACATGGATTCTGGGGCAATGAGTTGGATTGAAATTAACCGGTAGCTTGTTCAAAGCTTTAGGGATACTGTGGTTTTGTCTGAGATTTTCTGTGAGTTTGTGATTTTACTGGAAAATTAAACTCAAAGGAAAGTGCGAAAGGTTAGGAGGGCAGAGGATATGTATCTCATACAAACCAAAACCAAAGTAAAGTGTGTTGTACCTCTGCAAACAACTACTGCAGAAACTGGTGCCAAGCTCTCTTGCCCTAGTAACTCTTGCAGATTTACATGTTGTGCTGGTCCAAAGTGCAGCATTAACTACAGTCATTGGGGAAAGGGAAGGAAGCGGCCAAAAGAGATAAAATAATTATAGCACCTATCCCTTATTTAACATAAATACTCCATTATGCTACAATAATGTGCCCAATCACAGCAGCTTACAGTAGTCTTCGCATTTGGAGCAGTTACTGCAGAGTACTGAAGTACCGGAATACTGGATCTGTCCCTTGGCAGGAGGAGGGGCTGCTTGCCCCCTTTGCTCCTAAGATGTCTCCCCTCTCTTAGCACACAGAGTAAGGTCTCATAATGCTGATTGCTTCCACAGCCAGTTGTCACCCTGTGGCACTGATTCTGAAACCCAGTGACAAAACACCTTCCCCAATTTCCAGCATCCTCCCTGGTAACTTTCAAATGAACCACCCTTCATGCAGGTTGTCGTTCCCATCCAGTGTGCTTGACACCAGCAGGAACTGTACCAAGATGCATCCGTACAACGATGCTTGGAGCACCTGACTATCCCCGCAGGGAAATAGCTGCCAGCCTCATCTAGTAATGGTTAATATCCACAGCATGAATCTGGGAATTCCTCTGCCTCACTGGAGCTGCCAGCTCAAAGTTCCTTGTGTGCTTTGACATCTAACTTTACTGATTAATGGTTTGAAAAATGCCCCTGAGCCTCTGGGTTCTCAGTTCTTAAGGACTGCAGATTCTGGGTAAAAACAGTTCATGATATATATTGTATTTTTTCATAGCTTATATCAGGAGAAACCACTGAGAGCAACAAGACTAGGGCCTCCCACTGGTTCTCTTCTAGCTATATCTACCTAGGAATTTACATGACCTCCCCATGACCATAGTATCCGAGCATCATCCAAATATTCAAAAATAGAAACAATAACACCATTGCTTCCGTATGACTTAGATGTTTCCATATCCATCCAGCCAAGAAAAGGGTCTTCTCATGCCAGCAGACCCTGCCCCTTCTCTTCTTGCATTATACTGAACCCATGTTAAATTTTTTCTCTATCTCCAAACTCTTACGTTATCACGCAGGGACTTTGTGGTAAGGTTAAAATCAGGCCTTAAAACCTCCATTCTTTCATTAAGGGGGCAGCTCTGACGGTCACTCCCAGCCAAGCGTTGGGAGAACTTGGCAGAAGCCATCTGGCAGCAGATGAGCCACAAACGGCTTAGGTCTGTGAAGCAACCAAAAAAAAAAAAATCAGATCCTTTTCTGGCCGAGATCCTCCGTACTCTGCAAAAATCAGACAAGGAATCTCCTGAGAATAGGACTTTTAAAAAAAGAGATTTCCTGAACCTCTGACAACCAGTTAACTCAGAACCACCTCCAATACGGCCTTTTTGGCACTTTTGACTTTCTTCTTGGTCAGGATCCAGATATGCAGAGGCAAGGCAGTAACAGAACAGATTTATTTACATTGTTTCCAAGCCTCAGAATATGTTTGGATTACCTTTTGGGCCAAGGTTCTGGTCCATTTTTTAACCAAAACAGCTGGCCATCCCAACTACAAAGAGAGGCAATAGGCACAGGGACAGAAAAGCTCCAGGAATGCCAGGCTACCAAGTTTTGTGCAGCTCCATGAGCAATATTTTATGCTAACTGTTTAATGACCAAATTTGTGTATTTCCTAATAGTCTGCATGTAACCATAAACTTCAGTGTTAAAAAACTGTGTACACTGAGTGGTGGTGAAAGGCAGCCCTAGTAAACGAAGTTATTTATTAACACAGCAATAGCAAAGCAAGCTTCCCCCACACATTTTCCTGCCAGTATCCCTCAACCCTGAGATGGGCTGAGGGGACTTCCTTTAGGGAAAACAGGGGACTTCAGTCTCTATAAACTGTGCAGTTCTTGCTTTCTCTGCTGGGTCTGCCAATTAGTGTAAGGCACGATGGAGAGTTTGTAGGGCAAAAGCTAGAAATTGAGACCCACCAAACTCATCCCACAGGGGCTTACCAAACATCCATTAGATGGCAACCGCTTTTGAGCCTTATTGATTCAAATCACAGGCCTACAGATAAAATGGTTTTGTAGCTTGTTAGCAATGTCATAAGAACATAAGAACAGCCATACTGGGTCAGACCAAAGGTCCATCTAGCCCAGTATCCTGTCTTCCAACAGTGGCTAATGCCAGGTGCCCCAGAGGAAATGAACAGACTATAACAGGATTCATCAAGTGATCCATTCCCTGTCACGCATTCCCAGCTTCTGGCAAACAGAGGCTAGGGACACCATCCCTGCCCATCCTGGCTAATAGCTATTGATGGACCTATCCTCCATGAATTTATCTAGTTCTTTTTTGAATCCTGTTATAGTCTTGGCTTTCACAACATCCTCTGGCAAAGAGTTCCACAGGTTGACTGTGTGTTGTGTAAAGAAATACTTCTTTTTGTTTGTTTTATACCTCCTGCCTATTAATTTCATTTGGTGACCCCTGGATCTTGTGTTATGAGAAGAAGTAAATAACACTTCCTTATTTACTTTCTCCTGAGGCATCCAGTCCCTCATACAATGCTAACGTCACACCTTGGATACTGAGGCTTTCTGTCTGCAACGATGACTATTAAAATGAGTTCTGACCTTTTGGAGCTTACACAGACATGATCTTGCATTCTCTGGACACATAGGCAAGATCTTCTACCTGCTGTTCTCATGTCTTTCAAATACACTCAGAAACCAAATGCCCCACCCTGTTCTTACAGGGACAGCTCCCATTAACCAAAATGCAAAACATAAAAAATACAACAATATAGCGAACACCACCATATCCAAATTCACTTCTAAATACTTTGTTTTGCAATATAAAATCATTTCATCAAGTATAACTATTCAAGAGTCCTCACAATATTATTATTATTTATTTGCATTACTGTACTGCCTAAGAGCCCTACTCTTGGACCAGAACCCCAGTGTGCTAAATTAAGAGGGAATCACATAACCTTTTCTCCCCCACATGCATCATCATCAGGGTATAAATCAGCAGCCTTCAGATCCACAATGGTCTTTCACTTCAGCTATAGGAGTAACTGGTGATGCAATAGCTGATATCCTCTATGTGGACCAGCCCATAGAGGGCAGACCGACACACACTTTGTCAGTGCCCTACACTATTTGTGAGATGGTACTGGACTGGTCAGTGTCAGTATTCCAGCCTTGGGGGACAGAATGCAGTCTAATGGTTAGAGACTTTAGGTATTCAGGAAGATAATTTGATACACTCTTTCTGAGTGGCAAGCTGGCAAAGTGGATGAAATTTGGGTCTGTTATATTAGAGACTGGGATTATGTTCCAAGCTGTGCCTGACATGACCTTGTGCAACTTCTAAGTTATCTTATCTATAAAATGGGGAGTTGCCTCTCCCAAAGGGTTCAAAGCCTTGGTTAATAATGGTTTGAAGTGCACAGAAATATTAACAGCAGTCAGTGGAAGAGCTGAAACAAAAACTCATGATCTCCTGGCTCGCAGCTCAGTATTCCTTCCTCTTGGGTATTTTGTGGGAAAGTCCCTCTCTCCCTCTTGACATTTTTATTCAGATGCGAGAAGGCATGACAGACCTGAAGGTATGTCTACACTGCAAATTAAGGTGTAACTGGAGCGCAAGTAGGCACGCCTGCACTAGCTTTAATCTAGCTAGCCTGGATAACAATAGTAGTGAAGACGTGGCGGCACGGGCTTCAGTGAAGGCTACCCACCCCAGTACAAGCCTACCGGGTATCCTGGGTACATAATCAGTATACTAGCCCACGCTAAGGTCCATGCCCCTGCTATTACACTACTACTGTTACCTGCACTAGCTAGTATAAAGCTAGCACAGTTAAGCCTACCCGTGCTACAATTCCACCTTAGCTTGAGGTATAGACATACACTGTTACCCAAGATGCATGAATGACACTTGACAGATCTGGGAGTGTGAATATCATCCCTTTGAAATGCATATGTCTCTTATACTATGAAAAGAAACCCCCCCAGAGAAGTGGGGGGTGGGGGGAGACTCCAAACAGCTACCTTGCTTTCCAAGCCATCACAAAGCTAAGCTTTCACACTGTCCCTGTCCCCCCCCAAGTCTCTGATGCCACAGTAATCAATGCAGCATCAGAACCTAGAGAAATAGGAGTCTCAGCAAATGCTCTCCCTGCCTTCTGAACCTTCAAGTCTGTGCAGTTTTATTCAGCTTTGATACCTGGGGTCGGCAATTGATTCTGAAGTTTCTGAAACGCACAGAGGCCAATGGCTGGTGAATTCTGTGTCTCCAGCCAAGTCACTCAAGAACTAACTTACAAGATGTATGTAGGCTGCTTTCTTAAACTCAGTGTTACCTAGACGCACTGGCTGGGTGGAGAGGCCTGAATTCCAAAGTGGGCCATTACTCATGCAATTCTGTCCCTTCTGGAATTCAACCAGAGATCATGCTCACAGCAGGAAAGTGCCTGCTTTCAAATAGATGGCAAACCGCACATAAAGCAGCCTCTTCAGATAACTCTCATGTCTCCATACACACCATGGTAGCTTCTCTGACCTCCCCAGAAAGAGTTCCATCTAGGGTTGCCAACTTTGTAATATTTAAAAACCAGACACTCCAGCAGTAGTTCTGGAACCTCGCTGCCCTGCCTCTTCCTCACGAGACCCCGCCCCTTCCCCGCCTCTTCCTCCAAAGCCCCATCTCCCATTCGTTCCTCTTCCCCCATCCCACCATCACTCACTGATCTTCCCCTCACCATCCCCTATGCCCAGGTCAGGAGGGACGAGTCAGGGCTGGGAGCTGCAGCCACCCAACACAGGTAGGAGGCGGCCTGGCTGAGTAGGGACTGGTGCGGGTGATGACGCAGTGCCTCCCCTGCCCAGAGTAACCAGACTTTTGGTGTCCAGTCAGTAGATCTGACCGGACACTATCCTTTTTGACCGGACTTTCCCATCAAAAACCAGACACCTGGCCACCCTAATTCCATCTAGTCTTTCCAGTAGCCTTACTGCTTTCCCCACTGTATAGGGGGTGATTATTTGTAACTGTATTTGTTTCCTAAGACTAATGTGAGACAATGAAAGGGAGTGAAAGAAACTATTGTACATCATGATCAGCTTCAAAAATGGAACCCCACAGATAATATGCAAGAAACCCATGGATCACCACACCTACCTTCACAGATCCAGTAACCACCCAAAACATACCAAGAAATCTGTTACCTTAAGCCAGGCATTCAGATACCACAGAATATGCTCTGAGGAGAAAATCCAGGGTATACACCTTAACACACTTAAATCGCCTTCACCAAACAAGGACACTCCACCAGAGAAGTAGATCACATCATGCAATGAGATCCCCTTCCCAGAGACCCCAGCAGCCAATCCCCTCCCTCAGACTGTGCTGCAGGTATTTAGCTCTCTCTAGGACTCAGCGCTGCTCTTACATGATCCACTGCTTCCCATCCGTCCCGGCTCCCGGCACGGCGTGGTGCCCCAGACCTAGTGGTGCCCTAGGCGACCACCTATTCTGCCTATGGCTAAGGACGGCCCTGAATGAGACCCACAAATGCTTCAATACAGTGAAAAAACCCTCCAACAGCACACCCCTAGCTGTCACCTATCACCCCACACTGGAACTCATATGAGTATCATTAAACAATTATAACCCATACTTGATGGGGATCACATCCTAAAATAAATCTTTCCTGAACCCCCTCTTCTGGCCTTCAAGCAACCCCCCAACCTCTCCAAGCTCATCATCAGAAGCAAGCTCCCCTCGAACCAGGACCCACAAACTCAAAGCGACACCAGATACTGCCAGAACAACAGATGCAAAACCTACAGACATTTCTCCACTGCTACAATGACCAACACACCTCGCAACACATCTCTCAAGATCCAGGGGATCGACACATGCCTATCGCCTCATCCAGTGCATTAAATGCCCCAATAACAACTATATAGGTGAAACAAGACAATCTCTATGCTCTGGAATGAATTCACATAGAAGAATGATTAAAGACAAAAACACCATATCACCCATTGGCAAACACTTTTAACAAAAACAACAAGGAGTCTGGTGGCACCTTAAAGACTAACAGATTTATTTGGGCACAAGCTTTCGTGGGATGCATCCGAAGAAGTGAGGTTTTACCCATGAAAGCTTATGCCCAAATAAATCTGTTAGTCTTTAAGGTGCCACCAGACTCCTTGTTGTTTTTGTAGATACAGACTAACACGGCTACCCCCTGATACTTGACTTTTTACAAAACAATCACTCCATATCTGACCTCTCAGTCCTCGTCCACACCTTTAAATGATGAGTCCGGGAACTTAAATTAATAACTCTGCTAAACACCAACAATCATGCATTTAATAAAGACACTGGATTAATGGCTCACTACAACAATCTGTAACCCACTAATCCTCCTTTGTCCTGTGAATGAAGAGGTGTTAACTGTCCACTTCACTTTGAATTGTCTCTGGCAACATGTGTTAACTCCTTATCTGTTCCACCTTGTATTTAGCTGTGACCCTCTGAGTACATTTCCCAGACCTGAAGAAGAGTCCAAAGCTTGTCTCTTTCACCAACAGAAGATGGCCCAGTAGAAGATATTACCTCACCCACCATGTCTTACACAACTCCTGTCAGTTCTGTGAATGGCTCCAGCCAAGGCTAACTGTCTCTGCTCAAGAGGTCCAGTGATGGGCTGGCAGGGATGCTGCAAGATAGGATTGAGATGCATTGGCAGAACTGAGTGTGGGAAACTCAGGACCAGAATAATAGGGGAATGCAGGGTAGAGTTGAAAAGCCCTAGCAGAGACGTGTGAAGGAAGCCCAGGCCTGGAACAAAGTGGGTGCTACAGGGCAAGATTGATTGCAATCAGCAGTCTTGCTCAATCCCTATTTATATATGGAAAATTTTACATGGCTTCTTAAGTTCCCTTTAAGATTTATTTTCATTTTTAAAAAGTAAATGATGGTTTATATGGAAAATTCTGATGCGGTTTCAAGCCCTCTAGCTTGATTCACCTCTGTGGGTAAATCAGAATATTTATGCACCATAGTCCGGTTCTGCCACTTCTAATGCCAAAGCACCTGTCCTGTCTCTCTCCTCCGCAGATTAATCATTCAGCAAAAGAGTTTGCTAGAAATGCCCAGCACATTGGCCAGCTAGCTCCCATCACTCATACAATGCAGACTTGGCTGTTCAAATCAATATTCGTTAGCAGGTGGAATGAGCTCATTTCATACATGTTCTAATTAGACAATAGAGATTATTACAAAACACCTGCAATGTTTGTAATCATTTAAAATAATGAGAATCAATATTAGCTTCCAAAGGCACCATATGGTAAACGCTCATTCCAGGCATGTGGTCCCTGATAGGCTTTCAATGTTTCAAAAATTATCATTAACATTTTTTAATTTGAAAGAACTTACTCACAGTTAATGAATCGGCTGCCGGTTTGTCCTCTGCACGGTGACCGTGTCTAGAAGCCGATTTAATTACAATCCTCCTCATCCAGATTTGAAGGACCTGCTTCCTTGGTGGATGATTCTATCAGACCAAACCCACCAGCAAAATAACTTTCTCCACCTCTGTAGTGCCTTTTATCCAAGGATCTCACAGCCCTTTGCAAACATTTATAGCAATGAAGCCTCACAACATAGCATAAAGTAGCAAATCCATGGCCCTCTAGGGACTTCACACTGCTGAATATGCATGCTCAGCATGGCAACCCAGAACTTCACAGAGACAGTACTAAGATTCCCCTGGTCCATAAGCACCGGCCCCCGTCATTTGGATTATAGGAGAAGCTCCATTCATTATTAGCTGTATAGAGCATCGGACACACAGTTGAACAGTTCTGATTTAATCCAGTAAAAGACCATGTGCTCTCTCTCATACACACACCAGTTCGTTACAGTTTATATAAATATGGAATATATACACATCTGCTTAACTTCAAGAATAAAAATTAAAATACTGTATATACAACTATTCCCCATTTATTTGTGTGCGCATTATTTAACTGAGATTGTAAACTCTTCAGGGCTTTGTTTTCTTATCTTTTTCAGTAAAGCAGCATGCACATCTAAGGTACGGTAGAAGTAATAATTAATAAATAATAAAGCAAATATAAATATCCCTGTGAGGTAGCTATTACTCCACCTATTTTACTCAGGGCAAACTGAGACACAAGACAAGTTAAGTGACTTGCCTAAGGTCACACAGCAAATCAGTGACTGAGTTGGAAATAGAATTCATGTCTCCTGACTCCCAGTTCCCCTGTTCTCACCACTGGGTATACACCATGGGAACATGAAATCTTGCCCAATGTCTAGATGACTGAAGCTTAAGGCTGTTTCAAGTTCCCTCTCATTCAAAATTGGTTCACCCTAGCTCATTTCATTCTCCTGAAATACTGCATAGAGGATAATAATATTTTTCAAAGGCCATTAAGAGCAGGCAATTGATAATACAGTCCTACAGCGTGGAGACATGCATTTAATCTCAGTGGATGGCAAGCAAGTCAAAAGCTTTCTAGTTTAACTACAGTCCCCCAGTTTGCACTGGGCAGCTTCTCTCCTAGAAAGCACTGCAGGCAACTTTGTGTATTTTGAATCCTGGGAGGCCTGAGACAACTGAGTAAGAGACGGATGAAGCTGAGCAACCTCATTTCTTTGGCTCCTCCAACTTGGTGGAGGTTAAAAAAGAAATTGGATTTGGAAACAAATCTAAATAAATTTAAAAATAAAATGAAATGAAATATCCATCTAAGTGTCCACTGATTCTGTTTCCAAATGTATTGGGCTTTGGATGCTTACAGGGTTCAGGGACAGTACCAGAGGCAGAGAGGGACAGGTCAGAACATAGATCATGCTAGAGGGGGTTTTGCTGCTAAAGAATAATTAAATAATATGACATTTATCTATCAACTTTCATTCCAACTGTTTTATTTACAACATGTTTGATTCACTTCACTCTTCACTGAAGTGCAGCCACTATTCTGCCATACTACACAGTTGTTTAGGACAGGAAGTGAAGAATATATTGCATCCAGCTAAACTGCAGGACAAATGTAGGAAGGTCTGAGTGTAAATTTAACCAAGGCACCAATGCGAATACCAACTCTTCTTGAAAGTGGCCTGGGATCTTTAATGATCATAAAGGATCAGGGCCTCAGTGTTATATTTCATCTGAAATATGGCACCTTCAGCCACATAATGCCCCCTAGCACCATGCTGAGAGATTAGTTCAAGGCCAAGTCGAGAACTGAAAGACAAAGCCTAGTGAATAATCAACCTCAGGAAAGATTCTGCCCTCTGCTCTGGCAATAAAAACAGGAATTTTTCCATTTTTTAAATTTGTTTTTTGAAATTTTGAAAAATGTCAACATTCCAAGAGAATATTTCAATCACCGAAACAGCTCAAGCAGCTCTGCAGGTGGTCACAAATATTTCAATGAAAAATGTAATCAAGTTTTTACAGATCTTTTTCCCCAATGAAAATTAGATTTTCATGAAAATGTCTGTCAAAAACTTGAAATTAGAGATATTTTGACCAGCTCTACTCCAGCCCCCATACACAGCTCCAGTGATATGGAGCAGAATTCTCCTGGGCCAGGCATGGGGCCAAGCACCTGTACTCTGCTGCCTCACAAGCCCCAGTGTATGGGGCACACCAAAGACAGGAGGAGAGAAAGTGCCTGGAGCATGTGTTGCACCACAGCCCATAAGCAGCCTGAATTGGGCCCAAGAAGCCCAGAATATGGAGGGCACCAAGGTGGTATAAAGCCGCCATTGCCCTCTCTCCCGCAACCCTGTGAATTCTGTGCTGTCACTCCAGGAGGCACAGCACAGGATTGGATGCACCACATCTTTCAGGACTGAGGTTTCCCCAAGTCATCATCCACATGTGAGTTCTGATCAGCTGCAGAGTTACTTCATTTTGTACTAACTAACAAGATCACAGCCCAACGTGGGATATAGCCCGAGGAATACTCTTTCCATGAAAGAGGAAAGCAAAAAAAAAAAAAAAAATCTGAAAAAGAATCACAAGCAGAATTTATAGTGGGGTTTGCCCACAGGGAAGTAAATTCCCAGGGTTTCCAGTTCCCTTTATTTTTGAAAATATATGGACTGTTGCTTTAAATCATCCTGGTAAAATACTGCCAGCTAGAGAGGCTGCAATCAGGAATTCTCCGGGCATCGGTATTTGTCACTGTGATCATAATTCACAGCAATTCATAAACTTTTTCAGAATGCTGTGAACATATCTTCAGGGGGTTAATAAAACAGCTTTCCAGTCCTCTACCTCCTTCCATTGATAACTTATTCAAATTGTAATTGCCTGTAATGTGCACCCTATATCACATTACTACTTATGCTACATGCAGTCTCTGGGGCCATCAATCACCCCTGGCTGTCAGCAAAGTCCTTGTTCTTGCCCTACTATCGTAGCCAATGCACCGCTAATGCTCGAGACATCGTGCCCAAATAAAAGTGACACCCCGCACCCACTCCAGCCTGTGTTTATTATTTGGGATATTTCTTCTCCCCCAAGCCCCAGCCAGCCCACTACAAACAAATTAATTGTACAGCATATATTTCCAGGAGACCTATACGCATGTTTCACGCTGAAGACACCATCAAAGCCCATTTTATCTGCTCTGCAGAAAACGTGGAGTCTGAGGCTACGTCTACACTACGGGGCGGGGTGGGTCGACCTCAGATACGCAACTTCAGCTACGTGAATAGCGTAGCTGAAGTTGCGTATTTTAGGTCGACTTACCTGGCTGTGAGGACGGCGGTGAGTCGACCGCTGCTGCGCCGCCGTCGACTCCGCTTCCGCCTCTTGCCGTGGTGGATTTCCGGAGTCGACGGCAGAGCCATCGGGGATCGATTTTATCGCGTCTTCACTAGACGCGAAGAGTCGATCCCCAATAGATCGATTGCTACCCGCCGATCCGGCGGGTAGTGAAGACGTGCCCTCAGACTCTCATCATGTTTATGCCAGTTTTACACCATTGACTTCAGCAGCCTTATTCCTGATTTACACAAGTGCAAATGAGGGCAGAACAGCAGCACAGATGACTGCTGGACTGCATTTTGGGGAATATTTCACCTCCTGTGGCAGGGGGAAACAGTAAAGTGAACTGTTCCTCCCCCCCCCCAATTAAATAGGCACCTAAAAGCAAACAGCTAATATCACAATAGAAGGGAGAGTAGGTGCTATACAAGCTTCCCTGACCCAGCGCTCTGCCCACTGCACCTCAAGCCTGATCTGCAGCACCATATTATTTTACAGCACCCCCAAGCATGCTGGATTCTCCACAGTGTAAATGTGACGTGGTCTGTGCCCTGAAGGCCTTGCTAACATGTTGGAACAAGGGAGTAACAAAACACCAGGATGGGGCTGGTAGTGGGGAGAATATGCAGGGTCACGATGACCTGGTTACTCAGCACATGCTAGTGCACACCACAAAGGGTTCGTTGGTTTGAAGTAAAGTGCCTGAACTATTTTTGTAGGTATCATGGCACCTCCTCCTACTCTCGAGCTGCACACACAGCTCTGCTGATGCACCTTAATCCTGACCTGCATCTTCTCCTGCTATTTCAGTCCTGGGCCCCACACTAATCTTTCAAAGCACCCCAATTTTGAGCTGCAGCAACTCTATACTTCCTGGTTCTGGGCCTCATCTAAGCAGAGGATGACAATGAATAACAACACATATTACCATGTAATACCGTTATGGTCCTACTCACCTTCAAAGCACTTGACAAACATTCCGTTTTATCTGTGCAGCCTCATCCATGCGCATAGTGCTTTAGAAGCAAATTAATCCTCACAACACCTCAATGAGGTACAGTATGTATTAGCTCCATTTTATAGATGGAAACCAAGGCGGAGACTCTGACTTGCTCAAATTCACAGGAGGAGTACAGGGCAGAACTGGGATTATTAAAACTCAGGGGTTTCTGCTCAGAGGACGTCTCTCTCTCAAACCATGGGGGTAGTTCTGCAAAGTGGACAAACATTCACTAGAGACTAACAAAGCCCAAACCTGATGTCCTTTTATCCTCACAACTTCCACCAGGTTGTTATAGCAGAACTGAAGGGTAGCCCAGCTGAGTGGATAGGTCAGTGTACTCAGACCTACCTCAGTTCTATCCTGCCTCTATCACTGACCTGCAAGTCACTCCACATCTCTGTACCTCTGTTTCCCCTCCCAACCCTTGTCTGTCTTTTGCATTTAGACCGTAAGCTTTTTGGGGCAGGGACCATCTCTCACTGTTTGTTCATTGCCTCGCACAATGGAGCTGCTGCAATATACAGCATAATAATTTGGCATATTTAATATTGTGCCACCAAATCCATGGCACCTGTGATCTCACGCCTCTAGTGACCCAAAAATGCTCTTTCATAAAGCCACTCCATTCTCCAAGGGCGTGGGGTGATCGCAACTGGCCCAAGCTCCAAGGAGAACTTGGTGGTCTCAGCCTAAACATTGTCTTATTTTTTGCAAGTGACTGACAAAGTGAATTGCTTGTGAAAGGGAGAGAGAGCCCAGTCCTGTGACCAAGAGTGGAGGAGCTGATCAGGGCATATAAGGTCCAGATCCTCCACTGTTTTAGCACTCCAAATAATTCAAGGCTTGTGTACTACCCCGATTCATACAGACTGTCCCTCAGCCTAGCTGCCCAGTGTCCTAAATTACTGAACTTTCCAAATGAAGCTGCCCAGCCCAACCTAGCTTTTTATAATTATTTCTGTGCTGCTGTCAGATATGCTGCCTCTGAATTCCTGCTCCATCCAGGGCTTGCTGGCCTCGGGGTTTGGAGCCCAAGAGTTCTACCATCCTACATTTATTTGATCTTGGAAGTGCTGTAGCTCTAGCAACAGCCTCATCAGCCAGTCTAGCACATGTAGGTAAAGGGTATGCTGGAAGGCACCATACACATCTACACACCAAACACCATACCCAGACCACTGAGGCCTTCAGAGAAATCAGGAAAACAGCTCTAGATCAGACCTTGAAACAAACAAGGTTTGATGAGATCTAACAGATAAGAACGGACATACTGGGTCAGACCAAAGAGCCATCTAGCCCAGTATCCTGTCTTCTGACAGTGGCCAATGCCAGGTGCCCCAGAGGGAATGAACAGAACAGGTAATCATCAAGTGATCCATCCCCTGTTGCCCATTCCCAGCTTCTGGCAAACAGAGGCTAGGGACACCATCCCTGCCCATCCTGGCATTGATGGACCTATCCTCCATGAATTTATCTAGTTCTTTTTTGAACCCTGTTATAGTCTTGGCCTCCACAACATCCTCTGGCAAGGAGTTCCACAGGTTGACTGTGCGTTGTGTGAAAAAATACTTCCTTTTGTTTGTTTTAAACCTGCTGCCTGTTAATTTCATTTGGTGACCCTTACATGATGCACAGGAGTCCAAGCTGGAACCTGAAAGCTGAAGCTGGAAAACAGCCCAGCCTTCAATCCCTCCACATAGAATACAACATGGCTCCCACATTTTAGATCAAACCCCTACACTAATACTGGCTCCAAAGCAGCCAACACTGCCTGAGTTAGTAGCAGGGGGACATAATGGCTGAGAAGAGTCTGTCCAGCAGCTTGACAAACATGTTACAGCTAACCTCCTCAACCCTCCTGGATTCTCTCCTTCCCCCATTGCTAGTGTCCCTTTGGGAGACGGACAAATTCTCACATACCTGGGTTCAAGGAAGCAGATCTTCCTCACTCTGGCAAACATCATGCTAGAGAAAGTGAAAAGGGATGGGATGATGAAGAACATATTTCTTAGGGAATCTTCCCCTCCCCTCTTCTCCCACAAAGGAAGGCCTTGGGAGCATACTTGGTCACAAAGGGGTTGATCCAGAAAGTAGCCAAGCATCCTCAATTCCTGCTGAAATCAGTGGGGTCATGAATGCGCAGCACCTCTCTGGATCAGGCCCCAGACTAGATTATTAGCTATCAAGGAAGATGCATTAGCTGAAATTGGATCTCCTCCTCCTCCCATCACTTAAGACAAATAATTTATCTTCTCAGCGAACCTGAAGTGTACAAAATTCCACAGACTGCTTCTCAAACAGGAGACTTAACATTTCTGGGCAGGACTTCTTCAGAATGAGATTGCTTTCTTTCTGAGATTTACATTATCAGAGAGTCTGTTATTAGCCTGGTATTTTATCTCTGACAATGTGAGAAATATTGCTGCCATAAACCCTGATGTCCTTAGTAAAAGCTGAACCACTTGGTGAAAGCTAATAAAGTGAGGAACAATGAAGGCAATTGCCAATGAATACTTGAGCACCAAACAAGGCAGCACGTCTCTCTCTCTCTCTCTCTCTCTCTCTCTCTCTCTCACACACACACACACACACACACACACACACACACACACACACACACACACACACACACACACTTCCTTCTTCATCTGACTCTCAGACACAAAGAAGAGGGAATCACATGGAGAGAAATCACTTCCAAATTGTACGGTAGGGAGCAATTGTGCATTGGCAGCGAGACGGATTAGATGGTCTCTCTCATAGATCTTTTCCATCTTTAATTTCTGTGATTCATCTCCCCTTTTTAAGACCAGCATCTGTTTAGCTTCCTTGAGACATAAGTTCTACTCTTTTTGAGGATGCTGGTGAAGAGTTAGGGGGAGGATGTCTAAATGTACAGCATTGACACAAGACAACTTTCTACTGTATTTTTCATACCAACTCTACCCCAAAACACTTCACAGAATCAAAATGAAACCTCTACAGAGCTACAGACTAGCAGAGGGCGATATGAGTGAACAGAAATAAAGGCGAGCTACAGGAAGGCTGTTTTTGATGACACAAGGCTCTGACACCGACAGTGACAGGACTGTATGAAGGGAGAGGAAAGCTAGAATTAAGCAGAGGGAGTAGGGACGGGAGCAGAGAGAGACAAGGTCCCTGAGATCAGCTGGGACAAGTCCACATAGGAGTTGAAAAATGAAGGCAATTTTGAGCTTAAGGACCTTATTGAAGCAATAATGCTACTTCAAAGGGTGCAGGATTCAAGCTTCTTTGGAGACTCATTCACTCTCCCTCTCTATCCTCACGTTCCCCATAGGGCTGAGTTGGGCTGCTTTTGCTGTCAGTCCCCAGTCAAACACTTGGGGAATGGTGTCAATGGAGAGTCTGGTTCTCCATTCACAGCAATGTAAATCAGGAGTACCTAGATATGAAGACATGGGAGCTACACAAGTGTAAAACCAAGGCGAATGAGTGGAGAAGCAAGGTAAGAATGTTTTCAAAGGAGGGTGCCCAGGCCTGGAACTCCCTCCTTCTCAGGGTCTGTCCAGCAGGGCCCAAGTTTGATGACTTTTGTGCAGATAATTGCAAGACATCTCTTTGAACAGGCATTTCCCTAACAGCTGAATCTGGGGTCTGTTTGTTGGCAGACAGGGTGGTTAACGTTGTGATCTGATTTTTGTTTCCCTTTGTGGATGCCTAGACACAATAACTCTGATCAGTAGTAGAGAGTAGTAGAGAGTTCCTCTGAAATCCCTCCATGTAAGCTGCAATGCCCAGTGGTTTCCCCTCCCAACAGCTGCATGGCAGCGCTCATATTCATGGGGGGCCTTACCCCTCTGGAGGATAAATCCTCTCTTGCTCGTATCTGGATGGTAATTTGGCAAATTTTTCCATCTCACTGATCTCTGTCTCCTTTCCTCTCTCTCTTTCTCCCAGCAGCTGCGAAATGCCTGCCGATTATCATCCTCATTAAGCACGTTACTGTGCTAATGTCTCCACTATGCATGGCTTTAAGATATTTACATTACTCTAAAGTCTCACATGGGCTCCGGTGCTGAAATAATTCCCTGCTCAGCTTCCCTCTGCAGCCTGGAAGGCATGCGGGTCCGTCTGCACACACATCACTGTAAGGGCTCCTAAGACCCCCATCACCTTGGTATTGCTTCATGACGTACAAAATTTATCTCCAAACAGATATTTTCTCTTCCCCATTCCCCAAACCCACAATTTTCCCCTTTCCAAGTTATGCTCATTTGGCTGCTCATGTTCTCAGATGCCTAAAGAAAGGCTCTCCTGGCTTCTTCCCCCTACACAACCTACCAGGCCCACTTCCCAAGCCTCCTCTCACCCCCTCAAAAGACAGGTATAATATAGGCAGGGTAGTTGTAGCCTTGTCGGTCCCAGGATATTAGAGAGACAGGGTGGGTGAGGTCATATCTTTTATTGGACCGACTTCTGCTGGTGAAGGAGACAAGCTTTCAAACCATACAGGCAATGGCAGAGCAAGTTTTGGATACAGACCAGCCATCCACTAACAACATGCCTCAACCTTGACCTGGAGAGACCATTTCTAAGAGGGAAGTGCAGTTCTTTGTGGCCCATTCAGCCCCTTAGCCTCTGTGCTGAGACTGCCTAGTAGGCAGTCAATTAGTGCCGGGGTGGTGGTGGTAACTTTAATGATGAAGACGCCTATCCCACTCAGTTCAAAGCGGGACTGAAATCCATCAACCCATTTCACAGAGGTCACCCAAGAACTGTCCAAAGCAAACTGCCATCAGTCACTGCCAACTAAAATGGCCTGGATTCATAGCAGTGACCTCAATGTGAAAGGCTATGGATCCTATTTTCCATTCTCCTGGATCTAACCAGACCCCTGTGTACAAATTCATTGCCCTGCAGGTTCAGACATTATGGTGATGAGCCTGGTGCATATGTTTAGAGAGACGGGTGAGTAAAGAAATCTATCTGTGGCCAGGAACCTAAAGGCCTTACTATGTCTCTACTGCCACGAACTACATCTCACCTTCCCTTTACTGTTAACTTTCCACCTCGGACATTTAATCCCTTGGCTGGCCAGGCTTTGGGCCAGATTCTCAGCTGGTGTAAACGGGCATAACTCCAGTGACTTCTAAAGAGCTACATCAGTTTAGCCCAGTTGAGAATCTGGCCCGTGTTCAGTTTAAGTGTGGGACCCTAATTGCTGCTGCATCAAGGACTGAGATTTATATGCTGCCCAATCTCCTTTTGGCCTGGCATTATCTGTTCCGCCGGTACTCAGATGTCTCGGCCCCGAGACAAAAGTGACAGGTGTTGATGTAAGGGGCAGAGAAGGGATACAGACGCTCCCTTTATTTTGTCACTGCACTTACCCAAGTGCTGCGAGGGAAATGTTACCGGGAAGCCATTAAAGGGCAAAGCATGCTGGAGTCACAGCTACAGCTGAATGAAACATTTACTCTGCTGGGAATGACTGATCGGTTCAGAAGGGCAGGCCTGAGTCACATCCAGGCAATAACAACTAAATCATCAACTGGAAAAAGATAATGGCTCTGCCCGGCCCAGGCTTCTCTTGCAAACTAGCATGCCAGCCTCTGCCTCATCCCTGAGGGAATAGTTCACTCTCTTCTTCCATACAAGGAGAAGGATGACCGTGGAGTTAGCATCCAGAACTAGAAGTCAAGAGATCTGGCTTCTAGTTGGACCATTAACTCCCTGTGTGACCTTGAGCAAATCACTTCCCCATCTCTGCATTGGCTTCCTCTTGTGTAGAATGGGGAGACTGATCCTTCCCTACCTCACAGTGGTGGCTGTAGGATAAGTGTCTGCAAAGTGCTTTGAGATCCACCAATGGAAGGTCCTATTGGTTCCGGGAAGTGGGCGGGCACAAACCTGCCCACTACTAAAGGACCCTCCCCCAGCCTATGGGGAGGATCTACTGAGCCCGGGAACTCAAATGATTACAGGGGACAACAAAAAATACAACAAGGGCAGGTGTGAAGGTCAAAGGGTCAAAACAAGGGAACCTGAAGGGGACACCAAGCAAAGAACTCCGCGATCAGCCCGTCCATGCCTGGAGATTTACTAGTGGGCAAGAGACAGAGGGCTTCCGAGAACTCAGCCAGAATGAGAGGTAGCTCCAGCCAGTCCCAGTCGCCCACATTGACTGTCAGGAGTTCAGTCCAGAGCACCCTGCAAGCATCAGCCTTGGTCGGATCCAGGAAGAATGGAAGATGCTGAGGAAAGGGCAAAAGATGACAGGAGTTTGATTTTTTACGCTAATCCAAAACAAATTTGATAGAAGAGCAAGGAACAACAGACAAGGCTGATCTGTCTTGAGAACCTGTTTCTATCAGAAAAGAGCCCAGGGGAATCACACTGAAATGAACGGTGAGTGTCAGAACTCAAAACAAACAGTTCAAGAGATAATGGTCATTATGACGCTCCTCACTTGAGGTCAGTGTGTGTTCTCAAACCATTCAAATGCACTTCCCTCCCCATATCTCCCACCGATCACTGCAGGGTTGTTCCCAACGGTATAATCTCATCGTTTTCTCCAGTCCCGTTTGAAGTTACTCCAGCTGGGGCTTCTGTGTGCTTACAGTTTTTATCACTCAGGTTCAGAATGGAATCATCCAGACATCCAAATGGATGCAACATTTACATAGGCAACAAGGACTAGGTAAAACAGAAATACAGGGTCAGCATTAATGTGCGTTAGCAACGCTGGTGGGGAACCCAGGGCTGGAATAACAGGGGTTCTGCAGTTCAGAGCTAAAGTGCAATAAGGGAGCAAGGGGAAGAAGAGGCTTACATCATAATGCCGCCCAGACTGTTCTTGCTTTTAACCAGGACTAACTGTCCCGCACCTACAAGAGCAGGCAAAGGTCCCCCAACGTTTTGTTTAAAACGATGGGAAAGAAAAGAAAGAGTACGCACTTATCTGCAGCCAGCTTAAACTGCGGTAGTGACTATTTGGGAATAACAGCAGAAGGTTTATACACAAAGGGAAACTCCAGCACCTCCACCAGGATCCTCAAATCAATAGACAATCTCCAGCTCTCTCAAGTGCTGCAAAGAGCAGAAGACACAAGAGACCAAAAGAACCTGTGATCAGACATGCATGCCTGTAATGACACACATGCAGCTGCATGCTTGTACATGGGAGTAAACACTCATGTACACCCCAACACTCACACATCACTTTAAGTGTTCTCTTTGTATGGCCCAACCCCTAAAGACCTTACTCAAGCAAAATACTCTTCCAAGTCATTAGGAGTTTTTCTGCAGGATATGGCCCTATATTCTGTCTTAAAGAAATTCTACACTACAAAATTAAGTCGACCTAAGTTTTGTCGACGTACAGCCACTGCAGTAATTAAATCGCTTTTGCACGTCTGCACTACGCTCCTTGTTGGCGGCGTGCATCCGCACTAAGAGCGCTTGCACTGATTTAACTGTCAGTGTGAGGCATTGTGAGATGGCTTCTGAAAGGCAGCAGCAGGTGATGTAAGCAATGCAGTGTCTACACTGACACTGTGTCGACTTAACTACATGAACTTAAGTGCTACGCCTCTCCCAGAGGTGGAGTTATTAAGTCGGTGTAGTGGGCGAGTTCCATCGGTGGGAGCTACCTTTTAGTGTAGACGATACCGAGTTAGGTCGATGTAAGCTGCCTTATGGACCTAACTCTGTAGTGTATGCCAGGCCAGAGTGACATTTGACTTACCAGCCTCCAAGCAGCAGAGAGAGAGACTCCAACAGCTGCTGCCCCTGGAAAACCAGCGTCTCTCCAAAGGCAGTGCAGGCATTCTGCAGCTGTCAAGGGCTGGATGAAAACAGTCCCTTCCTAGTCTCAACTGAGGACTTCCTTAATCAGGCCAAGCTATTAATTTTACCTGGAGGAGTAAGGACTTCAGGATTCGACTACAGAAGAGAAGCATCCTAGAGGCCAGATAGCAAAGACCCATTAGAAGAGAGTCCACTCCACTATCAAGGACAGATATAACCCAGCCACCCTATCCCCCTTGATGCTCTGATTGAGTTTGGATTGGACATTACACCACAAATAAATTTGATATTGACCAGAAAGAAAACGTGAACACAAAAAGGTGAAATAACGAAACCCAAAAGAAGCCAGACTAGCATATAAGTGAACAGGCTATTTGTTTCTTTGCAAGTGGACCATCATGTCTTCCAGTTTCCTCTTGCCATGATTCACAGTTCTGCAACTTGGATAATATTCTGGAAGCAGAGGATGCACCAAATTAAGGTACTAGTGGATGACGCACAATAATGATTCTCCATGGTGGGTGAATCCCCTCTGAATCCCTCTCCTCCTCCTTCCAGAGCCCAAACTTAGCAGCTTTTCACAGGATACATTTCTTTATCCAGGCTGATTGGTTATAAATGCTGGAACCCCTAGAACAAAACAGCCTTTTGAAGGACAATCATGGATCTCTGGAAGTTCCCTGTTCCTTCCTGATAGGAAGGTGTTTGGCCGTCACTAATTGCTTCAGAGAGCACCACAGTAGTGGGTTTCTCTATATTAGAAACATGGAATCCTAGTTATTATTTCAGAGAGGTGTGAGCTACAAACTTTGGCCTTATTCAGATCCAGGATTTTAGTGCAGTCCGCAGGTAAGCTTCAGATTCTAAACTTCTCCCAAAACTGAAATTTTAGGCCAAATTGGGATTAGCAGTTTTTATTTTGGGCTCCACTGTTACTACACAACTATTTTGGAGCTGTTTTTACTGTATATGCAGCCAGAGCAGATGGTGGAATTACCAATAGCCTCACAAGGAGCCTGGTTCTCATGTAATTCTCCTTCCAACATTATAGACCCAAGGGATGTGGCTAGTTCTAATGAAACTGGGAACCTTTGGGAGCTTCTCCAAACTGAGCCTCCAACCCTTTCTAGTTTCGCCCTCTATTCCCAGCCCCTTGGAAGCGCCACAAGGCCAATGTCCAGCCTGTTCGCTCCACTGCACAGAAATGTCATCGTGCGGAGAGTCATTCGGCAGCACCTGCCAGAGATGACTGTGTGTTTCATAACAGTCCATTAGTGCAAGGCTCTTAATGAAAATGAAAGCTGTTAATGAAGCCAAAAGGCAGCAGCAGCCTCTAGTCTGGGGAGGGCAATTAAGCAAAAAGGGAGGGGGAAATTGGGGAATAAAATTAACACATAGATAAAGAAAAAGGCGACCTGGTGGTGCATTAGCAATAATGTAGTTATGACAAACCATCCAGCATCATTTAAAAAAACATTTTGTTTGCCTTTAGTGGGCTATTTTCATATCTCTGGCTGATGCAAGAGCAGCTCTTTGCTCCCTCCACAACACAGACAACACAACACTGACAGGATATCAGTGCTAAGGAGATGAGGTCCCTCTGGAAAACAAGGATCCAAAGCATGGTGCATCAGAGCTATTAAAGATTAAAGAGACCTAACAGGTCCCCAACTAGCCCCATGCCCTCCCCATTGGGCATAAGTGCAGGGCTTCTTCAAATACTTTTTCTAATCCAGTTGTCAAGAACTCGAGCAATTTGGTGTCTCACTCTTCTCTTGGGAAGCTACTCTACAGTCTAATGCCATTGCTCCCATTGCTAAGAAGTTAATTCTTGATATTAGGCCTAAAATTTCCTTTCCTTAATTCCATTACATCATTTGTAGTTAATTCTCCTGAGATCACCTTAAACAATACTTTTGTCTCCATGGGGCCTATGTACATCAGGTACTTGGAGAAGGATTTCATATCACTCCTTGCTCCTTAAATCAGCATTTAGCTCAGCTAGTCATAGTACTTTTTCTTTTTCCTTCTAATTAATCCCTCTGTTTCCTTAATCATTAGAACCTTCTCAAAACTCTCTCAGATTTGTTGCTATATCTCCAACACAGAGATGCTCAGGACCCTTAACACATCAAGTTAAGTGCAGTTCACCAGAGCCAGCTAGAGATGAATCATCCCCTTGCTGCTCCGTGATGACAGAGGCACCCCAATATCACACTGGCTGTTTTGGCCACCATATCCCATTGCAAGCTCCTGTCTAATTTTCTGGTCACTATCAACCCTCGAGCTGTGTTCATTTACATCAGAGCTGATTGTTCTGTCCATGCTGGACTTAGCAATTGTTCCCCCTTTAGTATAATGCACACCTTTAATTGCTATGCCATTTATGCCCCTCTTCATGATCACTAATGAAGGGGCTAAATAGACCTGGATCTAACAGAGTCTTATTTCACCCCACTACACAGCTTCCCCAGTACACAACACTGCTGTTTATTATTACCCGTGGTTATTGCCTTTGAGACAGTTTTCACTACAGAAGATTCTTCATATTTAAGCCAAATTTGAATTAGTTTTCAAATAAGATTGTCTGGGGCACTATGTCAAACACTTCACTGAAGTCTCGATATATTACAGCTACTGCCTTCCTTCCATCCACTAATTTTTGTAATTTAATCTAAAAAGCAATCAAGTTTCTCTAGCATGATTTTTATTTATAAAGTCTCTCTGTTTATTACTCATGGTTCTGCTATCTTATGTGGTTACAATTTTTTCCCCTCTTACTATTACTTCCATTATTTTACTAGGGGTTGAAAAAACTAAGAAAGTTTGAAATGATACTCTTAATCCAAAAAAGTGGTTGGTTAAGGGCTCAGATTTAACTCTATATGGGTCTATTATAATGCTGTTGTGGTTTTTACTCGGCTGTGTAAGAAGAGAAGCACAGATCGCAACCAGAGAAACAAACTGTACTACACCTAGCCACCACAACTGTCACACAAGATCAGGAAGGCATGATGGTCCCAGGACAGTGGGTTTGGCTGATTTTTATTTAATTATGTATTTTTAACATAATGTTTCAGATCCATTAACTTGTACACATCGCAGCCTAGAGCACCACCAAATCTCTTTGTTATCTTCCCCTTTTTTCTTCCCACTTGTTGCATCTTGACAGCTCTCTGGGCACAGACTTTCTCTTCCCATGTGTGTGCCCAGCACACTGTGCCCTTTATAATGATTGGGGACTTTTGACATTAGCACAATGTACATAATATTGGAAGAGAAAAAATCCTGACTAGCCCCAGCTGGAAAGGGTGCCCAGTGGCTGGTGAGTCACTGTCTGGAGTTTAAGGAAATGGGGACTATAGCTATCAAAGAAAGAACACAAAACTCTGTCTTTGATCCTTCAGGAGCCTCTTCCAGCAGGTTTGTGACTAAATGCGATAAGAGACCTCCTACTCCCCTGACATGCCAGCCAATCCAGAGTCCAGGGTCCTGGGAGTTCCCACAATGAATGACTGCCGTTCCCAGCCCCTCTGAATAGAGCAAAGCATCCATTCCCAGCCTTTTTTTTGCTTTGTCCCTGTTCAGATATATATTTCTAAACGTTTCCAGCTGCAGCAATAACACCAACAACAGAAAGCTCTGCCGGCTGGCAAGGTGGCTAGTTGTGTAATCTCGCTTCTGCTTCTGCACTGTACCCCTGGGAAGCCTGAAGACCTACAATTTAACCTTTTTATGTGCGGATTGAATAACTAGCTCCATTTACAGCAGTTTCTGTGGCATCCCAAAAGGCACCAGCTAAACACCTGAACCCAGGCAATCACCCACCTGTAACAAGAGCTTTGCCATGTAATAAATACACAGCCCAGTAACAAGACAGATAATCTCGTAATAAGAGACGCTTGACTCAGTCTTGTTCTTCCAGTGTTTTTCCCTCCTTCTCTACACCACTATGATGAAGTAAAATCTCCACATACCATGAAAGTTAACCACATCACTTCCATATCATTGGCTATACTTGTTTCTAAATTTGTATCTGATCCCCCTAACACATACAGTTGAGAACAAATGCAGTCCAATGGTTATGAGTAGTAAAGGAGAATCAGAACTCCTGAGCTCTATCCCTGCTTCTACCAGCAGCTCATTGTATGCCTGTGAGCAAACCAGTATCACAGAGAGGATAAAAATCAACGATTTAAAAAATAAAAATCAGAATTTAAATTAGATTATTTTAAATTTAAAATTAAAATATTTTTATTTTTTAAAATAAACCTATTTAAAATTAAATTTGAAATGATGACAACTTATATTACAGTCTAAACGTCCTATAATCTATTACAATTATTTAAATTAAATAAAAAAATAATATTAAAGTGGTATGTTTTTGCTGCCAAAGTTTTAAAGAAAATCAGACTACTGAACTGGTAGAAGTCACTGGCTCAGCGATGCTAAAGTGGCTAAAGTGCTAAACCAGCTTTTCACAGCAATAGCCTTTTCTGTGGGTGAAGAGAGAATATTTTCTTCATTTCCACTAATTCAGTTCAATGATTAAATTAATTCAAAATTACAAAACTGAATGGGAGTTAAAAGAAAGACTCTGAGTGAAAATATATGTTATGCTATATAACTGCATAAATAAATGCGTATCCTCACGGCTAGTAAAAAGAAGTATGAAATTTAGTGTAAAGGCTATTTTAGTTTGCAAATCAACATTTGTAATGGTTACCAACCAATGACAATCGACTTTTCTTTAGGAAAATAACTAAAAAGTACAAATGCAAAAATGATTAAAATTGCTTGTTTAAATCAAGGTTTTCTGCATGCTGAATTAAATCGTGATTAAAATCAGTTATTTAAATTGTTTTGATTTAAATCAAGCCACCCTGGTTTCTCAGTATCCCCTCCTGTTAATAATAATTCTGCTCCTAAGGACTGGGGAAACATCCCCTATCCAGCTCTGCCAAAGCCTGTCATTTCTGACCTCCTGCCACTCTGCTTTTCCAGTCCTGGTCCCACACAAATCTCTGGTAGCTGCAGGTCACAACTGAGGTGCAATGGCACAGTTTTCCAGTGTCAGGAGTGGAATAAAAGGGGTTGCCATAAGTCAAGATGCAGATGCCTGTCTGAGATGAGTGGTGTTCAACAGTGATTAGTAGGGGATGTCACAGCAGGTCAAAATCAAGATGTGTAGGGCAGTGCTTTTTGAAAACTTCAAACTGGGTACAGCAGGGCATGCTGGCTCTCAGAATCTAGGCACTCTGGTAGAGTGAAGAAAGGAGACATTTTTAAAAATCACACTGGGAGAACATGGCAAAGACATTTGGGGGGAAAAAAAAGAAGGATATTTACTGCAAGTCATTTGATTAAAAACACACTTGAGACTAAATAGGCCTCCTTGCACAGCTATCTATCAATTCAAATACAAATAAAGTGACAGAAACCAATGCACTGAGATTGAAGTCAGAACCTCAACAGAAGTAATTATCACTTGACAAAAGTTAGAGCAGAGGCCCAGACCATTATTATGGGACTCCAGTACCATGGTATTGAAACTACTGAAAAGCACATCTGTTACTGATGCAACATAAAATTCTACAAGGCCACAGAAGCCAGAATTCTTACCGTGGAATCTTCTGCCCTGTTTCCAAAGGAGTTTGAGCTGTGGCAGAATATCGTCCCTCCTACCTCACAGAGGGGAAACTGCATTACAGGGGGAAGGGATTAGCTATAGGCAAATAAGTGAAGGGCAAAGGCAGATAATAAAGGTCACAGACAAAAACTGTCAACCAACAATTCCACCCAAAGTCTCCATTTAAAGTCAATAGGCCAAATCCATAGTCTTTAATCTTATGTTATCTCAGCCAAATTTTCTGGAGCAAAGGGAAGTTCACCTTGCTGGGAGATGGGATGGGAGAATATGGAGTGGGGGAAAAGATCACTGTGCCACATCTATTTTGTATGTTAAGAGAGAACTCCATTCTCCAGGGCTGTCAATCTGGCACCTTTCACGACTATGAAATTCACTCAGTTAAAAATAAACTGTCCAGAGGACAAAAATGAGGAAGCCCGTTTGTGATTCTCATTTGCAAAGCACAGAACGCTGTGTCCCAGCAAGGAACACCCTAACTCTTTTGGTATGTCCCTGCTATGCACACATAAAGCAGTACTGAGTTTAGAGAGCAAAATGGATGCCAACATTCCCATCCAGCAGAGGGAGAAACAGACAGAACTCACCCACCACTAACAGCTTCTGACTATACCCTTGAGTGAGACCACAGTGAGGGCCTGGACAATAAGAATGCTTTCCCCTCTACCTAGCACCTTCCATCTGAGGACCTTAATGCACTTCCAGATCTGTTAATTTAGCCTCACACAGCACCCCTGGAAGGTACGTAATTAATTATATTTCCTAGAACTGGAAGGAACCTTGAAAGGTCATCGAGTCCAGCCCCCTGCCTTCACTAGCAGGACCAAGTACTGATTTTGCCCTAGATCCCTAAGTGGCCCCCTCAAGGATTGAACTCACAACCCTGGGTTTAGCAGGCCAATGCTCAAACCACTGAGCTATCCCTCCCCCCCGATATATAAGTATCTTACCTCCATTTTACATAAGGAGAAACTGAGGTACAGCCAGGTGAAGGAACTTGCCCAAATACACACCGGAAAATCTGCAGCAGAGCCAAGATGAAAACTTGGGTCTCTTGATCCTGTGCCTTACCCACAAGATCACCCTTCTTTCCACACCATGAGCTCATGTCAAATTCACAGTACCACACAAGGGTGTTTCTCCTCTCCCTCTAGAGGCCCAAACGCTGAGCTGGCTTTCCCTCTTTTTTTCTCTTTGCTCATGGGGGCGGGGGTCTTATTCTAATCCCGATGCAATTCTCGCTGCTCTTTCTTAATCCTTCCACCTGTGAGATAATTGCCAGCATTCTGAAAAGAACTCAATACTAATCATAGACTTGCATACAAAGAGACAAAGAGCCAGATAAAACGGAAGAAAGGAAATCACAGGGCCTGAATTAACCAAGCACATATGCATCAATTCCTGAAGCTCCGCTAAACCAGCCTCTCTCACAATGGATAAAAGGCTCAATCCCGGGAAGGGGGGGGGGGACTAAGAAAAGCCACTTCTATAAAAGATGGGCTTAACCTTCTCCTGTGCACATTGTGGGATGAGATAATATAAAAATCAAAGAATTCAAAATGAGCTATCATTAGTAATACTTAACTGCTTATGATTCAGCCATAAATAATACCTGGGGATAGCTACTCTTTTCACCCTATCACTCTATCCAAAGGGCCAGTGCTCACAGCAGCCTCATCTCTCAATGCTCTGATCAAGTCACCCCCCGCTGCATGTCTCTTACATAACAGATTCAGACTCCTGACCATCAAGAATCTAAGTAATCTCACCCCTTACATCTCCACTCTCATTTCCCCCTTCTCCTGATCCCTTCTTTCAACTCTGTATCCTTTTTCCATTCTTGACTTCACACCTTAATTCATGCTGCCCCTAAACTTGGAAAACTTTCCCACTTCCCATCAAACAAGTATCCCCTCTCACCCCACCTGCAAACCCCTCCTTAAAACTCACATCTTCCAAGAGGAACCCTTCCTTTGTCTCCTTGCACTCACCAATATTCTCCCTGCAACCTCCTTCAACTGAACAGTCGTGCTGTCTGTCTTATCTTGCTATGTCTCGTCTATCCTGTATAGCAAGCTGTTCATTGCAGAGAGTGCATCTTATTCTCTTTGTAAAGTTCTGTGGCAATTTATGGCACTGTGTAAAGAATTATTAATAAATAATTCCACATTCCTTTCAGGAATTCCACTTAGCAGCTGGAAGCTAACCAGGAATTTCCCTTTCAGAGCAAGTATAGGATAAATCTAGGCGATTCAGTAGTTTAAAAGACATAGTATTCTAATAGCTAGAGCAGGGACCTGGGTGTCAGTACTCCTGGGTTCCATTTCCCACTCTCCCACTAACTCACTCCATCTCTCTATACCTCAGCTTCTCTAGGAAATAACCAAGGAGAATAAATACTTCACCCCTTTGCTGGATGTGTATGATGATGATTGATAATGCTTCATGCTTATTATTTGCTGCCTTTCGGACACTTTAAAAATACCAACTAACTAATCCCCACAATTCCCCCCTGTGTAGTGGGTCAAGATTATTTTTCCCACTTTACAGAAGGGGAAACGGAGACACAGACTCACCCACAGGATCTCACAGGAAGTCAGTAGCAGAGCCAGGAATACAACCTATATCTTCTGATTCTGAGGCCTCTGCTTTAAATATTAGACTATCTACATTTACGTGTAGGTATTTCTAAGGCACTCATCCATATAGTATCTTGATGTAGTGTCAAAGCAAATTGCTACAGGCTCCATTCCTGAAGCAAGCAATGAGCTGAATGAAATTCTCTCGCTCTTTTTTCTCTTTTTGGGTGTGTGTGGGGGGAGGGGGGGGGAGCTTGAGGAACATTTTAACAGAGAAACTGTAACTGTTCACGAGAAAGGCTGAATAGTGGCCTCTCAGCTCTTAAAACAAACTGCTGAGAAATGACCAATTGGAATGCCAACAAATGGAGCTGTAATGAGCTCATCTCCGGAAAGAACAGAATCAGTCTCTATCAGCTAAACACGCCAAACAAGGAAACTTGTAAAAGGGATTCCAGCTCCTGAATCAGTCAGACAAGGGAAAGAGACAGAGAGAAAAGTGAGGCCTGAAATGTATTTCTTTTCAGTTATTTCTGGAAGGGGAGACAAAAAGGTGGGGGAGGGGAGGTGCATTGGAAAGCTGACAAAAATCATTATTCTCTATAAATTGCTTTGACATTGTATAGGCAGTGACCTTCACAGCACTACCAGTTTAATGGCATTTACTTCAACAGTAGCTGATTTCACTATTAAACACGGATGCACAGCACAAGATTATACAACTAAATCACTCTTGTAAATATTTAATATCATTGCCTTTCTTTTTTTCCCTTTTAACAAATCACTATCAAAGGCAGAGCACACAGTAGAAAACATTTATTTATTCTATCCTGGAAAAAGCTTAGTGCTCATGCATTTTATCTATCTAGTTCTCCAAATGACTTTGACACTTGAAAGCCCTTGTGATCAAAACAGTCTGAAGGAAGGCAATTTTGCAACCATTTAAGAACTGATTTCATGCACTGATCAACATCTACCAAACTTGCCTGACAGAACAGCATAAAGTTTAACCCAGTAGATGGATAGCAAATACCTGAAGGAGAAAATTAGTAAGAAAGCTACACTGGTTTAAATAAAAGTCATCATAGAAGACAGAAAGAAAGAGAATCAAATATAATTCTTCCCCAGAATTTTTTAAATCATTATTTAGGAAGAGAAAAGGAAAACACCAATGTAAAAACGGAATCCCATATATGTAGCCCATAGCCAGTACAATAATGAATATATGTGCACAACAAAATATATTCATTGTTATGAATATTCAACACAGAACAGCATGAAATAAACTGTCCAGAGGTTTTTTTGTTATGTTTTATTAAATATACAGTTAACTGATACCACAATACAAGTATAAAAATGCAGCAAGACAAAGTTACTAATGAGGCACACGTAACTATATCTGGCAATACAAAACTTACCGAGAAACTGAAAAGCTAAGCCTGGAATAGGGTATTTTGGGGGAGGCAGGTCATTTTTAAAGACATCCATGCTTATGATTCATATATTCAGATTTTTCCAGCATCAGAAAGAATCTTTCTAGTGCTGTGGCATAGAAAGTCTGTCATGCCACAGTAACAATGATGATTTATTCAAACTGTCTATAATCAATGCACGAAACTGCTCAGTGTAAAAATATTCAGAGATACTGATAACTAAATAAATGTATTTTTAAGCAATTTACCCCTATAGAAGAAAGGAAGGTAAGTTAACAGCTATTTAGTAATAGAACATATATTTGATAAAGAAAATTCCAGGGAGTTCCAAATTCTGGAAAAACACAAAGAAATTGGAATCCGGACGCTTAAGAGATAGATTCTGATAGCCTTACTTATGTTGGATAGTGACTCACTCCACAATAGTCCCATTAACTTCAATGGGACTATTATGGAGTAAGGTAATATCCTCTAACAGTAAGGTTATCCGAATCTGGCCCTAAAGGACATGATAAAAGTGTTAGGCTAGTTGAACTTGCAGGACTTGCAAGGAGCTGTCCAGGCTCATGTAACCAGAACTCACAGAAAATAGAAGAAGCTCTCCAAAGTTCTGAAATGCAAACTCTAAGGACTGCCATGAGCTGTCCAGGGTTCTACAATTTACACTGACAATCGCTTTATCACAGAGCTAGCCAAGGTTCTGTAATCTGCGTTTCATGATCTAGCAAAGTGCTGTCCAGGTTTCCAATCCTAACTCACAAGGCAAGCCAAATGGTATATGAAGTTCTTTTATCTACAGTCACCAATCTGGAAAATGACTGTTCACAGTTTGATTCCCAACATCTTAGGATGAATCAAGAATTATTCATAGATCCAGCCCAGAAACACACATTAAAAAGACAAAGGCTCTTCAGTTGTATGCAGTGATGTTGTAGCCCTGTTGGTCCCAGGATATTAGAGAGACAAGGTGGGAGAGATAATACTTTTATTGCACCAACTTCTGTTGGTGAGAGAGACAAACTTTCGAGCTTACACAGAGCTCTTCTTCAGGTCTGGGAAATGTACTCAGCATGCCATAGTTAAATACAGGGTGGAACAGACTGTTTAGCATAAGTAGTTAACACATATTTCAAGGGACCATTCAAGATGAAGAGGCTCATTAACACCTCTCCAATCATAAGGAGGGAAAGTTGAAGGTGTTGTGCATGTTTCTTTTGAGGATGAGGACAGAGAGGGGAGATGTCGAGACAAATTTTCTCCCACAGGTGATACAGTGTGTTTGTCTTTTATCATTTTTCTGTGATTTCATTTGAGCATGTCTCGTTTCATCCACATAGATGATATTGGGACATTTAGTGCACTGGATGAGCTATATCATGTTGTGATAGCCATGTGTCAGACCCATGAATCTTGAAAGGTGTGTTAATCATCCTAGCAGTAGAGATATGAGTAGAGGTTTAGCATCTGTTGTTCTGGCAGGGACTGGTGCTGCGTTCAGTTGGTAGGTCCTGGTCTGTGGGCGGCTTGCTTCTGATGAGTTTGGAGAGGTTGCGGGGCTGCTTGAAGGCCAGAAGAGGGGGTTCAGGAAAGATTTATTTCAGGATGTGGTCCCCATTGAGCATGGCTTGTAATTGTTTAATGCTACCCCATATGGTTCCAGTGTGGGGTGGTAGGTGACAACTACAAGTGTGCAGTCAGAGGAGTTTTTATTTCTGTACTGAAGTAGGTTCTCTCAGGGTATTTGGGTGGCCCATTCCATGATGCGATCTACTTCTCTGGTGGAGTGTCCTTATTTGGTGAAGATGGTTAAGGTGCATATCCTGGACTTTTTCCAGTCAATGTGGACTCCAGGGTCTATACCCCCAGAGTACAAGAATGCATCCCATCATCCACTTGTACAAGTCAAAAGGTAACAGACAACAACAACTGCAACAACTATCGGGGCATCTCCTTGTTGTCAATACCCAGAAAAATTCTCACCAGAATTCTGCTGAATCGCCTTGTGCAACACATTGAACAAGGGCTCTTGCTTGAGAGTCAGCGTGGCTTCAGGAAAGGAGTCAGGACTATAGAAATGGGGTTTGCAGCTCGTCAACTTCAGGAGAAATGCCAGGAACAGAACTCCAACCTGTACATGACTTTCATTGACCTGACAAAAGCATTTGATACAGTCAGTCAGGAGGGTCTTTGGAAGATCATGGCAAAATTTGATTGCCCAGAGAAATTCATCACAATGGTTTTGCAATTCCATGATGGCATTCTCGCTCACATTGTGGACAACGGTGAGTCATCTGAACCATTCCTAGTCACCAATGGAGTCAAGCGGGGCTGTGTGTTGGCTCCAACTGTCTTCAGTATGATGTTCTCTGCCATACTTACAGATGCTTTATGTGACTGTGACACTGGGATTGGCATCAGATACCGGACTGATGGCAAGCTCTTCAATTTGAGGCGACTACAGGCAAAGACAAAGGTACAGGAAGTGACTGTTCATGACCTGCTGTTTGCTGATGACTGTTCCGTGAATGCCAAATCTGAGTCTGACATGCAGCGGAGTATGGACTATTTCTCTTCAGCTTGTGACAACTTTGGTCTCACAATCAACATCAAGAAGACAGAAGTGATGTACCATCATGCACTAGAAAAGCCTTATATACAGCCTACTATCACAGTGAATGGCCAAACCCTCCAGGCAGTACACTGTCATGTGCAGTTCACAACAATGATGAAATCAACACTAGAATTGCCAAAACAAGTGTGGCCTTTGGCAGACTACGTGCAATTGTGTGGGAGCGTAGAGGCAATAGTCAACAAACAAATCTGAAAGTCTACAAAGCCATTGGGTTGCCAACTCTGAGGTGTGCATGCGAAACCTGGACAGTGTACAGACACCATATTATGAAGCTGAATGACTTTCACATGGGCTGTCTGAGGAAACTGATGAGGATAAGATGGCAAGACAAGGTTCCAGAGGCTATGTCTACACTGTGCACCTTACAACAACTCAGCTGTGCTGCTGCAGCCGTGCTGCTGTAAGGTACGCAGTGTAGCCACTCTTTGTCGCCGGGAGAGAGTTCTCCCACGACAAAATAAAACCACCCCCAACAAGGGGCGGTAACTTGGCTGATGGAAGAGCAGACCCCGCTGATGAAGCGCTGTCCAAGCTGGTGCTTTTCGTCATTAAAACTTTTGTCATTTGGGGGTGGGGGTGTCTGTTTTTTCACACCCCTGAGCAACAAAAGTTTTAATGTCAAAAGTGCCAGTGTAGACAAAGCCAGATACTGAGGTTTTCACGTGGGCAGGCATTCCAAGCATCCATACTCTGTTGATGAAATCACATGAGATGGGCAGGCCATGTCACCAGAATGCCAGATGAGTGACTGCCAAAGATGATCTTTTATGGTCAGCTAAAAGAGGGGAAACACTCTCATGGAAGCCAGAAGAAACGTTTCAAAGACTCCCTCAAATTATCCTTGAGGCATTTCAACACTGACTCAATGAAGATCTTGCTCATGATCGTTCTACCAGGTGAAGTTTCACCCATACTGGAGCTACAGTCTATGAGCAGAGGAGAACTGCTGAGGTAGAGCAGAAGTGCCAGCAGTGTAAATCTCACAGCAGCAGCATGTCCGCTGTTAATCAAGTAAATCACAGGGGCATCTCTCATTCAGTGTGCCACAGACAGTTCAAAGCTCAAATTGGCCTGATCAGCCACTCACATGTTGACAGAAACCAAACCAATCAGTGATGTCATGGTTATCTTCGAACTCATAGGATGAACAACAACATATCCTGGACGTTCTCTTTGGAATATATTCAGTGGTATTGGAGTACCTGGCTGTAGATAACAGATTTCTTGGTGTGTCTGGGGTGGTTACTGAATCTATAAAGACAGGTGTGGTGATTTATGGGTTTACTCTATATAGTTGTTTATAAGGTTCCATTGCTGAAGCTGATCATGGTGTCCAGGAACTTGATGGTAGTGTGGGAGTGTTCTGGAGAGAGTTTAATGGGCATGTGGTGGTTGTTGAAGTTGTAGCAGAAATCTATGAGGGAGTTTAGGTCATCTGTCCAGAGGATGAAAATATCAACTGTGACAAAGTTCCTCCTCTATCTTGGTGGGTCCTGCGCTTATTGGCGGATTTTCTTGCCTCAGAGATTCACCATGTGGGTTGGGGAACAGCCCAGAGACCTTCCCCTCTGGAAGAACCCACAGTCCAGGTCAATTGGGAGGTTTGGGGGGAACCCGGGCCTGCCCTCTACTCCGAGTTCCAGCCCAGGGCCCTGTGGACTGCAGCGGTCTATAGTGCCTCCTGTAACAGCTGTATGACAGCTACAACTCCCTGGGCTACTTCCCCATGGCCTCCTCCAAACACCTTCCTTAGTCTCACCACAGGACCTTCCTCCTGGTGTCTGATAACGCTTGTGCTCCTCAGTTCTCCAGCACCACACCCTCTCACTCTCAGCTCCTTACGCCTCTTGCTCCCAGCTCCTCACACTCGCACCACAAACTGAAGTGAGCTTCTTTTTTAAAACCCAGGTGCCCTGATTAGCCTGCCTTAATTGATTCTAGCAGCTTCTTCTTAATTGGCTCCAGGTGTCCTAATTAGCCTGCCTGCCTTAACTGGTTCTAGCAGGTTCCTGATTACTCTAGTGCAGCCCCTTCTCTGGTCACTCAGGGAACAGAAAACTACTCATCCAGTGACCAGTGTATTTGCCCTCTACCAGACTCCTGTACCCCACTGGTCTGGGTCTGTCACACAACGTATGTCAGTTACATCATTAGTGTCATGGTGCATTTGTCCAGAAATTCTTCTTCAAGGTGGCCCATGAAGAGGTTGGCATATTGGGGAGCCATCCTAGTACCCATGGCTGTTCCCATGCTTTGGCGAAGCGCTGTTGAATGAAAAATTGTTATGGGTGAGGTTGAAATGGATGGTTTGGGCAGTGCATTTGGGGTGTATATCTGAGGGTTGTCCTTTATCTTCTAAACATTTGAGGCAGGCAGTGATGCTGTCTTTGTGAGGGATGTTGGTTACAGGGAGGTGACATCCATGGTGGCAAGGACAGTATTCTGAGGGAGGTTGTTAATGTTGAGGCGTGTCTGGAGTAAGTCAATTCGGTCCTGAAGGAAGCTGGCCTTTAGTGGGTGAAACAAGACAATCACTACACTCTCGAATGAATTCACGCAGAAAGATGGTAAGCACCATATCAACTGTGGGTGAACACTTTTCACAAAAAGCAACAGAGGGTCCTGTGGCACCTTTAAGACTAACAGAAGTATTGGGAGCATAAGCTTTCATGGGTAAGAACCTCACTTCTTCAGATGCAAGTGTTCACAAAGTGATCACTCTGTATCTGACCTCTCAATCTTCATCCTCAAAGGAAACATGCATAACACTTTCAAAAGAGGAGTCTGGGAGCTTAAATTCATAACTTTGCTAGATACTAAAAATCATGGACTGAATATAGACATTAGATTTATGGTTTATTGCAACAATCTATAACACACTTAACCCATCCCCCAGCTTTTTTTCCCTTTCCTCCCTATGACTGGAGAAGTGTTAATGAACCACTTCACCTTGAATGGGCACTTGATATATGTGTTAAATACCTATGCTAAACAATTTGTTCCACCTTGTATTTAGCTATGACACTCTGAGTACCTTTCCCAGGCCTGAAGAAAAGCTCTGTGTAAGCTTGAGAGGTTGTCTCTCTCTCCAACAAAGTTGGTCCAGTAACTTGTCTCTGGGTCACCTCCCTTGTCTCTAAAGGCTCTTCAGTGACATTTATTATAGCCAAGTTTTAATATTTCATGGCTTACATCAACTAACCCTGTACATAACAGAGTATTTTTTCTGATCTGAAGCAGTGATCAGCTCATTTAGAATGACCCTGGTCATTACTAAAACTATTCTTTAATGAAAATAACATGTACTTTAGAAAATAAATTCTAGTTGTAGATAACAATAGTTTCTTTAAAAACAGAGTTATCGTCACACTCAGATTCTACATTTTTCTTATCAACAACAATTTCTAATGATAAAAGGATTGTGTGATTTTATATCATACATTCAAATATATA
The DNA here is from genome assembly GCF_028017835.1 of Emys orbicularis. Classification (NCBI taxonomy): domain Eukaryota; kingdom Metazoa; phylum Chordata; order Testudines; family Emydidae; genus Emys; species Emys orbicularis. The sequence goes on from NC_088686.1 coordinate 41,568,461, forward strand.
AAAGCACAGCCACAAACAATTCCCCAGTCAAAACTGATATGGGGGTTTTCAGAGAAAAATGTCTTTAAACAACACAGACAGCGGTTGGTGTTAAAAAGTAAGCACTTAACACATACTACAGAGACTCTTCTTATTCTACATATAGGAGAGAAATGTGGCATCTCAGACACCACTGTGTGGTAACTTTTGGAAAATGCTGCTGACATTTTAATGGTAACAATTGTACACACAAATTCTCAAAGCACCAGTTCTATTTTGTGTTTGGAGCCTTACCCCAAGAAATTGTTTTAATACAATTGTTTCTTTTAAATATATTGCCATCTCTGACTTTAACAAGAGCAGGAATAAGAGCATAGTTTAGTGAGAATGATCCATATTTCCCCAGACCACTGTCCAACTAGAGCCCTATTCTTCACTGCATTAATCCAGTTTTGCATCAGTGTTACTCCATTGATTCAACAGCAGTCGCACCAATGTAAAAGGGGTATAATGCAAAGGAGACTATGGCTCCTAATAAAACTACCATGGCACCATGCATGTAAACAATGCATAGACAGCATCTCAAAGATCAGCATCTCAAAGAAAAGCCTACTGAAATAGACATTATGGTGCTTTATCCTGGAAGGTACAGAGCACCCACCCATGATGCTGAGTATCTTCAAATCCTTTTGACTTCAGTGGTTGTGGAGGGCACTCAGCACGTTGCAGAATCTGGCCCTTAGCCATTAAGAGTGAAAATAGTGGAGGGGGCTGGGTACTATTACACACTTACCAAAAGGATGACAATCTTTGCAATAATGATTCTACAACCATTTGTATAGCATATTATCAGCTAATCTCCAGTCACAATATTTACCATCAGGCAGAGCATTGCAAACAAGGCTGCTGTTTTTGAGTATTCATGACGGATGCATCAGATCCAGCTTACACAGTACATATTTTATCAACTGTTCAATGCTGTAATGTTATCACTCTCATCCATGAAAGGCCACAATGGGCCTTAAAGCAAGAAACCTGCATCTTTCATTGGGTTTCATATTTTGCAGGGCTGTCTGTTGTGTAAGACAAGGGGCCCATTTCAGTTTCTGATGACATTATCATCACTTTGTGCATTACCATAAAGCCCAGGAAATAAGCTATTACCCACCATCACTCCTCCCAAATGTTATCACAGAGAATCATGCATTCACAAAACTGCATTAACTGTCAGAATTAGAGTCCATTTAAACAGCAGCTGTTCCTTTATTCCTAAATACATTCTCAGTTCAAAACTTCATCCTGTACTGGCCTCTTTATTAATAGCACCTTTCAACAGATACAGAGAAATATCAGATATTTTTTTTAAAACCACAGAGATAAGTTCCCCTTCCCTGCTTTACTATGACCACACATGGAATATTAAAAGAAAATAAAATTTCAAAAATCCAATGGACACTTAATCATTAATGATTGTACGTTTACACTTTGCCTTTCATTCAACTCCAGCAATAATACTGAAGCAGTATCACTTTCTGTTTCTAGTCAGTTCCACTCTCAGGTTCTCATGCACTAGTCAATGTCTGTTTGGTTTATTAGGGCTTCCCACATTTAAGGGAAAGGTTTGATTTTATTTTAATCACTTTAAAAAAAATCAGAAAGCTAACACTAATTTAAAAAAAAAAAAGAATTTAAATACAAAAATTAAATTCAGGCTCTAACCTACCTGCCAGCTTCCCTTTCAATTCTAAAACTGTGTCCTTGCAAAGATAAAACATACATACTGTATTTACAAAGGAAAAACATTATTAACATTATTATCTTTTTTCTCCTCTCTGCTGCTTTGCATCTTTGTTACTGTCCACTGGGAAAACTCCATCCTGCAGGGAAAAAACACTTTAAAACATTAACTGAAAGGACTAAATATCTGCCAGGAAAAGGCACAGTGTCTCTTTAAAAGTCAACAGTAAATTAACTTGCCCAAAAGAGTGCAATAATTAGCAGTTAGTAGCTTATTAAAAGGATGGCAAAGGCCAAGCTGCCATCTGGGATCTCCAGTTTCTTGTGATTGTTATTATGTCAAGATGTGCAAGTTGCATTAGCTTTCATGTCACCACGCTTGCCCTTACTTTACATGTAAATTTTAATGAAAGATACAGCACTTTAAAAATCAGACGTCCATCAAAAGTGCTATTAGCCTGGCTTTTACAAAACATATGGCCTGTTTCTCTACCTTCGCATCTACACACCACTGAATGCCTTAAAAAAAAAAAAAAAAAAAAGCGCCTTTCAGTTGCTATCAATTAAATACTCTCTTTGTGCAGAGTGAAACCTGAGCCCCATCAAAAACAGCAGACTACAATACCACATAAGAGGACAATATTTTTGCTGCTGTTTACACACAATGCAACCACGATGTTTATAACTCTCAGAGGAATCATTCTTCTTAATGAAAATTAAAGCCAATCAAGAGTCAGCTGATTATTCACATATAAAAGATACAGGTTCAAAAAAGGAGAATGAGACAGTAAATAAGATATTTTAAATGATATATAAATTGCCAAACATTTAACACATTATTATATATTTTGCATGCACACACATGTAAATATATACACACATTTTCATATGCAAAAACCATGATTTTGTCTGGAGATTTCATACTGTAATAACTAATCTGTCTGCATTTAAAATGTATTGTTAAAATGTAGGAACACGTTTTGCAACATTTTTGCACAACCTTGGTCCTTTTTCGTTAGTCAAATTTAAAAAAAATTGATGAAAAATTTCAAAAGAATTCTGATATTCAGAAAATGTCTTCCACCTCTATAGGTAAACAAAAACAGGATAAATGTTTTGCGAAAAAAAATCTTTTTTTTCCCCTTCAGATTTTGAAATCTGGAAAATGTTGACCATTTCTAAATATATATAAAGGATTTTAGATACAAATTAAAAATAGTCTGTGATTGGGTAAAATAAGAAATCTGCAGCACTGGTTTTAATTATTTAAATGTGACTCACTGACAGGTAACTCCATGTTTAAAATGACCCAGTTCCAGCCTATTGTTTTTATGGATTGGACATTTACAAACCATAAAACAAAGTGTTTCACTTTTTTAAACAGTACCGCTAAAAGGAAGTAAATAAACAAAAATCAAAATCTTCCCAATAAACCAAGCAATTTATTTTTACTTTCTTTTAAAAGTGAGAAAAAAAATCACACAGATTTTCAAAAAATCAGAAGGAGGAGAGGTAAGGGGGAGGGGAACCCAGGAAATCCACATTCACTTTTAAAGCACAAACACATGTCAGACGTTTGACAGGACAAATCAACAGTTTAAGAAGCACAGACAAGGCTGCCAATGTAAATGTAATGGTGTCTTTTTTTCCCTGTCTTATATTAGATATTTATAGAGCATAAATGAGTTTCTCTTCATAATTAGTTACTGGCATTTCACTTAAACATTTGCATAAACCCTTGGCTACTCAGCTGAATTTACTCACATGATTCTTAAATCCTAGGGCAAAGAACGGGAGATGATTTTGCAAATCACTGGTTGAACTCCAGTAATTATTTACGTCAGAGGCCACAAAAGAAGGTCAAATTTTCTTCTTTGCCATCACCTCCCATTCAACACTATGACATGATGTTAGAAAAACAACCCTATCCCACCCAAAAAGAGTAAACACAATATTGGAAAGTCTGACAGATTTACTTGGATTAAGACTAGCCTGGGCTAGGAAGCTGACCAGACTTTTGACATGCTGAGGGCTACACAGGCAATTTACCAGGTGCCTTCAGGCCCTAGTAGTACACATTTGAAAACAAAACAAAACAAAACAAAACAAACTACACTAAAATAAGCCACATACAAGCTATGTGCTTATTCTTTCTTCCTCCTCCTTGATGGGAAGAAATTAGTCCATGTTTGAATTGGACAGCAATAAAAACCTGCAGCTGATCAGTTTTTCACCCTGACCTCACATTTATGGATGGGGGAAAAGGCAAGGAACACAGACAGTATTTTAGGACATTTAGGATTGGGGGTTGTATGTGGCACTATGGATACACTTTGAGCATTCTTCTGTTACAGGATAGCCTAGAAACCAGTTACTTTATCAGGTTTATACTTAATCTCCCTGTATTTTTGTATCTTTTCAATTCATTGGGTGAACTCTTGATCCATCCGAAATCAGTGAGAATGTTGCCACTGACTTCAATGGGGCCAGGATTCCACCCACTAGGTCAAATTCATTCCTGATGCAACTCCATGGAAACCAACGGCATCACACCAGGGATGAATTTGGCCCATTTCCTTTGGAGACCAATCTCAATAGAATCTTAAGCCAAACCAACAGTGACAATAAAAGGAAAAACACTGCAAGTATAAGGGGATTTATAGTGAAGGGTAGTGGTAAGGCCAATTATCGTGTGCTTAACCAAAGGCTTTCAAGAGAACAATTGATATAGAAGAATGTGACTAGACATCAACTCCAGCTCAAATTACAAATTACAGTTGAATATTTATGATTTATTTTTATATCATGTATATGTGTAAAAAGGGATAGGGAAATAAACACAACATAATTATTCTGTAATTCACATGTCCCTCCTCCATAAGAAAATACTGGCACCACAATCCAAGCCAAAATAAATAAAAATCTTACCCACCCTTCCTTGAATTTGATGATCATACATTTACTTTACCTCTATGAGCACCAGTTTTCTCTTCGATTTCAAGGGTCTGATATAATCACAAGCATTACACATCTACTCAACTTGTAGAACCTAAGGAGAAGAAAGTACATGGACGCCTTCCTGCCCTCCTCCTTTTTTGTATGCTGTATTGTTGTAGCCATGGGGGTCCCAGGATATTAGAGAAACAAGGTAATATCTTTTATTTGACCAACTCCCATCAGTGAGAGACAAGGTTTTGAGCTTACACAGAGCTCTTCTTCAGAACCTAGAGAAGAGCTATATGTAAGCTCAAAAGCTTGGATCAACAGAAGTTGGTCCAATAAAACATACTACCTCCCCCACTTTGTCTCATCTCCTTTTTTGTCTGCTAATACCACTAACTCCTAAAAATACCCAGATGTGATCTTCAGCTTTCCATGAATGCACTGGGGAAAAAGTCCTGCAGCCTTTGAAAGCAAGAGATGAAGAAGAAACATTTTACTGCAGGAGGACCCATAAATGCAAGATGTGGGATTCACTGGTGGTTACCCCCAATGACAAACACAGAGTCATGAATTGAATACATTTTTTGAAGATGATTTACAAATTCAGATAACGCATAAGGCCTCAACTGAAGTACTGTCCCCTGTTCTGGGTGCCATGCTTCAGGAAAGATCTGGAGAGTTGTCTAGAAAACATGACCTACAAGGAAAATGGGTTTACTTAGTCTGCAGAAAAGAAGACTGAGTGGGGACATGATAGTTTTCAAGTACATAAAAGGTTGTTTTAAAGAGGAAGGTGATAAATTGTTTGCCTTATCCGCTGAGGACAGGACAAAAAGTAATGGTCTTAAATTGCAGCAAGGGAGATTGAGGTTAGACTTTAGGAAAAATTTCCTAACTGTATGGGTGGTTAAAGGTCTGGAACAAATTACCTAGGGAGGTTGTGGAATCTCCATCATTGAAGGTTTTAAGAACTGGTTAGTCAAATACCTGTCAGGGATGGTCATAGAATATCAGGAGGTCATCTAGTCCAAGCCCCTGATCAAAGCAGGACTTAATCCCCAACTAAATCATCCCAGCCAGGGCTTTGTCAAGCCTGACTTTAAAAACCTCTAAGGAAGGAGATTCCACCACCTTCCTAGGTAACCCATTTCAGTCCTTCACCACCCTCCTAGTGAAAAAGTTCTTCCTAATATCCAACCTAAGCCTCCCCCGCTGCAACTTGAGAACATTACTCCTTGTTCTGTCATCTGGTACCACTGAGAACAGTCCAGATCCATCCTCTTTGGAACCCCCTTTCAGGTAGTTGAAAGCAGCTATCAAATCCCCCCTCATTCTTCTCTTCAGATAATACTTAATCCTTCCTGAGTTCAGGGGAGTGGACTAGATGACCTACCGAGGTCCCTTCTAGCCAGGGCCGGCTCCAGGCACCAGCTTAACAAGCAGGTGCTTGGGGCGGCCAAGGGAGAGGGGCGGCACGTGCGGCAATTCGGTGGCAGCAGGTCCCTCACTCCTTCTAGGAGCGAAGGACCTGCCGCCGAATTGCCGCCGCCGATTGCGATCGTGGCTTTTCTTCCCCCCCAAATTGTTGCCTCCGATCGCGACTTTTTTTTTTTTTTTTTGCTTGGGGCGGCAGAAATGCTGGAGCCGGCCCTGCTTCTAGCCCTACCTTTCTATGATTCTATGCAACCTTTGCCCATGCATGTGACATGGACCTTCCAAGATCATCCATGGGTGCATTCTGGATTGCCTTTTCTGCAGGCTGTATAACATATGTGGTTACATATACACAGCTGAACACTCTCAAAGTTAAGTTATTTCTCACACAGAATTATGGCACTTTAAGCAGCTGATCTTTATAACCAGAACTGCAGTTTGCAAGTTTGCTAGGAATTTAAACAATTTACCATTTTCATTCTATTTCACCATAACACCTGAATTCACTGTGGACCACATACTCCCATGGTCCACAATCCCAGACTTCCATGAGAGTTTTGCCTGAGTAAAGACTTCAGGGTTTAGCCCTAAAAGGCCTGTTTACACTACAGAACATTACCCCTCCCAAAGGATGGGATGAGCGGGTAATCACAGTTGGCTGAACAAGAGACTTAGTCCACACTGACCGCTAAATCATGTTCAGCACTGTGTCAACTAACTTGATTGTTGGCAACTGTGTTCAGTCACAGTAGCATTCTGTACCGTACACCTGGCCTAAGGAGCTTACACTTTTAATAGTGCATACATGTGGGTGTAGAATGCACTTCTTCCTAACTAGAACGCCTCAGGAACCTTGAACGGAACACAGAAGAAAGCATACTTTGGAGCTGCAACTAATGAAGCCAATACATTTTTTAAAATAATTTACTTTTTTCTAGCCAGAACAAAAATTATAAACAGCCGGTGGAAATTTTTCAGCCCAACCAACAGATTAACATAAATAATTTGACAGATCATTAAGAACCCAATAAATACAAATACATCAGAAAAAAGACAGGCTGTAATATCTAGTGTCACTACAGAGAGAGGCTGTTTGCCGAACCAAGTGGCTATGTGGAATTCAGGAATCACAGGAAGGATAATTGGTAACCAGGCACAGATGATTTGTGCCCTCAAAGGAAGGCTCGTTGTGAGCAAATCCCTCAGCACCTCCATTCTCCCAAATTCACAGTGATACCATTTCCATTGGACATTTCAGCCCCCAGTTCCTTATAGGCTCAGGAACAAGTATGAGACTCCACTGTGTCCAGACCACGCCAGCTCAACTGGTCAGATTTTCCAGCAGTGTATTTGTTAGGCACTAGGCCTCAGGACAATGAAGTCTGTTAATCACTCTGTCAAAGAGCTGGTAGCGAACTAGGACAAAGGGGTTGATTTTATTTAAGTAAGTGTTCCCAAATTATCAATTAATTTCCCTCCCCCTTCTCTCTCCTCTTCCAAACAATTAATCCATTTGGAGATCCACAGCAGGTTTGCGACGCTTAGCTTTTTTGACAGTTTTGATTAGGGATGGATGACTGCCCTGCTGCATGCTACCAATAGGTGTGAACTGCAGAAAGGCAAGTTGGAGCCACACATCAGTTCAGTCACCTTGTTCACTTTGCTTTAATGAGCTGCAAAAGAGACCCTCCGTTTAGCAGTGCTGATTCTTCCCCATCTCACCCCACCGCTCCTTACATCTCAGTACCCTTTGGGGGGAAAAACAGGGTTTTTTCACCTAAAAGACTCAGGGAAGTAAAGGAAAACAGGCAAGAAGCACAAAATTCCACCCAAGTTAAAGAGAACTTGATTTACCACCCTCCAATGTTTATGGCTTGATCCCAGTCAATGTCAAAATGCCCAGCAATGGTATCATCCCAACATGGCAGGGACATCAGTGCCAGCTAACTAATCCCTGCCCTTCTGGCTCTGTCTTGTGTGAAACAGATTGTCAGAAATTTTGCCCTGGCTTCTTAAACTACAGAGCATTTGCCACTCTGCATAGCCCACATTGCAGTACAAATGATGAGACACCTAGAGCCTTTGAGACAAAGATGAGGCATTGATCTTAATAAATATCACCTTCCAAAATTCTAGATAAAGCAACAGGAAAAGGCTGATGAGAGTTCTTTTTTAGTTAAAGTTCTAATGTGAACCATATTCATAGAAATAAAATTTCCCCCATGACACATGAACATTTCAATAGCAGATCAAGATTTAAAATTAAAAGAAAGCAATCTCTACCTTTACTTCTACCTATAGATAGGAAGTTGTGCATCCAGTTAAGTAGAGGTACGGAGGCGTGTCCATCATGGAGGAGGCAAGTGAAAAGAGCAGGAGGAAGGATAAAATATAAGGTCACTGCGCACACTCACAAAAACAATAACAGGAACATAAAACACACACAGCACAAAAACAGCACCACCCAGTAAAATAGGAAAAGGGAAAACACACCACAACTAAACAACAATGTGATGCTTAAACAATGGACAGTGTGACTAGCCACTGTCTGTTTAAGCTCTTTGGCTTTGGTTTGATTTTCTATAGAGAAATGCAAACCGCCCATGCAATAGCACTTCAATGATACACATCACTCCACATCAAATGCAAAACAGGGACAACAAAACATTAGGCAGGGTAAACATCTTGTGGAAATATATTTGCTAAATATTTCCCACATACCAATAGTGGAGTGAGATGAGAAACGCTGCAGAACTTCTCCGGGCACACAGTGTTTGTATATTACATTGACACAGCATATAATATATGTTTATACACACACGTACTTTACACATGATAATGTATATATTATGCACATATATACAGTAAATACTTATTAGAGTGAAATGATAGAGAATTGGTTGGCAAGAAAAGAGCAGCCACTCTTCCTTGATGTGAGATGGTTAAAGGATGATGGCCTGTGATGCCAGAGCTCAATAGCTTTTAGACTATTCACCGGGCAAGTAGCTATGGACAGAGTTGTGGGCCATGATGCGGGCCGGATTGGGTCATGTGACTCCTTACACCAACCAGGTTTCAAATTGCAATCTAAAGACCAGGTGCATCCCTTGATATAATCATTTGTACTGTAGGAAGAACAGATCATGTCCTAAATCATGTACATCCCCTTTAAGACATGGAAACGGTTAGGTCTCCTCACGAAGTCCACTTTCTCCAGGTAAATCTGATTAACCATGAGCCTTTCCAGACATCAGGTTCCAATTTGTTACCTCTTTTAAACTCTCTGATGGCTGGATATCTTTTTCTAATCTGGGCAACCAAAACTGTACACATTACTCCAGAGGTAGACTTAAAAAGCCTGTATTCAGAGTCAAACTAATGTTCACTTAGAAACTTACTCCCTCTTTTATGCATCCAAGCACCTGCTGGATTTTTCTGCTGAAGTTTGGATATTGGAATGTTGTGGCTTACCCTTGGGTTCATTTCTTCAGCAGCTTTGCCTAAGTCATTAACTATTTCATTACTGTCTATGAGAGACAGGAATCCATCTCCAGTGCCACTCCATCCTTATTGAGCTTCCTACATGCCAATGAGAGGTTGACACTAAAACACTGACACAGTCCAAAGCTCTACAGAACCACCCCCCCATCCTATCTCTCTCTCTCTAGTCCCCATATCGCCCAGTGCCCAGAATGGGACCAGTGAACCCATTTTGCCACAACCAATAGACAAGTAAAAAATGTGTAACAAACTCCAGGCTGAGCTATTTAAATGTGGACTCTGATTTAGGCCTAAATCTTATTAGTAGCCCTCACTGGGGTTAGCCCACTTCATTTTCCAGTGCATTTTGTTCCTTGCATATTTGAATATTTTAAGCTGCAGATGTAGAATGTACAGACCATTATATGTAATTTTCTACAGGGTGCATAATGAGCTAGAATTAGCATGTTTTTGCAAGAATTTTGCTCTGGAGAAGGGAAAAAAAAAAAAGCAAACACTGAGGGCTGCATTTACCAAGCAGGGCTGAGAGTTATTACAGCAAGCATCAAAAGTAAGGAAGGAGAAGAGAAAAGGGTTGTGATGGTGCATGGAAGGGAGGCACATTTCTCCTTTTCTCCCTTTAAATTTATTTTCATTTGTTTCTATCCCATTACAAGCATCATGGTTTACTACAATCCCCAAGAATCTCTGCCCTGGGCACTGGTAATGCCGCCCAGGTTGGCAAACAGCCATGGATGATGGGAACACAAAGGGGGTAAAATGCAAGTGGCTTGATTGACAAATCCATCCTCTGCCATGGACCAGGTTGCCTTCTGCAAGCCAAGCCCAGTCCAGAAAGAAGCATAGATCATCATCATCAGTAACCATTGACTAGCAAGGAAGGGAAAGACAAAGAACTTACCTTGTTCACTCATCATCAGGTGTGAGAGGCCTTTGAGAAAGAGAGAGAGAGGAAGTGAGAAAGAAAGAACACAAGAGAAAAGCAGAAAGACAAATATACACACACACGCATGTTGATCGATAGATACAGATCAATCACTTATGCAGTCCAATACCTCCTGGTATTGGAGATCACATACTTGAGATGAACTAAGTATGAGTATCACACTGTGCACACACATCCATTCCATAGCTTCCCATGTCAGGCAGGAAAGCTTGTGTCACAGCTAGAGAAAGTCCGATGCCAGTTGCAGAACTGTCCATGGGACAAGTGATTCAGAAGGTACCACATACAACTGTGGTTAATTGAACTGGAAGAACCTTGGCCTGTGGTGAAGCTCACCTGTAAATCTACAAGGGGTCACTCACAAACCTTGAAGATCGAAACCAAGTACAGCCTCTACAACTGGACATTAAGAGTCAGTGTTGTGGTGGTCAGCAGAAGCAAGCCCAATATACTACCATGCTGGCTGTTGATTAGCCATTTGTGCTAACTGCGTGAACACACACAGTTGCACTCATTCATGAATGTGGCAGCTTCAGCACATAATTTTAAAGAGTTAATAGTCACCTGTCAAACAATTAATTAAAGCCCAGCAGACCAGCTTCAGAGACAGATCTCACAGGGGCTAGAAAAAGGAATCTCTTAGCCTATTTTCAGTACCAATCCTTTCCTATTCCTTTCCCTTAACTACTGGAGATTTGTCTCCAAGTGGCAATGTGGAGACTGCCTTGAAGTTATTCTCTACACGTCTCAGGGATAAACCAGCAAGAGGTACAGCCACACTTCAGTGCTGGAGTTTCAGCTGCCAGACCCATTTGGGGAGATGGGGGGGACATGATCACATTCATTTAGCCTCCTCTCCTCCTGTGAGCAGCACTTGGGCCCTCTTCAAGAGCTCTATTCTGGTATTCATCCAACACTACGGCCAAACCCAATTAAAATCCACTTTGGGCCCAATTTTCAAACATGTGTGGTGCACAACTGCATGCATAACTTGTCTACACAAATGCAAACTGCACCTGCAAATCTGGTAACTAGTGTATGCACATAGCTAGTTAGAAGTCTAGGTGACCATTTACAGTTAGCCAATTCTGCACCACACACAACTAACACATCTAAAACTGCAGTCCAATTCCAGCTCCAACAAGCTTATCTCAAACCATCACTGACCCCTCCCCACTTGCTTTCTTGACCAATTCATCTCTTACCTTGACTCCTTCTCCCCATCTCTTACCCTACCCTGCACTGAGGATGTTTCAGACTTGATGCATGCATGCATGCACGCACGCACCTTTTTAGCTCCCTTCATTATGGAAGTCAAACAACGCTACTAATGGTTCATTATTTCAGAGGGACCAAGATGTCGGATGAATCTATTAGAATGAAAGATTTTTCAACAAGCAGCATGTTAAGTTTGTATTTATTTATATCTCTTTCATAAATTTTTCCCTTGCCGTGGTGCAGGAATCTAAAATCCAGATCATCCAGAGAAAATGTTCACCCAAAGAGAACTCCAAGCCAGATAAGGGGATTAATAACTGTAAAGTCTAAAGAATGCAAATATCTGAATGTTCTTGGGAGATTACTGTGGATTTAGAAAAATAATCAGAAACACAATATAGGTTTAGCAAACAATTGTTTAATTTTTTTTTACTATAAATATACATAGCAGATTTGTTTTGATGGAACATATTTCTGATTTTTAAATTAAAAGACAATTGACTTATATAATTTTATGCAGTTAAGGCGGTAGCATTGGGTTTGTGGATACATGTATGGTCACTGGCACCATTACTTTGGAAGGGCAAATCTCTTGTCAGCTCAGATAAGTGCCCAAAAAAATTGTCCAACCCAGGAGTAGATCAAGATCCTTAGGAATTATGATTTGAAGAGGCCTTGAAGCAATGGTGAATCAGTGAACAACAGGTGGCATGGCACACAGCTAATGGCTATCTACCACAGGACCCAGGGTGGAGACAGGACCTGGTCCTCAGCCCATCAGTTCATGTCAGAGAAGGGAGAGGAAGGCAGCAGCTGGGAGTCATTTGCTTTGCTGATCGATGCACCTGACATGCAGAGCACAAATTGTTGGCCATCTGGGGGTGAGGGACAAAGTCCGTTGGGGAGTTCCTTCCAAACTTTTGGTGGAGGTATTGCCCTCTTTGGAATTATCATCAGAAACGTTCCCAAGGAAGATTTTCAGCCCTTCCTGATTCTGCTCAGATCCAATTGTTACATCAATTTATAAGATGCAAAGAGCAAGGTCACCCCAAGGTCATGTGGGACAGAGCTAAACTGTGGTCTAAAATGGACAGGCATACTGCCAGAAAGTTCATATAAGAGCTGTGAGAAACTTGCAAGCCTGAAAGTCAGGCCAGGTTTTACCACAGCTCTAGCTAGGTATCTATTTAGAAAGCAACCATCCTTGTGGTATCTAAGCACCAAACTCAAAAGCCAGAGAATCTTTCAGGAGACAAAGACTGAGTTATGGTAGCAAATGAAACCATCAGGCCATGCTCCTGCAAGCCCTCCATGCACACAACTACCATTGATGCCAATGGGAGTTCCATGCATGGAAAGCCCTAAATGAAATTCTGAGGTTTTACTGGCTTCCGCCCAAAATGAGGTCAAACTTGCACTATTTCAGCCAAGTTTCACTTTCAGTCTCTGGTTTGTTCAACCAGAAATTCAGTTCAAACCCTGAAGGCTGCAAAGCCAGGCAAGATAAAACTGGGAAAAGGTTCGCACAAACCCATGTGAACCACAGTGGCCAAGCTTTCACAGATCTAGTCATTATTATGATGAAATATTTGTTGAGCATTGACAATGTCTCAGCACTAGGTTAGCGCTTGTTAATATCTCCTCGGCTGACTGAACTTATATGAGATCCAAACTGAGACTGGCATAAAAGGGAAAATGTATTTCAGAGACTTGCTCAGGATTACTTTTGAATGGAGAATGAGCTACAAAAAAATGTAACTTCCTCAAGCTTGGATCCAAGAATTTCCATACCAGTTGAGACCAGGAATCCAGTATCTTGCCTCCCACAATGGCTGGTAGCAAATGGTACAGAGAAAGGTGCAAGAAATCAGGTAATGGAGAGTTATGGAATAACCTGCCCATAGAGGAAGCTTATTCCTAAACCCAGGGAGTTAGTGGTTCTCCACTTATGAAGTCAAGATGCGAGTGACAGTGAGAATCGCAATGCTTCTTAGGAAAGCTCACGTCAGCTTTCTGTACTGATGATCTAGAGCAGTGAGTTAAGCTTTTGAAGCACACAGTGAGTCCAAGCCTTTTGAGAGTCACCTTATATCAGGGAGCCTGAAGTTGACACTAGTCCACCTGCTTGGAGCAGCGTTTGATATGGCAACAATGTCACTGTGGTCTAGGACAGATGGGCCTAAACTGAGCTGCTGTTATCTTAGCCATGATCGGTGCCTGTCTTTACTATTGGTTCCTGTTTGGGCTGGGGATGGGGATGGGGGTTAAAACCAGTTACAGAGTCAGTTACGGTTTAAAAGGTTATTTGTATCTTGCTAGATCTCAAAGTAACATTTTTATGAATTAAAATGTTTTTTTTTTTAAATGAGTGCACTGTTCCGCTTTCCATATCAAAGTCGAGAAATTAAGTGGTGCTAATTGCACAAAGTGCCAAGGGCCGACACTGGATTCTTATGAAGCCATAAGGACATTTTTTAAAGTAGCTTCACAGTGCAATTACATGAAAGAGCAATGTAATTAAACAATGGCCCTTGTGTCTGAAGACTTATTAGGGGCACTTTGCAAGGGGGTTACACGGGAAACCTTGGCACTATAGATTTTTTTTTTTAAATTACACTTGGGTTCTTAACACTCAAGACAGGGGGAATTAAAGCCACTAAACATAAAGAGGTGGGGGAAGGGTACAAAACCCAGAGTAAAGTGACAACTGATTGATGCAGCAAAAGAAGATGGAGTCCTTTTGTTCTAGTTAATTATAGCTTTTCCTGTTTTACTGGGCCAGTGCTGCGGGGCCGGGGGTAGGGGGGGGTGGGGAAGGGGGAAGTTGATTCCTTTATATTGGCTGGAACAAAGAGACCATTAACAGGGATCTGGGGGAATTGCTGCATTAAGGCCAGGGGCCTCAATTTTTACCTTTTAATGCCAGTGCCAGACTGACAGCCCCAGAGTCAGTCAGAAGCACTATATATATATATGAAGAGAAATACAGCATAGGCAGCAGCAAGGCAAGTGTCCATCAAGCCCACCCCCACCCCGCGCTCCCCAGGAGTGAGACAGGACTTCACTTTCTATGGCCCATTCAACCGACAAGGGGGCAATGGTAATGTGTGCATGAGGCAGAGGTGTTATGTTTTCGGAAGCCCCTCTGCTCCAGGATGTTTCAGTAGCTGTTACTGAGCTCTAAGTAGAGCTCACATAAACCAGGGACCCTAATAAAAGAGTTGCAGCTCCTGCAGGAAAAGTGTGCTCCAGTGAGCGAGGGGTCCATTTCCCTACCTTTCCTTTCCCAAACACCTTACACACGCTTCTGAGGGGACCAACTCCCTGCCTCATCCTCCCACCCCAGTTCCCTCTGCAACCCTTTCGTTTTAGGGAGAAGTAGCAACAAGTTTCCCTACCTTCTGAACTAGACTCCCCCCCCCCCCACACACACACACACCCCTTGTGATTTGGGAACTCTTCAGACCTAAACAGCAAGACAGTCCACACAGGACTTTGGGACTTCCCCAAAAGAAAAGATGCCTGGTAAGCACACTTATCCCAGACCCAGCAGGCTGAGCAAGGCAGAGGAATGGGATGGTGATGGGGGAGAACCCCTCTCCCTCAGCCCCTGCCTCCCATCTGGAAGGAGATGTGGTGAAGTATAAAATATTCCTCTCAGGCCTGGCTTTCTGCTGGACAGGCCAGCTCTGCACAGATGATGAGCTGAGCTCTTGGCCTCTGGCACACATGGTGCCCATTTTTCGTAGCCAGGCAGAGCTACAGCCCAGGCTGGGGAACAGCCTTTCTTGTTGGATTCATCAGTGGTATGCCTAGCAGCTAAGAGGCTCCTTACAGGCCCCAGCAGTACGGCCAGCCAGGAGCTGAACATGGTTATTGTAGCCTGAGGCCCACTTCCAATCCAATTACACACAACAGCTGTGCGATTCCTCTCCTCTGTCCCAGTGCCGGGACTAGACTTTGTGGCTGTCAGGGGCAGCAAGTTGAGAGGCAGAGTCAAGCTGAGTGGCACCTTGAAAGGGTGCCATCCTGAGGGAGAAGGCAAGGGGGTAGGAGACAAAGAAAGGGGGCAGTAGAGGCAGCACTCACGTTATAAACCATCCTCTCCTTTTTGGCAGAATTAGTTGTTCCCTGTTTAATCGATATTGGAGACAGCACGTTCCTGGCAGAACCATTCAGATAAGAGGCTTATGCCTATGCAAGTGTTTGTGAGAGCATGAGAATAAGTGTGTATGAGTGTGCAAAAGGGACTGCATACATAGTGAATGGGCGTACAAGTGGGAGCATCTGAGAATGAATGAAGCCCTGGGGACAGATGAAGATAAGAAAAGGAGGTAAAGGAATGAAGGCTTGAAAAGGAACAAGATCAAATGGCCTGGACTTTTCCGCCTCAAAAAGCCAGTAAAATGGCTGTCCCCTCGGGGCCTCTGTGCTTACAACAGAGTTGGTTACCCCCTGCATGCAGGCGAGGACACAGTCCTTCTCAGGACCCAGAGTAACTAGGGCATCTCCACAAGGCCACACTTATTTCTTTAAATACAAATTCTAATAGCAGCCAGAGCCATAAGAAATGATCCCCTTCGGCAGGTCTGTCACCGGGTGCAGTAATCAGGCCCATATCACCATCCTGGGGAGGCCCAAGCAGGTCTCCCACCCCAGAGGTGGGGGCGGAAGGTGAAGCAAGTGGGTGCAGTGCTAACTTAGGCCTTGTCTTCACTGCCACGCTACATCGGTGCAGCCGCACTGATGCAACTGAGCCAATGTAGCGCATCTGGTGAAGACGCGTTATGTCGACGGGAGAGTGCTTTCCTGTCAATGTAATTACTCCACCTCAACGAGAGGCAGAAGCTATGTTGGCAGGAGATGCTTTTTCACACCCCTGAGCAATGTAAATCACATCAACTTATGCGGTAGTGTAGACAAGCCCTTAGACATCAGTCTCTCATAGGTATCAGAGCCAATCACCCTAATATCAGAGCACCAAACCCCTACCCCTTTAAATGCCCCCTCTCCCCATAAGCAGCAAGATAGAGGCACCTCTCAAGTTCCTCTGTTCTACTGGTCTATTCTCAACAAATTACTGTTCACCCCAGGCCTCTGGACCAATGGGAAAGAACAGGAGGAGCAAGGGAAGTAATGAACACCACAGGGAAAGAGAAAGAAGAGAGCTTTACTCTCACATGACAGCTGTGCATCCTCATCCCACTTTTATTGGGTCTCAATGGCGTGAACTGATACTTAACAATGATAAAAATATCAATGCACAGAGCTCTGGGCACTTTATGAAGGTGAGCCAGGATCTGTAATCCCGAATTTACAGACAGGAAATCTGAAGCACCAAGAGGGGAAATGACTTGCCCTCAAGGCCACACAGCTAGTCAAGTGACCCAGCTGAGCACAGACTCCAAGAGCCCTGACTCCCAGTGTCCCACTCTAACCTCTGGACATCACTGCCTTCTGTGTGATGCTTGTGTGAATGGACAACGCCCCCACTTAGGGGGTAGAATGACACCTGACGAACTCATTTCATTTGTGAAGTGAGCCAAGCAGGATCTGAAGCTCGTTCTCAAGGGGAGAGGGGCATGCCAGCTGCTAGCCATAGTTCCCAGGGGACCCCTCTTAACAGCAAAGAGACCTCACAGGCTGAGAGCTCATGCTAAAAGTAAAGTGACTATTTGCTTTGAATAAGATCCATTTCCCTGCACCTGGCAGGGGCTTGGCCTAAGAAAAGCCTTTGTAGCATGTGCTTTGCTGAAGCCAGCACCAGGCTGTTCACAGGAGCTTGTTTTCCTGGGGAATTAGTTCTAGCCAGTCTATTCAACAAGTAAAATTAATCAATTAATCAATGGGCCCTTTACAGCCCTTCTGCTGCCTGTGGGTAAATAGTTACATTAGCTCATAAAATTCCCCAATTTGTCTTGCAAACAGTGAACAGTTAAAATGGTTGCTTGGCAGGGGCCCTGGGCTCCACTCTCTGGCTTACGATTGGCTAGCACACAAGGTAGTGAGCAAGCCCCAGGCATGGACAGAGAAAATGCAGATCTGCAACCTCTCTTACTGTGGGTAAGGAAACCTGGCTGTGTTCTACATAAATAGCCCAGTCCTGTGCAGGAACACAAGTGCAGGCTGCAGGGAGAAGAAAGGACAGGACAGGATGGGGCAATGTAGGACCTTCTTGGAATAGACCTGTATCAGTTCAAAAAATAAGGTACAGGCAAGCATCGAATTGAGAACATGTGAAAATGAGTGTGGTAGCACATGAAAAAGTGTCTGAACATAACAATAAGAATGTGAGAAAGCATGCAAGAAATCCTGAGCCTGAATGCATGGGAGTGTGGGGAAATAAACACTGTGTGTCCAGGTGTGCGAACGCTTGTGAGAACATCTGAGATGGGGGGCAGGGCAGTGCAGACCATTCACACACTAGATGGAGAGCCGCAAGGTTAACAAAACTCTGGCCTGTGGATTTCGGTACATCTGCTCTCCCTCTCCAGGCCACCCAGAGCAATGATAGCATCGTTTTCATCTCTGCCCTGTTTACCACTGGCTGGGCCCACCCCATCTGGCTGCTCGTATACCCTCTGCAGCCTATTCAAGCCACACAGGGGGTATTTTTGATGTACAAGACAGCAGCCATTTATGGCACAAAATATCATCCATTCCACTGGGCCGAGAAGGGGCCAAGCTACAGTGAGCCATTGTCAGCCTGACTCCACCTTCCACCCCAGCCACGGGGACAGAAGCAGCTCCAGTGCACAGTGGAGGGGCCTGTTAGCCCACAACCCTGCCACATCATCTCCGGACACACCTCTAGCCACTGGCATTGCCTTCCCTCTCCATGCAACAGAGACAAGTATCTGACCTGCTGAGAGGGAAAAGCTCCTTGACTCCCCAGACTGGGGCTGATAAAGCCAGTGGTCCTTGTTTGCAGGAGTCCTGGTGGTGGAGTCTCTCTTTCTGCAGCATCTCAAGGGGCCATTTTTTGCCATCTGGCCTCTTTCTTCCCTATTATCTGCACTTTGGGTATGCAGTGACACCCCCTCCTTGGATACTCACGCACCAAATACAAAGTAACTATAATGAGTAAGGGGCCCCAACTAAGGGGCTGAGAAGGGCTGGGGGAGTGAGATTTACCCAGACCACTTGTCCACACAGATTCTATGGATGAAACTAACAGGGCTGAAAAATCTGATTGTTCAATGATAGAAAAGCAACAAATGGAATGCAGAAGTATTTTCAGGTTCAATTCTGGTGCCACTGTAATGCCGACA
Source organism: Emys orbicularis (assembly GCF_028017835.1). Classification (NCBI taxonomy): domain Eukaryota; kingdom Metazoa; phylum Chordata; order Testudines; family Emydidae; genus Emys; species Emys orbicularis. The sequence goes on from NC_088686.1 coordinate 41,587,490, forward strand.
GACCCCGGTCATTGGCAGGCGGAATCAAACCTATGACCTCTAGTGCTAAATGCATGAGCCTCTACTGCATGAGCTAAAAGCCATATGGCTGTTAGCTAAGGCTGTAGAGCAGACTCATTAATCTCTCTCTCTAAGTGGTCTGGGTGCAACTAGATGGGCAGAACACCATACCTAGGAGGTGTGTGGGTTACACCATGAGTTGGCAAGTTATGCATATGGCTTAGAAGGGAAGGATCGACCCACTTAAAGTCACCCATAGTCCTGCTCCCATTCAAGCCAAAGGCCAAACTCCCACTGAGCCTTCATTCGGAGTCTAAATCAGGCGCCCAGTGGAGCTTCCTGGAGGTGAGGTTAGAATCAGGCCCATTGGTTTCAATGGCAGCAGAATGGGGACCATGGAGCAAGCACTCTCAGTTAAAGGCTTTTCCAGCTGAAGATGGGGGATTCATCCCCCCTCAGTGATGAGAGTGGTCTGGGGATTAGCTGCTGGAGTTCTCTATGAAAGAACAATTCCATGGTGGTAGATCCTGAAAATAAACTCTCCAGTTTGATTGCATTTTCTCTCTCATATCTGATTTATTCACATGCTACAGAAAGGAAACCGTCAAGACCCCAAATGAAGAGTTTACAAACCCCAGTGCGACAGGGAATATTTTCACCACTTTTTACTAAGCAAAAAAACCAACAAAAACCCCTCTGTATTTGTGTTGGTGGAGACCCAAACACGGCAGCTTTTGGCACTGGAGCCAGAAAATGGAACAGACTATAACTGGAAAGTGAAACTGACTAAGCAAGTTTCAGCATCCCAAGCTGAGTGACAATTCAAAAAAACTGAACTATAAAATGATGAAACGTATGTTTCAGCTATTCAAATGCAATAATCACTCTCAGGTTAATAGCAACACGGAGAACAATTTTTTACAAAACCTGATTTTTATCTTGACAGCATCCTTATAACTGGTCTATTTAGTTTTGTGCCGAAAGAGAAATTTTGCAAGGGAACCTCTAGATAGAGAACCTCTATACAAAGACCTTGTAATCCAACCCCCACAGTGCCCAGCACAACATTCGCTCTGAACACTCATAGCCAGCATGGTGAGATTTCTACCCACTCTCACTCCCTACCCCACCCACCCCCCAAGAATAATCTTCCAGCTCAGTGAACATAACACTCACCTGGAATATGATTGACATCTGTCAAGACGTTTTCAGGGGAAGCAGAAGGGAGATGTGGAAAGAGAAAGAGAGAGAAGAGAGAAAAGCATTAGAGAGACACACACACACACAGCAGCTCAGTATCCTTGCATGGAAATCAATTTCATGCAAACCCAGAAGTAATTAGGTTTGTTGGAAGGCCACCCGTCTGCAGCCAAACGCCCACCCATGCAAGGGAAAAGGGGTTGGCTCCCTCTCCGCTGTGCATGTAAAAGTGAATCTTCCATCATATCTGTCTGGAGAAAGTGCGCTTCTGGAATCAGACATACCCAAGTCAGGCCTGTTCCTGCAAGAATATCAGTTAGAATATTCTATGGCGCTTCATGCACAAATGCAAACAAACAAAAAACTCACTGGCCCACAGCAGGTTTTGTACGTCACATAAATTCAAGCAAGTTTTCAGAAAGGGGAAAGGAAACTGCTCCCCCTTTAAGAGGGGTCATTTGAATTTATGACCTGTTGTGGGGCTCTGAACACAGTCCCAAAGAGAAAGCCTCTCCTTTTAATTCCTCCTGCCCACCATTCCAGGTGACCATCCTTCACTGCAGACAGCGGGGTTTGTGCGTCAGAGGTTTGCACATGTTGTCTCTTCCCAAGACTCTGGATTCAAACCAAGAGCTGTTCAATATGTTTTCCCCTTGTGTGACACAAGATCCCTTTTCCAATCAATCAAATTAATCCTGGAATAAATAAGTCCATTAAAAAGGAGAGAAGCAGGAACTTGTAAGTGGCCATATCAATCATGGGTTAGGTACATCTTAGGAGCTATGGTGTCAGTTTCAATGCATAGTCCATCAACTCCAGTGAATGAAGCAAAATAAATTCCTGCTTCTCTTTCCACCATCACCAATTTAGTCTCGTTCCATGCACTTATACTTGTCATAACCCCTGTGGGGTGAGCCTCTGAGATCTCACAAGCTATGCAGGATCTAGCTAGGTCAGTATTTGAACAGGAGTGGAATCCTCCAAGGAAAAACTCAGTGCAGCAGGAAGCAGTGCTTCTGATTCAAAAGATGGCACTCTTCCCTCTAAGTATCTAACCAATGCCCAAGTGTGGTGATGGAGGTGCTGTGCTGCTGGAGGTATCATCTTTTAGATAAGATATATTAACCACCTGGGGTCACTAAAGTTCCCATGGTACTTTTCCCACAAGACTAGAAATGTACTATGCTGGGTGACTTGGCCTAATACCAGCTTTGAATAATATAATTCTTCCTCTCTGGATCCCCTGTCCAGTTTCAGTTTGATATTAGATTCTCTACTCTCTGTCCTAAACTGTTGTGATATTATAGAATACTATGACACAGTCGCCATGTTACACCCCAGCAGTGGCTGCATTTCAGTGGTGAGCATGTGAGCCCTGTTCATATTGCCCGTTGTATGTTACTTTCTAAGTGACTTTGGGATCTTTTGAGAATAGGTACACAGGAGTAGGTATACATGGCACTTTATAGATATATTAAACACAGTCCTTGCCTGAGGAGTTAATAATCCACAGAAGACGACATACAGACTAAGAGAGGAATGCAGAACCAGGTCATTTCATTTAGATTGCTTAGGTTATGCATGCTTGCTGGGTCCAGGAGGTTTTATTTTATTTTTATGTGTACTTTGTAACATAATCGTGTTTGATATTTTAGGGAGCTGGCAAAGGAACAGGAAAGGATAGCTGGCACTGAAAGACTGGTTGGAAGAAGCTAGTTTTTAAGTGCAGGGAGGATATTCAAGGTGCAAGGAGTAGAGTGTGCAGTGGGAACGGGAAATGGCATGAGAGAAGGGGAGAGATATAGAGCGGAGATGAACCTTGAACATGAGTGTGGAGGAGTGTGAACTTGATGCAGAAGTAGACTGGAAACCACTGGAGGGATTTATGCTGGTAGGTTGCGAGGGGATCAGAATGGCAGGCTAGGGAGATGGTAACATTCAGGGAGAAAGATGATAGAGAAGGATGAGATATCACAATTATTATTGATAATTCAGCAGCTGCATCAAGAATCCATTCCAGACAGGCACAGAACTCCAGTACTAAGTTCTCCTCCTCTCGGGGACTTCACCCCAAGCTTAGTGTTCAAATGAATAAACAGAAAGAGGAACCAGCCGACATGAAACCAGACTTAGACCTGGTCTACACTACAAACTTAGGTCGACATAAGCCACGTTAAATCAATCTAATCATGTATATGTCTACACTACTGAGTCCCTTCTGCTGACCTAAGTGGCCTGTAAAGTCAACTTCTGTACTCCACTTCCGCGAGAGGCGTAGCGCTTGATCCAACATCCACAGGTCGACATGGGGATAGTGTAGACACTGTTGTGTAATTCGAATGAATTGATCTCCAGGAAGTGTCCCACAGTGCTCCGCTGTAACCGCTCTGGAGAATACTTTCAACTCCACTGCACATCAGCCAGGTACACAGAGAACAGCCCCGGGAACTTTTGAATTTTCATTTCCTGTTTGATCAGAGTGGAGAGCTCGCCAGTACAGCTGATCATGGGGACTTAAGGCCACAAACGCGCTCCAGCATGGAGTACACAGGAGGTGGTGGATCTCATTGCTTTGTGGGGAGAAGAGTCTGTGCAGGCAGAGCTCCGATCCAGCAGAAGAAATGCTGATATCTATGCCAAGATTGCACAGGGGAGAAGGGCTACCCCAGGGACATGCAGCAGTGCCCCAGGTTATCTTACTTTTCTTTGCTGTCTCTGTGTGTTTGTGTGCATAATAAAACTTAACAGATTGAGGAGAAAAGGCTCTTTATTCATTCAACACATGGTGGCTGGTGGGGGTGGAGTTTACAGGGGAGAAAATGAAATGGAGGGGACAGTTTGGTAAGGAACAACACAGATAAGTGTCACATTACTCTGACTCAATGCTGAAATTGGTTTTCAAAGCCTCACGGAGATGCAGAGCCCCTCAATGTGCTCTTCTTATTGCCCTGGTGTCTGGCTGCTCAAAATTGGCTGCCAGGGAATCTGCATCAAACCCCCACCCCGGCGGAAACTTTTCTCCCTTTGTTTCACAGATATTATGGAGCACACGGTAGGCAACAATAGCAATGGGGATATTGCTTTTACTGAGGTCTAACCTAGTACACAAACAACGCCAGCGACCTTTTAAACGTCCAAAGGCACATTCCACCACCATTCTGCACTTGTTCAGCCTGTGGTTGAACGGGTCTTTACTGCTGTCCAGGCTGCCTGTGTATGGCTTCATGAGCCATGGGAGCAAGGGGTAGGCTGGGTCTCCCAGGATCATGATTAGCATTTCAACATCACCAATGGTTATTTTGCAGTCTGCAAAGAAAATCCCTGCTTGCAGCTTTCTGAACAGACCTGTGTTCCTAAAGATGTGCGTCATCCACCTTTCCCGACCATCCCACACTGATGTCAATGAAATGGCCCCTGTGATCCACAAGCGCTTTAGGTTTATGTACTCTTTGGCAAGGTGGTATGGTGCCAATAGAGGGATATGCATTCCATCTATCGCCCCACCACAGTTAGGGAACCCCATCGCAGCAAAACCATCCACTGTGTCCTGCATGTTGCCCAGAGTCTCTACCCTTCTTAGCAGAAGCCTGTTTATGGCCCTACAAACTTGGATCACAACAGATCCCATGGTAGATTTACCCACTCCAAATTGATGCCCCACTGACCAGAGCAGTCTGGCATTGCAAGCTTCCACAGAGCTATCACCACTTGCTTCTCCACTGTTAGAGCAGCTCTCATTTTAGTATGCACTTCAGGGCTGGGGAAAGCTCTTCACAGTTTCTGGAAAGTGGACTTACACATTCAAAAGTTCTGCAGCCGCTGCTCGTCATCCCATAGCTGCATAATGATGCGGTCCCACCAGTCAGTGCTTGTTTCCCGGGCCCCGAAATGGCGCTCAACCGTGTCAAGGTGATGCGTGACTGTCACCAGCAACTGCAAATTGCTCCGCTTTATGTCTTCCAGCAGGACAACTTGTGTGGCATCACATGGTTCCATGCGGCGGATCCTATATTGGCTGGGCAAATATTGCAGAATATGGCACAAGGTGTTTGTAATGCTCGCACCAACAGTGTACAGCTGAGTGGGGTCCATGCTTACCGTGCTATGGCGTCCACACGGGTAACCCAGGCTTACGAAAAAAGGTGTGAAGGAGGCTTGGTTTATTTGCCGCTGATTTCAAGGAGGGAGAGAGGTAAGTGCATCATGGGAGGCAAACGCCATGTTCCCATAACCATCCGCGCCATTGTTTTGGTCCCATAAGGCACTGCAAGCCCGACCCAAAATTCCACTCAGCTATATGCACTGTGGGATAGCTACCCACAGTGCAGTGCGCCATGCGTCCATGCAAGCCCTGATAGTGAGCATGCACTCCGCCGACACAATGATAGTATGGACACACAAGATCAACTTGCTTTAATCAGAGGCTCAATGTTGACTTACATGAAGTCGACTTAACTTTGTCGTGTAGACATTGGCTTAGTTACAGCCCACATTACACTGTCCCATAGCATGGCATCTATGAACTTAGTTCAGGACTGAACCACTGTGTCTGATGTTAGTAAATTCTGTGTATGGGCCTACTTAGTACCTCTGAGCCCCATGAAGAGTTTGCTGGAGAGCCTGGGGAGGGAGATGGAGCAGAAGAAGAGAAGGGCAAAGAAAAGAATAAACCAAAGACAGCTGGGGGTGGAGGGCACATTAAACAAACAATGGAACAGGGGCAGTAACTGATGGACTTTTCGGAATAGCACTCATTAAATTGTCTGTTAACTAAAAAGATCATGAGGATGCTCATGCGTTTATCATCTCACTGCTACTCGCTACACAGACAGCCACCAAAACGTGGCTTCCAAATGCACCAAGTTCCAAATGTAATCAGGGTGAACAGTCAGCACAGGGGCCTTGGTTTATAAAGCATAAGTTACACTTTCCTTTTCCAGTACTGCTCATCTCGGGGGTGTCCCCAAAAACACAAGCCCCCAAATCTGAACAAAATTCTCCCCTCACTCCCTTATATTCTTTTGGAAAGCTCTTGTTGCTCCAGATACAAGAATTGCCATTAAAAGGTCAATATTTGCACCACTGCAACACCTTTGCAGTATTTACATTGGTAGCACCACGCTGCCACAGAGTTATTTGCTATTCTAAGTATAAAGAAAGATTGTTGCATCTCAGACACCCCCCCGTGTGGCATCTGTTGGCAAATGCCGACTTTCACAGTGAGACTGCTTGCATTTTATTTTAAAACAAACGCTTGGGAGAGTTGCTTTTTTGTTTCAATATAAAGAAAAGAGCACACCGCCTGCAAGCCCTCTCAGTAATACCTTACAATAATATACCAGCACGTGTGCGCCTCAGCTCAAATGGCCAGGGCACAGCTCAAGCTTTCACAAGAGGGCTCTATAATAAGAATACAGTAGGCACGGCTCCGTGTTTAGGAGTATCCCTACAAAGTGAGAAAGGAGGGTGCAGGTGACATTACACCCAGCCTAGTTGGATTTTGGGAATTGATTCTTTTTGCCCTCTTCCCACCCCCCAAATCTTTGCTAACCTGAGATATTCTTTCTCCCCATAAGCTCAGAACCTTAAGGCTAGGTTTTCTAGTATGTTTTTAAAAGGACTGTATCAAACAGCTTCCCACTCTCTCTCTCTTCTTCCTCAGCACCAGCCCACCTTCCTCCCCTCTCTCCTACCAGTAGGGGGGAAGTGGTAAAGGACTTGCCTGTTAAACTTGGAACACACACAACCCACAGCTAATGAAAAGCCCAATGAACAGGGGGCTCAGTTTCATGTGGCTGGAGGTTTATCCACTTCCTCTGGCTCAGAGCACTTCAAACACAGGAAGGTTTGTCTCTCAACAAAAGGCAAGGCAGGGTTTGCTTTATCCTATACACAAGGGCCCATTTATTGCCTCTTTGTAGAGGACTGAGCTGCAAGCCAGTGCTGTTTGCTTTTGTTCTTTGATGCTAATAGCTCAGTTGAAAGAAGGATCAGCAGGGTTGCTGCCTTTGTCAGGTGCAGCCCCAGCCACCTGGATGGGGTGGAAAAGGAAAGAGGAGGATGAAGGGGATGGAGAGGAACAAAGCGGATAATATTAGAGCTCAGATCATAGCCGTGCCTGTAACAAGTATGTCTGAGATTTTTTGTGTGAATTTTAGTACTGAGAGGTGCCAGCATGGGAGCTCCGGAGAGCAAAGGCCTCTGTTCAGCTGAAGGACAGGTACAGCATAAGCCACAGCAGGGAAAGATTTCCCCATACATATCGGCCCTGTCTCAGGCTGAAAAGACCCACTCTGGGCTGAATGGGAAGTGAATAGTTCTATCTCCTGTTACTAATCCACCTCATCTCTCCAGAGTACACCTATGTGGCTCTCAGATTACTCCCAGTTTGAATTACAATGAGTGGGGAGCAATTCAAATATTAGGTCCGGGGGGAAGGGGAGAGAGGAGTGGAGAGTTTGTGGGAAGAAAGAGGAGACTTTTTGTAGAGGGTGACATCCAATCAAGAAGAGTCCCTGTGGTAGGGCAAAAAGTGGGCATAGGAGAGCGGGTAGCGGAATACAGACAGGGGCCGCATATCTTGAAGTACTCCAGTTCGTGGAGTAATTTTTTCTCCTTCTTTTGAGTGCTGGTGTGAGGCAAACTCGCAACTGGACCAGGGCTGCTCACTCAGCTACAATGACAAATCCCTCTAGCAGGGCCTGCCATAACTCAGCCCTCAGGCATACTGCAGCAGCCTCTCTCTGGGCAGGGCCAGAGTCAGATGACTCCCCAGGCACAGGTATTTCACTCTCACCACCAGAGCTGCAAGTTACTCTGTGCAACAGCAGCACTCCACTAGGAACCCTTCTGCTGCTTTGTAGTGTTACAGACTCCCTAAGCTTCCCGGCTGCATTCAATCCTGTCCATTTTCCTGCCCCACCCTTGCCCAAGTCTTGTTCCAGACTCCTTCAGCTTTGTCCGTGTCCTATTCCAATCCGGTTCCTGCCTCCTGACCTCCAGATACTTGGACTGACTCCAACCTGGCTTCGACCTTCAGCTGGCCTCCGGTCTCTGACAACAATCCTGACTTGGCTTGTCTACAGACTCTGACCCCGATTCTTACCACAGCCTGTCTCCAGACCCTGGTTTCAGTGCTGCTCTTGACCCAGTCTCGACTCTACATCTGGCTTTGACCCTTGGTACTCGTTCTCAACCACCGCTCCAACCACCAGACCTGACCGCCTAGAACCCAGACCTGACAGCTAGTCCGTATGTGTATTCCACTGTTGGTGAATGACAAGCAGTACTCACTGAAGCGTGGGCATATGAGATATTGATGACTGAAGGACCACCAAGCCAAAGTATGCATCAGCTGCAGAGGCTTGCACTAGGGCATAATTTCATGTGAACATATGGCTAGAACTGCATGTTGCTGCTTTACAGATGTGAACGAGTGGCACTTCATGAAGCGAGGTTACGGAAGCTGCCTTAGCTCTAATAGAGCAGCCCCTTGCTGAGCAGGGGTATCAGCTAACTGGTAACGGAGCAGGAGACATCCTGAAATCCACTTAGAAAGCCTCTGAGAAGAGATTGTTTGTCACTTTATCCATTCTGCCTATGAAATGAACAATCCAAGCAATTTACTAAATGATTTTATTCCGTGTTCGCAGAATGCCAATACCCAGTATACATCCAGGTAATGGAGTCCCCTGTCTTCATTGGTGGCATGTGGCTTTGGAAAAAAAGACAGCTAAGCAAACTGTCTCGTTTAGGTGAAAGTCCGAGATTACTCTGAGGGTTAATTTTGGGTGCAGTCTCAACAAAATCTTATCCTTATTGAATATTGTGTATGGTATATCAGCCTTAAGGGCCCTTACCCTTCAATCCGAAGTGATGGCTACTAAAAAGGCAACTTTCACCGATAAGCGGGACAGCAAGCACATCACTAATGGTTCAAAAAGTGCCTTGGTTAACATCAAGAGGCCCAAGCTAAGATCCCATGTTGAAGCAGGCTTAGTTACTGGAAGGAAAGTTATGACTAGATCTTTTAGGAAACATACAGTCACTGGATGGGTGAAAATGGAGTGGCAGTCAACTGGATGGTGGCAGGAGCTAATTGCTGCCACTTCTACTCATAAGGAACTAAGGGAAAGTCCTAAGGGTTTCAAGCTGAGCAGCCAGTCTAAAATAGTGTGAATCTCCAATTTTTGTGGGACGATCTATTGATATTGAGCTCAAAATAGAAAATAACTTCCACTTAGCTATGTAGCACTTTCTGATGCATTACTTCCTGCTCTTTTTAAGGACGGCTTGAACGGCTACCAAACATGGCTGCTCTAGCTCAGTGCCCCTCTAAATACCAAGCCATGAGGGATAGGGAGTCCAGGCTGGCATGCCTTATCTTGTCCTGTGTCAAGAAGTGTGGGAAATATTGGATACTAATGAGTGGATGGGCTAATAGATGGAGAAGTTTGGGGAAGCAAAACTGTCTGGGCCACCTGGGATCCATGAAGATGATCACCACCCTATCCTGCTGAATCCTCCTGAGAACTCAAGGTAAGAGTGGGATGGGAGGGAAGGCATACCTTAAGTGTCCCACACATAGGGATAGAAAGTCATCTCCCTTGGAGTCCTAACCTCATGCCCCTCTGAAGCAGTACATCTTGCATTTCTTGTTTTCTCGTGATGCAACCAGGTCCCACGACAGGTCTCCCTAGTGTCTGAATATGGTCCTCACCGTGGAAATGTGTAACTCCCATTTGTGGTTGATCGAAAAGTGACTGCTGAGGCTGTTCTCCAGTGTACTGTGTATTCTTGGGAGGTATACTGCTGATAGGGTAATCTGGTGAATGGTAAGAATTGTTTGCAGACCTCTCAGACAGCTCTCACTTTCAGGAGTTTTACGTACATCCTGGACTCACAAGACGTCCATGTTCCTTGTGCTGTGTGTTCATCCAGATGGGCACCCCATCCTAAGAGGGAGGCATCTGTAATCATTCCTGAGAAGAGGACAGAGTGAAGTGGACACACATCCATTCTTTCTGGGAACAAAGAACAGAGGCCATGCTAACCTTTCTATGCCAGGAAGAAGTTACTATATCTACCATGACCCCAAAATGTTTTAATCAGCTGAACATAAGCTCTCAGTGTGACGCTGTAGTCAAAAGAGCAAATGCAATCCTGCGATGCATAAATAGGGAAATCTTGAGTACGAGTAGAGAGGTTATTTTACCTCTGGATTTGGCACTGGTACAACTGCTGCTAGAATACTGTGTCCAGTTCCTGTGTCCACAGTTCAACAAGGATGTTGATAAACTGGAGAGGGTTCAGAGAAGAGCCACCAGAATGATGAAAGGATTAGAAAACCTGCCTTACAGTGATAGATTCAAGGAACTCTATCTATTTCACTTAAGAAAGAGAAGGTTAAGGATGACTTGATCACAGACTATAACTACCTACATGGGGAACAAATATTTAATAATGGGCTCTTCAATCTAGTAGGAAAGGGTGGATGTCTATATGAAAATGGGCATCATTCATGTCAAGAGCCATGCATCACGCATCTCTGTTTAGGAATGGAATTATCGATTCCAGGGTGACCATCCTGAATCTCAATCTGCAGATACAGACATTGAGTTGCCAGTGGTCTAAGATGGGTCTCCATCCTCCCTTTTTATTAGGAATTACGAAGTATTTGGAATAAAAGCCCTTTCCCCAATGTTGAGGGGTACCAGCTCTAGGGCTCCCTGCTGAAGTAGAGAATCTACCTCCTGAATGAGTTATCTTCTTGTGAGAGTGGTCCCTGAAAAGGAACAGGGAAAGGGAGAGAAACTCATGGTGCGGCTGCAATAAATGAGATTGAGAACCCATTTGTCTGTTATTTGCCATATATGCCCAAAAGAAAAAAAGCTTGGTAACTACCAAATTGTATTTTGGAGGTCGGAGGACATGGCATCTGGGTTGGTTCGCAGCTCTCAGAGGTCCTTACAAAGGAATTTTGTTGTCAGGAGGTTGGAAGCAGAAGGAAGGAGGAGTGTTGTGTTTGTTTTGCTGAATCCTCTGTCACTTTCATGGCAGATCCCATCCTTACTGGCGGTTGAAGGGTTTTGGTGCTGCTCTAAGTATGTAAGGTTGTCTGTGATAATTCCTCTTTGGTGCTGTAGTATAAAAACCTAGGGAACAGAGGGTCCTTTAATGAGTGTAATGACTCATCCATCTTTCAATTAAATAAGTTGTTCCCGTTGAAGGGCAAATATTCCACTGTAGACTGAACTTCTCTGGGGAATCCCAAGGAGTGAAGCCAGGACTCTGGACACATTATGAATGCAGTTGCCATCAACCACAAGGCTGTATCAGCTGCTTCTACTCAGGCTTGGAGGGCTGCTCTTGCAACTAGTCCACCTTCATTAATAAAGGTTTGAAACTAACTCCTGATAATTGGCAATTTGGAATTGCAGGCTGGTTGACATAAATACCTTCCTTCCAAGGATGTCCAAACATTTAGCCTCCTTATCAGAGGAAGATGACCTCAAGTGTTGTTGCCTACTCCTTTCAGTGGCAACCTGAACAACCAAATTGTTCTGGGCAGGATGCATGAATAAAAATTCTGCTCCCTTGGCTGAGACAAAGTACTTCTTTTCTGCCCTCTTAGGGGTAGGTACATGTTGCCAAAGTATGCCACATGACTTTGGCAGGCTCTAGCATGGCCTAGTTTATGAGGAGCGCCACCCTCCTAGAACCTGTACTCTGTAAAATGTCAAGGAATTTGTGAGGTGGCTCCTGGACCTTCCCCAGAGGAATCTGGACCATGTTAGCAACCCTCCTTAATGGGTCCTGGAAGTTTGTGGTTATCTGGCAGAGATGGTGAGGCTGGGGCAACCACCTCATCAGAATATGATGACTATATTCCTCACAGGACCGGCAGTACTGCTGGATTTGGCTCTTCTTCCTCCATGGACTCGTGAAGGAGCTCAGGCTGGTATCTGCGGGAGGAGGATGGACTCTCGATAGGACCATACTGATCCAAGATATTGCATGTGTGGGGTCCATGGTCCCCAGGCTAAGCATTAGGGATCTTTTGCTTATGCCTAGTAATCCTTGCCCCTCACCCTGAATCCAAGCAGCATACAGAACTAGTTCCTCCTTGTTGAGGGCTTTTATTCCTTTCCCCCCACCACTTCTGTTTCGAGATGCAAACTCAGCTGATGGGAGGAATTCACTTGCAAGACTCATCTTCACTGGGGGAAGCAAACAACACTCTTTTGCCCCCTTTGTTGTTTACTAGAGTGAAAGATTGAAGTCTTCACTTCAAAACTCTTCTTTGGGGGCACTGGGGGGAGAAGAGTAAACAACAAAATCTTTGGCCCCTTTTAACATTCCCCTCTAGTCCATCTGGTATCAATGGGCCTTCCTTGTGGGGCAGGATATAACACCTTCAGTTGGAAACTAGCATTTCACAATGCTAGTGTTTCTTTCCTGTCTGGTGATTTACACAGTTAGAAAGGCTTACAATGGAAAGGCTCAAATATTACCTTGCACTATGGGATACAGAGGTTATGAGTAAGATCAATGCATGCAGCAACTCACAAGCATTCAATAAAGTCTAAACATTTTACATTCTGATAATTCTAATGCCTATTTTAATAATACTAGCAGATGGGTGAGCCAGACTGGTTAGCTATGCATTTGTCAGTGTTCAGTGAAGACATGGGGACCTTGGCATGAGCTGGCACCTAATCTGCCAGCATCACAATATCTTGGGGAAATCTTACTATATTAAGTCTATATACCATTGTGGACCAGGGATTGTATGTAATTCCATGGAGGAGGGTGACCACAGCTCCTCCAGGAAATAACAGTGGGGGGGGGTGATTAGGCAAACTCACTCAGGTTGCAACACATCCAGAGAAGTACCACCACCTGGAGAGGCTCACATATACTGGTTCAAACTGGATTCTCCAGAGACCAACAGGCAAAGAAAGGACTTTTGGATAAATAGCCTGAGTTTAAACTGACTCGGAGTCTTCTTTCTAATCCAGCAAACCGACAGGACCTTCCGTCCAAAGGCAGCCCCAATCCTTCCTGGGAATGTTTGGAAGGACTTTGGCCTACAGAGGCCCCATACAACTGATGAGTGACTTCTAGAAAGCTTTTACCATGTGTGTAGATTCTTTTATTGTTTGAATACGTTTTTTCCATAACGGTTTCATCTTAAGAATAAATGTGATTGCTTAGAAAGAGCTGTATGGTAACATACAACTAGGAGCAATTATGCTGTTTATAGCCTCTGAGGAGCAAGCAAAGCGCAGATGCAGGCCTGTTTAGATGCTCTGACTTGCTGGGGAACAACACAGTGTAGGCAGGGAACATTGCAGCTTAGAAAAATTCCAGTCAGAAGGGAGACAGATAAGGGTCTCTGCCCAAGAGAGGTGACAGCTGGGGAGCCAAAAACCTAAAATTGTGTGTTCACAGAGGGTGAATACAGGTTGCTCTGAACTGTGACAGTTTCTCCTTGCTCAGCACCAATCACAGACCTGCTCCTGTGGACAGTGCCAGAATAGAGGCACTTTGCTCCTTGGAGCCTGTGGATCAGCACCATGACTCTTAAGGGCTCCTCAGCCTCCCAGAACAGGGCATGAAGTGTCACCTGACACAGAGGATGTCAGGGAATAAGTCCTCCTCTCAGAGATGGATTTGGATGGGGATTCCTCTCTAGTACTCGACAGTGCATCCTACTCTCCCTACTCATGGTCACTCCTGCATTGAAAGTCACAGTGCTAGGAGGTGCACTTGTAGGCCTTGTCTACCCTACTGCAGTAAGTCAACCTAAGTTACGCTACTTCAGTTATGTGAATAGGTCGACTTACCACGGTGTCTACACCGCACTGTGTCAACGGGAGACACTCTCCCGCCGACTTACCTTACTCTTCTCAGGAAGCTGGAGGAGTCGACAGGAGAGCACTCTGCCATCGACTTAGCAGGTCTTCAACAGACCCACGAAATCGACACGGCTGCATCGATCGCAGCAGTGCCAATCTACCAGTAAATGTAGACATGGTCCTAAATGTCTTGGACCAGCATATGGGGGGATGGGACGGGACTGCCCAGCCCAAATCAGACTGTGGCTTCATTGCACACTCCATCAGATGTTTCTTATGTCTACATTCCCACATTTGCAGGGTTCAGCTGGGAAAGGAGTGGCTGATAGTGCACATCTCTGCTAAGTGCACTTCTCTGAGTCAGTACAGGCTCCTCTGATGGTCATCACTGACTGTGAAAGCCCAGGGGCAGGAGATAGAACTCCAGAAGCTCAGAATCCTGGGTATAATCTATGTCACATATGGGTGGGGGGCAGGAAATCTCTAAATACTAACTAACACTAGTAACTAGCAGGTAACAAAACTTTATATTTACAAATAGCGAAGGATGGGCTCCTTGCACACTGAAGGGTTCTGCCTCAGAACATGCCATGGTAGAAAGGAAGTGGAGAGGCTGCCCTGCCCCTTATACCCTCGGTTTGGAGCTCCAGAAAAGGAAGTGCGCAGGCACAGCCAATGGACACTGCTAGCAAGAACCTTCCGGTCAGGGCCGGCTCCAGGCACCAGCCGACCAAGCACATGCTTGGGGCGGCACCTTGGGGCAGGGCGGCGCTCGATTTTTTATTTATTTTTTTATTTATTTGGATTCGGCGGCGCGGCGCTCAGATGGGGGCCGGGGGCTTCGGGCGGCGTGGTGCTCGGGGGGGCGCGGCTTCGGGCGGCATGGTGCTTGGAGGGGGGACGGGGGCTTCGGGCGGAGTGGTGCTCGGAGGGGGGGCAGGGCTTCGGGTGGTGCTCGGGGGGGCGGGGCTTCAGGCGGCGCGGTGCTCGGAGGGGGGCGGGGCTTCAGGCGGCATGGTGCTCGGAGGGGGGGCGGGGGCTTTGGGCGGCGTGGTGCTCGGAGGGGGGCAGGGCTTCGGGCGGCGTGGTGCTCGGAGTGGGGCGGGGCTTCGGGCAGCGCGGTGCTCGGGGGGCGGGGGCTGGCACGGTGCGGCGCTCGGAGGGGTGGCGGGGGCTTCAGGCGGCGTGGCGCTTGGAGGGGGCGGGGCTTTGGGTGGCGTGGTGCTGGGGGGGCAGGGATTTCGGCAGCGCTCGCAGGGGGGGGTACGGCGGGACGGTGCTCTTCTTTTTTGCCTGGGGTGGCAAACACAGGAAGGTTTATCACAGGAAGTGATAATCAAGATGGCTCAGTACAGACAGTTTGATTAGAAGCAAGTGTGAAAATACTTACAAGGGGAGATAGATTCAATGTTTGTAATGGCTCAGCCATTCCCAGTCTTTATTTAATCCTGTGTTGATTGTGTCTAGTTTGCATATCAATTCCAGCTCAGCAGTCTCTCGTTGGAGTCTGTTTTTGAAGTTTTTCTGTTTTAAGATAGCCACCCGCAGGTCTGTCATAGAATGGCCAGACAGGTTAAAGTGTTCTCCCACTGGTTTTTGAGTATTATGATTCCTGGTGTCAGATTTGTGTCCATTAATTCTTTTGCGTAGAGACTGTCCGGTTTGGCCAATGTACATGGCAGAGGGGCATTGCTGGCAAAAAACTCCCTGACAAAGCACAGGAACAAATCTGTACAGACACATGCATAGAACCCCGACCAGGGACATTCTCTTTGCTACCCAAGATCCATAAACCTGGAAATCCTGGACGCCCCATCATCTCAGGCATTGGCACCCTAACATCAGGCTTGTCTGGTTATGTGGACTCTCTCCTCAGACCCTACGCTACCAGCACTCCTAGCTATCTTCGAGACACCACTGACTTCCTGAGGAAACTACAATCCATCGGTGATCTTCCAGAAAACACCATCCTGGCCACTATGGACGTAGAAGCCCTCTACACCAATATTCCACACAAAGATGGACTACAAGCTATCAGGAACAGTATCCCCGATAATGTCACAGCTAACCTGGTGGCTGAACTCTGTGACTTTGTCCTCACCCACAACTATTTCACATTTGGGGACAATATATACCTTCAAGTCAGCGGCACTGCTATGGGTACCCGCATGGCCCCACAGTATGCCAACATTTTTATGGCTGACTTAGAACAACGCTTCCTTAGCTCTCGTCCCCTAACGCCCCTACTCTACTTGCGCTACAT
This sequence comes from Emys orbicularis, assembly GCF_028017835.1. Taxonomy (NCBI): domain Eukaryota; kingdom Metazoa; phylum Chordata; order Testudines; family Emydidae; genus Emys; species Emys orbicularis. Next base: position 41,603,813 of record NC_088686.1, read on the forward strand.
TGATGACATCTTCATCATCTGGACCCATGGAAAAGAAGCCCTTGAGGAATTCCACCATGATTTCAATAATTTCCATCCCACCATCAACCTCAGCCTAGATCAATCCACACAAGCGGTCCATTTCCTGGACACTACTGTGCTAATAAGCGATGGTCACATAAATACCACCCTATACCGGAAACCTACTGACCGCTACACTTATCTACATGCCTCTAGCTTCCATCCAGGACACACCACACGATCCATTGTCTACAGCCAAGCTCTAAGATATAACCGCATTTGCTCCAATCCCTCCGATAGAGACAAGCACCTACAAGATCTCTATCAAGCATTCTTAAAACTACAATACCCACCTGCTGAAGTGAAAAAACAGATTGACAGAGCCAGACGAGTACCCAGAAGTCACCTCCTACAAGACAGGGCCAACAAAGAAAATAACAGAACACCACTAGCTGTCACCTTCAGCCCCCAACTAAAACCTCTCCAGCGCATCATCAGAGATCTACAACCTATCCTGAAAGATGATCCTTTACTCTCACAGATCTTGGGAGACAGACCTGTCCTCGCTTACAGACAACCCCCCAACCTAAAGCAAATACTCACCAGCAACCACACATCACTGAACAAAAACACTGACCCAGGAACCTATCCTTGTAACAAAGCCCGATGCCAACTCTGTCCACATATCTATTCAAGTGACATCATCATAGGGCCTAATCACATCAGCCATACCATCAGGGGCTCGTTCACCTGCACATCTACCAATGTGATATATGCCATCATGTGCCAGCAATGCCCCTCTGCCATGTACATTGGCCAAACCGGACAGTCTCTACGCAAAAGAATTAATGGACACAAATCTGACATCAGGAATCATAATACTCAAAAACCAGTGGGAGAACACTTTAACCTGTCTGGCCATTCTATGACAGACCTGCGGGTGGCTATCTTAAAACAGAAAAACTTCAAAAACAGACTCCAACGAGAGACTGCTGAGCTGGAATTGATATGCAAACTAGACACAATCAACACAGGATTAGATAAAGACTGGGAATGGCTGAGCCATTACAAACATTGAATCTATCTCCCCTTGTAAGTATTTTCACACTTGCTTCTTATCAAACTGTCTGTACTGAGCCATCTTGATTATCACTTCAAAAGTTTTTTTTCTCTTACTTAATTGGCCTCTCAGAGTTGGTAAGACAACTCCCACCTGTTCATGCTCTCTGTATGTGTGTGTATATATATCTCCTCAATATATGTTTCACTCTATATGCATCCGAAGAAGTGGGTTGTAGCCCACGAAAGCTTATGCTCTAATAAATTTGTTAGTCTCTAAGGTGCCACAAGTACTCCTGTTCTTTTTGTGTGAATATAGGAAGCATTCATGCAGTGCTAAAATGCAGGCAGCCTTTGCTAAAAGCTCAACATGATTTTTTAACAACCACAGGTGGCCAGGACCTTGGTTTTACATCTCATCTGAATGAATAACATTGATTTGATGCACATGCACTGAGCAGCCTGAATGCGTCACCATCGTACCCTCCATTGGGCACTCTTAGGTGTCGCCCCCTAGTGGCCTGTATAGAGGCTATAAATCACAGAAAACAGATTCATTTTTTTTCACCTTGAGTGGTAGGAGCCCGGGCTTTGTCCCCATCTTAAATCAAATCATCCACTTGGGCATGGAATGCGCTACAACCTGCGACTGTGACATTACAACTGCCCGGACCTTTAAAAGAGAGCTTTCACAAAACTTGGCTTAAAGGGATTAACTACACCTACTGCTTTACAGAACCAACGTGTAGAGCCACTTAACTCAAGTAACAGTAGAAGGAAAAAACCTTAGAGAAAGTGAATTTACAATAATCTCTTTAATTAACTCTCTATCGTCACCATTATTAGATAAAGCCGCTCACTGATTTAATGGCTTTTTAAGGGGACTCCGGTGGAATTATCACCCTCCCAGCTCACTCTGACGTAAACACACACTCCGAGACTCCAGTCACAGTGGCTGGGAAAAACCTGACTGTCTTGCAGCCCACAAGATGCAAAAATCCAGTCTGAACAAGTGAAATTTAATTACTTAGTGCCCTCTACACAAGCTGTTAAGCTGCACTTAACCCCCCTGGAAGCACTGACTGACCAATGCCAGCAACCCCGGGATGAAGCTGGCTTCTACTTCTTTTTAGATGCCATTAGATGGCAGAAGAAAGGGACGATGTGCCCTCCTGCAACTATGCTCTGTTCCTCCCCGTGTTCCTGCTCAGCCAGCTGTGCCCCCCAGACTGCAGTGGGGAAAGGCATCTGACTAATTGTAACTGCAGTCCTTCCACACAACAGCATGGTGTGCAGCTGTCATTCAGTAGTATTTATGGAGACTGCAGCAGAGGCCAGCTTTCAGTCTTGGCCTCAGGTCAGCTGTGCTGGTGAGTCTGTGTACCCAGGACATTTAAGCACAGGTCCGCACACAGTAGTGTATCCTTCAGTACAACCCAACTCAACCTGGCCAGAAAAGAAACTGGGACAAATTTGAGACTGTCTTTGGACAAATCAACCTATTAGTGCCCCTGGCTTGAACCCTCTCCTGTCCCTTGCCTGGGTTCAGCTGCGGAGTCAGATTCCCCTTCTCCAAAATCTCCAAAGGGTCATTGGCTGCCCTAAATCCATTGTCAACACTGAGAGCTGTAGCCCCTATGAAACAGGAACCCTTTAAGCTTAGCCCAGGTGCTATATCACTAGACGAGAGGCATAAGTCACAGAAGGGCTTAGATACTATGGTGGTGGGTGCCGCAGAAATGCCATAAACAGAGTAAACTGTGCTTTTTTAGCCATGTTGGTCCCAGGATACTAGAGAAACGAGGAGGGTGAAGTAATATCTTTTGTTGGACCCACTTCTGTTGGAGAGAGAGAGAGAGAGACAGAGAGAGAGAGAGAGAGAGAGGCTTTTGAGCTTACCCAGAGACTTTGAAGAAGAGCTCTATGTAAACTCAAAAGCTGGTCTCTTTCTCTCCAGCAGAAGTGGGTCCAACAAAAGATATTTCCTCACCCACCTTGTCTCTCGACTAGGCAGAGTAAGTCCCTCCCATATATACTGCTATCTGTCATTCAATACTGCATGCAAACATACATCTCTAACCAACAGGAACATTATGTTCATCACACTTGCTAGAAATAACATACCCTCTCACATTCCAGGAGCCACTTTACCCAAAATAAAGGACAATATTCTACTGCAATATCTCAATTGTAGTAACACACACACACTTCTGTCAGTTGCAGCACGTGGGACCACTGCTACAGAATACTCTAATGTTCTTTCATCTTTTGTGGGAGGAGAAGGGGCTGCCAAGAAAGAAGTTAACTTTGGGTTTTAATAAATGATCCTAGTGAGGAGGTCAAGAAACATTCTTGACTTCCCTCCCAATGCATCTCAATTTGGTTGGAACTGGACACTACAGTCTTCTAAAACTTTCTGTGGCCTATACTCCCCTCCCTCCTTTATGCCCCTTGTGTAACCTCTCTCACTCATCTTTGCACCTTCTTCCATGCAACCTCTTATGTCTGGAACTCCATCCTCTCTCCTGCCCCTTACTCAGACTTCTCTCCGAGATGCAATCTTCCACACAGCCCTTCAATAAATAATCATAAATTGATTGTAGATTCTTACAAAAAGCTGTGTCACTATTCCACTATGTGTCACTACTACAGCTGAACCTGGCTTTCCCATTATAAGTCCAATTTTCTCCTAAGTCCTAACTCTAAAACAAAATCAACTGGCATGACATTTCAATGCCTCTACATCATCACAGGGTAGAACTGTTATTGTAAGCTTGAGGTAAACCTCACAACAGAACTTAGATCTGGCCACTTCGCACCATTCCACTGGCTCAAAAGAGGCAGAAACTGGATGAATCTCCAAGATGAAAATTTCCCCCGAGCGAGGGAGTCCTTAGTTGTTGTCATCAGCCCCTACCACAGACTCACTGCCTCCTCTTAACCCTGGCATAGGGAATGTGCTAAGAGCATACTGGGGCTAGAAGCATTGAAGAGCTCCTGGGGATCCCAAGCTACCTGCTAGTGTTTTGCTGGTGATCTCAGCTAGTGACTAGAGTGATCCTGGTGATCCACAACTACGGTACTTCCCCTTGGTGGCCATTACCATTTGGCATATGCTCTAAAGTAAACCAGGGCTGGCTAGACCCAGCTCCAGGATGGAGGAGCTAAAGCTCCAAGGGTCAGTCCTGGGACCGGTTTTGTTCAATATCGTCACTAGAGATCTGGAGGATAGTGTGGATTGCACCCTCAGCAAGTTTGCAGATGACACTAAACTGGGAGGAGTGGTAGATACGCTGGAGGCTAGGGATAGGATACAGAGGGACCTAGACAAATTAGAGGGTTGGGCCAAAATAAATCTGATGAGGTTCAACAAGGACAAGTGCAGAGTCCTGCACTTAGGATGGAAGAATCCCATGCACTGCTACAGACTAGGGACCAATTAGCTAGGCAGCAGTTCTGCAGAAAAGGACCTAGGGGTTACAGTGGACAAGAAGGTGGATATGAGTCAACAGTGTGCCCTTGTTGCCAAAAATGCTAATGGCATTTTGGACTATGTAAGTAGGAGCACTGCCAGCAGATCGAGGGACGTGATCATTCCCCTCTATTTGGCATTGGTGAGGCCTCATCTGGAGTACTGTGTCCAGTTTTGGGCCCCACACTACAAGGATGTGGAAAAACTGGAAAGAGTCCAGCAGAGGGCAACAAAAATGATTAGGGGGCTGGAGCACATGATTTATGAGGATAGGCTGAGGGAACTGGGATTATTTAGTTTGCAGAAGAGACGAATGAGGGGGGATTTGATAGCTGCTTTCAACTACCTGAAGGGGGTTCCAAAGAGGATGGATATAGACTGTTCTCAGTGGTAGCAGATGACAGAATAAGGAGTAATGGTCTCAAGTTGCAGTGGGGAAGGTTTAGGTTGGATATTAGGAAAAACATTTTCACTAGGAGGGTGGTGAAGCACTGGAATGGGTTACCTAGGGAGGTGGTGGAATCTCCTTCCTCAGAGGTTTTTAAGGCCTGGCTTGACAAAGCTGTGGCTGGGATGATTTTGTTGGGGATTGGTCCTGCTTTGAGCAGGGGGTTGGACTAGATGACCTCCTGAGGTCCCTTCCAACCCTGATAGTCTATGATTCTATGAAAGCTGGTTCCACCATGGATGCCCCTTCCTCTCTTATGTGTCCAGCTGAAACAGAGTAAAAAAGAAATATGGCCCATGGGGTTTCATCTATTACCAGTATTATCTGCAATACTGATAAACCGATTGAAAGACTGGGTTTTCATCCAGCATACTCCATGTGCCTGAATGGTATGGGCGCTCCTATTTAGGGGCCGGTCCTGTGGGGTGCTAAGCATCTTGACTGTCTCTTGACCCTGCAGGATTAAGCACTGAGAGCATATATTTTTTAGGTCAGGGACTATCCCATCCATGTTCTTATACCATACCCATCACAGTGGTATCTGAGCACCTTTCAGAGATGCATTAAGCAACCTGACTGACATCTGTCATACATGATGTCTTCTCCATTTCTCTCTTCTCCCCAGGGAAAAGTTATGGATGGAATTTGTTACTGTTGTGATGATGTGCTACGCACTTTTAATCTGTAACGGCCAGGCTGGAGGAGCACGCCTAGCACACAAAAGTACGGAAGTGGTGAGTTCTGAAGTGGTTCTTAGTTCCTGTGAGAGTGAACAGCTGTATGTGTCTTCTCTATGCATGCTGTGGACACTTGGTAAATAGCAACACAAACAGCAGAACAAGGAGTTGACACAGGAAAAGTTAGAGAGAAGGAAGAAGTGATGATGATTAAGCAAAGAAAGGACTGGTAAAGCATGTGAATCAGCCAGGGCTCTAATTTATTTGCTGTACCCAGCCTTCAACTTAATAAAACAAATCCCTTGGTAAGTCTGACAGAGTTATTAGAGGATGCTAATATTCCCCCCAGAGTAATCTGGAGAAGCACAGTTAGAGCTAAGGCTAGCTTGGGAAAGGGGGGCGGGGATGGGACCCTTCAATCCTACCAGACTCTGCCTGACAGTGCTGTCTGCTCCTCTCCAGACCAATCTGGACAGGATGAAGCAGCAGGATGATGGGAAAGGACGCAAGGTTGAAACCTCCCCACCCCCATCTCTGCTGCTGTCCTAATTTTGCATGGCGGGGGTTGGGGGAGAGAGAGAGAGATTTCATTCTGGTGCTTTATGAACTATGCCACTTGAGCACTTTTCACCTCAGGAAACATCCAGGATTATGAACCAAGGTGGGGAGGAAGGTCTCATCCCACAAGGTCCCACCTGATATTGCTTAAGCAATAGAGCTGAAGGGGCTGCACCCGAGGTTGGCCATACTGTATGCGAAGGTAGGGGGTGCTCCCTCATCCATTTACCCTGGGGCTTTCCATTTCCTTATGCAAACATTCCTCCTCGATAGAATCATAACAATTAGAGACAGAAGCATCCACAAGTCCATCTAACTGCAGGGTGGCAAACCATCCCCAGAGAAAGGAGGCATATTTGACATTAAAAGGATACTACACTGGATGTTGGCTAAAAAGTCAGATACAGTAACTTACAGAGAGTCATTTTATTACCCTGTTACCCAGAAATTCTGCCAAGCATTATCATCTCCTCTGATTAATATTAGCATTGTTATACCTATCCCTGAGGCTCCCACCATCCCTGCAGTGTCTGGCGTCATGACATAAATTTAAGTCATCAATTCCCTCAAGAAAGAAGGAAGAAAATCCCTACCTCCACCCTGCACAATGATTATAGCCATTTACTGACAAGGAAACAAATCTAAGCAGTTTGTTTCCTAGAGGACTCAGCCTGGGCCATTCTGTACCTCAGCTCTAAGGGAAAGACTCATTGGAAGAGACTAGTATGCCCTAAAGATGGTGAGACTCAGACTTACTGATCTCTGGCGAATGGCACTGAGGAGAGCCCTGATACAAATACTCTGTTACTCAACCTTACAAACCAAAACCCAATCCAGCACCATTTACTGCTTTAAAAATAGAGACCAGGATCCCGGAATTGACAAGGTATTGACAATGCACCTAGTATGCCTCTGGGCTCAGAACAAATGAATAGCAACTTATTATGGAGGCACTGGCTGCAACTCTATAGTTAGGGTTGAGTTCCATTGTGCACTTAAAGCAGGGAACTCAATCTATTTGTTATGTATGAAAAATACACACTTGCAGCACACACTCTGAGTACAGTATGAATAATCATAATAAATGCATCTTCTCCTTCCCCTTCCCACTCTCATGCTTTTCCAGTATATATGTTACTTACTTGCAGTAATTACTACATCTGTAGGCACAAATACAGATTCAAATTAAATAGGAATTATCGAGCGATTATACTGGAAGTGTTTGCTCTGTTTAGCTGTTGCTGCTTTGAAAAGAACTGCTGACTTAATCAAACATAGGGAATATGATGGGAAGCAGCTGAATTTTGCTACTTTGAAAACTCTGAATTTTCTTATGTGGATATCTAAGTTGAGGCCTAGATTCTGCAATTGGATCCATTCAAGTGCAGATGTAATTGCATGCTTAGGGCACGATCCAATGCTCTCTAAATCAATGAGGGTTTCTCCACTGACTTCAATGGGTTTGGATTAGGCCCTTAGGCTGTCAGCTCTTTGGAGCAGGGAACTTGTCTCTCTCTTCTGTAAAAACACCCAACACATTTTGGTCATTGTAAAAATATTAATATAATAAATAATAAATACTACTAATATGAACAAGCCCATACTTAGAACAGGGGAAACAGCAAAAAAAGATGTGGAGAAAAATAGCTGTGAGCTTTACTTTATGACAGAATGATTTCAAGTTTGGTGCCATGGTTTCTCTTCTCAAAGATCTCACAGGGTGCAGTGAAAACTAACTGCAGATTTGCTAAGAATCTACTATGTAAAGGAGACTCTTGATGGAATATAGACTCTTCCACCTCTAGGCCACCCAGTTCAAATCCACTCCAAGTCAATAATGACTGAAAGTCATTACCATTTGACAGTTGTTCAGGGATCTGGGTGAAATAAATTGGTGGATTCTCAATCCACAACCTAGCGGACTGATATCTGCAACAAGAATATCCATCGTCACTATAATTTGGTTCCAGTAGCACCCACAAGGTGCTGAGCTTCTGTATTTGTACAGTGCTATGGTCTCTACCCTACAGAGCTTGCACTCTAAACATTTGCACTAATTGCCCTCTCACTGAAAGCCATGAGAAAGATTGTCTTGATAAGGCTGAGCACTCTGACAGTCGTTCGCAGGAGGCTCGATGAGCTTTAGAAGAATGACATTGAAGCCCCATGAGGGAATCAGGAGAGCAAGTATAGAGGAGGCCCTTGAAGAAATCTGATACTGTACAATGTGAAAAGACAGAGTATGGGGTCTAAATTAGCGGTTACCACTCAAGAAAGAGATCTTGGAGTCATTGCGGATAGTTCTCTGAAAACATCCACTCAATGTGCAGCAGCAGTCAAAAAAGTGAACAGAATGTTGGGAATCATTAAGAAAGGGTTAGATAATAAGACAGACAATATCTTATATAAATCCATGGTATGCCCACATCTTGAATACTGTGTGAAGATATGGTCGCCCCATCTCAGAAAAGATATATTGGAATTGAAAAGGTTCAGAGAAGGGCAACAAAAATTATTAGGGGTATGGAACGTCTTCCGTATGAGGAGAGATTAATAAGATTAATAAGAATGGGACTTTTCAGCTTGGAAAAGAGACAACTAAGGGGGGATATGATAGAGGTCTATAAAATCAAGACTGGTGTGGAGAAAGTAAATAAGGAAGTGTTATTTACTCCTTCTCATAACACATGAACTAGAGTCACCAAATTAAATTAATAGGCAGCAGGTTTAAAACAAACAAAAGGAAGTATTTTTTCCACACAATGCACAGTCAACCTGTGGAACTCTTTGCCAGAGGATGTTGTGAAGGCCAAGACTATAACAAGGTTCAAAAAAGAACTAAATAAGTTCATAGAGGATAGGTCCATCAATGGCTATTAGCCAGGATTGACAGGGATGGTGTCCCTAGCCTCTGTTTGCTAGAAGCTGAGAATGGGCCTGTTTTGTTCGTTCCCTCTGGGGAACCTTGCATTGGCCACTCTCGGAAGACAGGTTTAAGCGTGTAGACTCACCCCTGCGGCGCCTCCTGCTGGTCTCTCAGGGAATTAGCTCGATTTCCAGCCCAGAGCACCTTCTGCAGGCTGGTGATCTGCCACAGCTGGCCCCCATGTCCCTCCCAGACCCCGGTGCCCGTTCTCTCTGAGGTGCTGCCGCCTGGCAATACCTCAACAATCTCTGTGGGTCTCCCCTCCCCAGGGAACCCCCACCCCCACCTCGCGTCAGTCTGGGCTACTACCAGTCCTCACCTAGCCCGTTCACTGGGGCAGACTGCAGTATAAAAGCCACTCATCACAGGCAAGGGGGTTTGACCTGCTGCCTTCTTCTATCAGCCAGTACCTCTATGGGCCTGGAACCAGGCCCTGCAGCCTGGGGAGTCACCAGGCTGGAGCTCCCCTGCTCCTCTGGCTCTTCCCCAGCCCTGCTTCACTCCCAGGTACCCTCTTATTCCCCTGCAGCCAGGCCGGTCTCTCTCCACAGCTAGAGGAGAGACTCTTCTCAGCTTCTGGCTGCCCTGGCCTTCTTATAAGGCCCAGCTGCCCTGATTGGGGCATGGCCCAGGTGTAGCTCCTTCCCCAATCAGCTTGGGCTTTTTCTCCTAGTCCCGAGCCCTCTCCCAGGGCTGGCTTCTACCCTGTCAGGGCTGGAGCGGGTAACCAACCCGCTACAACAGTTTACTAGGCTAGATGGACCTTTCGTATGACCCAGTTTGGCCGTTCTTATGTTTCTATGACTGTACTAGAGCATGACACAGTGATTTTGCTGCAAAGTAAAAATTGAGAGGGTGAAATGCTAGCCCCGCATGTTTCAGAAGCAGCATACAGTTAAGGATCTTCAGTATCAGGGCCTGCACTGGGTCTATATTGTTTTGAGCTGACCATATGGACAATATTTTCCATTTCGAAGAGTAAGTCTTCTGAGTGGAAGATTTCCTGCTTTGTATGAAAATCTCCTGAACCCGTAGGTAGAAGCCTCTGTCAATAGTGCTCAGCCAGCCAACATCCAAGCTGCCAGGTGCAATGACTGTGGGTTGGTGTGCAATATCTGACCTTGGTTCTGCAATATTATGTCCAGGCAGATAAGGAGGCATATGAAAGGCAGCCTGGATATCTGTAAGAGGTTTGACAACCAACATTTCCTCAGCCAGTAAGGGCCATCCGGATGTTCATTGCCTTGTCCCATCTGATCTTGGATATTATCCTGGGGATCAAGGGAATCAGTAGAAAAGCATATAGGAGAAAAGTGGGACAATGAGCCGAGGGCTCAGGCCCCCTGGGATCAGAACTTTGAACATTTGGGGTTGTCCTCTGTGGCACAAATAACAATCATGGGAGTCCCCCATTGATGCAATATCAGCACTATGATGGATTTCTGCAGTGACCATTCATTATTTGTTACTGTGCGTGCACTCAGGAAGTCTGCTGGGTCATTGCTGACCCATGGCAGATGTTCAGCTTGTGGAGTTATCCCACACTGAAGGCATCACATTCAGACCCTGGAACACATTGATCCCTCCTAAAGATAAGGTTGGGATCACAGGATAATGGATGGAGAAGTTTTGTTTGAAACATCAGGTACAAGGTGTAGGGTGGTAACTAACCACATCATAACTATAAAGGGAAGGGTAACAGCTCTCCTGTGTACAGTACTATAAAATCCCTCCTGGCCAGAGACTCCAAAATCCTTTTACCTGTAAAGGGTTAAGAAGCTCGGGTAACCTGGCTGACACCTGACCCAAAGGACCAATAAGGGGACAAGATACTTTCAAATCTTGGGGGGGGAAAGGCTTTTGTATGTGCTCTTTGTTTAAGGGGTTGTTCGCTCTTGGGACTGAGAGGGACCAGACATCAATCCAGGTTCTCCCCATCTTTCTAAACAAGTCTCTCATATTTCAAACTTGTAAGTAAAAAGCCAGGCAAGGCGTCTTAGTTTTACTTTGTTTTCTCAACTTGTAAATGTACCTTTTACTAGAGTGTTTATCTTTGTTTGCTATACTTTGAACCTGGGCTAGAGGGGGGTCCTCTGAGCTCTTTTAGTTTGATTACCCTGTAAAGTTATTTTCCATACTGATTTTACAGAGATGATTTTTACCTTTTTCTTTAATTAAAAGCCTTCTTTTTAAGAACCTGATTGATTTTTCCTTGTTTTTAGATCCAAGGGAGTTGGATCTGTATTCACCAGGAGTTGGTGAAAAGAAGGAGGGGGGAAGGGTCAATTTCTCCTTGTTTTAAGATCCAAGGAGTTGGATCTGTATTCACCAGGAGTTGGTGAAAGGAAGGAGGGGGGAAGGGTCAATTTCTCCTTGTTTTAAGATCCAAGGGGTTTGGATCTGTATTCACCAGGAGTTGGTGAAAGGAAGGAGGGGGGAAGGGTCAATTTCTCCTTGTTTTAAGATCCAAGGGATTTGGATCTGTATTCACCAGGGAATTGGTGAAAGATTTCTCAAAGCTTCCCAGGGAAGGGAATGGTGGCAGCGGACCAGAACTAAGCTGGTAGTTAAGCTTAGAAGTCCTCATGCAGGCCCCCACACTTGTACCCTAAAGTTCAAAGTGGGGATACAGCCTTGACAGAAGGGTAATACGTAACTTGTTTGTATCAGTGTATAAAAGAGGGGTTAAAGAAGGGATGTCTTTGTCTGGCCTAAGGGGCAATAGAAAGTCCTGCCACTGACTGAGCATGTCAATTGTCACAAGCATACATATATTAGTGTCCCTGTAGAGTCTATGGGATGCTAGAACTGGGCTTTGTCAAGTAATAAACCTGGCCAAGTGCCTTCACCATTGAAGTCTGTGGTCTTTTAGGGTAGTTCAATCGAGGTCTGCTGAGCCACCTACCTGGCCAGAGCCGGGACAGCCCCCAGAAAGAACACACAGGCACATGCAGCCAACAAATGACAACACCTAGATAGGGAGTACACAGACCTCAGCCATAACTGTAAATGCCATAGGCAAAGTCTGGCATGCCACACCAACATATGGCCTAAAAGTCCCAGATGCATTCGTATTCTCATTGTGGGATTTAACCTTGGGTCGTTTTCTGGAGAGACAGGAACCCATCCTATAGGAGGTCGACTCTTCCCAATCTGGAGTTGATCATAGTTTCTATGAACTCTATAGTCTGAGATGGTGTGTGCGATGATTTTGAGAAAACAGGGCAAGGGCATACTCTAGGGCTGTTACAATCTCCTGTTGAGATTTGCCTCTGATCAGCCAGTCATCACATAAGCAAGAGTGTCACAGGTTGGGGTGGATGGAGAAGTACTCAAAACCTGTGGTAGGTATCTGGCACCAGTTCTTTACTCGTTTTGCAGTGGGCATTGTCATGGCCAGTGCCTGCCCTAGACACCGTGGTAGGGTTGAACAGTCACTCATTTTTGGTGTTGCTTGTCTGCTAGATAGGGTACTGGATGAAGCTGGCTCGTCTGCCAGCAGCACTCTGGAAATTGCATCCTCAGGGTCTGATGAGATCTTCAGAGACTGATCCAGAAGATGGAACTTTAGCCTTGTGCCACAGAGTCAAAGGCCAGAAGAGACCACCAGATCATCTAGTCTGTCCTCCTGTACATCACAGGCCATGACCACCACCCAGCACCTGCACGCTAAACCCAACAACCAAAATTAGACAAAAGTATTACAGCCCACAGGAGACTGAAATGTTATGTGTCACAGGCAGAGAATAGGAGGTGAAGCAGTGCTCAAGGCCTCCCTCCCCCCCATGCAGGAAAATGATAAGGGGAGATATACCCAGATAATCCTGGCAAGTGACCCACGCGCACACACACTGCAGTGGAAGGTGACACCCCCCCCCCCAAGTTCCTTCTCAACCACACATTTGTCAATCAAATAGATCCTGAGCACGTAAGCAAGAAGCAGCCAGCCAAGCACCTGAGAGAGAATGCTCGATGCCATCTCAGAGCCCTGGACCACCCCACTCAATGTCCTATCTTTATCTGTGACCATCCTTGATGTTTCAGAGGAAGGAGGGAAAAAACCTCCCTTGCCACTTATTTGTTCTCACACAGAATGAGAAACAGACCAAGGATCTGCCTGGTATCTGAAACTCCTCCAACAGAAGACACACCCTCTGTATCCGTCCATCTTTCAGGGGGATTAGTCAATCGCAGGATAGAAGGCTTAAAGCCTGCAGGTTTTGCATTTTCCATGTTTAGGGGCCTTTATGGGGAGGGGGCATATAGGAGTGGAGGGAATGTACAAGACGTTCGGTATTGGGAGGGGTCTGACCAGTAGAGTTCAGTTCAGACAGATGGAAAGAGTTCACAACACTCGATACAAAAAGATCAGAAGTAATGGACACTGGTATCCAAAGAAACTCCAAACACTAGCATGAGGTGCATGTGCACCTACAGTAGGATCCACACTGACATATACTCAGGCAAGAACAGAGGACTTCAGACCCAAGCCAACTCCAAGAGGGGAAAAGAGGGAAATAATTTGGCAGGAGATTAACATGTATTAAAGGGGAGTTGCTCTTATTTCTAAGAACGTTGCTGGGACATATGGGGGGAGGGTCCTCCTGAAAGCCTAATGACCAATTCCAATGAAGGATTAAAAAAATCAGAGCTCACAGCTTTGCCAGTGGATGCCCCTGCAACAGAACCCTGTTTGCTGCTAATCACAGAGTCGTAGAATCGTAAGACTGGAAGGGACCTTGAGAGATCATCTAATCCAGTCCCCTTCACTCATGGCAGGACTAAGTATTATTCTAGACCATCCCTGACAGGTCTAACGTGCTGTTAAAAATCTCCAATCATAGGTGCTGACTCCGTGGGTGCTCTGGGACTGAAGCATCCCCAGGGAAAAAATGGTGGGTGCTGAGCACCCACCAGCAGCTCCCCTAACAGTTCCCCCCACCCCCTCACTGTTTGATGCCCGCCTGCAGGCCCCTCGGATCAGCGCCTCCCACTCCCTCCCCGCACCTCCCGCCCGCCATGATCAGCTGTTTCACAGTGTGCAGGAGGCTTTGGGAGGAAGGGGGAGGAGCGAGGGCATGGCGCACTGGGGGGAAGGGGTGGAACGGGGGGGGGGAAGAGGCATGGTGGGATGAGGCAGGGTAGGGTGGGGCCTTGGAGGAAGGGGTGGAGTGGGGGCAGGGCCTGGGGCAGAGCCGGGGGTCGAGCATCCCCCAGCACATTAGAAAGTCGGCGCCTATGTCTCCAATGATGGAGATTCTGCAACCTCCCTGGGCAATGTATTCCAGTACTTAACCACCCTGACAGTTCGCAAGTTTTTCCTAATGGCCAACCTAAACCCTTGCTGCAATTTAAGCCCATTGCTTCTTGTCCTGCTCTCAGAGGTTAAGGAGAATAATTTTTCCTCCCTCCTCCTTGTAACAAGCTTTTATGTACTTGAAACGGTTATTATGTCCCCTCTCAGTCTTCTCTTCTCCAGACTAAACAAACCCATTTTTTTTTTTTCAATCTCCCCTCATAAGACATGTTTTCTAGATCTTGAATCATTTTTGTTGCTTTTCTCTGGACTTTCTCCAATTTGTCCACATCCTTCCTGAAATGCGGCACCCAGACCTGGACACAATACTCAAGTTGAGGCCTAATCCGCTCGGAGTAGAGCAGTAGAATTAGTTCTCGTGTCTTGCTTACAACACTCCAAGTAGCTGAAAACTTTCAGTAGCTGAAGACATAAATACAAAGAGGGTATTGCTATGCCTTCTGAGCTGGTGCATTAATGGTCAATTTGCCATAGCAATGTGGCCTTCCCACTTCAGACAAGCAGCAATCAGAGGACAGGTGCTCTCTCACCCATTTTCTTTTTTTGGTTTGGTTTTGTTCTTATTTTTGTTTGCTTAGCCCAGCTCCCCTTCCCCCGGCTCCTGAAGCTCTGCTTCAAAGAGACAGTTTTGCCTGCCAACGCCAGCACAGGAAAGCCAGCCTCGCCAGTCACAACGACGACACTCTTCCCTCTGCCAGCTGAGATTGCTCTGACAGTTCTGCTTTCTCAGTCACATTATCCTGTCATCTTTCCCCCTCCCTGCCCCCCCATCCCTAGTCCCTTCCCTGAGATCAGCCTCCCATCCTGCCACATTAGGAGAAGAAATGAGGCACAGCCCAACAATGAGCGCACTCCCCCCCTGCTCCCTACTCCAGTGGTGAATCAGAGCCTGGGTCACATCAGAATGGGACAGGTAAGTTGAGGGGAGGATAGTAGAGAGCACTAGCTCCTTAAGGAGCTACAAAACACCACTTATCACAAACTCCAGGGCAGAGCCCCAGGAGAGCCCTGGCTAGGTCTGAGGGGTGAGAGGAAAGCACCCTTCCCCTCCAAAGTAAGTTGTCAAACAGAGTCAGAGTTTGCCAAGTTTCAGGGCACCCAACAAGGTTCATGTATTCTCCTTGTGTTTTCCGCAACGGGGTGGGTTTGCGAGGCGGAGGAGGGTATTGAGGTAAAGACACTGGGAGGGGAAAGAAGGATCATTACTGTGGCTATTAGGCCAACAGGAAAAAAAAATCTGTGAAGTTACACAAGGTAGACATACAATATCCTGGAGCAGCCTGTGCTATGTGCAAACAAGCTTCAGAGTGCGCAGCAGCAGCAACAAAAATGCTGAATACATGGCAAAGCCCCAGGGTAGGGCAGGGTGAACTCTTAAGATTCCTAGAAAATGATAAAAATGTGATGGATCATTTGAAAAATCAAACAAAAACAGAAACAGCAGGGAAGATAAAAGAAACAGCAAGAGGTGAACAAAGACAATGAAAGCACATGTTCCTCCTGAAGGCAGCTCCTGCACTGCACAAGAGAAAAACAATTAAAAGACAGAGGTGTAAAGGAGCTATGTGTGCAGATTAACTAAAGGTGGTTTGGCTGTTTGTATACTCATGAAAGGCTGCCAGAAACAGTTACTAAAGGACTTGTACTTGTTCAAAGGGCCACTCATCCCCTTCTTTTACATCCTGGGAACCAAGATGGAACTGCCAATGCACCTCAATCCTGACCCACCAGATCTCCTGATACTCTAGTCCTGGGCCTCTTCACAGCATGGACTTGTAGTTTTCTATAATGCACTGCACTAAAATGGGCTGATGCCTACAGCTTCAATTAACTTTAAGAGTTCCCAAAATACATGCCAGACCAGAAACTGTAACTGCAACCTGAGCTGAGGAGTTACACTAAGACACACTCCCAGCCTCTCCCTGGTAAAACGTAATGCCCATTGGAAGTGAGTGCATCTTGTGATTCTACAGCAGGTGAAAGAGCACCTTTGGGCACCAAAGCCTTTGTTCAGGTCTCTCTCATGAGGTGCATAACCTGACCCAGCTACATTACACCTTCAAAATAAAGCAAGAGAGTGGTGTGCCCTCAGATGGCACCATCTTAATTCCATATTGAACAAGGAGTCCATTGTTTGCTGAACTATGCTGATTTCCTAGGCCAATGTCAGCTGCCAGAAGTGGGGCCTACTAGAAACACCTCCAGCCTCTAAAGTAGATTGATTTGGAGCAAAAGACTTCCAAGACAGAGAAGTTTCAGAAGAGGAAACTCTTCCAAAATACTCTTTCCACAGCTGTTCAAAGAGAGCAGAGAAAGAAGCCCAAGTCATTTCAGGAAATGCTTTCTTCTGAATGGTCTCTCCTAGAGGCAACAATCCAATGCACAAGAGAATTAAAAGCTCTTTTGTTTCTCTCACAGCTTTCTACACATTCTGATCGAACTCTTAGCTGGGAGCCCAACATAAAAGAGTCCTGCTTTTAATGCTCCATTCAAGTCTCACAGCTCTGAAGCTATTTCTCCAATAAGACTGACTGTATACTAGGTAGGAAGCAATATTGACACAAGATAAGGTGACCAGGTGTCCGGTTTTGACCGGAACAGCCAGTCAAAAAGGGACCCTGGCAGCTCTGGTCAGCACCGCCAACCGGGCCGTTAAAAGCCTGGTCGGCAGTGCTGCGGAACTAAGGCAGGCTAGTCCCTACCTGTCCTGGGGCACCGTGCTGCACCCCGAAAGTGGCCAGCAGGTCCAGCTCCCGGGCGGAGGGCCACAGGGCTCCACGTGCTACCCAAGCACTGGCTCCGCACTCCGGCAGCGCGCGCCATGGAGCCTTCTCCTCCCCCCGACCTAGGAGCCGGATCTGCTGGCCGCTTCCGTGGCATAACACGGAGCCAGGACAGCAAGCAGCCTGCCTTAGCCCTGCTGCGCCGCTGACCGGGAGCCACCCAAGGTAAACCTGTGCCCCAACCCCGAACCCCAACCTCCTGACCCAGCCCTGAGCCCCCCCTGCACCCCAGAGCCCATACCCCAGCCCAGAGCCTTCACCCCCCACATCCTAACCCCCTGCTCCAGCTCAGAGCCCTCTCCCACACCCTGAACCCCTCATCCCCAACCCCCTGCCTCAACCCGCAGCTCCCTCCTGCACTCTGAATCCCTCAGCCCCACCCCCCAGGCTGGAGCCTCCTCCTGCATCCCAAAGCCCTCATCCCCGGCCCCACCCCAGAGCCCACACCTCCAGTCATAGCCCTCACCCCCTCCTGCACCCTAAACCCCTGCCCCAGCCCAGTGAAAGTGAGTGAGGGTGGGGAAGAATGAGCCACTGAGGGAGGGGGACTGTAGTGAGCGGGGGGCAGGGCCTCAGGGAAGGGGCAGGGCTAGGGTGTTCGGTTTTGTGCAATTAGGAAATTGGCAACCCTATCACAAGGGGATGCCTGTGTCAATTTACAGAAGCACAGGTAGGGGAAGGCAGAAGTTTGCTGGGGTTAGACAAAAAAAATGCAAACCTACACTCATTCCTAGTGCAAAGAGAAAGGCAGGGTTATTAAACTCCATCCTGAGGGAATGCTCTGTAAAGTGTCCAATTGCATGGAATTAATTTTAAATTTGCTGTTTTAGTGCAAACACAACAAGTTATATCAGAATTATTCAAGCAACTGTATTTTTTCTTCCAGATTTGAAAGTGTATGTGTGTGTGGAAACAGAGGATGGAAAACAGCAGGAAGTTCTGCTGCTAGAAACCTTTTCTCTCTCCGCTGATAATTTAAACACACACAAAATTACAGAACCCACCAAGCACAATCTAAAAATCATAACAAGCGGGCAGGAGTTAGGGAGCAATCTGACTGGCTGAAGGTGGTTTCAACTCATGGGATTATGGGACAGCAGTCACACAGCTGGAATTTGATGGACATAGAAGATTCTATCAGAAAGAAAAAAGAAAGGGCAATGTTTTTATTTTAGTCGATTTTAACTTTTTTAAAGGACCTCTACTGGCCTAAAATTTAAAGTAAATTTCACATTCTTTATAATCCACAATATTGTGCTGCCTTTCTAGTATTCACGAAACAAAGAATTGAGTGCTTAGAGCAAGGGATTAGGAAATAGAGCTCTTGGATTCTAATCCGACCTTTTCCGCCATCTCACTATGTGCCCTTGAATAACTAATTCACTTCCCCCCCCCATAGTTTTCCCATCTATTAAATGAGAATAACTTGCACCTCACAGTGTGATGGTGAGGGTTCTGAAGTCGGATTGATTTCTCAATGGTTGTGAGGTGCTTAGAAATACTCTGATAAAATGTGCCATGTAGACATAAAATGTATTGTTAACCTGACAGCACTTTAGCTCTTTCAGTCCCTTGCCTTGCACACACTTTGAGTACACAAACCCTCAGGGGCAACTGAGTGGATGCCGTGTGACATTTTGATTGTAGGAAAACCCATCATTTAATTCTTAAATTCTCAACCTTAGCACTACATTAATGTATTTTCTTTTGCAGTTAATTTCCTTTTTTCTTAAAAGTTTGCAAAAAAGCAAGATCTGAATGATTTTGTAGTTATTTAAATATCTGATCATTAAAAATGATTACAGGTAGAGCTATCCAGATAAGAAATCTCACCCTGAATTAGGCCCACTGGGACAAATCCTGATACCACAGAACAAATGAGGCATTAGGATAAATTTTCAAATACACCTAATCCCCATTAACTTTCAATGAAACTTAGACTTTTAAATGCCTGAGTCACTTTTTCAAAATGGGACTATAAGGTAAATTTTTCAAAAGTGACTCAGGAACCTAAAAGTGTCTGGATGGATTTTTATTCATTCCTTAGTGACACAAACCTCTCACTGAAAACAATGAGAGTTTTGCCTGACTAAAGATGGCAGCATGGGGGTCATCATGGTTTTTGTAATGGGCTTATATGTACAATGATTTGAATGTTTAATCATTGTGTATTGTTATATGTACAAGGATCCTTAAGCATCTTGTGTGTGAATATAACTGGAAGGTCTTAAAGTGTGTGTTTAAACCATTAAGGACCATGTTCTGCCACATTTACTCATTCTCCCCATCCGCAACACAACCACTCCATCCATCCTACCCATCCTTTAACAATGCACACAGCATTGTTTTGGTGTGTTCATTCCATACCACTCTGCCAGACCACCCATACCTTCTGTTCCTCAATGTTCCAAACTCCCTTGTCTTCTAATAATGATCTGCCTCACACTCTGCTGGAACATTCCATTATCAAGCTGTTACAGGGGTGTTCGTGACACAGCAAGTGTGACGATAAATATATTATAAATTTTAAAGGACTAATTCAGTCCTCTCTGATATATACACCAAACAAAACATTCTACTAAATGTACCAATTGCGATGCATGTTAGCAGATAAGAATATTGCATCTTGCCTCTCTCACCTGAGCAGTCCTCCTGATGGTGCAGCCAGGGAAGATATGCCTATAAATATGCACAAGCAGGAGGTATGTGATTCTAGCAAACATCAAGGTGCATGTACCACTGAAAACAAAGAACACTGTAATAAAATAAATAATATATTCTATCTCTATAATTTCTCTCAACCAAGAGAGCCCAAAACAATTTAAACAACAGACTCGGAATGCAGTCACCTCTGGGATGGAACATAGTAGCCGTTTAACAGCTGACAGCATCACTACACAAAACTTTACCTCAAGTAAAAAAGATTATGTTATTGAACAAAAACTGAAGGGGGAATTTAGGGAGGCAGAATGAAGTTATTTACCTGAGTTACGTTTTGTTCATGGGATCCTTAATGTTTACAAGTGGACAATGTCTCAATCTCACATTTAATACAAAACCAAAAACTGCATAGGGCCCACCGGAGGAACTCAGAGGAAAGAGTGCCATCTACTGCATCAGCCTCACCACTTCCTGCAGCAGCCTGTGTTTTCCTTGGAGGTCTTCCATCCAATTGCTAACAGTGTCCTGCTTAGCTTGTGAGATCCAAGGCTGCAGCTGCAAGGTGGCAATATATCAAACCCATGGCTTGTGTTAAATTTATTGATCAACTTTTTGTTTTTAAAATCTTGACCTGTACAGTTAATCAGTCAGGTTCCCAGCTAGATCAAAAGACCCATAGGACCCATCCAGGGCCGGCTCCAGGTTTTTTGCCGCCCCAAGCAAAAAAAAAAAAGGGGGAGGGGAGGAGGGGCGGAGTGCTGCCGCCGAAGCAAAAAAAAAAAAAAAAAAAGGCCGGAATGCTGCCCCTTGAAAAGTGCCACCCCAAGCACATGCTTGGGACGCTGGTGCCTAGAGCCGGCCCTGGACCCACCTGATCCACTCCTTTCATCTAGCCCCTATTTCCTAAACACATAAATTACACTGCAGCCCTCACAGGAGGCACAGCCTCTTTTTATGAAAGGGGAAAGTTCAAAAGAGAGAGAAAGCTGTGAAATTCTGGCTGCCTTCCAGGCTCTTTCTTTTACCTGGGTCACAGACAAGTGATTTCATCTCCTCAATTTCTCTCTTTTTCTTTTCACAAGCCTTGTACTCTTTTTTTTAAAGCAATTTATTAAGCAAATAAGTCATACATACTTTTTCCATTTTTTTAGATTCCCCAGGGAATAGACACCATACATTTTCAAAAACATCCAGAAAGGAGCTTATTGAATGTTGCTGCAAATACCACTGAGCTATGAAATTCACAGAGTGCTGACACCAGCCTCTCTCTCTATTTGCTATCTCTGCCATGGACTCCGAGCAAGCCATAACCTTCAACCTGGGACCCCCAAAAAAACCAAGTTTCCTTTCAAAATACCTGATGAAAAAGGCACCAAGAGGAACCTTGGACATGACAGCAAAGCTGAGAAGGTGAAAGGGGTGGGAGAGAGGCAGGTGTAGGTCTGTGGAGAACCTCCAGAGGTCTGTAAAATTTACAGTGTCATTTTTCTCAAGTACAGAGGCAAACTCAGAAGAAATAAAAATCCACCCGAGAGACTAAAGAAGCTTCTGAATAAATGCAGCAGCCAAGGAAGCTCAGGGGTCTGCCAACAGCACTAGATATTGAAGCCAGCTTTTAACCCACAGTTCAAATTTCTACATCCACAGATGAACCACTTCCTCCATTCTTTAAAAAGGACTGTTGTCAAGTGCCTAGGGCCAAACCCTACTCACTTTATTCACTCAAATGACATCAGTGAGCTCTCCCATGAGTAAAGAGCAGAGGATCAGGCTCTTAGATTGTAAGATCCTTGAGGGCAAGGTACTTCTCTGCTCTTTGCACAGCAGGAAGCACACTGTGGACAAGTAACAATAAATATTATATATTAAGAAGTAGTTGAAGGCACAAAATTCAAAGATTAGAAGCAAAAGGGGAAGGGAGAATTGCATAGAAACTACCAGGAAAAGAACCATTACAAGTAAATTTTTACTTTCCCTTGCAGTGTTTTAGGAATGTAAAACATCAAACAGCCTTGGGCTACTGCATGTGAAACTAACTAGAAGGCTTTAATCTCCATAGCCCTGCATCTTGTATAGTCATTCACACTAGGACAAAGGGATTTCAGACTCTTTCTGATCCAGTAACATTTTTACACCCACTTTGCTTTCTCTGACGGGGCAAGGTGCAGAGCAACAGTGAGTCAGGTCTGCAGATTGAAGGTGACCAAGTTAAAAATCACAGTTCCAACCTAAGTGAAAGGTAGAAAGTAAAAAAACAGCATCAACAAGGAATGGGAAACTGGGCATTACTAAGGAATTGAAAGCATTTTAATAATCTCAGGTGTTAGTTACAAAGGAGCTTTTTGGGGGGGAAAGTGGGGGAGAGGGTTAAATCGTGAAAGAGTCCCCCTTATAGAGCTGCTGGTTCCCTGTGAGAAACTTTGAAAGACTGTATGTGGACTAAGGGGAGGGGATGAAGAACTGAGCTCACATGTGATCAGTTAACAAGATACGTTCCTTTATAACTGCAAGCTCAGCCTGGGATCTGAGAGCCAAACTGGGTTCTTTCTTTCTCAGGCATCATCACTCCCTATCTTGGGTTAAGCACCTCACAACATCTTATGAGGTGTTTACAGATGCAGCGCTGAGACACAGAGAAATGCATACTACAGAATTAACTCAAGTGATCCAACCTTGCATTACTTCCCTTGTGTTAGTCTATCAGTGACTTGCCCAAGTCACACACAAAGTCTGTGACAGAGCAGGAAACCATAAGAATGGCAATTCTGGGTCAGACCCATGGTCCATCTAGCCCAGTATCCTGGCTTCCAACAGTGGCCAGTGCCAGATGCTTCGGAGGGAATGAACAGAACAGGGCAATTATTGAGTGATCCTTCCTGTCATCCAGTCCCAGATTCTGGGAGTCAGAGATTTAGGTACACCTGGAGCATGGGGTTGCAACACTGACCATCTTGGCTAATAGCCATTGATGGACCTTTCCTCCAGGAACTTATCTAATTCTGTTTTGAACCCAGTTATACTTTTGGCCTTCACAACATCCCCTGGCAACAAGTTCCACAGGTTGACTGTGCATTGTGTGAAGAAGTACTTCCTTTTGTTTGTTTTCCAGCCTATTAATTCCATTGGGTGACCCCTGGTTTATGTGTTACATGAAGGGGTAAATAATACTTCCTTACTCACTTTCTCCACACCATTCATGATTTTATAGACCTCTGTCATATTGCCCCTCAGTCATCTCTTTTCTAAGCTGAACAGTCCCAGTCTTTTTAATTTCTCCTCATATGGAAACTGTTCCATACCCTTATTCATTTTTGTTGACCTTCTCTGTTACTTTTCCAATTCAATTATAGCTTTTCTAATTTTTGAGATGGGGTGACCCAAAACTGCAAGCAGTACTCAAGGGGTGGGCATACCATAATTTTATAATGGCATTACTATATTTTCTGTTTTATTATCTATCCCTTACCTAATGGTTCCTATAATTGTTAGCTTTTTTGACCTTAAGCAGATGTTTTCAGAGAAATATCCACGATCCATTTCTTGAGTAGGTACAGCTAATTTAGACCCCATCATTTTTTATGTATTGTTGGGATTATGTTTTCCAAGGTGCATTACTTTGCATTTATCAACACTGGATTTCATCTGTTATTTTGTTGCCCAAAAAGATAGGAAACAGTTTAATGATATTCCTTTTGTAACTCTTCACAGTCTCCTTTAGAGTTAACTACCTTAAATAATTTTGTATCTGCAAATTTTGCCACCTCACCATTCATCCCCTTTTCCAGATCATTTATGAATATGTACCCGGCACAAGGTGGTACTAGGCAGTGACTTTAGGGCAACATTCTAAAAACAAAAACAAAAATCCCAACCTCCTCCCTGAAATCCACTAAGTGGCTCCCCCACCCTGCCTGCATTTTAGTAGGAAAGGGGATTTCCTGGCTGCCCATCCTCCTCTGATCAGTTCTGGGGGCTGAATATAGCCCTCGGGTCCCACATTGAGGGCCCAGTGTAAGGGAGTTGGGGCCCCTTTCCATTTTTAAGGATACAGGATACTATTTCATAACAAATCAGAGATGGAATTTAGGGACATGTTGGATCCAAACTGAACCTCCGTGGCTCCAGCTCATCTCTAATATTTACTATTAGCAATAATAAACAGTGCTTACGCTGCACTTTGGAGCATCACAGCACTTTACAAACATTCAATTAATAGATCTTAACAGATCTTATTTCTCTGATGCCCATCTGGCACCACATAAAAATAACATGATTAGAAAATTATTATTTTATAATGTGCCAAAGGAATTGAATCCAAGACGAGCTTGAGAGAGAATGAAAGGGGGAAGTGAGCAGCAGAAAGAAGAAAGTATCAGAAACCAAAGCAAAGGCAGTGTTCATCCCAAGCCTCCTGACCTCCAGCCCAAAGGGCACAGGTTGCACACCGACTATCAGAGGCGCCATACAAAGGCACATAGCACTCCTCTCCCCACATTTATTCTACAGCCATCGGTCACCATCTGTTTTATGCTGAGTGTTGCACTAGAGGGTGTAGATCTGGGCTGCTCAAAGTGTAGCCCAGAGCTGCCTGCCCTCTCCCTGTAACTGCAGGGCAAGGGCCACGCAGAGACTAGGCAGCTGTTTGCGGCTGATGAATTCACACAACAAGCAATTTGTATTCATCTATCAAGGAAGATGCAAGTAAGTGCAAATATTATGGTCGTGTTCATTTGTTTTTGATTACAAAATGTATGTAAATGTATATGCAAATTAAGTGCAGGCTTCTGGCAAAGTACCAGCCCAGCCCTCAGTGTCACAAACTTTGGGGCAGCTAGAGGGGCACCATGTGTCTGCAGGAGAGGTCCAGGCAGTTCCCATTAGATCTACCCAGAATAGGAAGGTTGTGCTGCTCTAAAAAGGCAGGTGGAAGATAAACCCCGTGGTACCTTGTCTCTTTAAATGAAACCAAGAGGCTATAGAGAAAGCTGTTCCCTCTGCAGTTAAAAGAGTGATAATTACAGAGCGACAGGCTCCTCTGTCATTCAGCAGGCAGCATCCCCAGGAAATCTTGCTCTGTAATCAAGGGAAGAGGCGCAATCAGGCCCCTATTCAGGCTTCGTTTAGAAACAGCCCCTGCTGGCAGCACAAGGGCTTTGGTGTATTGCTTTGTGAAGCTGCTGAAGGCATCCACTTCAGGGCTCTGCAGCCATTAGGGGAGTCAATACAGTTTTTAAGCATGCTTTTGGTTCACCTCCACCCACAGAGCCCAAAGGAAGCCCCGGAACATGGGTGAGGTCTACACTGTATCTAGGATCTGTATCTGACCTCCTTCTTACACACTTGATGCTGAGCTGATGCTAATGCATATCAGCAAGTCTGTCCTCCACAGATGAGCTTGGCAAAACGAGAGGATTTGTACCAGTGAATGCAAGAGAATGTGATCATGAGCATGCAAGAGCACCAATAGGAGTGTGCAAGTGTGGCTATTCAGGCAGATACACCAATCTTTTGGTTGTTTTTTGTTTAGAAAACAAAAGAAAATGTCTATGGAGAAGTAATTTCTGTGCTATTCAAATAGTACAAGAGCTTCAGCCTATTGGCACCAGGCTAATCCCAGCAAGAATTAAGGGGCTAATTGGAGGAGTGGTGGGGAGACAGGTCACTCTGACTTCAGCTTCAGTATTCCATGCCACCAGCACCCAGCAAGTTACATATTAATTGCTATTCAAAACATTCACACAGGGTTGCCAGGTTCAATGAATCAGTTGTATTGAAAAGCGTTATTTATTTTATTTTGAATGCTCAGATTTTCTTAAGTATGCACACATCTGCACACCCAGTCATGAAAACTGCACACACCAGTGACCAGCAGGGTACTCCACTGGTCATTTGCACATGCAGTTGCCACAATGTGTGCCATGCTGGTAATTGTGCACACACATTCAGCACCAAATGCCCACATGGCTTTCTGAACATCAAGGCCTGTGTTTTCACAGGATTTATAGTTCCTTCATGTCACAGAATGTTACACTCTGTGCTGAGGTTCACTATAACTGGAACTGTGCTTTGCACTGAAACAATTTGTGATACTGTAAATGGAGCTTCATTCCATCACAGTTCACTAGCAGTAGGTTCCACTGACTATTTTTATTTATTTATTTCTCTGGCCATATGATAAATGAGTTTGTTGTGGTTTTACCATCTGCAGACACAGGTATCAATCAATAGTCGTGTAATGGCCTGAAACCTGTCAAGAGAACCTATTAAAAAGGTACATATTGCATTTAGCTATTAAAACAGAAGTTATTGATTGGATCCTATCAACTCCCAATGAATGAGCTAACTGCATTGGCAACCAAGTGAAAACACAGGCATGCAAATTAAAGGGCTGACAAATTGTGTAAGCGGGTTAAGGATCCACAGCTGCTGGTGTCCAGTCAAAAGGGAGTGTGTCTCCTTTAAAAATAAAGAGAGATCAGGAATAAATTATTCATGTTCAATAACACTTGTGCAAATATCCCAGGGCAGGATAAGGAAATAAACTAATGAGAAAACATTAGCTCCAGCAACAAAAAGTTCACTTTCTTGGGGTGGGAGAGGGAAACAATAATGAACAAACAAATCAAAAAAACTAGGTGGGTCAACAGTGGATTAAGCAGATAGGAAATTCTGGGCCCAATCCTGCAGTCCTTATCCCACTGATGTCAATGGAAGTTTTACCAGATTCAGGGTATAAAAAGAACTTTTTGTAATAGGAAAAGATTTTCCAAGTCAAAGGAAAATCTTTGTACATTTCACTAGTTTCCCCTGTTCCGTTTTCTTGGCAATTCTTTGTTTGCTTGTTTCACCTTACTAGAGCTTTGCATCTCCCTTTCTCCTCTTTCCCAGAACCTGCAGTGATGCCATAACGCTGACTGGGTGACACCGAATGACAGTGGGCTTAGAGGTCACACTTGCAGGATCACGGCTTTGCTGCAGGGTCAAGTGGAGGGAGAAGGTAGACGGGGAAGGAGAAAACAACACTGTTTATAAAAATAATTAAAACAAATGAAATGCACATGACATAATAGCAAACAGGGGAAATGAGACCAGCTAAAGAAATTGTTAAGGATATTTCTGAGGTTAGAGCTGAGGTGAAAGTTCCCTGAACAGTGCATCATACCTGAGGGATCAGACCATGGTTAACTATGGGTTAAAAATACATAAAATAGCACCCTAAGGCAAAATTTCTTTCCCTCCCCCCCCCCCCCATCATTAAGTAGGACGTTGGGAGGAAAATGATACATCACTAAAGGAAACAAATGACAGTGTGACGTGTGATTTCACACACAACAATAGCATTGTCTGCATTCACTGATGTCTGTGCTACACACATCCCTTGCCCATTAGAAGATGTATTTCCCATACCTCACCACAAGGAAATATGGAAATTGCATCACTCAAGCCTTGTCCAGAGCTGTCAGCGCTGCCCCATAGGTGGGCAGAAGCCCTGCTTGCTTACAGCATTTTTCATGCTGAAAGCCACAGACTGTTGATATCTAAAGTAGTTCCCTGCGGAGCCTAGATCCATTAGCTCAGGAAGTAGGAAGAGGTTTATTTCTCTAGGTTTCAGAGTCCAAATGCAAGTGTGGATCCTGCAATCCTCTATCCTACAAACCTTCCATTTACTTCAGCAGGATTTTGGGGTCTACAAAGGATACAAGGAGCAGACCCATATACTCAGCGCTAATACTACATGACTGCTTAATCACACTGCACGACCCCAGCAGCCTCAGAACTTCTAAGGCCCAAGCTCAGCAAATCATTCTCTCTCATTCACAGGCCAATCCTGAGTGGTGCCAAGCACTCAAATCACAGCAGAAAAGTCAGGGGAAGTTTGGGATATTTAGCACCTCTCAGGATCACATGCTTGGTCTGGTGTATGTCCCCAACTACACTTCTACATTCCCTCCTGTAGGATGATCTGGACCCCAAGATCTAGGTGGAACTTCTTGAGGTTGGTGAAAGGAAAGCAGGGTGTTTTTTGAACTCTAAAATCTATGGGAATTTCTGGCCAGCTTACAACCAAGACATCCCAAGTCTCCATCTTGGGATAAAGCTATTTCACAAAGATATTGCAGCAAGGTTTTGGATTTCTCACTGTCAACCTAAGGAGCTTTATCCAAGTCTCTTGCCTGTATGGACACCTAAAACAGTGGGGTCCACTGGTGAGAGCCAATTACCACAGCATTTAAGAGAAGACCCAGAAACAAGTCCTGGTATTTATCCTGTGGTAAGTTTTTGTTGTTTGTCAGTACAGTTTTATTTTGAAAAAAAAATCAAATCCAGTAGTTACACTCAATCATCATTTTTATTGCTTAAGCAACCCAGTCAGACCTTTCACACGGGCCCCAAAACGATCTGAGCAGGGGTTCTGGGAGCAACCAAAATGACAATCTCCGCCATTACTGTGTGAGCAACACAGGCAGAGCAGGGGCCTTCTCCAGACTACTATCAAGCTACCCCAAAGATGGCCTTATTTTTGTTAAGTCTTGTCGGTCAAGTTTGGATTCCACAAAGCCCATAACCAGGGTGGTTCACATTTGCTCCCCATTTTACCTGCCCCTCCTCGGTTTATGGGAATGGGAGGGGGAATTCAAACAAACATTTGGGGTTTGACCCATCTCTCCTACAAACCCTTAGTGCTCATGAACTCATTGGCTTACCTTCTCCAGCCCCATTAACAAGTTAGTGGTGAGGATTCTCCCCAAACTCCCAATGCTGTCATATCTGAAAAATTCCCTCTCTGCCCTCATATGTAACCGCCCCCTTTGCTATGGGTGAGGAGGTGCTTGTGATTTGGAGGGGGACTCTATCTCATTTGAGATCCACTAATAGAGGCACCAGGCCTTTTGCAGCCATGCTAAATGAAAAATTAACCCATCAGGCAGGTGATCTCTTACCTTCCGAGCAGATTTTGCCAACATATCCAGTGGCAGAGCAGTCACAATGTGGCTCACCATCCAGAAGGAAACAAGTGCCGCCATTCTCGCAAGGGTTCTCTTCACACAGCCCCTCCATGTCCAGATGGACCCCCTGGTTGCCCAGCAGCTGCGGTTCCGAGTTGCCATACTTCAGGTCCAGGATAAATCCCTGAAATGGAGGCTCACTCAGGATGCCATCAAGGGTCAAGGCAGCAGGGCGGATGTCTGACGGAACGCCACCAACAAAGAGGTCACTGACGATGTTCATGTTCTGGCGCTGTGGACGCACTTCACCAGGCTTGGCTTCACCATCCAGCACCAGCACTGTCCGGAGGCGGTCACGGCTGACCATGAGGAAGTGCCAATTGCTGTCATTGACTTGCTTTTCTGTGACAACCGTGGTCTCAGCACAGTCCACACTGAACCGGAGCTGGATGCGCCCATCAACCAAGGACAAGCAGAGGAAGTCGCAGACACCGCCATCATCAAAGTAGAGGAGCAGCCCAGCCGAGACGTTGGTCTTGAACTGAAAGCTCAGGTCGCTCCTGGTGCTGGCATCCCAGCGGAGGTAGCGGGCCCACTGGTTGGGGAGGCCCATGAACTCCAGGCCCAGGCAGAGGCCCAGTAAAGAGCCCAGCAGTAAGCTCACCTTCAGGGTGAAGCAGACAGAGTGGAGAGTGAAGCCCATTGTTGCAAAAACCTGCTCTTCCCTAGGAGAAATATAAAAGCCACAGCACTGGTGAGAAGGACCCCAGGAAAAATCACTGTAACTGATAAATTCCACAGGAGGAGAAGAAAAGCACAGAGGGAGCACGCACACGTGATCAGCCAGGAGAATTCACCTCTCCAAGGAAAGATCTCAGCTATCCGTTACGATCCAGAGGCCTTTATCCCAGAAGGAGGGGGTGCGTGGCGAGAATTCTCCAGGTGATCCACTTTCTTGAAGGGCAGAAAACCCAAGGTGGTCTCGTTTTGGTGGAAAACACAAAAGTGACAGTTGTTGTGAGAAGAGAGAGCGAGTGCAGAGGTAAAGGCCAACTCTCAAATTCCAGATTCCTAGAAGCGATGACAACTGTGGCAGTGATGGCAGTGAGGTGGTGGTGAACTCAGAAAGGATATAATCATTGGGAGAGCAAAACCAAAGTCAGTCTTCAGGGTGCATTGATGGTGATCCAACCCATAACTCCCCGCTTGGCACTGAAAGAGCTTGCAGGACCTGTAAGGACAAAGGGGGGGGGGGAGAGAGAGAGAGAGAGAGGTCAGTCCCACAGATCACCAGAACTCAAGTGTAGTTGGTAACCTGAGATTTGTATGCATTTCCTGGAGCAATATTTCCTTATTTAGAGG
Source organism: Emys orbicularis (assembly GCF_028017835.1). Lineage (NCBI taxonomy): Eukaryota > Metazoa > Chordata > Testudines > Emydidae > Emys > Emys orbicularis. The sequence continues at coordinate 41,634,024 of NC_088686.1, forward strand.
GCAGGATTTCATGTATGTCCCTACCTGCAGTTATCCCCTCACCTCCCAAAGTAGTAGGGCTATTTACACCATCAGACCTCTCAGGGCCTGAGTGAGAAATGCAGATGCTCAAGTCATGATCAGGCCCTATCATAGCAGATAAATAATTCTAAGAAGTTCTGATGAACAATGAAAAACCTGCCACTCGCCTTGAGAAACACTGCCTCCAAGAAGTTTAAAGCCATCCCTCGGTAATAATAGTATACATAAGGTATGCTAGGTAAACCCCCACACCAGGCCACTCACTAATGCTGTTTCCAGGAATACCACAAAATTCCCCTTCAACAGCATGCAACTTTTAAGCAAGTTTGGCTCCTCTACAAGTTCTAACACACTGACAGAGGGCAGTTTATTTCATCTTCACTGACCAGCGGACCCTAACAACTTTCCAAAGGGCCAAGTTCTTCCCTCCCTTCAAATCAAGGAGATCAAAGGTTCTGTGAGTCAGATTCTGCTCTCAGTTACACTGGTGTAAAATTGGAGCAACTCCAATCACCCAGTGGAGTTGTTCTAGATTTACAACAGTGTAACTAAGAGCAGAATCTGGCCCCACAAATAAAATGTAACATATAGGAATGTTGCCCAGGTGTAAAGAGGGCAGAATTAGGCATTAATTATTAGTCTGGTACACACAGAAACATATCACACTACTGTGCTCATCCACAATCCCTTGATAATTCTAAATTGAGGAGATTGCAACTCAGGGTTTTTACTGAGCTCTGACATGCTCCCCGGCTCTTGCAGGGTGCACTGCTGGAACTACACTGGGATTTTTTGGGAAGGGAGGAGCTAGGGTGGAAGTGGTAACTCAAAACAGAACTTGTATCTGCAATCTCTGTTCCCAAAGCAGGTCAAATTCATTAACTCCATTGACAATGGATGGGTCTGTCCCATCAAGTTTACAGAGTGGAATAGCTTTACAGCCTCTCTAGTAATTAAACAAAAAATGCTTAGTGCAAAAACTAGAATTCCTTAGAACAGAAAGGTCCAGCACAAGCCAAGGGAAGGCATTTTGCACAGATTTTCTGTTCCTCTGCCTCCTGTCATGACAGATAGAACAGCGTTGAGGAGGCTGGACAGAACAGACATCCAGTTATCGGTTTTCCATTCAGCATTAGAACTTGCTGCATATGTCCTGCATGTTACCAGTGCAGAGACTCAGACCAGGACCCTTAAAAACTAGGCCCAGCAGCTATACCAGGAACCTTTGCTTCTGGCTGACATGGTAGAAACTGCACCATGCTGGTCTGTCTAGGCACTTATATGCCCCATCACTGTCGCATCCAAGCACTCCCAAATATTTAAAAATAGAAATAATAATGGTCTCAATCTTGAAGGTTCTACAAAGAGCTTGCTACTCACTAAGAGCCAAATTCACTCCTAGGATGAAGTGGGAGCAACACCGATTGTCTTTAGCAAGAAGGAGTTCCATCCATTTATACCAGTGTTGAATTAAATTCTTACTGGGGGAAAGTGGGTGACTGGGTCTGGAGTAGGAGGGTTATTTCAGATTAAAGGGAATTTGAACCTCGGGTGCGTTCTGTGTTTGAAAATACTGGCTAAAACAAAGGCTACTGTAAGAGCAAAGACTTGTTCATAGACATGGGCTGGGCATGAGCCTCTAGGGAAAGACGATCATGTCAAGTTCAGCAAAAGTACAAAGCTAGACTGGATGGCTCAGGGGACTGGCATGAGGCCTTTCCAAGGCTGTCAATCTGGCACCTTTAACCAGCACTAAAAACAGGTCACTTGAAACACAAAACGAATCAATTACAAGAGAACCTGTAAGCAACAGAGAAATGTGAGTTTTCAATGTCCCATGTAAGTCAGTCCCATTCCCTGCAGCTGCCTGACTGGAGCTCGTTAGCTTAACTGCTATAAACGCAAATACAATCAAGTCAAAACCAGAGGGAAGATAATTCCTTTTAATTGTTAACAGCTTGGCTCAGGCTGAGGGAGGAGAGAAAGCAGGAGGCATTAAGAGAGGTGTCAAGAAAAAAGGACCCAAATGTTCAAATTGTTTCTCCTCCCGATAACCGAGACATTGGTTCAGTCATTTATTCTTGGGCCTTGCAAAGCAACTGCAGGCAGAGATACCTGGCTTGCATCTGTTTACCCTTCTACTCCGTGCTCCCCAGTGGCTGCAATAAAATACCCCATGATTTATTGGGCCGGGTGGGGGGGGAGGGGAGAAAGAGAGAAAGTGATGACCCAGGCCTGGAATTATTGATGAGACAGGATTAAGACTATAATAACGTGTGTAAATTAGCCAGCAAAGTGTTCCCAGCAGCTAAAGGTTCCCTAGAACTTTTACCACTGCCACAGTAGAATTCTTTTCCCTGTTAAGATTTAAACAGTCTTTAAGCAAACATGAGAGGGAGAGGTAGGCAAGCTCAGCATTGCAGCCAGCCCCACAGAGACCCCACGGTGGAACATCTCCCTCAGTAGCTTTAGATTCTCTTGGGCGAAGTAGGAGAAGAAGCACCCCTCTCTCTTTCTGACTAAAAATGAACTCTTTCAGAGCTAGTGAGAGGTGCTGAAGCAACAGCCATTGAGGCCGACAGCGGGTAAATATCCACAGAACAGGCACAGTACAGCCCACAGTAAAGCAAGCTCCTCTCACATCCATCCTACTAATCTGTCTCAATCCTAAACTGCAGGAACCCCCTCTTGGGGAAATTCAGTCCTCATGCCCATTCGATATTTGGCCCCTTCCCTGCAACAATGGGGATCATGAACAGTGGTGGTGACTTCTGTAATGTTAGCACCTGTCCATTAAGGAATGGGCGGAGACCCAGCAACTTGTTTCCCACAGGACACCAGACAAGCAACAAAATGGAAACTAGTCAGAGGTAGCCGCACTGGGTTCAGACTGCTGACCAAGGCGAAGAATCCATGTACTTTCTGATCACCAATTCCCCTCAATCTATTTTCTAGCGAAGATAAGGTCATCTTTATTTAGGTAGAGGAAGGAGAGAAGATTGCGTCAGGCCATGACAAATTACAGGTGTTATTTCTTGATATTTATGCGTTCTAACTCTGGTTTTGGGAAGACTGTCTACATCCAGACATAGGGCAGGCTGGGGCTGTGCAAGATTGCCCCTAGAACTCTGCCAATGCCCCTTAATCCTGACCTGCAGCATCCCCTGGTATTCCAGTCCTGGGCCCGATGCAGCTCTGCCAATGTCAACCACTCTCACTATAGAGCAATAGGGGCTGGGAGGAAACCCAGAATTACTGTCCCTTTTTGGCATTAGGAAGGATTTGAATTCAAGCCTTTAGAGATTAAAAGACTGACACTTAGACCTATGCCTAACACACACTGATGGCATGAAACTCCACTCTTAACATGTGTGATGGGGTCTGCACTCCCCACACGGAACCAGGGCAATAATAGGGTAATACAGAGTGAGGGAGGTCCCACCACTCAACATGTGCAGGGCATGCTCCCAGTAGAGGAATAGTTTAAAAGGACACTGGTAGAGCAGCAAAAGTGGGGAAGGAGCTGCAGGCTGTGCCAAGAAGCAAGGCTGGTGCTGTGAGCTGTGACAGGAGTGGGGCTACAGCTTTAAAGATGTTCTAGCAGCAGGGAATCCGGATTGCCCACATCTCTGGGAAGCTGAGAGCCCTACAAGAGGCTGCTTTGAATTCAATGTTAACAGACCAAGTGGAGTCTTCTGAACCAGTGACCACGCCCCAAACAGCAGAGCTCTGGTTTGATAGGAAGCGACCCAGGGAAAAGGTAACTTGGGGATGGCTCGATTACTAGTCCAGACACTTTGACAAACTTTCTATGGCCCTGGGTTGGGACCCAGTGGAGTGGGTGGACCTGGGTCCCCCTACCTCGCACCCTGTTCCTCTGCTGTGGCAGAACTCGAAGGGGAGCAATATGAGCATTCAAGAGGGATTGAGGCCTGCCACGTACAACTTGGCTGGGGTCCCCTCTGTGCCTTGCCTGACCCCTACGCCAGCTGGCTATCAGACAACCCCTTGTAAAAGAGAACTCTAGCAACAGCCTCACACAATACAGCTCCATTAGAATGATACTGCACTTCCTTTAGAATACTGTAGTATTTTTTTAAAATGCGTCTTCTCCAGGAACCTCAAACTTTTTCCCAGCATGGATCCCAGTGTGAGAGACAGGTTGTGTGTTGGACACCTCCCCTCCCAGGCACAATCACATAGCAGCCCTGTACCAATTCCAGTAGTTGCTCACATGGCAAAGTAACATTTCAAAGGTTTTTCGAGTATTGGGAGCTTATTTTAATGCAATTTAGCAGCAGGAAATTAGGTGGAGAGCCAGCCCCACGCGGCCAGCCAGCTCTTCACAGCCCACTAGCAAGCGCTCCACAGAGCACAGTTTGAGAATTGCTGCTCTGAAAGGATCCGCTGCCCAGCAGATCATCCCCACCTCACCCTGACACCTACCTGTGCTCCCTCTGCTTCAGATTTCAGTACAGTAAGGCGGAGACAAAGCATATAGTCTGCACTCTGAGCAGACGGCTCAGCATTACGCACACAGAAAACCCGCTGCAGGAAACACACCTACTTGCGCTATTCAAACTTCCCACTCACAGGAATGAAAGAGCTGCAGAAATCCCAGGGTTGGAGAGGGGAGAATACTACAACACTGCTCTTGGGGAGGGGTCAGCATCAAGTGCTGCCTGGCCACTAGCCATCTTGCCAAGACTAAGGGGCAGCTTATTTATGCCAGGAGGTGAGAGCCATTTGCTTAAAAGCCCTGGGAGGGGGGTCCGCCCTCGCTGTGGAGTGGCTCTCAAACGCTTATCTGTTCTATGCGGAGAGCGAGTGAGCGTGAGTGACAATATCTAATTGCCAACTAATTTCCATAATTACTGACTGGCACACTTTTTATGCCGGGTTAATATCTTTGCAAATGTCTCACAACGCAACTGCTCGGGAAACAGAGAGAGAAGCCGGGCCACAGAGCTGACATGCAAGTTATTTACCAAACTGCACAGAAAAGCTTTAAGAGACTGGCTTGCTACTCTCCGTCTTTGCCATCCCCCTTCTCTACCTCTTTCTTTGACTGCTAATTGCTTAGGGATGGATATTTAAGTGTAATTTTCAGCAATTTCACATGCAGAAGAAAGAGCAGCACGGGATGGAGCCAGGTCCATGCAGTCAGGAGCTGTGCTAGCTTCCCACACACAGCTAGCCTGTTATTCCAGTCCTGGGTGTCTCACACAGTTTGGTCAATGCATCTCAATCCTAATCTGCAGCACCCGTGGCTAGCCCAGGCCTAAATCTCCCTCAGCAGAAACTGCTAATCATACCAGACACTGTAATGCAGAGCCAACATCATTCATGAGTGACCTGCCTGAGATTTACAAACTCCTGTCACTTCTGACCTCAGCCAACACCCCATCTTTACCAGTCAAAGGGAAAGTGCAATAGTTCATCCTCCTCAGCTCCCAAAGGACCCAGTCCTGCTCCCACTAGAGCAAAAGGCAGTTATGTCACAAATTTCAACAAGAGTTGGCCCTAATTTGGGGTGGTATCAATCTGTGTCTCTGAAGTTAGCCCAGGACAGAGCAGTGGGATCATTACAGCCTGGTAGTATATGCTGTCTGATATAATTCTATGAAATTAAAAATCAATAATTGATATTAAAAGCTGGTGTTTGCTCGGGGCAGAGGTAGGAGAAGCTGAAAGTATTTGTTTATCCTCTTTACATTTGTCTAATTCAATGCTGGGTATTGGGCTCTGTTTGGATCATGCCTTTTGCATGGCTCTTCACAGAGCTAGCTTCCTCTTAAACACAAATCCTCCTGGCTGGATCTATACCCAACTGAGCTCTACCTAAAAGAATGGAAAGGAAAAAAAAAAGAAAGAAAAAGAAAAACCTTCAGATGAAAAATGCAGACATGAAAACTGAGTTGCTGCTGTCACTGGGGGGAAAAAAACAAAAATCACACACACACTAGCCTCCTTGGTGAGGGCACAGAGTGAGATGTTTGCACAGAGATGACAGGAGAAAGGAAAGAGAGACTGGAGAAAGTGGCTCAAGTGAATTTTATTTTTCCTCCTTCCAGGAGAATCTGCTTCTCGGCCATAATCTCTGAACCCAGCACCACTCTCTTAATGGGCTGGAGAGGGCTGAGAGCTAGTTCAGGGGAGAGACTGAAGAACCCACTGCCCCTCTCGTTGACCTTACCACACAGAAGCCACGGGGCAATTCAACCCCTCAGGAATGGCAAACTCCCTTGCTCTGGCTGGTTTCTCCCTTCCTGGATATGCTGCCTGGACTCTCCATAGTGGCCGTGGAGTCGTTACATTATCAATAATGGCATCACCATGTGGTTTCCTTAAGAGATGGGGTTATATATATATATATATATAAAAATAAGCACGCCATTCAGGTAGGGCCAAAGCCTCAGTTCACAAGTGCCCTGTTAAACAAGATTGGGCTTCTTTTGTTCCCTTCCTCTCTAGCAGGTCAGGATTTACACACACACCCGCTCACTGTCAGCCTCAGCCACCAATTAAAGTTTGCCAGTTTCCAGGTGCAGTGGGGAGGCAATTTGTGATCAGGAAGGTTAAGACCCATCTGCACCAGCCTCCCTGTTCCCCTCTTCTTGCTACAGAAGGAAGGGTAGGGCCAGAGTGTCCCTTTCTTATCAAACCAGCCCTGGATCTCACTTGAGGAGACGTTACCTCATCCGTACGGGTTTACACACTATGTGAAATGGGTAACCATGCACAGGGGACATGAGTCAAAATGCCACCTCAGATGGGGTCTGAGCAAGCTGACAACATGCTCAGTTCAACTGCAAGTACAAGGCCATGACAGCACAGACTTCAAAACCAGCGGGCTGGGAAGCCATCTGGCTGCTGGAAGAGTTAATATTTTATAATGAAGATAATCACCCTTCAAGGCTCTTGCCTCCTGGGACTATTAAATAGATTCAATTCAGAACCAGAGCTCTTCAGATCTAGTATGGGGGATGGAGGGGTGGAAAAGAGTCGGGGGGAGCCACGCATCTCTCCTTCCCCCTCCCCCCCCCAAATAACCTGTATAGTCCAAGAGGGTGACCTTTAGCCAGCTTACCTCGCTCTAGCTCAGCGTGGATACAATTTACAGACCATTTCTGTTCTCCAGCTTTCTTAACACAAAGAAGAAAAATCAAAACCCAGGCAAAAGGAAAGAAGAAAGACAGAGAAAATAACCCTGCAGAGCAATCATGCCTGGGGCTGCTCTGATGGCTCTTTCTGTTCCCTTCTAGGACACAGAAATGACTCCCAGTGTGTTAATTACTCCCATTACCACAAACTCTCCACTGACAAGAACTAGCTTGGAGGAGGGGTTGGCAGTGGCTGAACAGCTAGTGCTCTGTGCTGCCACGCAGGAGAACCCAGGCTCCCTTAGCTGCAAGCTGCTGACAACAAGGACTGTGAATGCTGCAAAACCAGACAGCGTGGCTTAGGGTGACCATACGTCCCGTTTTGGCCGGGACAGTCCTTTTTTTAAGCCCTCTCCCGCCTGTCCCGACATTTTGGTAAAAGGGGCATTTGTCCCATTTGCTCTTGTCAACTTTAGCAAACGGGACAAATGCCCACTTTTGTCAAAAAAAGTGGGGCATGGTGCAGAGGAACGTGTGGTGGGGGGAGAGGCTGAGCAGCAATACCAGCCCCACCCGGGGGGGAAGAGACAGGGCTCAGGTGGGGGGCAGGCAGGGCTCGAGCGAGCAGCGATACCAGCCCCAGCCTCGCATGGGGGGCAGACAGGGCTCAAGCGAGCAGCGATGCCAGCCCTGCGCAGGGAGGAAGACTCGGATGAGCGGGGGGGCTCTGGCAAGCGGCTTAGGGCAGCCCCGCAAAGGGGTAGGAGTGGCAGGGGCTCAGGCTAGCCTCACGTGGTGTTCCATTTTCCCTTTGGGAAATATGGTCACCCTACTTGGCTGCTTCAGGGAAGGGGTGAGGCAGCACAGTCCAGCAGAAAGGAAGAGGGAACCCTGATCCCTGTATCCTGTTTTCAGCTCTGCTGGTGACTCAGCGTGTGAACCTAGATATGTCACTTCCCCTCTCCATGTCTCAGTTTAGCCATCTTTAAAATGGGGACAATGATACGAGCTTAGAGATCCACAGATGAAAAACCCTTTAATATCATCATTTATTGCAGTGGTTTTCAACCAAGGGTATGTGTACCACAGGGAGTACGCAGAGGTCTTCCAAGGGGTACATCAACTCATCTAGATACTTGCCTAGTTTTACAACAGGCTGCATAAAAAGCACTAGCAAAGTCAGTACAAACTCAAATTTCATACAGACAACGACTTGTTTATACTGCTGTATGTACTATACACTTAAACACAAGTACAATATTTATATTCCAATTGATTTATTTTATAATTATGTGGCAAAAATGAGACAGTAAGCAAAGTTTCAGTAATAGTGTGCTGTGACACTTTTGTATTTTTATGTCTGATTTTGTAAGCAAATAGTTTTTAAATGAGGTGAAACTTGGGGGTACAAAAGACAAATCAGACTATTGTAAGGGGTACAATAGTCTGGAAAGGTTGAGAGCCACTGGTTTATTGTATTGTTATGTCCCCACCTCACTTCCCTACAGCCTCTCCCTGCCAACAACAATCCCTTACAGCAGGGGTCTCAAACTCAAATGACCACGAGGGCTGCATGAGGACTAGTGCATTGGCCCGAGGACCGCATCACTGACACCCCCCCTCGCTGCCCCCGCCTCCACTCCACCCCTTCCATGAGGCCCCGCCCCACCTCTTCCCGCCCCTTCCCTGCCCCCATTCCAACCCCTTCCCCGAAGTCCTCACCCCAACTCTGCCCCCTCCCTGCCTCCAGAGGGGGCAGGAGGGGTGCAGGGTGTGATGGGGGCTCAAGGCAGGGAGTTGAGGTGCAGGAGGTGTGCAGGGTACGGCAGGGGGCTCAGGGCAGGGAATTGGGGTGTGGGGTGCAGGAGGGGTGAGGGGTGTGGCGGGGGTTCGGGTGCAGGGTGTGGCAGGGGGCTCAGGGCAGGGAGTTGGGGTGTGGGAGGGTGTGGGATGTGGCAGGGGGCTCCGGACAGGGGGTTGGGGTGCAGGAGGAGTGCGGGGTGTGATGGGGGCTCAGGGCAAGGAATTGGAGTGTGGGGTGCAGGAGGGGTGAGCAGTGCAGCAGGGAGTTGGGGTGCAGGATGGTGTGGGATGTGGCAGGGGGCTCTGGACAGGGGGTTGGGGTGCGGGCTCCGGCCCAGTGCCGCTTACCTAGAGCAGCTCCAGGATGGCAGCACCGCGCACCGTGGCCAGGGCAGGCTCCCTGCCTGCCCTGGCCCCTGGCCCCACTCCGCTCTGCTCCACTCCAGGAGCAGCCAGAGTCCCGGGGGGGGGACAGCGCCATGTGCTGCTCTTGCTCCTCCAGGTACCTCCCCCAAAGCTCCCATTGGCCGTGGTTCCCCATTCCCAACCAATGGGAGCTGCGGGGGGCAGTGCCTGGAAGTGAGAGCACGGAGCTCTCTACTCCCCCGCCCCCACCCGGGGCTGCAGGGACATAGTTCCAGCCGCTTCAGGGAGCGGTGTGGGGCTCGCGGCACCACGGGGTAGGCAGGGGGGCGGGTGGAGGGGCATGGGGAGCTTGGCGGGCCGCATGAAAGAACCCCGTGGGCCGCATGCGTGTTTGAGACCCCTGCCTTACATTCTATAGCACAGCTCATCCCAGGAGATCTCCAAGCACTGTACTATGGAGAAGAGACTCTACATAGCGAGGTGTGCTATAAGCATTTAATTGACATGAGTTTAAGATGGCCACATTATCCACAATAGGTGAAGCATCCCCCTTCAGATTCCATATGTACTATGTATGTTACAGAAAAAAAATTACAAATGTTTTGGAGTGTCTTTTTTAAAAGGGGGAGGACACTATAATTACTGAAAATTTAAATTTGAGCCTTTTGTTACGAACTTGCAAATGGGATTACTTCTGGGAAATTTTTCCCAAGATTACAAGCCTTCAGCATAGGCCTGTTTTCCAGCAAGAGTGGATCTGGCATCAGAAAAAGCTGGCTTATAATCAGACGTATAGTGATTTTCTTCATTTTACACAGCACTGAAATGCAGCCCCTACTGGCCGGGACATAGTAGTTCTTTAAAAGCGCACCAGCAACACTATAGAAGAAGAAGGGAAATGATTATCCTGTATCTCTTTTGAACTGGTGGATCATACATTCTCAATGTATCTCAGTGCTATTCAGGTTCCCTACCCTGCTTTTCACTATAATAAAGAAATCATTACTTTTTAAGTAGCGTACCCAACTGAAACTGAATGGGTGAATTTAGGCGGGCAGAATATAACTGCCCAGGCTGGAATTCTTCCTAGACAGGGTGGCTAATATCACTATGCTGGCAAGAAACATTCTGGAATATGCGATAACCTCAAGTGTTAGGCCCTTGGTTTTACATCTTCTCTGAGCAACAGCAGCCTCTGAGCACCACCTTTATCCCCATTTTACAGATGGAGGAACTGAGGCACACAAAAGATAACTGACTTACCCAATAAGCCTGTCAAGGCTGTATCCCCACTTTGAACTTTAGGGTACAAGTGTGGGGGCCTGCATGAGGACTTCTAAGCTTAACTACCAGCTTAGTTCTGGTCCGCTGCCACCATTCCCTTCCCTGGGAAGCTTTGAGAAACCTTTCACCAATTCCCTGATGAATACAAATCCAAACCTCTTGGATCTTAAAACAAGGAGAAATTGACCCTTCCCCCCTCCTTCCTTTCACCAACTCCTGGTGAATACAGATCCAACTCCTTGGATCTAAAAACAAGGAAAAATCAATCAGGTTCTTAAAAAGAAGGCTTTTAATTAAAGAAAAAGGTAAAAATCATCTCTGTAAAATCAGTATGGAAAATAGCTTTACAGGGTAATCAAACTTAAAGAGCTCAGAGGACCCCCCTCTGTCTTAGGTTCAAAGTACAGCAAACAAAGATAAACACTCTAGTAAAAGGTACATTTACAAGTTGAGAAAACAAAGTAAAACTAAGACGCCTTGCCTGGCTTTTTACTTACAAGTTTGAAATATGAGAGACTTGTTTAGAAAGATGGGGAGAACCTGGATTGATGTCTGGTCCCTCTCAGTCCCAAGAGCGAACAACCCCTTAAACAAAGAGCACAAACAAAAGCCTTTCCCCCCCCCAAGATTTGAAAGTATCTTGTCCCCTTATTGGTCCTTTGGGTCAGGTGTCAGCCAGGTTACCCGAGCTTCTTAACCCTTTACAGGTAAAAGGATTTTGGAGTCTCTGACCAGGAGGGATTTTAGTACTGTACACAGGAGAGCTGTTACCCTTCCCTTTATAGTTATGACAAAGCCAATGAGACTAAGTTAGCTGACTCCCAGTCATAAGATTTACCAATAGACCACATTGACCTCCTGTTGTCTGAAGGGCTTGTTTGGCCAAGGGCTCCTGGGTTTGCCCGAGTCCTGTGGGATGGTCTGTTCAGACCAGTTGATCTTTGTACTGCTTCAAAGCAAGCACAGCAGGAAGAGGCACAATGGGTTAGGCCCAAGTGGGGAGCAAGAAGGAATCAATGGGGATTTCTGATTAAATGGATATGCTCAGACAGAGAGTAGGAGCTGGGTAGCACCCTCCCAATCTCCCAAAATGCCAGCTGCTCATTTGGGGTCACACCATGCAGTCTGGGCCCCACTGGCTCAAAGGAAAGCAAGTAGAGTCTACTTACCAAGGAAATAAAGGGTCATTTGACACCAGAAGCCCAGCAATGGTTTTTTCCATTATGTAACTTATAGCCATCTCTCCATATTTTTAACGTAACTTGATAATCTCATGCTATATTTGTACTAAGCTTCCCATAAACACAACAACAATGTGCAAACCTAGCAAATGGAGATAAGCCGGCTGTGGCCCAGGAGCCTTCAGTTTAGCTCCTAAGCACCTTACATAGCACACACTACATTTGAGTACTAACTGGGTACGAATCTCAGGGCATCCAATTAAACTATGGAACAGAGGTGGACGAGGTAATACTCATGCAGACCTGGCTTCCTCCTGCCCCTCCAATTACTGACGCCCCCAAACAGGAGAGGACAGAAGTTTGGCTTGTTGGGAATAGTATTTACACCTTGCACGCAGAGCATCCAAGCCTAGCTGGGACTGACAGTTGCATCCCATTCCCTCCTGTGACAGTCTATATCCTTATGTTCACTATTTTTTCAAGACTATAATAAATTTTGTACAAAATATGCCTTGTGAGCAGGGCCGGCGCAACCCATTAGGCGACCTATACGGTCGCCTGGGGCGCTGCGATTTGGGGGGCGGCGACCACGGCGGTATTTCCGCGGCGGGACCTTCTGCCGCCTCTGTGGGGGGGCGGCATTTCAGGGCGGGACCTTCCGCCGCCTAGGGCAGCAGAAAAGCTGGCAGCGCTCCTGCTTGTGAGGTATCACCTGAAAGCTCATAAACCGCTGATTATTATCCTAGTAAAATATGTGTGGCAACATTTTATGTAAAGTTATAAGATTCTCCTGTTTTACATATTACAAGTTTAGAAAAGCAGGCACAAACCAGTTCCTTAGAGACAAAGACAAATTGACACCTTAGCCAGATGCCAACAAAATCAAGATATATATATATATATAACCCCATCTCTTAAGGAAACCACATGGTGATGCCATTGTCCAGAAGGAAAGAGCTGGGTAGTACAAGACGCACATTTCTGGGGACAAGTCTCGGACTAAGAATTTGCTGGTGTATCTCTGCAATATAATGTGTGGGTGGCTGGCCAGCGCACCCCTATAGTACAGCTGGGAGTAATTTACATGATAGAGGCTGTGTGTGAACAGACCAGGAATGGCTGTTCCCACAGAGAAGCAGTGTAAAAGGCACCGTAGCTTGGAGAATTGAGGGGACACAGCTGCTCAACAGTCCAGGCTGTACCCTGGGGAATGTCACACCTCCATTTAAAAAGGCTTTGAATGCTCACTCCCCCCTTCCCTTTTTGTGGATCTTCAGTGGCTACACAATCAGAATGCCCATGCTATGACACAAGTGAGGAGGCATTTCCACCGTGGCCTGTGCTTACAGCATTGCACACTGACCTATGACCCAGCAAGTGTGCCGTGATAACTATCTAGGTTGCCTGGTGGCTGGCTATATAGGCATAGCAACCTGCTGTTCTAGACCAACAATGGCCATGTAAAGCAGGGACTGAGTGCGTCTCTTTGGTAAAAGGATGTTAATGAGCCCTGGGGACCCGCACAAGGAAGAAGAAATATGATACGTATAAAGTGTCTCTTTTAAAAGAAAGTATGTTGAATGAAACAAATTTTAGCTTAAGAGCTATGGGACCCCAACAGCTGAGAAAACAGGGCTTACTTTTACCCCACATGCATTTTATTGGACTGCAAACCATTTCTGTGCCTCTCGTTTTTTATCATCCTATAATTTCTTTCCACTTAGTCATCTCTTTCCCTTAGAGACTCACTGCTGAGAAATATAGGAGCAAAATTCAGGTTTTGTAAAGTATGAGATTTTAAAACCCCTAATATGCAGAGAAAGATTGTCATTAATTTATTTTATTTCAATAAAAACAGCCGCTAGTGGGGTAATTAAATTTCCCCTGGCAGGGGAGATATGGCAAGTCAACAAGTATGTGAAGGGTACGAATACCAAGGAAGTAGAGGAAGTGTTTAGGGTGCCACAAAGGGGTTGGGAGTCTAAATAAAAGTAATCGTTCCTGAGAGAACCATCCTGGCAGCAAGGTGTTAAAATGTAGAGGAGTCTCCCAGGGGAAGGGGTGCAAACCCTGTGGCTTGATATACTTAACACTAAACCTGGACAAAAGCACTCGTAAAATGTTTAATAGGGAATAACTGTACACTAGCCGGGAGATGACGTGCATGGAACTCCACAGCGGTAAGTCTTCTGTCCCTAGCTTCTATGACTCATTGTTGGAAACCCAAATGCAACAGCTTTGTGCAAGGGCAATGGATTCAGAAAATGAAACTAGCTCATCAGCTTCAGCTTCCAGATGAGCTCAATGAAACAAACAAACAAACAGCACCACTGGTGCAAAAAATCAGTAGGATTTTTTAAATTTCAGTCTTAATAATTGAGGGTTGTAATACAACACAGGAAGACATTTCCCCCTGACTTAAACATTACTTGTTATGTGTTAATGTATTAATGGTGCTCAGATATATTTAGAAATAACTGAGAGAGATTTTATCTTGGCAGTGCCCCTTTAAAAGTCAGATGATCTTTTAAAGCATTTTCAGCCCTGGGACACAGTGCAGTGCCCTGGAAGACGATTGACATTCTGAATGACTGGGCTGTGAATTCAAAATCCCAACTCAGCCAGCTCAAACCAGGAGCCAAACTTGCATGTTTTAAATGGGGTGGCGGGGAGACGAGAGAGAGAGAGAGAGAGAGAGAGAGAGTGTTAGATTTACTGCAGCTACATAGAGAAATATCCTCTCAGTGTAAAAATTTCAGATGCAACAGTAACCCATTGAACATCTGGGTACAGGTTCTGCCCAGGTGTAGGTGGTACATAATATCCTTAATGCTTTGGCATGCCAAATACAGATGTGCTTACTGTTAGAAAAATGGCAATTATTTTCCGTGAAAATGTTTTGAAGAAAACAAAACCATTTTCATTTAGTTCAGAATTTTTCACTGAATTTTCTGATTTTTCTTCAAAGAAAAAATTCAGCCTGAGAAGATTTTGTTTTTCCTATTTTAAATGTCCTTTTCCCTGATTTTCTCTCCCTTCCCCTCCCCACCCACTTTTTTTTTTTTAAAACTAGACAAGCGAAAGAGAGGAGTGAGAAAGCAAAAAAAAAAAAACCCAACAAATAAAAACCACGTTTTCCCTGAATTCTGAATAAAATTAAATAGAAATGACTTTTTAATTCAAAATGAATTAAAATATTTTTTCTTATTGAGAAATCAGAAGATTTTTAATGATAAAAAGTTTCACTAAAATGAGTGTTTAGTTTGAAAAGCCATTTTTGACAAGAAACATTTTGCTCAGCTCTAGCTACAGCTCCTACTTGATTTTTTTCAATTCCTAGCTCTGCACTCTACTTGGGACACTGTTTTAAGAATGCTAGGTCAGCAAGCAGTAGGTAGCTCAGGAGACTTGTAATGGGCTACGGAGCCATTCTTCTCCAGGGCACAGATTCCAATCTGCCTCCCCCAGGTGAGTAGTGACTGAAAGCTTTTGCCAGCTGGCAGTAGTTTGGCAGTCTATGAAAAATTAGTTGGTGGGCCTAGGTCCAGTTTCTAGGCTAGGCATCCACATTGCAAATCTCACCACTTGATCCAACACTAATTGGTTCTGTTGTTAGCCACTTCAGTACACTGGCCAAGGATTGAATGGGCCATGAAGACTTAACTCCCACTTAAACATAAGCGTGCACTCTCTCCAAGGTAAGGCTAAGACACACTGGTGGGGAAAGCATGCACTGCGGCTGCACCCATTTTGTGAGCAGATAGAGCACTTCATTCTCCGATCTGGTAGCTTTCACAAGCACAAAAATAACTTTGGGGGAGGAGAGGAAATTTGTTTTTAAAAAGCTTTTTGCAAGCGAGTGCGAGGGAGGAAGATACTTGAAGCGTTTGTAATAACCAGGCAGGACTTTTGTTCCCCAATTGTGTTCAGTAACAGAGGCTTAGGAATAACAATGGAAAATGGTATTTAGTATCTGGAGAAGCAGATGGCTTCTGTAACCTGCCAATTGCCAGATTCTGGGACAAATTCATTCCTGGTGTAACTCCAAGTAAGTCAATGGAACTCCACCAGAGATTAATTTAACTCTTTGTGTCTACAGTATCTGCTTACAATATTTTGCTGGTAAAGTACTCATTCACTGCATACATGGTACATGATCTGGAGGTTACAATACATGTCTGAGAGTCAGAAGATGAGGTCTCACTGACTATCTGTGTGACCTTAGGCAAGTGGCTTTTCAGACTGTAAAATGGGAATCATACTACAACACCTGCTGTAGTAGTAGAGTTTAATTAGTAATTGTAAAGTGCTTTTAGCTCAAGCAATTCAAAAGGGAAGATACCATAAAAGAGTTTATCTGTCATTAGGACATTACCAGTCTCACCTGAAACTCAAAGAGAGAAGCATCTATAAAACTGAGCGAGTATTCCTTTGCCAATTCTGATGGCAACAATGAGAGTAGCTGTATATCTTTTGCCACCATGTATTGTTTTTAAACAGATTCCTATGCCAGAGTATAGTATAGTATAGTATAGTATAGTATAGTATAGTATAGTATAGTATAGTATAGTATAGTAAGATTGATGGTTGCCAATGACACCCTAGCCCTTATGCACTGGGCAATCAGAAGGCCATATTAGACCACTAGTCTTCTTTATCTCCACCCCTTTTGTCTAATGAGAATTCTGTATTGGGATGGAAGCTCCACCTATCCTTTCCAGGGACCACAGAGATTATTTTGGGGATCAGAGGCCCCCACCAATCAGCTGTTTTGGAAAAGAACAATGGGTAAACATAACTGCATTTTCCCCTCAGTGGTCATCTAAAAAGCAGGTACACTGAGAGGGAAAAGCAAAAATATGAAACCAAACAGGCTTCTTGTATACACTGTTGTCTAACATTTAGGATCAACGATGTATAAATATTTAAGCTTGCCATGTAGATTCATGCATTCTCCTACACTTTTCAGAAGGTAGAAATAGTTAAAACAAAGGTACGTTTAAAAGACTCACTCACGCATCTAATAGGAGAATATTCTTGGGTGCTCTTATGTAGTTATCTAAAATTTAAATAGAGGTAGAAAAGTTGCAGAATCTTAGTAACAGAGGGATAAAACTCATTTCCACATCTTGTGAAGAAATATAACATTTGAGTCACTTACACAGTCAAAGTGCAAGTGTTCACTACCCTTTGAGAAATGCAGTCAAAAAGTGAAATTTTCCTTTCAGAACAGCCATCAGTTTTTAAAACATAGAACAAAGGCAGAGAGACACTCTGTCAGTCATATAAACTCATGTATCCAGTTTTTTTCACATAAAGGCTACAAACTCTGGCCTAGGGATGTAACAGAAGATGTACATTTATGGGGGGGGCAGTTTTTGTCGTTGTTGGGTTGGTTGGTTTTAACTGTAACAAAATTCTGAAAGTGAAGAGTTGTAAGCACCACCCCAAAAACTAGAACTTTCTTCTCTGGTTACAAATGGTGATTCTCAATAGAGGTAAGAAATATAATCATTGTCAATTGTATTCAGAGAATCCCTAGTACAGGAGTCTCATTAGACAAAAAAGAGGGCAAGAATTTGGAAAGACCATCAGCCTAACACAGCCTTCTGAATGGCCAGCAAATGCAGGCTGAGGAAAAAGATTCCCGTTGAAAAATACATGGTGGCAATAGATGTACAGTTACCATACTGCTCAGAGCTGGTCTGTTGTCTTGGACTGCATCTCACTGTTGGCTCTTTATCAAATGTCCCCCACAGGGAACCTAAAGTTCCACCATCACAAAGATGTTTCATCCAGACTATCAGAAACAGACATCTCCAAATAGATCCCCTACAAAATCCATTCTCAACAAACTCTTCTTGCTACTGTGCCAGACTAAGATTTCAACCGTATCCACTTGTGCCTGTCACCTCCCACATAACTGCTTGGCTCTAATTCCCAAGAGTCTAGGCTGCTTCTGATGGCAAAATTGGAGTTTGGAACAATAACTCCATTGCAAGCAAGAGCACACGTCTGTGAATGGGGGGGGGCGGGGCATGCAATAGTGGTGCACAGTAGAGAAACTCACTATTAAGTCAGGGATGGGGAGAGTGTCAGAAAAATCTCTGTATAGGAGGTACTGCCCTAAAAACACCTCCAGATCCACTAGAAATCCGTGGATGCTGAAGCAATGTCTTCTTACTCTTTGTCCCAGTCAATACCCAGAGTCCCAGCTTTCTTAGGAACCTCCCCCACCCCAGATACATTCAGCCCCCAAAACCCACCTATTTCCTATCCAGAGGCACAGGAACCCTACCAACACCAGCCTGAAGACTTAACCCTGGGAGGCTCTTCATAAGCCACCATAGCATCCTGATGCTATTAGCTGCACAGACGAGGCATCTAATCAATTCAGTCTCTCCAGCCTCAAAACACAAGGCCTTGAAATTCCTCTAGGGCAAATAAGCCTGCCATTTGCTGCTATGATGTCTCATCCCAGGGGGTCTTTAAGTCCCCTCCTTTTTACGGTGGTCAGAGCCTTTGGCCTTGTGCTGAATTTTCCTGCATTAATGCCCCATGCAGGCAGCTATCATCCTATCTCCCGTGGCCGTGGTCAGTAAAACAGGCGAGGTCAATGCCCTTTCACCCTACTTCTCTCTCACGCAAACACACTTTCCACATTTCTGCTTTCTCCAAGGGACAGTACCTTACTCTCCTTCTCCAGTCTGGATTCTATCCCAGGTATTGCATCAATAATGCCACATGCAACCTGGGGTTGCATCAGTAAAACCCATTGGCAATTTTCAGGACAAGCAGCCTTTCTGTGCATGCCAAACAACAAAATCACAGCTAGATTCCACACTGAATGACCAAGGTAAAACCTATAGCCATATGATGTTTGGTTGCAAGTATATCAGATTTCGCATATAGTTTGCACATGGATGGGGATAACTCAAGAAGAAAAAAAACACAGACTGCAGCAATTTGCAATCCCTACCAACCCGAGTTCTTTTCTGTTCAAGTGCTTTTCCTGCAGACACCACAGTGATGCCTTCAAGTGCCTTCCCATAGTTCATTAAGGGATATGACTAGCATCCATCCATTGTGGGAACCTGTGGAACTCCTTGACAGAGGATGTTGTGAAGGCCAAGACTATCACAGGGTTCAAAAAAGAACTAGATAAGTTCATGGAGGATAGGTCCATCAATGGCTATTAGTCAGGATTGACAGGGATGGGTGTCCCTAGCCTCTGTTTTGCCAGAAGCTGGGAATGGGTGACAGGATATTGATCACTTGTTGATTACCTGTTCTGTTCATTCCCTCTGGGGCACCTGGCATTGGCCACTGTCGGAAGACAGGATACTGAGCTAGATGGATCTTTGGTCTGACCCAGTATGGCCATTCTTATGTGGGTCTTTCTCCCATCTTCTCTCCAGGGGAGAAACTGGATATAATTTTAATGTTTGAAACATTATTAGTTAACTTTGAATCAGAGACCCACAAGTGAAAGGCTCTACCCACATCCCATGACTAAGCCCTCACACCACAATATATTTGTCTGCCCCATGATATAAAAGTTATCAAATGAAATACATAACAACCTGTGGCAGTGGAGCCTCTCATGAAATCACAAGCGCAGTATAAAGGCTACAATGAATCATTCCTAAGCCAGATGGAGTGTGGGGTGGAGAAGGAACCTGTAATTGAACGTGCACACATATTCCACAATTATCAAAGGAAATATTCATCACTCCATTCAAGGTGGCTAAAGTAGGGCTTTTTTCTGATTAAAGATTTAAAAAGATTAAAGTTTTTCCTTTGATCAGAGCAGTTTTGTCACAGGGGAAAGGGACCACTTTGCATTAGTGGAGGAACATTTGCAAAAAAACCCAAAAGCCCAACAAAACCGCAATGGTAAAAAAAGTGGGAAAGGAAAAGTAAGGTTCCATGGGATACATGGAAGCTCAGGAGGGCCAGTGGTAGAAGCTTTTATGTATTATTGGTAAGCCAGAGTGGTGGTAAAAAGGAATCCAGAGATGAGAAGTGTACAACAAGAGGCCTATGACCTGGATCAATTGTAGTCTCTTGTAAAATAAAGACACACTTTTATTCATCGTACCATTAAGCGTTTTGTTATTTCAATGACTCCAATACCCCATTTTTGCACTTCTGCCTTGGTGCTGTGTGGTTATCAAGATCTGGCCACAATACCAATGCCCCAGAAAAGAAAATTAGCTGCTTCTCTTTTTTAAAGGCTATGTTCGACTGTAATTACTTTTATACTTGCTTGGGAAATCAGACTCAACTCACAGGAGGGTTAAAAAGGGGGGGAAAGGAAAGGGGAAAAAAAGAGAAAAGACAAAGGTAAGTTGGAAGAATCCAATTAAAAGTTTCTAAGCTGCTTTCCCTCAAGTTTCAGACAAAGCAAGCTTCCTTGGAGCATGAGGTAGGGTGTGTTCTTTAATATTATTTTATCGGTCATCTAGTCAGAAAATTACTGACATTACTCTTAAAGCCGACACGATTATCAATCATTAGACAAAGCTTTTATCTGGAGCTGCTGGCAAGAAATAGAAGGCCTTCCAGGACGAGCTTAATGCAGAAGGCTAGTGGTTCAAAGGGGAGGGAGAAGAGGAAGGAGCAGAAGTAAGAGAGATAGGGGAAAGGTTAGTTACCATATATTCCACATCACTGACACTTAGATTATTATTTTGGAGTAGGAAACACAAAACAGCAGCAGCCAGAGTGGACAGAATAAGAAACAGCACAGGTGTGCATGGAAAGGAATTACATCATAAAAGTCTGGCTCACGGTTTATAACCACCCCACTTGGACACTTCCTCAAGAAATCGGTTCCTTATACCAAAGCATCCCCACCCGCTCACACCCCCATAGCGTCCCAGTCTTTTATTGTAGAGTTGCTCAGGGGCATGCTCTGTACACACTGGTGGTTGTTGGTGGGCCATTCACAGCTGCTGGAGTATGTATGCTGGTTTGTTACTGTAGGGTTGCTGCTAAGCACTGGCTAGCACGTGCCCTCACCCTTTCATCCGTCCATTCCTTCCCCCTGCCCCACATTCCTTCTATCGTTACCCCATCTATTCCTCTCCCGTTCCCCCTCCTCTACTCTTTTTTAAAATAAAGATTCTTTCCAAATTCAAACAAACAAATACAAGAAAGTAATTAATGTCTTGAAGGAAGCAGACAGTAGAATAGTGTCACTTTGTTATTGCATTAAGACTTAACTTTCTCTCTCCTCAAACTTCCTGCACTTTAATTAAGTGCCGTTACAGGCAAGTTCTATGGGTTCTGGAGTGGGGTTTATCAAATTAGCTTCTGAAAGGCTGATGGGGTGCATTTGCAGGATGGGTTTGCTATACAGAATGCAGCTGTAGCAGCAGGGCTGTCCAGGAGCAAAAGAGACCAAGAAACCTACCCAATATATCGAGAAGGCAGGTGAGGGAACAAAGGGGAATCCTACATCTAAGTGATACCAGTAAGAGATGGCAAGAGCCCACACCCAGATGACCCAGACCAAGGGAAGAGGTAAAGGGAACCTAGGTTCCAGATCAGAGAAATGGGCAATAGGTTATTAAGCCCGTTTTACCACATTATCCCCTTCTCTTACATGTAGACATTCATCCCAATTTGGGCTCTAGCCCCATAAGAAGGGCAACAGAAGGGTAATGGAACAATGAGGTGTTGCCCAATTTCTGGTATACCAGAAAGCCTGAATCTCTTGGAGACAGGCAGAGTAAAGTGGGTACAGCTGGAACTGCCAGGTTCCCTGAGATCCCAAAAAGGTGACTTATGAAAAACCAAGTCACAGCCAGAAAGAGGTTTTTTTTCCTGTCCTCAGTGCCTACTTGGAGTCCCCCAAATATCACTTAACTCGCCAACGCCTGAGTTATGTAAGAATCATAGAATCATAGAAGATTAGGGTTGGAAGAGACCTCAGGACATCATCTAGTCCAACCCCCTGCTCAAAGCAGGACCAACCTCAACTAAATCATCCCAGCCAGGGCTTTGTCAAGCCGGACCTTAAAAACCTCAAAGGATGGAGATTCCATCATCTCCCTAGGTAACCCATTCCAGTGCCTCCTAGTGAAATAGTTTTTCCTAATATCCAACCTAGACCACCCCCACTGCAACTTGAGACCATTGCTTCTTGTTCTGTCATCTGCCACCACTGAGAACAGCCTAGCTCCATCCTCTTTGGAACCCCCCTTCAGGTAGTTGAAGGCTGCTATAAAATCCCCCCCTCACTCTTCTCTTCTGCAGACTAAACAAGTCCAGTTCCCTCAGCCTCTCCTCATAAGCCATGTGCCCCAGCCCCCTACTCATTTCCGTTGCCCTCCACTGGACTCTCTCCAATTTGTCCACATCCCTTCTATAGTGGAAGGCCTCAAGGAGCAGCTGTGTTGGCCAAGGTTCTTTTCTCATTTGGCCTCTACATGTGCAAAACAATCAGACACTGGCAAAAAAACCACACATGAACAAGTAGCCAATATGCAGTCAAAAGGCACAGTTCCTATTCAACTCCATCCCTCTTTGTCCTGGCAGAAAAATTCTTAATTACTCCAGATCTCAGAGTTTACATCTGCATTGGATATGCATAAATATCAAGGCCAGAAGAGACTATTGCGACTTATATGGCCATATCACTGTAGCATCCAAGGCCCTCCGCACACTAGTGAATTTATTTTCATCACCTGTTTGAGAAAGTATCATCCCCATTTTACAGATAGAGAATTGAGGCTCAGCGGGATTAAGTGCAAGATCACATGGAATCTGTGGCCAAAACCAGCCATTGCACACATATCTGCTGAGTCTCATCCACAAATACCATTCTTTCTCTAATGTAACTGAGATCAGAACCAGGCGGTGGATGAAAGGCTCTATGCAAAAAGTACACATGGGTGGGTGGGGAGGGGCTCAGCTTCTTGTCTCTTGCTATTTCTTTGTTTTCCAGACAAAGTTTCAAAACTTACTCAGGAATCAAAGAATCAAGACCAAGGGAATGGAAAAGTAGCATATAAGATGCTCACAGGGATAAGAAATGCCATTTTAGTATCCTGTATATGTAGGCTTGGAAGGATTAGACTTTTTACCCATAAACAGCAGTAAATGTCAATTTCACCATAAACACAAAGCAAAAAAATATTTCCATTAATAATTATCAAAATTTGGAGAAGACAGTAAAAGAAAAACACCGTTGGAGAACTTATTAGAGTGTGGTTTAAAGATATTTACTTTGTGTATTTTGACATGCGATGTTGACAATTTGTGTTTTAAAGGTTATAAAGATTTAACTTTTTGAAGCTCAGTGTCTACTTACATTAAATAATTTCTGTGTAATCCCCCTGGTTGTCTCATACCCCCAACAGCTTCCCGCAACTATGAAAATTAAAATTGATAATCTTTTTTAAAAAAGCTTAAAACAAACAATATTATATATCAATATTTAAAAATAGAATTTGCCAAGCCTTTGTATATGATAAAGATGTCCCTACAGGACATTATACATTATATAATGTATTATAATTATATAATGTATTATATTATACATACTATTATACATTATATTTATTATACATACTACATGCCCAATGGAAGAGCCTGTATTAATACTGAGTATTTAAATGTACAAAAGTCAGGAATTACATACTCTCAGTTCCCTCTGCAACTGTAACTTGGCCCCTGTGCAAAGATGTAAGATTTTGTGTTTTGTTGTGGATGCTGTCACAGCTATGAGTTAGTATGTACACTGTTTGGAGAAGGAGAGTGAGTTAACAGTGCTGTGGGAACAGTAACTTTGAATTTCCTGACTTTGGGGCATTTAAATTCTCAGTCATGTTGTTGCACTAACTTAGTTGTTGGTACTGAATTTCCTTGTTTTTCCCTTCTTGAGAGACTCCAAAGGAGAGACAGATATGAATGCCTATTTCAGCAGAAGAGTCAAATGTGATTTTGCATGTATGTGTAATCTGACATTAAAAATGCATTATGTCTAATCATTTAAACATAAACTGTGCTTCTAGCTACATGCAGGCTCATACGTGAAGTACTACACTTTGGTATATTCACAGGGCCCATATTCATAAAGCCTGGGAGTTCAGGACTGCATAAGAAGATTATACCCACATGTGTAATCACTGTGAAATCAAACTCACAACCTCCACTCCTTAAGCACAGGCCTCAACCACTTGAGTTAAAAGAAAATTTGCCTTAGCAGCGATTAAAACAGAAGTACTGTGCCGAAGCTCGAAGGGCAGGATTAACATAGAAACTTGTATTCGTAATTAGTTGTATGGTAGTGGGTCAAGGATTGTGCGGGGTCTGTACAAACACAGAGGAAGGCACAGTTCAGGCTTGGCGGAATTTACAATCTAAACAGACAAGGCAGACAAAGTAAGGATTCAGGAGTGAGCTGGGGGTGATGGAGGGAAACAGTCACCATAATAGATTTTCCATATCCCTCCACTTGTAGAGCCAGGTACAGCTATTAAAATGTTTAAAGCCTCTGAAATAGCTTCTTGTAACATTGAAATATGTTCTAGCTCAGTCTGAAGTTCTGCAGGAATTACAGGATGAAATTTTCTGGCCTGTGTTATGCAGGTCAGACTAGATCATAATGGTCCCTGTTCTGGCCTTAAAATCTATTCATTTTATAAATAAAGCCCTACTTAATTCGCAATATTGCAGAAATTAAAGATCCCACAATATTAGGCTTCCACTGCAATTTTGTCAGCCAAGAGGCTGACAGCGGGAGCCCTGCCATGCGCGGGGCCACCAGCCGCCAGGGCTCTTGCTCAGCCCTGGGCGGCTGGTGGCCAGGGCTCCCGCTGCCAGCCCCATGCACGGTTGGGCTCCTGCTGTCAACCCCGGGCAGCTAGTGGCTGGGGCTCCCACTGTTAGTCCCAGGCATTAATAACTGCAATATAGTTACAGCAAAATGTCTGGTTACCAAAAAAAAATTAGCAGGCATAGCATAGTACTTGAGTGTTTATATTGTTCCAGCAAATTTTTCTTAAACAAATAGGCCTTCTCTGGCTTTTCCAAATTACGGCAATTAATAAGGTCCATTATTACTTTCCTGCAATTTTCCATGTCTTGTCCACAACTCAGCCGCAATTATTTGCCAATCATCCCCCAATTCAAGTAGGGCCTTATTTATAAATCAGCTCACTCACAACCATTACAGCAAGATATAAATGCTACATGTATCACTGCAAAGCCTGGAATTTTAGCTCTCCACTGACCCACAGCCTATGCTCACAGCCTTGCCGGTTTGCCAGATGAATCGTATCTTGAACATGTTATTGGTCCAGTACTGAATGTAGCCTGTCCTGGGCCTCAGACCAGGGTGATTTGCAGTCCATAATTTCACCTGATTTGCATTTGGAGAAAATGACATAACTGTGTAACAGTTGTTTTTCTATTTGCCTTTTTTTTTAAATTGTGGGGATATTGGATATGGTCCTGGTCATGTTGGATTAGTGATTAGATGGACACCATTGGAAGTCAGAGGTACAAAACAAATGCAGTTTATCACATGGCTAAGTAAATAAGAAGTTTATGCTCAGGAAGCATGAATACAGATAGTGCTAGGCTCTGTGTGCTGTTCAAGGTTCAGTCTTTCAGATAACTTCAAACGCCAAGAACATAACCACTTACAATTAAAGAACTTCTAGCACGTTTCACTGCAGTTGGAGAATTAAACCCTGTGTCCTAGCCAAATTCCGCCTCCAGTAACCACATAGTTTCGTTAAGTCCCCTCTGCAGATTCAGTTGGTATGCACTCTTTCACTTCTTGCCAAACTTATACACTGTGATGGCACCCCAGAAGGCGAGTAATGGAGTCCTCAACATACATGACCACATTCATTGTTCAGCTTCCACTTAATAATCCTCCTGGAATGGGGTGGGTGACTAACGAGGTGGTGCCCCTTTGTGACTGCACCTGGCGATTAGCACTACACAGTCTGATGCCCCTCTTCTTTCAGCCACTCACACCACAGCCCCTCTTGCTCTCTAGGAGTCACAGTACTTCCTCTTCATGCTATGGCCCGCTGGCCTGGACACTAAAGAGTTTTCCCCTTCCAGGGTATAAAAGTCCCACTGGACCAGTTGTCCAGGTGTCAGTTCAGGCAGTCCTCCGATTAAAGATTATGCCACTTTTCCAGTGGCAGGTAGGAGAGCCTGGGCCTGCCCACTACTCTGGGTTCCAGCCCAGTGGCAGTACAATCAGCAGCCAAGGCCTACACCATCTCAATTCTTTGCTGCCATTTCCCTGGGCTTCCTTCTACCCCACCCTCTGTAGGCTCTCTCCTCTACCACCCTTCTGGGTAAACCCCTTCCCTCCAGGTGAGGATCCCAGGGCTTTTGCTGCCCTTGCATTTTCTCCTTCTCTCCTCACTAGGCCCTGGACAGTGACTGCAGACCTCCACACTGCAGCCCCTTCATAGCTGGTGTGGGATGAACACCTCATCACAGAGACACAGTGACTCCACTGCACAAAGTGCTGGGCCAAAGCACCCAGATGATACACTTATTCACAGCACCTTCACAGCAGCTCCTCTGAGAACTTCCAGATGAATTTCAGACATTCCCTCCCCAAAGAGGGCAGCAGATGTATTTCTGTTATAGGTGTGCTAATCAGAATGGAGGCAGGTGTGCAAATCAGAATGGAGGCAGAGATCTTGGAAAGGCTTTGGGCACTTTTAGGTGGTATTATTTAAAAGCCACAGTAACTAAATTTATATTCTATAAATAAAACACGGAGACGTCTCTTCCCTACCTTCCATGCAGGAGTTGCTCCTGCTACAAAGAGTATTGCAACAAACATGTCAGACATACTGACAAAACAAGTAGAGGTTTGTTTTTATCCCTGCTCTGTATTGCAAGACCATGTTCTTTATTCCTGCTGTTCTGATATTTATCTTTGCCTTTCTTCTCAATCTTCTCCCTCAAGCCAGAGGCTTGTCTGCTGTCTCTTCATGTTGGATATGTGCAAATTTGTTTGGTTTAAAGGTCAGTCATAGCTTGTTTGTACATGGTCTGTCTCTGATGTAGAAGCCCTTTGCTACAAGATGAGGAAGAGTCTTGGATACAGGAATTACAGGCCTCAACTGGGTGACGGTGGAAGCGATCAGACCCACTTGTGTCCCATGAAATGCCACCAAGTGATTATAGCCTCTTTCATCCAAGGATCTCCAGGTGCTTTATTAATTACTGTTGCCTTTTGAAACCACCAACAGCCACAAGATCTGGCACTACCCACACATTGAGACTACGTCTATACAACACACCACTAGCAGCAGTGTGTAGCTTATGTGTAGCTACATATCGCAGCAAAAAGCAGGTTGCGTCCACACTGCAGTGTGTAGCTACACAGGTCAATGAAAGGCTCTTGCTGGGGAGACACATTGGGGCAAGACAGCCTTTCCCCACTGCTTCCCCTCTGCCAGAGCCTTTTCCTGCTACAGGGAAAGACTCCAGTAATGGGGAGCTGGCAGAGTCTTTCCTCACTGCTGGAACCTCTCCCTGTGGCAGGGAAAGGTTCCAGGAGCACGGAGCCAACAGGGCCTTTCCCCACTGCCAGTCTTTTCCTGTGGCAGGGAAAGGCCCACCAGCAAGGATGCAGCAGTATACTGCACTGCTAAAAACAGCAGTGTAGATGGGGAAGCAGAGAACCATGTAGGGTATAGACTCAGGTACATACCCATAAGCTTCAGGCACATCTTTACTCACCTAAGCCGTGCCTCACAGTCTACACAGCTATTTATACATGATCTACACTGCTTTTTATACACACTAGCTATGTGTGTACGTACACTACGTACTGCCAAAAGAAGCATGCAGTGTAGACATACCCCATGTCTCTTGACACCCTGAAAGGCAGGATTTCAATATCAGCCCTATTTTATAGAGGGGGAACTGAAGCACATAGAGGTTAAGGCACACATTTTCAAAAGCACCTAAGTGACTTAGGAATTAAAATCCTATTTTCAACAGTGACATAGAAGCCTTAGGTACCCAAGTGCCTAAATCATTTAGAAGCCTTGGAAAATGTTACCCTCAGTAACTTGCCCAAGGCAACACAGTGAGTCGTTGGTAGAGGCTAGGAACAGAATCCAGGAATCCTGAGTTCCAGTTTACCAGTTCTTTTACCAGTGCCAAAACAGTCAGTTTGACATAAAGGCCAATGAACATGCCTTAAAATTTTTTTTAAAAAGAAATAAATACAAAAATGTTGTTAGGTTACATTACTGAAGGCATGCACTATTTATCAGCCTAAAGGTTACAAATACATTTTGTAATAAACTGGCTGGGGTCTATGTCACCATTGCCTTCGTTCCATCAAGTACCACACTGCTTAACTGTGTACTGTAGGTCCTATACTGCTAGCAGAAAATAGAGATTCTCCTTTAGCTCAAGTGGCAGGGACCTGCACTTTTAAAACTAGAGAACTGAGTTCTATCCCCACTGACACAGTGAAGTTGCCAGTGGACACATTGGCCACACTGTTCAATTATTAGGAGGCCACCACTCTGTCCACGATTTGACAACTGGTTCCTCCTTCACACAACTGCCAAGACCCCCATTCAGAATTCCACATTTCCCTGGGCATCACTAACAGCCAAGGCAACCTCAGGCACACAGCTCGTTGGCCCACATTAGATGCTATGAGGAAGAATGTCAACTACTGTCACCAGAGGAAGATACAGAATCCTGGATTTGGATCATGGCAGGTAAAAAGCAAGTAATAAAATAAGAGTAAATGTCTCAGGCCAATCCTTCATGTACATGCTTCTGTCCCCAACTAGGGTGTGTGCCACAGCATCCATTCTTATCCTCTCTCCCTTCCCCCATCCCCAATTGCTGGTGTAGCCCATGTTTTTCCACTCCTAAATCTCTCCCCATTCCTCCTTCCCTACAGATGGTACATAGCTGCAACCAGCAGACCATGTTCATTCCTGCGTTTTTTTAATCCCCATCAATGCAGACTAAAAATGGGTGTTGCATTTAACAGAACATAATCTGGGCCGAGTCCGGGTACATTATTTCCCCTGGTTATTGATGGCCTTTCATAACTCACTCAGGGCTGTGCTCCACTCTGCCATTTGTGAGTTACAAGATCATCAATAACCAGTGGAAATGATATACCTAGAGAGGGGCCTGGTGTAAAATCATGCTCCCTGAATACATACTGCATAATTACCAGTGTAGTCCTGGGCGAAACACAGCAGAGAACAGATTATAAATACCAGCAGACGTGACACCCACGCAGGAGTAAGACATGTGGTTCTTTTTTTAAGTTAATATTTTCTCTCAAGAACACAATGCTACTTTCTTCTTCCATGTCAAATGTTTAGAAGTGACTCCATGTCCCATATAATTAGACACAGCCTTGGAGCAACCACACAGACATTTCCTTGCAAGGCCCTGCTGCTGTTCATTAATAGCTCCCGTGGCTCCTGATGGATCCCCTAGAGAGAGAGACACTTTATAGCCTTGCTATCACTCTGGGATCTGTTTGTCAAACACAATAGGCACCCTCTACCTATTAACAGATGTTTGAAGCCTTGGTTACTGTGATAGATTATCAATAGATTGTAAGCAGCACACCATTAGAGCGACCCCCACTTGACCCAATGCAAAATATAAAAGACAACTGTGTACAATGGCTAGCCACCTTGTACTTAGTCATGGCCAGACTCAAACACAGTTCAAAGGCCATTTTCCTGGGACAAGTTGTTGGGGAAATTCTAGATGGTTACATGGCACTTTGGGGCTCATGCTGCCAGGTTCCCAGTTTAGCCACTGAAACGCGAGTTGGCAAGCCAGCCTTAGGTTTAACAGCTTATATTTTGTCAGCAACCAGAAGTTTTTCCACCAAAGTCTGCAATGATGTTCACAGGCTTTGCTGTAGTGAATGGTGGAGTCTCCCTGAACGATCCTCCTCCTCCGAAGACATATCAGGGTTCTCGTGTGGAGGATTTACTGCCTTGGCTAGAGGACAAGATAGGTAAAAGAAGACAAAAGAATCATGAAAAAGGGGCAAAGTCCTGGCTCCAATGAAGACAATGGGAGTTTTCAACTTCAATGGAGCCATGATTTTACCTTAGATTTTTATTAGATGCCCTGAAGAAGAGGGTACTTTACAATCAAGATCACTATTGTACCCTAAAGGCAGGATTTTACACAGCTCTTGTTCTGCTGGCAAATTAGCATTTCTCAAAGATGTTCTAACGCCCTCACTAATCCTGCAGAGATTTTGCTTAAATGGACAGAGCTCCTGGATTGTCTGTGCTATTCTAGAGTAACAGCATAAGAATTACCATACCAGGATAGATTTTCCACCCATCCAGTCCACCTTCCTGCCTCCTGGCTAGGCTAGCGGAGAACAACTGTCCAACTGGAGATGTCCTCCTCAGACAGAGTCTGATGTTGGTTCCTTTAGACAAAGGCACAAAGTCCCAGTAAT
The DNA here is from genome assembly GCF_028017835.1 of Emys orbicularis. NCBI lineage: Eukaryota > Metazoa > Chordata > Testudines > Emydidae > Emys > Emys orbicularis. The sequence continues at coordinate 41,664,254 of NC_088686.1, forward strand.
TCTGCTAGCTCTCTAATACTAGTCTGTGGAGGGGAATTTCATCTCAATTCCGGCTGCTGTCAATTTGTGCCCAGTCCCATATGGTTTTTGTGCCTCTTGCACCCTCCGTTCATTCTATCTGGGATGATGTAGCTAACACCATGCTACAGGTTACCTCCTTTTCAGAGCCACCCAATTTGCCTATGTGCTCGGCCTGTGGGTTATTAGGAGCATTGGATCCAATGGCACCTTCAGCAAAGGATAAGTTGAAGTCCTATATGTTTTATGCCACGTTTAGTATGGTTATAAAAAGGTGCTGTATAAATATGGGTTGTGTGTGTTATCATACTGTATAAAGAGAGGAGATTCCTGAGAGAGGTGGAGCATCTACAACCAGGAATGGTAGACAATGGCATCCTGACACCTGGGGAGGATTTTCAGGGAGAAGGTGGTGCCAAAAATCTCCTGATTGGGCACCACAGCTAGTTGGAGTCATAGTCCTCTTGCCATTTCAGAGCGTTTTCAACAGGATATTACACTGGCAATGCTGGTGGATGGCTAACCCTATCCTGCTGCAATCAGCTGATTATATGCTGAATTTCTATTTCAATGTATCCGTTTTAAGACATGGTGCCTTTACATTGCACTGTTTGGCCCCCTCACTCCTATGTTCCAGGACAGGAGAGTAACAGCAGTGCCTGATAGGCATTTTCTATTGCATTTAGGGTCTTCTCTCGTATTTTCCCTTACTCTTTCAAACCAAATAGGGCACAAAGAGAAATTAAAGCCTTGCAAGTGCCCTATCTTCTCCATATCATCCTGTCAGCGTATCTGACCTCTGCCCTACAGGGATCTCCTATGCAGGCAAAAAGGAAGTTCTGTCTCCACAACTTATGCAGTTCTTGGGTTCTCAGAGATAACAAACTTAGGGAACAATTAGCACTAATCGGGGGCACTTTTATAGTAAGGATGTTTCTCAGATCATGAAGAGCTGCTTTTTCCCCAGAGGCATCACAGATACATCCAGAGAAGCATTCCCATGAGAACTTTGCAGGCTTTTCCAACTGTATTGCCTATTTTCTCATCTGCAGACTGAAGTCCCCTTGCAGAGACATTCATCTGAGAATTAACTTATTAATAGCTCCCACAATGGGAGATGGGTCGATATGAGACCTTTGGCAGATGGGAGCCACTGATCAATAATTACTCTTCTATTAAATGGTCCTTCTCTTGTGCTGGCAGAGACCCCTCCCCTGATACACAGCTGCAGCATTAATCTTTACAGCTCAAGGATTAAAGGAGGACACACAACGGAGGTGTTTCAAGGAAGCAGTGAGGAGTAGTATGATGGAATGCACCCCTATATTCATACCCTGCATACCATTGTAATAATCTTTGTACAAAATATGCCTTGTTAAGGTACTATTTGAAAACTAATAACTCACTGTTCAACAATATCATGATTAGGGTCCTACCGAATTCATGGTCCATTTTGGTCAATTTCATGGTCAAAGGAGTTTAAAAATCATAAATTTCATGATTTCAGCTATTTAAATCTGAAATTTCACGATGCTGTAACTATAGGGGTCCTGACCCAAAAAGGAGTTGTGAGGGGGTCACAAGGTTATTGTTGGGGGTTGCAGTACTGCTACCCTTACTTCTGTGCTGCTGCTGGTGGCAGCTGCCTTCAGAGCTGGGCAGCTGAAGAGCAGCAGCTGCTGGCTGGGAGCCCAGCTCTGAAGGCAGAACTGCCGCCAGCAGCAGCGCAGAAGTAAGGATGGCAGGTATGGTATTGCCACCCTTACTTCTGTGCTGCTGCCTGCAGAGCTGGGCCCTCAGTCAGCAGCCACCACCCTCCGGCCACCCAGCTCTGAAGGCAGCAACGCAGAAATAAGGGTGGCATGGTATAGTATTGCCACGCTTACTTCTGTGCTGCTGTGGGCGGGATGCTGCCTTCAGAGCTGGGTGCCTGGCCACCAGCTGCCGCTCTCCAGATGCCCAACTCTGAAGGCAGCACAGAAGTAAGGGTGCCAATACCATGACCCCCCCCTAAAATAACCTTGTGACCACCCTGCAACTTCCTTTTGGGTCAGGACCCCCAATTTGAGGAGGAGAGTGTCTTCCAGGAGATGAAAGGCTCTGGGAATCTAGGGAAACCCACCAAAAGCAGATGGGGGCAAGAGGAGAAAGATGTTAGCAGCGATGGGGTCTTAACCAGTATACACATGGCTAGAAATGTGTGAGCAAAACAGCAGCAGAGCCATGCAAAGGTCAAGTTCTCTGGTCCAAAATAAGACACGTTGGCTTGCTTGTGTTGATTGGAGACTCTAGGTACCTGGCTAACTGACACACCCCAAACCTCATCTGCAGCCCCCGTCCCCTGGTTCTATTACATTGTAGGGCTCCCCACCCAATTCCACCAAAGCACCTCGGTCCTGACCCACAACATCCCTTTCTATTCCAGTCCATTCACCTCTCCTGAGCAGAGACCACCAGTCAAACTAAACGGTGAGGTGCCTTGTGATGGTGGGGGGAAGCCAACAAGGGCCTAGCTTAAGATCAGAACGCTTATTCTGCTTGGAACTGCGGCTCAACTTTAACCCAGGTCTTCAGAGGGGACAAGCATGTGCACAAATAAAATGAGTCCTTTAGAGCTTTAACCAAATGACAAAGATCAGCAGAAGGAAACTGGCTTTAGCTGCTGGAACAGATCAAGCACTGCAAACATCACTCAGGAGAAGGAGAAGCCCCAGCATTTGGAGGGTTTCCTGTGTCCTTTGTTGGACCAGCATTCCCTAGCTGCAGGGAATCTGATGTAGTGATGCCTGGGACCATTCCATTGGCTTCTCCCCTTGACTCTCCACATGCTGCATCTCCTGGCACTGCAAGCACAATCATAGGTTTTCTTCCCAGGAAGCCTGCCCTCTCTACTCCCATCAAGTGCCAATTGGCTGAGTCCTGGGAAGAGAGCACCTCAATGCAGCAGAGGGTCCTTCTTGCTTTGCTTTATGCCTAGAGAGCAGGGTGTCAGGGGTTCCCAGGAGAGAAGACAGTGCTACAAGCACCTCCATATAGAATCCATTTAGCTTAAGGGAGAAACACAGTGACCAAAGAACAACATGACCAAAAGCTCCTAGCTCAGCCTTCCTTTAGACATCGTAACCCACACCATACGCCAGCAGATGTTACAATGTGGACATCCAGAAGAGTTAAGATAAATCCAGTCTTCCCAAAGTTTCTCAAACAAAGAAAAACACTCACCTGAGGCCAAACTTCAACCTTCACCATCAATTAGCAAAATACAAATACCTGATCTGGTGGTGGAGATATACTCCTGGTCCCATCTTTTGTCCGATGTTTATTTAAAACAAAAAGCCGCCATCTTGATGCGTCAACTAGAAAAACAGTATGTGAGCTCCCCCTGCTGAGCTGCAATGAGCGCTAGAAACCTACACATTCCTAAGTTAAGCACATTCCTGCCACAGTCCTGCTGGTTTCTGCTTGGGTAGAAATACAAGGAAGTGGGAGGCAGAGGGGGAAGAGAAGAGGGGGGGAAATCAAACCATTTCCGCTAAATAATAGAATAAAAAAAGTCAATGGAGAAGGTGATCATCATCATTTCCATTCTCCATGGATCTAGATTGTCAAAGGTGCCCTGGGTGGCCCCACTTACTACTCTGCACCCATGATCACACCAGCAAGACTTAGCCAACGAAACCACTATGTATGACCGAGACCTCTTGGAATGGGAGCCATTGGAAATGGCATCCGTCCTCCCAGCCTCAGCATCTAAAGTGAGGCATTAGACAGGTGAACATTGCTCATAAACAGCAGCAACCGCAACACCCCTGTGTGACAAGGAGGCTGGAGCAGTGCCGAGGAGCTGCATTCCTGAAGGGGAGTCTCACCCCATCCTTTGTAGCTGGAAGGAAGGTCACCCCTGTCAGGAGGTAGGAGGTGAAGATGAGGATCTCCACAGGATAGTCCCTGACCCCAAAATTAAAAAGGAATCTATCAAACTGAAAACTGGAGTTGGCCAGAATTTTCCATCAAAATGATTTTTCAATACTTAATTTTTCCCGAGAATGTATCAGTGTTTATTACCACAACAACAAAAATGGGTCAAAATCAGTGCAAAAAACTATTAATAATTTTTCTGGGTAAATATCGGGGTTTATTTTGGTGGACAGAAAGACCGGGGGGGAAAGTATTCCGTAGATTAATGCTCTGAATTTCATTCATTAGTGTGGTTTGCTGCAGAACTAAAACAGAACTCAAAACAGAAGGCCACCTCTAAATTTAAGAAAACAATAAATCTCTAATCCCCAAATAAAACTTTTCATTTGAATAAACAGTTTACTGTTGTAGACTTAGAACTATTCACCTATAAATATTTACATTTAATACCACATCATTTGCAGCACATACACTCAACTTCATCCTTTTCTCCTGTTTTTGTTTTTTTTAAACTTTCGAATGCTTCCTTGTGTTCTGAAACATTCTGATACAGATTTTCATTTTCTTCCCATTTTAGTGTGTCAAATCTTTAAACCGTTATCTGCTAACAGCCTGAAATGTGTACATGGTGGGCATGAGATTCATCAGTACATTCAGATGCGCACGTACTTCAGAGTTTGTGTGCATGCCTGTTCGTTTATTGTGTGTATCTTCTAGACTAGGGGTCCCCAACGCGGTGCCCGCGGGTGCCATGGCACCCGCCGGGGCGTCTAAGTGCGCCCGCGTACTGGCCGGCGGATGAGCATCCGCCGAAATGCCGCCAAGAAGCAGCAGCATCCAGCGGCGTTGCCGCTGAAATGCTGCCAATTTTCGGCGGCATTTCGGCGGCGACACCTCTGGATGACGCTGCTTGTCGGCGGCGACGCCTATTGACGTTGCCGCTTGTCGGCGGCATTTTGACGGATGCTTGTCCGCCGCCACGGTCCTCCGTGGCTCGTTGTCTGGCACCCGCCAGACGAAAATGGTTGGGGTCCACTGTTCTAGACTAATACATAGCCTTACTTCAACAGGCAGCTTTGCATATACACACAGATTAATGTATTATCGTAATACATGTATCTCATGCAATATATTGTATTTTACTAAGTTATTTTTTTATATAATTGAATGATACAAAAGTAGGGTGAAAATTGGAAAAAAATGAATAATACTTTTTGTAAAACCCGGGAAATTTTCTGTAAAAATTCGTTTAACCTGAAAACGAAGAGCTCAATCTTGCAAAATGTAATCTAGCCAGGAAGCCTCACTCATAGGGGAGAATGAAGGCACAGGCTTCCAAACTACAACATCCATAAGGCATTGTGTCACAATAGTGAAGTGCACTTTAAAGTTGAAATGACTCTAAAGGAAGCATTTTGGGTCAGTTCAACAAATAAAAACCTTTCCATTAAAAACGCTTCAATATTTCATTTTGATCAAAAATGTCAAAATGAGATGTTCCAACATTTCCAATCAAAATGTTTCAGAATATTTAGTTCTGCAAAAAAAAAATTATATTTCACTTTTCATCCTGATTCAGGACAAAAAAATGCTGAAATGTCAGAATTTCCCTAGGGATGGAAATTTTGAATTTTGTTCAGGCCTGCTGATAACCTTCTTGCATTGCAATATGAGCAGTAATGTGATCCAGTGGTTAGATGGGGAGAGAATCGAACTCCAGACTCATGAGTTCTATTCCCAGCCATGCTGCTGACTCCCCGTGTGCCTCTGGGCAAATCACTTTGCCTTTCTAGGCCTCACTTTCCCGAATGTGTAACAACACTTACCTAACTCCCCAGAGAGGTCTGTGTGGTTTAAGTTATTCAAGTAAGTAAAGTCCCTTGAGCTGCTCAGATAAGGAGGAGAGCAGATGGACAGAGCAATGTGGTTTTAAATAGACCTGTTACAATTAAAGTATTTTTTTAAGGAAAGAGTCCTCCTCCCATTTGCTTTTCCTATGTCCAAATTATGCACAGAGCAACACGTATAACCCACACAGTCATCTGGATTCTCTTTGCCCTGCATTGCAGTTTCCAGGCTGGGAAGGAGATTTCATTTCCCACCCCAGTCCAGTGCCTCAGACTGGAACAAGAAAGCCTCTACCACCTCCATCTCTACCTCTTCACCAGAGTCAACATGCGTTAGTAACTTGCAGCAAGTGCAGAGTCAGTGAGAGAGTTGCCAGTGTCACATCAAACTAAGAAAGAAAAGCTCTTCTGAGCAAGAACTACTCCCTCATTGCAGAGAGAAGGGAGGAAAGGATGTGGCCATATAATTACAAATTCTAGCCCCAGGCTGGTCATTTTAAAAAATGCTTTGGGTATCCTCCCCCCCCTTATCCAGTTAAGAGCAATTAGGGACTCCGAAACGGAATTAAAAAGAGGTAAACGAGCCATTTGAATCCAGAATGGTAGTGAGAGGAGTCATTGGGAGTCCCCACACTGACTATGGCTCCCCTAGGGAGGAGAGAAGGAAGAGCATGTGCAGCCAGCCCAAGGGGAGAAGAAAAAAATACCATAGAAGCCTGCTGCAGAGCCCCACAGTAGGAGGAGAGAGAGTGAAGTAACAAGAACACTACCTGGTCTCTGTTTCTGGCTGACCCAATGAAGTCACCACTTAGCATCCACCCTCTGTCTCCCCATCCCACTGCTGCAGGCTGGGTCCTTGCTAGAATTGCAGGGAATGGTTAGATGGTTAAGTTAGATCAGGGGTCGGCAACCTTTCAGGAGTGTGCCGAGTTTTCATTTATTCACTCTAACTGAAGGTTTCGCGTGCCGGTAATACATTTTAACGTTTTTAGAAGGTCTCTTTCTATAAGTCTATAATATATAACTAAACTATTGTTGTATGTAAGTAAATAAGGTTTTTAAAATGTTTAAGAAGCTTCATTTAAAATTAAATTAAAATGCAGAGCCCCCCGGACCGGTGGCCAGGACCCGGGTAGCGTGAGTGCCACTGAAAATCAGCTCGTGTGCCGCCTTTGGCACGCGTGCCATAGGTTGCCTACCCCTGAGTTAGATGGAGGGAAGATCAGCAGCAGGAAGGAATGTTCTCCCTTATCCTACACAAACTTGCATGTTCATCCCATGTCCTTATGACTCCTATCCAAGTAGGAGGGCTGGGCTGAGCTGAGCGGTATAGTACTATGGCAAAGAACTGGGAGTCAAGATTCCTGGGTTCTATTCCCAGTATGATTCTCTCAAAGTAACACAAGTAAGGCCATTCCACTTCTTTATACTTCAGTTTCCCCCTTTGTGAAAGGCCGGGCTTCCAGAGTGTGTAAAAGTTGGGAGGAGCAAAGGGGATAGATAATCCTGGCGCAGAGCAGAGCACTGACCTGTAGCTTTTACCAAACACTTGAACTCAATGATACGATTGAACACTCTCAGTCTTCACCCTAGGGACATCCCTAGTTTGCTGGGTCAGAGAGTTTACCCCCAGACTGCCTTCCCCATAGGTCCCAATTGTCACATGTAAGGCTTGAGGTAAAAAAAACAAATATGTGACTCAAAAATAAACAAAGGACTAACGTATGCATCTTACAATGCTGCACACATCCTATTCATAGATCACTCAGGCCCCAATCCCCGCCATGCATTTATTATTAATCTGTCTGTTATTATAGATAAGGCCCTGTGGGGGGGGGGGGGAAATCACAATTTTTTGTTAAAAACATTTCACAGCAGCATCAGGGCTGAAAGTTGGAATTTCAGGGGCTATGCACAGTCGCTGAGTCCCCCCCGAACTGCTGTGATTTTTCCAACAGCGGGGAGGCAGAAGCAGGCATCCCCGCTTCTGCCGCCCGGCTGAGGCCACGGCTGCTCATGGGGGCTAGCGGGCCAATCCCATCCCAGAGGAGGGCAAGGAGGTGGCAGTCCAGTCCTATTCTTGGGAGAGAGTCTCACCACATGGTGCTGGCCAGTGCAGCAGGGATTGGGGCCCAGCACACTCTGCACTCAGCTCCCGCCCAGGCCATTGCTGCTGCTGCTGCTTCCAGTCCGGATGGCAGGGAGACAGAGCGGCGCTGACTACATGGCAATGAAGAGCCTCAGCCTGACCTACCCCCAGCAGCCTCCAGAAGGCCTGGACCAACACTGTAGTGCTGTCTGGCGAGGCGCTGAGACCAGACTCCATCTCTGCCACCCCAGTCTCCCCACTGAGACAGGGCCTCCCTCACACACCTGCTCACATTCCCGTCTCAGCTCTTGCAGCGTCTGCCCCAGGCCTGCCAGGGGCTGCTGTGGGGTGGGCAGGGCCAGGGCCGGCTCCAGGGTTTTGGCCGCCCCAAGCAGCCAAAAAAAAAAGCCGCGATCGCGATCTGCGGCGGCAATTCGGCGGAAGGTCCTTCGCTCCGAGCGGGAATGAGGGACCGTCCGCCGAATTGCCGCCGAATAGCTGGACCTGCCGCCCCTCTCAGGAGTGGCCGCCCCAAGCACCTGCTTGTCAAGCTGGTGCCTGGAGCCAGCCCTGGCCAGGGCCATGGTTCCCAGCCTGCTCCCCCAGCCCATCCCCACCCACACACCCTACCTCTCCCCAGAATAGGACCAGCTTGCCACCTCTCCCACACCTCTGGGATGGGACCAGCCTGCTAACCCTCCCCATCCCCATGAGCAGTTGCAAAGCCTCAGCAGGGAGGCAGAACCAGGGATGCCTGTTTCCACCTCCTCACTGTTGGAAACATCATGGTATTGGGCTAATTTCACAATTTCCACACAGTCCATGAAATCATGAGTAGAGAGGTGGTATCTCCGGGTTCTTCCCTGGCAAGTTTGGAAGTACTAAGAGCAAGTTCCTGAATTTCAGCAGATCTTAACATTAAGATTTCAGGCACATGAAGCAAAAACACCAAATATACATTTAAAAACCAAACCAAACCAGGAAGCCTACTTTCTATTTGTCTTGAATTCTAAAGTAAGTTCTCAGTAGCAAATTATGTTCTATTAAAGGGACACCGCCAACTTAAAAAAGATCACACTTCCATTTGGAAAAAAAATTACCTACTATTGTTACAAGCAACACTTACGATTACTAGAACTGAAAGATTAGAGGGGGAAAAATGCCTTCCCCCCCCCACCCACACACACTTGTTTACTGTGTGTATTTGACAGCACTTTGTGTATAGTTAGTTTCACCATTTTCCCTGTAGCCAATCACATTTTCACTGTTATTTGCTGTTTATAAGACCAATATAATACAAGAGAAAAACACATTCTCATATTTTTAAAATGTGACTGCAAAACCACAGAATTGGCAGATGGGAACCAGAGCCAGTAACTTTTTTTTTTAAACTGACTAAATTGAACCTGATGGTAGTCCCTAAAACAAGAGACATGCACTGATATTCCTGGGCCTCAAATACATATGTATTACCCATCAGACACAGAAACATATTACACATTCTACATTGTCAATATTGGTTGTGTTCTCTCTTGTTTTCCAATAAAGTAGGTGCTCCCCTTCTCCATACTCTCTCTAATACAGCAACCTCACACTTCCATGACCAGCTCTCAATCTTCCAGCCCCACCCCCAATCCTCTCACACAAAGGTTCCAGAAACATAACTGTGTGGTTTTAGAATATTTTAGGCTAATTTTTATGTTAAACAGTTAATAAAAAACCTGAAACTTACGGTCTCTCCTTTGTTTTTGGTTTCTTCTCAAAAAACCTCTTTGCTCAACTCTTTCCTTTTTGGTCTCTGCTCAATGTGTCTTTTCCCTACAGATAAGCCTTCCTCCCCTAGCAAACTATTCCCTTCTCTCCCCTTTCCAGCCCTCACCTCCAAGTCCTGACTCCAAGCTCTGTCCTCACCCTTGCATGTTGTACTGCCTATTTCCCTTTGCTGCCTGTCTAGACTCTTATGAGACACCCAGCACCAGGCGACAAAGTACCTCCCAAAGTGAGCATGTAAAGCTCTGTTCAGATGGACACAACTGTAGAAGCTACTATTCTGCTCTGTTCCTTATTCACTCTATGTTGTTCTCTTCACTCCAGGCCTTTCTCCATCTCCTGCTCCTAACCCCTTTCCAAAGTCTGTTCTCTCACCCAACACTTCCCAGCGTCCCTCAGCTTTTTGCCTCTTAGGGTACGTCTACACCCAGCCGCTAGTTCGGCGGCTGGGGATCGAAGTTCCGGGTTCGATTTATCGCGTCTGGTGTGGACGCGATAAATCGAACCAGGAAGTGCTCGCCGTCGACTGCGGTACTCCAGCTAGAGGAGAGGAGTACCGCGGAGTCGACGGGGGAGCCTGCCTGCCGCGTGTGGACCGCGTCTGAACCGCGGTAAGTTCGAAGTAAGGTATGTCGAATTCAGCTACGTTATTCACGTAGCTGAATTTGCGTACCTTACTTCGACTTGGGGGGTAAGTGTAGACCAAGCCTTAGAGTCTGTCTTGAGTCTCTTTCCCCATCAACCTATCCTTTGCCCCAGTGTATCCTCTGCACCCTCAGCCCCAACCATCCATCCTGTATCTAACCCCATCACCCAAGCCTCCTCAATGAATTCTCAAGCCCTTGAGCAAATCCTCAGCCTGCCCAGACTCCCTATTCATTTCCCTCCTCTGCCTTTCACTGAGCCCCTAGTACATTTTGTGCCCCATCATCTGAACCACTTTCCCTCCAATCTATACTCGGCCTCTTCTCGTACACTGTGAGGCAGCCAGCTGGGTGATATTGAGCAGCAGCTGCAAGGGAGACAGAGCAACTGGAGCTCAGAGCTCCCTGCTTACATAGGGGGTGCCACCTCCTCCCTTTCGCAGCAGCACCCTATGGCCTTCCTATAGCAACATGCCTTCTCACTAAGAATTAGTCAGAAGAACTGAATGAAGCTTTGGTGGTCAAAGTAGCCTCAGTGTGAGGCTTAGATAAAGGTTGCAGTTGGTTATTTTGAGCAAACTGGTTCACTCATCCCTACTAATGACGTAAGGGGTGAAAGATTCAGCTGAGACTTCTTGGAGAAGCCGAGCGAGGATGCACTTCACTTCCCCAGGAAGAGACAGCCAATCTCACAGTCTTTATCAGCAATCAAACCATAAAGGGGCTATTTACATCTCGAACCCCATGCACTTCCAGGAGACAATGCTGTATAAGGAAATCCTGTAAATGGCAAAGTGACCCCTCACGTGGGCAGCCTTTACAGCAATCACGTCCCAGGGAAAACAAAAGGAATAAGTCAGCAGCACCTGTTGTTCTTTGCTGGGCACAGAGTTAGTGCACCACCAGGGACAAAGACTCCTATATGACGGGGAGGGATGGATCAAGAGTCTGGCACAAGACCGTGTCTCTCTACTGAAGTTTGAGTGACCTATTCTCCCCACATCTCACTATAAGAAGCTCCCAGAGTTGCCACCTCTAGGCAGATCTGTAATGTGATGTGTTACCCAGCCAGACACAAGGGTGTGGGGGGGAAGGAGGAAGGGGAGGACACACAGGCAGCCTGCGGTTCAGAGCTCTGAAAGCCTAAGGTCTCTGCAAACGCCCGAGTTAAAAGCTGAGGCAGCCTTCGGGATCGATTATGCATGCACGCCACTGAAAACACAGGCTGCTACAGTGCCAGAGCCCTGCTGGATAATTTATATGCTGGTGTTAGTATTCACAGAGCAGTGGGCAGAGTTCAAAGGAATGAGGTGGAGAATAGAAGTTTAAGACTTAGGCAAACACAGTGACAGCCAGCACGTGCCTCCGTGCTACCAGGGGCCTCACTTGCGTATGTTACAGGGAGCAGCCAGGAGACACTCTCAGAGCAGGAAGGCAACAGGTGCTTTGTCTGCCCAATTGGCAGGTGGGACAAAAGAACATTCAGAACCAGTGTATGCACTAATGTTCAAACATTAGGGATTGTGTGTGCATGTGACAGTGTGTCTGTTCATTTGGTCCTTGTGAAAATGTTGGCTGGGCAGTGTGTGAGCTGCCTTTCTTCACAACGTTTTGCGAATGTCCCTCCAAACATTATCCCATACTTGACATGCACAGGGCCACATACGCACAGCTCTACCAAAACCCTTCAGTCCTGATCTGCAGCCCTTCTGCTATTCCTGTCCTGACAAGTACACCCCCACACCAACACAGCTCTGCTGAAGCCCCCAGGTCCTGGCCTACAGTCCCCCACTCTTCCCCAATAATATTATGTTAATATGCTTTTCCTGAGCCAGTTATGCTCCAGATGCACTAGATTACATGGTGGTTTCTGCAACACAGACTAACACACATTAGAGACTAAGCTGAGACCTTCAAACTCCTTTCACTTGTGATTTTACCAAGATTTGATCCTAGGTCTTCAGAGAAGAAGGCCGGGGCATTAACTACCACTGGCCACCCAAACGTTGAACTCTATGCATTGGCCCAGCTTTATCACTGCCTGTGCCTCTCAGCCATCTGGTTATCAGGGGAGAAAGATGGGCAGACAGCAAGGTCATCAATTTATCCGTCTCTATGTCTGCACACGTTTTAGATTAGACACAACACAAATGGCATTAGAATAAGTACCAAGGGGTTGACTTCAGCAGAGATGAAGAGCAAAGGCTGTCTGCCCTCCCCCACCCACGAACTCCAGCACATGTACTGTCTGGACTAGATCCCAGAGACGTACAGCAGTGGGGCCCATCATACACCACTACTGCACCTCTAACACAGCTAATCAGTCTGCCACAGTGCAGGAAATGCAACCCTATGTATATGATAAAGAAAGAAGGGTCCTAGCCAGGTGTCCTGCCCTTTGCCAATACTCTGAATCCTATGCATCCTATTCACCCAGCCACTGCCTTCACATCTCACCCTCATTTAATCAGAGGCCTTCCCCACAATCCCCTGCCACCAGGTGCATCCCAGAATACACATGATCTGAAGGGACAGCCAAGCCTGGGCCACTTCTGAACTAGAGATGGGCCTAAATGAAAACCCACATGTCTGAATTCTGGAGACAGAACCAAATTGGGTATCATGTAAAGACTGCTGGAACCCCAGATTGTTAGTCCACCTACAAATCCGTGTCCCGCTCATCTGTTCTAACAGAATACAGTATCCGCAGGGATTTCTGGGGTGGGCTGGATTCAGTAACAGAAAACTGTCTCTGCCAGGGACCAGTTGGGGGCAGGTTTTGGAGAAGTGGTTTGCTACACTTGGCTCTAAGGACAGTTGCTAGAACCACCTCTCCTCTCCACATTTCTATCGGGTCATTTTACAAAGCAGTATGTTTTTCCATGGAGCCTGGCAGACTCCCTCAGTGCTGAGTTTCTTTCATTTCACGAGTCTGTCTCCATATTCTGCAGCTAAGACCATAGCTTTGGGACAATTACACTGTTTGACTTATACTTTGCATTAGGCTATGGCAGGGTCTCCCGAAGGAAAGTGGTGGCAGCCCTATTGCTTGTGATACTCAGAACGGGATTGGATAAAGCACTAGAGAACAGAGTGTAGGGAAACAATCTTGCACTGACCCCCAAAGTGAAGAATATAAATTAGAGGTGAGTAAATTCAGTCTAATGTCTATGATCCTTCAGGAGAAGAATTTAACCCCCTTCTCCTGAATTTTGGGACCCATTTCAGAGATGGGGAAACCGAGCTAGTGACCTGCCTCAAGTCACACAGCAAGTCAGTGGCAGAGCTGGAAGAAGAGCTTGTGTCTCCTTCCCTATCCACTTGATTATACTGCCTTCCTTCTCAGCCCAGCCTGGGAGTGGGGGGAAAAATGGAGATTTCAGGAAGAACAAATGCTTGAACATAAGTGCATGAAAATATCTGGACAGGTACAAGAGAAAAGAGGCTTTAAAGCAGAAAGGGAGACGTTGTTCTTGTTACATGGAAATGGATAGACCAGAATAATGGATTTAACATGGACAGAAACAAAAATTAAAGAGAACAAACAAACTTGAAATAGTAAATAAGTCAGATCAAGAACAGAAGCATTTTCCCAGTGTGACTTTGGAGAGATCAGAATCACTAGGCAGCTCTAAGAAATGGTTTTCTGAGCATCTACTAGGGACAATCCACCAAGATCAGAGACTAAGAAGAGAAAAAAAAAAAAAAACACTGAGCAACACTACCTATCTGTCCCCTTCATTTTACAAATGAGAAAACTGAAGCTCAAAAATACCAAGTGCCCTTAGTGACTTGTCCCCAAGGGCACACAACAAGTCTGTGGTAGAACCAGGATTAGATCCCAAGACTCCCAACTCCCATTTCTAGAGGCCTCCCTTTAAGTCCCTTTTAGCACTAAAGGTCCGATAATTACATTAATTGGGGTCCGCTGGAATAGAGGATTCCGGACAGCCACTCTACCCAAAAAAGATTACCTAAATGGGTGCCCCATAAAACAGGGCCTTGATCTTATAGCTTGTGCTGTATGTTTTAGACCATTTTAACTACAAACGGTACCATGCTACTGAACATACAAGGTATGCCTTAACATTCCCTCAATCCCCACTGGGCTGCTAAAAGATGTCAGTGGCACAGCACATGTAAATAAGAGGAAAGCTGTGAACAGTAACATAGAGGTTAACAACAAGCACTTTCCTATCATGACTGTGGTTGGCAGGTAACATGACCATGTGATATTAGCTGAATCACAAGTGGCGGGGGGAGTATAAAGAAGAAGCTTGGCATTGCCAGTCAAAACACTTTTCCAACAATGACCCATGGAAGAACAATTGAAGAACAAGAGAATGTATTGGTGACAGAGGTAAAAAGATAAATTAATTTTATAAACACGGAACACGGTATACAGTATATCACTGCCCAGAGAGGGATGTTCAAGTACAACCAGAAACCAACAGAACAATTACAAAATCATTTGATCCTTTAGGAAATAATGTTCCTTGTGTATCCAGGAGAGACATTCTTTAGGCACCTGAACATAAATACACCACAAGTATTAAATGAAGTGGATAACACAGAAATCTAGTCACCATCCCATCATGAAGACCTTCCTTCCAAAAGCAAGTGGATTCTAGACCCAGCTTCAAAAAGGTGCTGTCACCAAGGCTTGGGAAGGGAGGGAGAGTGTTTCAGGCTGCAAAGGCACTGATATGGTCAGCAGCATCCACAGACTACAGGTTCTCTCACTGCGTTACAAGGAACTCCAGAAGAAACAAGTTTTTCAATATTCACCTGGAATGTCATCCAACTAGGCACTAGCCAAGATGATCTCCTGACACCTTGACTAGTGGTCTAGCATGCCCCAATCATATCAGCTGTTATGATTACACAACAATTTATCCCCAGACATATTCATGTGCTGCAGAGTAGAATCCTAAGTCCTTCAACTCCAAAAAGCACAGGCCTCTATCAATCGAACTAAAGATGATGATCTCCCTATGGTAGTAATAAGTCCTTTATCCTTCCTGAAGGTCAGCCACTAGAGGGCAACATCACTCGAATACAAAGAATATAGAGTTGTCATAATTAATTCTAGCAAAAATTCTGAAAGGGATATTGAATTTCATAGATTAGGACTCAAGCCACTCTCTAACTATTAGAGATCAGGATAAGACTTAATGGGGAGGGAGCAGATTATCCCACATGTGCCTACTGTGGGGTTCTCCAACATTCCTCTCAAACACGTGGTACCGGCCACTGTCAGAGGGAGGATACCTGCCTGGATGGACCTCAGGTCTGATCCAGTCTGGCAATTCCTAAAGAGCCAGTACATTACAGAGAGACTCTAACTCTGGCACTTACACAACTCCTCTCATTCCAAGGAATCCTGAAGTATTTTACACATGCGCATGCACACACACATTGTGGAAATGCAGTCACCTCTAAGGTTGAACATGGCAGCTATTTAACAGTGCACAACGGCACTACACAACAAGTTTAAGGCAGCAAATGAAAATTGTAACAACTAATTTAAATGGTTGGGGTAACTATTCACCTGATTAAATTCCATTGTGGGTAACAACAATTTTTGTAGTGACAAGAGCTCTGTAACATCTCCCAAGATAATTTAGTTTCATGTCGCATGCAAGAGCGCTCCTCACAACATCCATGTAACTTTATGTGTGGGCACTGTGGTGGCTCACACAGAGGGAAACACAATCCCTACTGAATCACCTCCACCATTCCCTGTAGCACAGTGCCCCCAGCACAGTGAAGTCAGTCTGACTCAGAAGAGAGAGCACCCCAGAATTACCAGTTTCAACACATTCAACATTTTCACTCATGCATGGCAATGGATAGACTTCTTCTCAGACACTACACCCTGCCCCCTTTTCTCACTGACACCACATCACTCTAACTTATACGCTCCTCCACTCCCCGATCCTAAGACCCCCTCTCCTCTCTTCCCAATCCCCAACATCCTCAAACCCTCAATAACAAAACCCTGTGTTCAGCACCCCACTCCCCTTCTAACCTCTGCAGTGCACACCTCATTGCTGGATCCAGTGGGAAGTTTTGAGACAGTAAATCTCATCAAATGGAAGAGAATTTATTTAAACAAAACAGACGGAAGATGCATGCACAAAACACTCAAGCAAGAGCTGCAGCTTGAATTTCTATTGTAATCCTTTGCCACCATGCCAACAAAAAGCTTAACAGCAGTTCGGCTGTTGGTGTGCTGAGACCACTGCCGATCATGCTGACCAAAACTGTCTCATTGTCTCCTTGTACTCCCCTGTCTGTCTGTCTCCATCTGTTGTCTCTTGTCTTGTAAGCTTCTTGGGGCAGACCCTGTTTTTTTTGTTCTCTGTTTGTACTGCTCCTAGCACAATGGGGTCCTGGTCCATGATATCAATAAATAATAATCAGGTTATATCTCAATATCTCTCTAGGTTACAGAGCCTCCTTCCTTACCTTACAGCAGTGTTCATGAAGGGCTAGTCCTTAATATGATATGGGGCCTCATAAATAAATAATCACAGCACAGCCTAGCTTTGACCATTTCACCAAAGTCATCTCTTGAGGACTGAATAGGCCGAGCTTTCCATATGCTCCAACTACATTTGATGGGTGTATGAATTTAGCTCCAGAGGAAGATGCTAGACTCTAACATAACACCACAGGGAGACTAACATCCTCTACATAACCCTCAAACAGATACAACGCCCCATCGAGTGGTGGCACAAGCTTCCAACACAAATGCTTGCTGCTTCTGACCAATGTGCTTCAACAACAACTTGCCTCTAATAGTGCGAGGCAGGTTAAATCTCCATATAGTCCTCTCTCCTCTCTGAAGACTAACAAGAGGCTGCTGTTGTAGTGGGCAAGTTTATTGGGGGGTGGGGTAGGAGGGAATCATTAGGAACCATCCAGACACCTCACAGCCAGACCCCAAACCTAGCTTTGGTCCCACATGACATGTTCCCAGAGGTTCCTCTGAACCAAACAGGAAAACCTCTTTCTTATAAAGGCCTCAAGTCGTGCACTACCAAGGAATTGACTGTAAGGCCACCACAGTGCCCCTGGGTTGGCTCCTTATACAAACCTGACAACTAGTCAGACAAAAAATAAACAGAGTCACACACAGTGTCTGGACTCACTTTTCAGTAACTTCCCAAGTGGCTTCCCTGAACTTCTATGGGAAATGAAAAGCAATTCCCTTAGCAACCTCTTCAGAACTGCCATAGACTCCATCATTAGCTATGAAGGGCACCTGCCTTTAATGACTCAGCTTCCAGGTGTTCCTTCTCAACTCCCTTGGGTCCTAGAGCCCTCCCACATAATATCTAACTTAGACCACTTCCCTTTATTGGGCAAACTGGGATATGGGGGTATCATGAGCATGAGGACCTCCTCTGTGGCCCCAAAGGGTTTGTAACCCCCTTCATGCACCCCCACATTTCACATAGGCCACAAAATAATCATCTCAGGGTAATTGTCATTCACTACACAAATCTGGGCTAGATTTTAACTGGGGAGCCATAGGTGAAAAACTCTCTCTTCTTGCCTCCCAATCTTATTATTTAACCACAAGGCCTTGCTGCCTCCACTACTTGCCCTCCATACAACTTTACTGACTTCAGTGAGGTTGCACAGGAGATCTGCAGGTACAGAATTTGGCACACTGTGTGTTTATCTTCCTGAAGAACTGCTCTTCCATGGCTAGCCAGTTCCCTTTTAGGTTTGTCTTGAAGCTGCAGTAGGTTACCGCAGCCATATTTTTGCACCTTCTAGTCTGGTGCCTGTGAACCAGATAGGAAGGCAGCAGCCAGTTAGGTTCTCTCCAGGAGAGGGGAACCATTTCAAATAAAGTAAAAACTGATTGAAATCTTTGCCCAGAATTTGAATCTCACTTTTTCAGAGGTTCAAAAAAAAGTCAGATAGATTCTTCCCTCACCCCATTCTTTTTAATTTACCCAGCACTACCCCAGATTAGAAACAAAAGGAAAAACAGAAGCTGTTCAATCTTAAAAGTATTTCTTAAATAAATAGATGGGGGAAGGGGAGTTTTTCCAAGCAAGAAGCCATAATAAACCTAGAACTCCTACCACCTGCCCTATGCCTCCTCCCCAGGTGAGAAAAAAATGCTCTCCCTCTCTGATGTAGGGAGCAGAGTGCACTGGAGTTGGTGAGGGAGGGGATGTCATGTCATCCCATCATATCTTCCAATATGCTGAATTCCAGGAGAGGGCATGTGTTAACTATGTGCCTCACTCAATGTTATATTCATGTTCAGTAATCATCTCCTGCACATGAAGTCCAGGTGAATTTTACCGTTTCTGGCTCTTCTGGCACACAGTTACAACTGATGTTTTAATTTGCACCTGTGTTTAATTAATCCGCGACACCACTTTGTAGAAGGGCAGCAAGTACGGAGTATATTGGGCTCTGAGCTGGTCAGAAGGCTGCCTTGATCTCTATCACTCTTTGAAAGTCTTTTTTTTCCCCCTATGAAAATAAAGTTGGGGACATTCAAGTGGCTGTGTGGCAAGTCTTCAGTGTGCAACATGCCAAAGATCACACTTTTCTGGAAGGAGGGAGGCTCCTCTTTAGAAGGAGTGAATGACTCTAAACAGTGGGTGGACAGATTTGTCCCCAGCCCTTTCCTCTTCTCCCTCCACAATCCGTCATGGAAGCAGCTGACAGCAGGTCCCTCCACACATCTCTTACCAGATCCCACTCCTCCTCACACCAGTTAGTTTTTGCAATTCATGCAGATTCCCTTTTCCCCTGAAATCAATGTTTAATTAACACATTATTGGAAAAAAATTGGGCTGTAACACACACTGAAATGAAGCCAACACGTCCCTGCTCTGCGGACACACCAGGTCTCATCGGATGGTTACCCCACTGGAGAATTGTTCCTCCCCACCCACCCCATGTCCTGCCTTTGCTGACATTAAGGCTCATCCCGTCAGATAGTTACCCCCTCTTCCATCGCCACGGATTCTTCCCCTCCTCAAAATGCTCACCCCCAGAAATAAACACCTGGTCAGGGAAGACATGATAGTACTGCAGAAAGAAACAAATGCTTCCCAGATGCTATGTGACATTGGTACAGCCATGCAACATTCCAAGGGGTAATCTTCCCCCTGCCCCATTCCACTTAGGGGGGGGATCTTTGAACCTGTCCTAACAGCCTTGGGAATTCTGCCCCCACCCATATTTTTGCTAAATTCTTACCACTCCCTGATCCTCACTATGGCCCTCATTCCACCTGATGAGGTTCCCATCACCACAGCAGTAGAAGGGGTGCAGAGACAGGATGCTCTCCACTGCCATGAGCAAAATACATTCCCAGGGTCAGTCCAGTGAATGGATGCTGGGATCACTTGTTGCTAGACTTTCTGATGGCAGACGGCAGGCTACTGCCAGCTTTGAAGGCTTAAATCACACCTCAAATCATCCACCCTCTTCTATCCTTATCAGTTATTATTCCAGCCCACTCTTCAGCTTTCATCCTGCTGCTGGGAGTTGCTTGGGTGCAGGGAATGCTGCAGTAGCATCAAGGGCATTTCGAGGCGTGATCTAAGCCTCAAATATCCCTCCCTGCCAAATACACAGGCACCCCCACCTCCCTGGGTTGGTGCAGCAGTCAAGAGAGATTACCCCTGATTCCATGATCTCCTAGATCGGACTGTGCCAGTTATGAAAAAAGAAATCAGGACAGTTGAGAAATCCAACTACCCCAGCACTTCATTCCTGGGATCTGAGGCTCCTGGTGTTAATTAGTTCCTGTAAAATGATGGATGACAGCAGCAGGGCCAAGAGTGACACAGGCAGATTGTGCTCCGAAATGAGCTGTCCTTCATCATCAAGGGCACAGGAAAGGGCTCTGGAAACGACATGAGTTGAGCCACACCACCACTGGGACATGGCAGATAAGCTCTCAGAGCCCCCCACGTCTCTATCCCCAGTCACCAAGAGACAAGAAGTGGGCAGAGGGAGTAGGGGGGAAGGAAACTGATCTACCACTGGGATATGGCAGATGACGAGGGAGTTCCAAGAGACAATAGAGGGAGAGGTGGAAGAATGGCAAATCCTCTCTGCCAGTAGAGGAAGCTCTTTCAGATAAGCTGAAATGAATTTTTCAGCTATGCCTGAGATACTCTGTAAATGCCTCTTCCCGTTCCCTGTCCACCACACCCTTCCCATTCCGCTCCTAGCACAGAACAGCCTGTAAGTTCACAGCCACGACATGCTGCTTACACACAGCTTGCGGTTCTGCAGGAACGTGTGCCACAAGGGTCAGACAGCTGAACCGCTCTGGTATGAGACTGCTATGGATTCTCACAGGCAAGTGTTTTCTGAGAAGGGCAGCAAGAGCCCCCACCTACCCTTAAAAAAACCCAACCCACGCTTTCCCACCCCATTTCCAGCCACTTAACATTTCAACCACACCAACAGGGGGGCTATGGCAAAGTCTAGTTCAAATCAGCCCAGCCCAAAATCCTGGCAAAAGGTGCCAGAAGATCAACAGTGCTGGAGACTGCCATCCTCTGCCAATACAGCAGGGACAGCCTAGACATTGGTAAGAGCATACTTCCTCTATACTAACCTTTGACTACTGTGTCTCAGTCTATCTGCTGAGACTGCTGTCAAGGGGCCAATAAATGTAATCCAAGATGCTCAAAGCCCTTTATACATGTTAATCCTCATGTTCCATTCATCATGAGGGGAAACTGAGGCAAAGAGCTAGGCAGTGACTCAACCCCAAAGTCAAACAGTGTGTTGGTGACTAGAACCCAAGAGTTCTGCCTGCCTATGCTCTAACCAGTAAAGCCTACTCCATGCCACTTGTTCTTTGCATAAGGAGAGGGATATATAGGGCTTAAATGAAATGTGGCTGACTTGTGGGTCCAGCTCCACTGAGAATAGTCCCAGAATAAGTTTTGTGCCCTTTTCCTCCAGGATGAATCTATTAAGCACATGAGGGCTTGAGAATAAAGTTAATTTTTATTGTATTTTTTTTTATTTAACCAAACTTCTCAAGAATCTCCAGGAAGGTTCATCTTTGACTTTGGCTGGACTTTAGGACAAAGTTTCTGGTCCCTTCTTACTTCATTCCCAGAGACTCCATCTGTCCTTACCCCATTGTAGCATAATACGGCTCTGCCAGCACCCATATTTCCACCTGCACACACCCCAAAGTGCAGCAGGATGTGCAGAGTCACTCACCAGAGAACAGAAGGGGAAGAATCAAAGAGGAAAAGTAACTGTCTTCCCCCCCCCTCCCCAGAAAGAGATAAGAAGACAGGAAGAGATGCTATTGGACTGTGGAGCCCTGAAGGAGGCTGCAGGAGTCACAAACAAGAAGCAAAGAGATCACTAGATCCACTGAAATGCCGCTGCTGGGGCAATGAGAAAAAGGTGGGGAAGAGTGAGTTCTTGCTTCCCTAGAATGCAATGCCCAGAGACCAAGAGGGTCATTTGTGGCTTGGGAAATCAGGAATGGAATATGGAAACTTTTACCTCTAGGGCACTGGTTTAAATCCAGTCTACACTGATGAAGTTTAAACGTCATCCCCATCTGACCACTGCTGTTGGGCAGCTTATAAGAAATGAATCAGTGGGGGTTTCAGTCCATTTCCTAGTGGGAAAGGTGTCCAAATTATATAATCCACCATCACTGTTGGCACTAACTGCCCCACCCTCAGTAGAAAGGCCAAGGACTCCATGGGCTGTGCGGACTGAACTCCCCTCTCACTCCCAGAAGTGGAGTCACTCCAGGTTAGGGGTGCGGAACATTGGCAAGGGAGACTTGCCCAGCTGCTGTCCGGACTGTGCTGCCCTAAGAATAAACAGAATGTCAACCTGTGGGGCTGTCTGTCTAGTACAGGGGTCGGCAACGTTCGGCACGCGGCTCACCAGGGTAAGCACCCTAGCGGGCCGGGCCAGTTTATTTACCTGCTGACGCGGCAGGTTCGGCCGATCGCGGCCCCCACTGGTCGCGGTTCGCCGTCCCGGGCCAATGGGGGCGGCAGGAAGCCGCGGCCAGCACATCCCTTGGCCCGCGCCGCTTCCCGCCGCCCCCATTGGCCCGGGACGGCGAACCGCGGCCAGTGGGGGCCGCGATCGGCCGAACCTGCCGCGTCAGCAGGTAAATAAACTGGCCCGGCCCGCTAGGGTGCTTACCATGGCGAGCCGCGTGCCAAACGTTGCCGACCCCCGGTCTAGTACTTTCCACCTGCACACAACTCACTTTCAAACCATTACAGTTTATCTAGAAGAATCTTTTTTTTCCACCTTCCTAATTATTAAACACAAATTCCCTCTCATTTGGGTGGGTGCTGGATGTGCCATTGGGATGTATCAATATCTCAGTCACTAGGGGAATGAAGGAACCATAAAATCAGTGCCTACCTTCACCGTACAGGAAAACAGGGTCATTCTTAGGGTCAGAGCAGCTACCTGGGACCTGCAGCACCCTCTGCCTGTTGCTCAGCCAGCCACTGCATTGTCAGCTCTACGGCAGCCATGGCTGGCTCTCAGGTGCTGGAGCTGCAGCGCAACAGCCATTTATTGAGTGGTTTGGGAGGGAGGAAGGGGTGGAAAGGACCCAAAAAGAAACAATTTGCGATTGAAACTGGCCAGCTGAGGCTCAAATGGGATCAAACCTGAGAGGACAAAGCAGCTGAATGAAGGAGCCTTCATTTTTCTGTGCATCACCCACGCAGACAGTAGGTATCTGACCCACTGAAAATCCTCCACCCCACCCCTTTGGCTATAATTTGCCGCTGTTTCTGAAGGTCAGCTCCAAAAAAGAGAGATGGGGAAAGCGAAAGGCACATAAAGATGGCCCGGAATGTATCTATTTCCCATTTGTTATCGCTTGTGAAGCAGAAAGATCCAGAAACACAGGGACTTAGAAGGGTGCAGTGAAATTTAGCCACACGCAGGAAACAAGAGGAATTGGCCGACAGGAAGGCGGAAGCCATTAGAGATCCTTTCTCTCTGCCAGCTCCTCTCAGAGCCCTGCAAGAGACCAGCCAGACCATGACTGAACAACGAATGTTCACTGAAGTGTACGGAGGACTTTGGATCCAGGGAGAGGAGGGGGATTACAGGTTCTGCCAGTCATTGGGCAGGGTTCCAAATGGACAAGCTAGCCAGCCGTGTTCTACACTCTGTTAACAACCTCGCCACTGCTGCCTTGTCCTGCACACACACTGTCCACCCACTATCCATCTACAATCACCCACACAACCTCTCCAGAGCTCGCTTGGTCCTTCCCCTTGCTAGGGTTGGGGAGGGAGGGGGGATTTTCTCCCTCTCTCTGCTCACACTAGAAAAGCCGTGCCTCTCCTGCGCATCCTACCAGAGAAAGGCAAGTAGATTTTTCCCCTTTTTGTTCACCACCCTGGAGTCTCACACACACAGCCTCTGGCACAGAACTGCATGGAAATGTTGATATTCCCGTGATGTCTGATCAAAGGCATGGACAGGCTCATGGAGGAAGAGGAGGGATGGCAGAGGAAGACAAGCCAAGAAAGGCTTTGTTTGGTCCAGGCTCCAATACAGCCCACGCCCTCTCTCTACGTTATAATGCCCTCTAGCTCAGATACACAAGTGGGCTTTGTGAGGGGAGGGGTCTGTTGGGTGCATGTGTGTGTTTGTCTCCCCCGAGTGTGGACATCACGCTCCCCAGAGCCCGCCAAGCTCAGCCCAAGCTCCCTGGAGTAACCTTTATTCCAGTGCGTTGCAAGCATGTATTTCACAGATGGTTAAACTGAATCATTATCACCGGGCGTTCGTTTGACCAAAAAAATGTTATTAACGTCGTCAGGTTCATCCATCCCCCCAAAGACACACACATGCTCCCTCCCTCCCCCAAGCCTCTGCTCTTCACACAACCCCCCCACCCCCAACATTCAAATCTCATGATGTGCGACACAGCATCCTGGAAAACCGAACAGCAAGATGGGGCGGAGAAATGGATGGACGTGCCTTTGGCATTTGCTGCATTTCCCACCCCCCTAACAATGTCTACCCAGCCCCCGACCCAAAAGAAAAGAAAATGAATTAAAATCATGGCCCAACTTGGGTATGAGTGCATGTGTTTGTGCGGGCGAGCCGTGGTCACACTCGTATCAGGAGCCTGCATCTGTGTGGCATGAAGCAAAGGTCATCGTGCCACTGTTGTGATGCACTAAAAAAAAAAAAAAGCCGCAGAGCCATCAGGATGTAACACGGAATTTTCTCGTCAAGAGATGAGATGCCTTCGGGGGGGTTGGGAGGAGGAGAGAGGGTGTGCAGATATGGGGTGAGGGGGAATGGCAGAAATGGGGGGGGGGGAAATGAAGAATACAAAGCCCTATGCTGCTAATCCAAAAGCGACAATCCATCCCTTCCCCCCTCCGCACGCCCTCCTCCCCCCGAAATGTTGGTGCAGATGGATTTCTGTATCTTGGTTTTGCAGCAGTGGGTCTAATGACTCCCAGACCAAACCCCCTCGCTAAAATAACCCCTCCCACATTGTTTTTATACTGGTCTGAAGAATAATGTGTTTTTAGAGATAATGGGCTTTTAAAAAAAAAAAAGAAAAAAAGGACGCTGCGCAGACATTATGCGAACAAGCTGCTCCCCGCATCATCTCCATCTCCCCCACCATGTTCCCCAATTTCGCCCCCTCCCACATCTCTCCATCTTTCCCCCCACCAACTTCCCCCCTCACCAAAGGAAAAAAACCCCAACATGATCTGGGTAACCGATCTCAAAATCCCAAGCACTAATCCGCTTGAATTTGTTCTTTCCCTTATATAAGCAGCAGCACGTCAACATGTTCAATAGAAACGCAGCGTAAAATGAGGCCAGGCTACAGCCATGGAACAGGGTGATATCGGCAGATATCGGTTCTGCCGAGAAGCCATCATCACTGGAATTATGACATCGAATACGGGGCTTTTATTTATTTAATTTCTTATAACTCTTTTATCTTTCCTATTTTTTTTTTAAGAACAAAAATAAAATAAATAATGAAAACCACACAGATACACACCCCATCAGAAGGTGCCCAAATACTCCAGAAAGGGAATTTTCACCTCCCAACTTTGGTTTTTTTTTTAATAAATAAATACAGCCCTGTTGCTCGCGTGATCCCCAAACTTCCAGTGTCCCCAGATGCAACTCCCTTCGCCCCTTCCAGAAAACAATATGCTTTGCAGGAGAACGACGGACATTTAGGAAACTGCCAATGACCGAAACAAAAAACATCAACAGGAATATAAAATTATCAAAATATAATACCTCAACTCCTCCAGTGTGTCCGTCCACAACACCAAGGGCAATAATCTCAGCTCCCTCCCCAACCTCCTCCTCTATAAACATGACTAGCCCTTAGATAAACTTGCCCAACTTAACACTATAGCCCGCTTTACCTTACCTGGCTAGAAATACAACACCCTTCAGTCTCACGCTACAATTAATAACCGACTACACCCAGTTAGCAGGCAAATCCTTTTCGGTTCGATTTTTTTCCTCACACACCCAACATCGCTCTCTGACTTTTCACTAGACTAGTTAAGAGTTCACCCCCTTAAAAAACAGTCACTCAAAATATATTGTTAGTGAGCGAGCATGTCAATATTCACCTCTTTAGGAGGGCTGTATGCTTAACACAGAACAATCACGTGCAAAAAAGAAACAAGAACAAAAATGAATATTATTTTTTAAAAACTATTTTCAACAAAGCTTTGAATAGCTGCGCCAAGAGGAGGTGGGAACAGGGGCTTGGATCAGCGAAAGTGGTCTTTTAAAAATCGTTCCATTTTTTAGCTTTGGTTCTGCCTCTCTGATCCTTTCGCTTTTCTCTCTCTAATTTTTTGGGGGGGAGCGGTGTGGAATGGAAAAGAATTTTTTTTAAAAAGAGAGATTTCAATTTTAATGAAATGTGTCCTTAAAGAATGGTGGTTAATAAAAGAAGTTCTTACCTATACTGCAATTAAAATAAAATTAAGGGAGTAAGAAAAAGACAAGTCACGTGCAAAGCACCAGAGTCAGTGCCCATAAGTAGGGGAATTACATCACTGCCCTGGAGTGGATGATGTTTTTATTTTAAATTATAAAGTGCCGTAGTTAGATTTTTTTTAAAAAAGAAAATCATGGGTATTTTGCATGCATCTTGCACGAAGAAAGGATCGAACCAACCTTTAAGGTCACTCGCTGCCTGAAAATGCACAGCAGTCGCTCACAGTGGAAGTTTTCAGGCAAGACAGCTACTAAATCATTAATATAAACAAATGGAAGGCGGGGAGGGAAGGTTCTTCTGTAATAGATCCAAAGACGAAGGAAAAAAAGAAAACTTTCTTCTTTTCCCCCTTCCTTCCTCATTAGTAAAAATTTTGCAAAAGAAAAAAAGAAATCCTTCAGCCGCTAGTCAAATAGTTTGATTCCTAAGCAGGTCCCTGTTATAATTCAATGTAGCAGCATCTTGTCTCCTCACAAAAACACCCCCATTCTCTACTTTTAAAAAACAGCCCCTCCAAAATAGTAATTTAAAAAATAAAATAATAAGAACAAAAAAAAAGCAAAAATAAAAGTATTGGTTAGAGAGGAGAGTTTGTGCTTGTCACCTGAAAACAGATCATCCCACTAGGTGTGCCGTTTCCAAAAATCTTTCTGACTTTTCATAACAGGGAAGTGAGAGGGGGAAGGAAAGGAGGGCAGGGGCAGGTTGGTAAAAACTCGCAGGAAGAGACCGAAAAATAACAAATCTCCAAGATATTTGTGATCAAAAATTTAAAAAAAAACCAATCACCCTTGGAACTCTCAAGTGAAAGCACCCACTACCTTTTAAACTGAAAGACTTTCTACTGGATACACAGAAATATCTGTTCATTTTGGGTCTTTCTTCCATCCTGCCATCCATCCTTCCCCCAAAGTCTTACCTTTGCAGTTGAGAAGATGTTTTGGCTGTTTTATCAACTCTTTGTTTGTTTCCTCTTTGGGGATGTAAGAATCCAGGGTGTCTCTCTAGGAAGGACTGGTGGGGAAGGGTGGGGGTATTGGAGATGCTAAAACGGGTCCTTGATGGCTTGGGATGCAGGCAGAAAGGGGAGGTTTGGCTTGCCTCTCCCTCTCAGTGAGTTGCATGCAAGAGGAGATGTGTAGAGCTGAGCTCTCTGCCTGAGACTGTCAGAGGAGCCCAGGAATTTCACGCACTCCAGAGCCGATCCCTCCCTCTCCAGCACACAGACCCCAGCATTTAAAGAGACAGCCAGGCTGTGTGGCTCAGGGTTTCACCTCCTCCTCCCAGGGCTGTTTTGCAAACAGCTGACAAGATGTAATCTGGGGACATCCTCAAGCCATGGATGACTAAGAGGCAGGTGTTTGGGAGTCCAGCTTTCCCACACTGAAAAGGATTCTTACTCAAACTGGAACGGGGAGATAACACACACACACTCCCCTCCTGGGAAAGTCCTGTAGAATTTAATAGGGATGAAACTAATAGGGTTCTATAGAAATTAAACAGGGATATATTTAAATGACTCTGAAAACCTACAGCACATGATAGAGAATGATCGCCTTCCTACAGAATTATTAAATCATCCTACTGAATTTAACAGAGAATTATTTCTATTCTATTTGGGTTCTTCCTGCTGTAGGATTCTATAGTTTGTCTTAAAAGGGCTACAGAAAGATAGTCACTCTGTTAAATTCTATAGGACTTTCCTATAAGGGACATGCACACTCATGAATGTATACACCTCTGCCTGTATTTTACATTCATAGTCACTACAAATAACACCAGAGTTAAAGATGGTAAGACTGGCCGGTGAAAAGCAGGCAATACTGACTGCAGATGGTACTCTGTCCGCAATTCACAACTGCCTTGACAGGAATAAACTCACGGCAATGTGAGTCTTCGACACTGCATGGAAAATTATAAAAGGATACTGTCAAGATATACAACATATCTCTAAAGAAGTATGTGTTACAAATAGCATATCTTTTCCTCTGTCTGCCTAGCTATCTTTTATTCATACCACACTCAGCCCTGAGGTATCTGAATATAACAACTGAAAGACTTAAGAGTCTCAACTTTTCCCACTGCTGTTGTTTGTTTATTTTTGACCCTTCACCAACTTGAGAAATTAGACTGGTTGGTTTCACTTTCCCTTTCTAGCCAGTTTCACTTCCTGGTTCTCATGAACTAGCCTAATTCTGCTGCTACATTTTCGTTTACAACATTGTCGGAGAATGTTTAATTTTTTTTTAAAGGGCAGAGTCTCCCCACATGTATAATTCATTGAATTCAACAAAATTAACCAGGTGAACAAGGACTACTTGCATAAGTAAAAGGAAACAAGCTTTTGCCCAGAACACTAGTAGTCACAGACATTTAAAACAAAACAAAACAAACATTTTTATTCTATTAGATTTTGCAACCTAAGAACCCTTCTAGACAGATCCTAGAGTGCTGTACAGTGTGTGTATTGTGCCTAGAGGACAGGCACTTAGAAATGCATTTACCCTGTGGACAGATTGGAAAGATACCTGCCCTTCCTTCTCTTTCACATCGTAGAAAAAAATCAAGGCCTCTGTCTTTCTCTATGTTTGCACAGCACTGAGCCGACTCACAGTGCTCAATAAATAATAAATAATTATTATTACTTACAGAGCATATTGATCACTTTGCCCAGTGCAGAAATGCAGCTGCCTCTGAGGTGTACAACAGCCACGCAGCAGCACTGAATAGTCCAAAGTAGTATTAGGAATCCCCAGGGATGGTATCTCTGGAAAACACAAAAGAACTTCACTGTTGACTTAATCATGTAAGAAAGTGAAATGACTGCATAGCTTTCAACAGTTCCGCACATCTCCTAACAAATTCAGATGTCTTGGGGGCCAGATGCAGACAATTTCAACAAGGTGACAATGGTCTTCCTGCATCAAGAGCATAGCGCTTAGAGCAAGACTGGGTCCCAGAAGAAGTCTGTGCAAAAACAATATGCCCTTCAGCCTTTTGCTTTATAGGGAAAGCATAAGAGCAATGAGATCTGTGCAAAAACAGGATGCCCTTCAGCCTTCTGTTTTATGTGGACCACATAAGAGCAGTGCAATCTATCAGTCCCCTAATGGGGGCATGGGGCCAAATTCTGGTCTCAGTTACACTGAAGTAAATGAGGAGTAACTTCATTTACTTCAGTGAGGTTACTACAGATTTAGACTTGCATAACTGGAACAAAATCTGACTCATGGTACTTTTCTTTATCCTCTCTAGCTCATAGACTTGATGAACCAGCACCTCCCAGAAATGTCTATTGAGGTAATGTTTTGGAGTTCCAAATACCTCAGCACTTCCAGCACCATGTAGCTACCTACCAACTGTGACGTCTACCCTCTTGGCCAACACACCAGCGATTGAACCAACACCCTCCAGAGCTAAAAGCATGTGCTGCTACAGCTTGAATTAAAGAGCCAAAACTTTCTAGATAGGGGCTGTAACAACTCATAGCTGCTGCAGATTGGTACCTGTAACACACTCATCAGTAGGTCACACTATCTTAGAGGTTTTATGCTGCCATCCAGCCGCACAATAACTGAGTGCCTTCAATGTAAAAGTAATAGCAATAGCAAAGTCCCTATTGTTAAAGAGCTCAAAATCCTTGAACCTGGTAGACACAGATCTGTATGCTCCCAAGCTGAAAAAGAAACTACCCAGCATTCATAGTCTGAAGCCAGGTTAGTAAGCCAGGGACAAAGAGAGATCTACCTGATTGTGGAACAGTCTCCAGTGGACTATGGTGGAAGCCCCACTCTCTGAGTCATTTAAAATTGGACTGGATAAAATACAAAAATAAACAGTGCAATGAACAATCCTACCACTGTCTCCCAGGAGATGGACATGATCATTTAATAGGTCTTGACATCTCTCATTCCTATAAGGAATTTCACTAAGGATCCAAGAGTTCACTATACCAGTGGCTCTCAACCTTTCCAGACTACTATACCCCTTTCAGTAGTCTGATTTGTCTTGCGTACCTCCAGGTTTCACCTCATTCAAAAACTACTTGCTTATAAAACCAAACATAAAAATACGAAAGTGTCACAGCACGCTATTACTGAAAAATTGCTTACTTTCTCATTTTTACCATATAATTGTAAACCTTCTGCCAGGTGGAGCCAGCCGCAACCAGGGCCAGGTTCAACAATACAACACAGAACCAGCTCAAACCTCCGCCCAGTAACCTGGGAAAATTACACACCACCCTGGGCACCCCTCCTGAGAGGCAATACTTCCCCACTCGCAAGCACAGAGTCTGAGTGTAGAAAAGCAACTTTTAATGAAAGGAGAGAATTCACCCTACATTAATTAGGGGAAATGCCACAAGCAGGATTCATAAACATAAAATTGTGAGCAGGACACCAACCCCAGAGTGCGTGGGGCAGAGTCTTCTGCCTCATAGTCTTGAGCTCTACAACCAAAAGTTCCTTTTCTGTGCTCCCCTCTCTGTTCCCTCACCATACCCCATTCACAGTGCTTGTCCTTGGTCAGTGAGGACCCAGGGTTCAGAGGTGCATCTGTGTGAGTTCACCTCCCACTCGGGGATGAAGGCACCTTGCTTGCTCCACCATCTGAGCACTTGCTCTGGCCAGCCGCCCCATCAGCCGCTGTTCCTCGCTGCCTGGCCGCCCTGCCAACCACTCCTGCCGGCCGACTGTTTGCCACTTTTGCTGGCCACCCATCAGTTACCTTCTGCTGCCACCTGCCTCTCTGCTATGACCTCTGTAGGGATGATAGGTCATAGCAGAGAGGCAGTCTCTTCGTGATTTTTAGCTCTCAGCAGGCTGGGCAGAAACACTGCCCCACCACAAGTGATTTCAGCTCTTATTGAGTTCTTGAAATAACAAAAGGCTCCTAATGAAGCCTGATTAGCTCTATCTTTGAACAGTGGGGAAGAATAGGTTAAACCAGACCAAGGACCCTTAGGGACACCCTGTCCCCACCCCTCTTACTCTCAAAGGGCTCTGGCATTCAAGACCCTGACTTAACAAGGTCCTTTCAGCTGAGGGTGACCCCCTCATTTGGGACAGGTTAAGCACAGTTCTGCTCCCCTTTATTCATACAATAAAGACAACAACATTGATAACAACATCTCACTACCCCTGCTTTCAGTACTAAAGTGATTTGTAACCCAACAACAGCCAAAGTTGATCACTTTGAGCAACAGAGCTCTATCTGTTGGATACCTACGCAGAGTAGGTGTGTTCATATAAATACAGTTTGCTCCTGAAGTCTCTCCCTGTCCCCCAACTAGCTGTCAGAAGAGAGTTCATTCAGACCCTGTTTACATAATTATAAAATAAATTAATTGGAATATAAATATTGTACTTACATTTCAGTGTATAGCGTATACAACAGTATAAGCAAGTAATTGTCTGTATGAAATTTTAGTTTGTACTGACTTCGCTAGTGCTTTTTAAGTAGCCTGGTCCCCTCTAATTCCTTGCTTCTCATACGGTCAATCCCAGCACCAGCCATGGAGTTTACAAACCATTTATGTGAAAGGGGTGAGACCATTCCTTAGTGAGGCTCCTCTGTTGTTGTTACACTCCCTGATACAAAGCACCCACTTGCTGCCAACATTTTCACAAGGGTTCCCTCAAAAAAATTCTGTCTCAGTGGGCAGATCACATGACATGCCCTTGATAAAATGCTCTGTCCACCTCCTCCAAATCTGTCAAATAATCAGTTGGCATCAGTTACATTTTCAAAGTTCTTCATGATTAAAAGGGCAAGAAAGATTCTTTTTAAATGAAAGCTGAGATGCATTTCCGTGAGGCCCAGTGGTGGCTTTATTAACAGGGAACTTACACAAGTCCCTTCCAGCTCATCAACAACACAGACACTCCTGCTCACCTGCCCAGGGATCCTTCCATCCTGACACAGCCCCTGCATTCTCCCCTTCAACCACCAGGATCTCAAACGTAAAGTGGCAAACCCTGTAAATAAAGCCGGCAGAAAGGACTAAGCATAGACCACTGAGTCACTCTTCTCTTGTCATGTCTCCTTCTCCCTTTCCAGATTAATTTCCTTTAACCTTCTATTTCATTCTTTCTCCTGATGCTCCAGCAACATGTGCTGGCATAAAGTGCTGGAAATCTTACTTCCTGTGAGCAACATGCCAGCTCTTAGCTCCTGGAACCCCATAGGATATGTCTACACTGCAATTAGACACCTGTGGCTGACCCGTGACAGCTGACTCAGGCTCATGGGGCTCAGGCTAAGAGGCTGTTTAATTGTGGTATAGACATTCAGGTTCAGGAGAGAGACCGAGCTCTGGGACCCTCCTCCCACCTCACAGGGTCCTAGAGCCTGGGCTGCAGCCCGAGCCTGAACGTCTACACCACAATTAAACAGTCCCTTACCCTGAGCCCCATGAGCCAGCTGGCATGGACCAGCCACAGGTTTTTAATTGCAATGTAGGCATACCCTTAGGGAATTGCTGGCATGTGGGGTCACATCTGTCAATTTGGGTCAAACTTAGCCCAATGAATTACAACTTTGGAAGCAGAGACACAGCTTGGGATGTGTAAGTACAACTTGGAGCACATATGTAAAGCTTGAGATATGGGCATCACTTAAAATATGGATTCTATGCGAAAGCATGGGACACATCTTGGGGTGCATGAGCACAACTTGTGAGGCAGAGGTATATTTGGAAATGCAGGGGCACAGCTTAGGATTCAGAAACACAGGCTGGGCCATGGGACGCAGGTTTTAAGCGGAGATGTGGGGACAGACAAAAATAATCAACACTTCAAATGTAGAGAAATAAAGACCACATGAGGTGTGTCACAATAATGCTATTTATCAATATACAGCCTTCCTGATGTCTGGTTCTCAGGGAGCACACATTAAGGGTATGCCTACATAGCAATTGGGATGCGTAACTCCAGCTTGGATAGCTGTATCTACAAATAGCACTGTGGCCGTGCAACCCAGTTGGTGGCTCCGGCTGGCTACCCAAGTACACACCCAGGGACTGAGCAGTATTGTATACAGGTGGCTAGCCCAAGGCACTGCCCTGTAGCTGTGGCTGCATTGCTAATTTTAGCACACTAGCTCAACCACAGCTAGCGCCTGTACACCTACCCGAGCTGGGAATTACACCTCTAGCTACTGTACAGATGCACCCAGAGGCACAGTTGAGGGGATTACTTCAGTTCCCACACTTTTCTCAGTGAAAAAAGATTTTGTGGAGCTGATTGGGTCAACGCTGGGAATGGGGCTATTCATCTCTAGGGCCCGTTGCTATTCAGCCCCATGTTGGGGGTGGGGGGGACTGGCCAGCTGGCTCAGGGCATTGAGGAATGGGAAACGGGGCCCTTCACCCCCAGGCAGAGCCTCCAGCTCACTCCAGGTTGGAGGGACCAGCCTGCTCAAAGAGGTCTGCAGAGCTGCCAAGTCTGGCACAGATCCATGTGTGGTATTGTCTGGGTGAGAAACAATCACTGGTTTCTCCCTTAGAGCCTCTTGCAGGCAGGGAGGCGGGCGCAAGGCGAGGCCGGGCTCTAAGCCTGGGACTCTGCACAAAGAGATGGGGGAAGTTCCCGGAGCCAGGGGAAGCCCTAGGGTTGCCAGCTTTTTACTGGCACAAAACCAAACACCTTACCCCGCCCCCTGTCCCACCCTCCTCTGAGGCCCCGCCCCTTCTCCGTTCACTCCATCTTTCCCCCCCCCCCGCCCTCGGTCACTTGCTCTCCCCACACTCACTCACTTGCTCATTTTCCCTGGGCTGGCTCAGGGGTTGGAGTGCAGGAGGGGGGGTGTGGGCTCTGGGGTGGGGCCAGGGACGAGAGGTTTGGGGTGCAGGAGGGGGCTCTGGGCTGGGAGGGTCAAGCCGAGGGGTTTGGAGTATGGGAGGGGGCTCTGGGCTGAGGCAGGGGTTTGGGGTGTGAGAGAGGGTACGGGCTCTGGCCTGCAGGTGCGGGTTCCGCGGTGGGGTCAGAAATGAGGGGTTCAGGGTGCGGGAGGGGGCTCTGGGCTGGGTCATGGGGTTAGGGTGCAGGGGGAATGAGGGCTCCAACTGGGGGTGTGGGCTGAGGGGTTTGGTGTGTAGGAGGGTGCTCCGGGCTGGGTCCAAGGGGTTCGGAGGGAGGGAGGGGGACCAGTGCTGGGGCATGAGGTTGGGGCACGGGAGGGGGTCAGGGGTGCAGGCTCCGGGCAACACTCACCTCAAGCAGCTCCCAGAAGCAGCGGTATGTCCCCCCTCTGGCTCCTACGCGCAGGGGCAGCCAGGGGGCTCTGCATGCTGCCCCCCACCCCAAGCGCCACCCTGCACCTCCCATTGGCCGCAGTTCCCACGTAGGAGCTGGAGCGGGGACGTGCCGCTGCTTCTAGGAGCCTGCCGACCGGACTTTGAAAGGCCTGGTCAGTGGTGCTGACCGGAGTCACCAGTGTCCCTTTTCGACCGGGCATTCCAGTTGAAAACCAGACACCTGGCAACCCTAGGAAGCCCCTGCAGACCTGGGAGTCACGGCAGCCTGTGGAGGGGGAGCCTGGGGTTTGTTGGGGGCAGGAGGCCCTGAGGCAGGCTGGAGGGCGGGGCAGGATGAGGGGAGGCCTAGTACAGCAACTTCTCTGCAGCCTCTCCCCGGCCTTCCTGCACAGCCCTGGTGCACTCAGCCTCCCGATTCTGCCAGTGCGAGCCCCATGATGGCTGGCAGCTCAGCCAGCAGCAGGAGCACTGAGACCAGGGGAAGGGAGACTGCACCACAGCAATCCCCGGTGGCCCAGAGGAATCACTGCAGTGCAGGCTCAGCTCTGCCCCTGCAGCTTTAGTAGGGATGTGAGAGTACAACAGGGCTGCAGGAATGGGGGGTAGGAAATGTGTGAGATCCACACCCCATACCCAATACATGGAAGCCCTAGGATCAGGGAGTGGGTTCCACTCTGACCCAAGGTGGGAGGTAGTGGCTGGACCAGGGAATGAGCTACAGAGCCTGTCATTTCTAGGCACGAGTTCCAAGCCAGTTCCAACTGGCAGTGACTACATTGTTTTCATCTGATGGCTGTTAGGTGGCCTGGGTGAAATGATTTGGGGGCCTTAGTCTAATTTTCAGTAATGAATGGTCTGCATTGTCACCATGCCCTTTGTTAGCTGTCTAAACAAAGCAGCCAGGATTGTCTGTGCCATGGAGAGAAACCTTCCCTCTAACCAGGTGCTGGTTCCTTCAGGGCAGGGATGAGCCACATTTGCTATTGTGTCGCTTAGAAGGGATATAGGAAGTTTGCCTGTCACTGTGCTATACCTGTTCTCGGGACAGACAGCATGAGACTCCAGATCTGTTATCTTTCACCAGCACGAAACTGACTTTAGAAAATAATTTAATACATCGTAGTCATGTAAAACAAGGGATGGAGAAGATCTATCATGTCCCACCTAATCCCTTATGGGGTCACAATGCAGGATTGTCCCCTACCATATGTTAGGGCTTTTCCCTTAGGTTCTCTGAATGGCATCCATTGATTCTTTGACATAAGATTGACACTGAAGTCAAATGTCTGTGTGACAGGGTCATTACCCTGAGTTTAATGGAGATGGGGTCCAAGGGAAAGTTGCCACTGAGACCATGGCAGAGAAGGCTGTGTAACAAAGGTAACAGCGGAATTTATCACGCTTGATCTTATATATATATATATATATATATATATATATATACATATATATATATATATATATATATATATATATTGGCTAGCTTAGCACTTTTAGTGTCTTTTCTGCATCCAAGGTGAACTTAGAAGCCGCAGTCCCAACTGTGATCAAATCCTCTCAGTTGTGCCAAACGGATCTGATCTTATCTGGATGGTGACCTTATCTCACTTTGGAGAGCAGAACTCATTACAATAATAAGGAATAACAGAGTCAGGGAAAGAGCAATCTTAGCAGAGCCTGGAAAGAATTCACTTTACCATCA
This sequence comes from Emys orbicularis, assembly GCF_028017835.1. NCBI lineage: Eukaryota > Metazoa > Chordata > Testudines > Emydidae > Emys > Emys orbicularis. Next base: position 41,700,523 of record NC_088686.1, read on the forward strand.
TTTCAGGGGATTAGTTCTAAGCCTTTCTCCTGTAAACGTCATTTTTCACTTCAGCAGGAGGTCCAAGCTCAGAAATTATTCTAGCCAAATCACAGGATTGTATCTCAACTCCTGATTTGCAATCCATTTCCACCTCCTCCAAGTGTGCTGAAGTGCATTTGCTTAATAGCTATATAGACACCTTACATCGTGTGACTGACGCTATTTTATAATGCAACATTTTGTGTGTGTGTGTGTGTGTGTGAGCAAGTGCATAAATATGTGTCTGTGTGCAACAGAGAGTGTGAATGTAGGCCTATAAGTCTGACATGGGAGCTTGAGTGGATAAGTGTGAGCATGTGAGAGTGAGACAACTTGGATGCCTAAGAGAATGAATGTGTAAGAGCATATAAGCATTAGTGGTGTGCGAGTAGCAAGAGAGCATATCCGTGAGTGACTCGGAAACGATAAGACTGATGTCAGTATGTGTGAGGGCATATTGTGTGTGTGTGTTTATATGAGTAAGTGTGATTGTGATATGTAGGTTGTGAATGCACATTTTTTACAGTTTGCAATTTAAGAAAAGATATTTGAAGGCCATCACTATGGCCTAGTGCTCTCCGCTGCCATGTGGAAGACATAGTTTTTCATCTCACCCAAAGACACACATTGCCCCCTAGCACCGACTCAGAAGGAAACCCGATCTCTACAGAGTCACCCATGCCACTCCCAGCAGCCTAGCATCCCCTGGCACCACACTGTGGCACTGGCTCAGAGGGAAAAGAGATCCACCTTCAACCACGTCCAAAGGGCTCCCTAGAGCTCCCCTATAAAAATTAACCAGGATCAATCCTGCTTTGCTTACACAGTCCAACAGATTCATAGCAGCAAATGGAATGGCTGAAGCTGAGAAGGACCAAATCCAGAGAGGGAATCTGCAGTATCTGGGATGGCTTGTCCTGGGTGGTTCCACTTTTAGATGGATAGTATCACTCTCAGACTGCATTACTTACCTAGAGAGGCTTAAACAGAGCCTCACTTGAAGGAGATGCTCCCAACAGTAGCTGCTCGCACATGGATTGGATGTTGTTTTTATCTCAACACTTGTTCACTTTAATAGATTCATAGATTCTAGGACTGGAAGGGACCTCGAGAGGTCATCGAGTCCAGTCCCCTGCCCGCATGGCAGGACCAAATACTGTCTAGACCATCCCTGATAGACATTTATCTAACCTACTCTTAAATATCTCCAGAGATGGAGACTCCACAACCTCCCTAGGCAATTTATTCCAGTGTTTAACCACTCTGACAGTTAGGAACTTTTTCCTAATGTCCAACCTAGACCTCCCTTGCTGCAGTTTAAGCCCATTGCTTCTTGTTCTATCCTTAGAGGCTAAGGTGAACAAGTTTTCTCCCTCCTCCTTATGACACCCTTTTAGATACCTGAAAACTGCTATCATGTCCCCTCTCAGTCTTCTCTTTTCCAAACTAAACAAACCCAATTCTTTCAGTCTTCCTTCATAGGTCATGTTCTCAAGACCTTTAATCATTCTTGTTGCTCTTCTCTGGACCCTTTCCAATTTCTCCACATCTTTCTTGAAATGCGGTGCCCAAAACTGGACACAATACTCCAGCTGAGGCCTAACCAGAGCAGAGTAGAGCGGAAGAATGACTTCTCGTGTCTTGCTCACAACACACCTGTTAATACATCCCAGAATCATGTTTGCTTTTTTTGCAACAGCATCACACTGTTGACTCATATTTAGCTTGTGGTCCACTATAACCCCTAGATCCCTTTCTGCCATACTCCTTCCTAGACAGTCTCTTCCCATTCTGTATGTGTGAAACTGATTTTTTCTTCCTAAGTGGAGCACTTTGCATTTGTCTTTGTTAAACGTCATCCTGTTTAACTCAGACCATTTCTCCAATTTGTCCAGATCATTTTGAATTATGACCCTGTCCTCCAAAGCAGTTGCAATCCCTCCCAGTTTGGTATCATCCGCAAACTTAATAAGCGTACTTTCTATGCCAATATCTAAGTCGTTAATGAAGATATTGAAAAGAGCCGGTCCCAAAACAGACCCCTGCGGAACCCCACTCGTTATGCCTTTCCAGCAGGATTGGGAACCATTAATAACAACTCTCTGAGTACGGTTATCCAGCCAGTTATGCACCCACCTTATAGTAGCCCCATCTAAATTGTATTTGCCTAGTTTATCGATAAGAATATCATGCGAGACAGTATCAAATGCCTTACTAAAGTCTAGGTATACCACATCCACAGCTTCTCCCTTATCCACAAGACTCGTTATCCTATCGAAGAAAGCTATCAGATTGGTTTGACATGATTTGTTCTTTACAAATCCATGCTGGCTGTTCCCTATCACCTTACCACCTTCCAAGTGTTTGCAGATGATTTCCTTAATTACTTGCTCCATTATCTTCCCTGGCACAGAAGTTAAACTAACTGGTCTGTAGTTTCCTGGGTTGTTTTTATTTCCCTTTTTATAGATGGGCACTATATTTGCCCTTTTCCAGTCTTCTGGAATCTCTCCCGTCTCCCATGATTTTCCAAAGATAATAGCTAGAGGCTCAGATACCTCCTCTATTAGCTCCTTGAGTATTCTAGGATGCATTTCATCAGGCCCTGGTGACTTGCAGGCATCTAACTTTTCTAAGTGATTTTTAACTTGTTCTTTTTTTATTTTATCTGCTAAACCTACCCCCTTCCCATTAGCATTCACTATGTTAGGCATTCCTTCAGACTTCTCGGTGAAGACCGAAACAAAGAAGTCATTAAGCATCTCTGCCATTTCCAAGTTTCCTGTTACTGTTTCTCCCTCTTCACTAAGCAGTGGGCCTACCCTGTCTTTGGTCTTCCTCTTGCTTCTAATGTATTGATAAAAAGTCTTCTTGTTTCCCTTTATTCCCGTAGCTAGTTTGAGCTCATTTTGTGCCTTTGCCTTTCTAATCTTGCCCCTGCATTCCTGTGTTGTTTGCCTATATTCATCCTTTGTAATCTGTCCTAGTTTCCATTTTTTATATGACTCCTTTTTATTTTTTAGATCATGCAAGATCTCGTGGTTAAGCCAAGGTGGTCTTTTGCCACATTTTCTATCTTTCCTAACCAGCGGAATAGCTTGCTTTTGGGCCCTTAATAGTGTCCCTTTGAAAAACTGCCAACTCTCCTCAGTTGTTTTTCCCCTCAGTCTTGATTCCCATGGGACCTTACCTATCAGCTCTCTGAGCTTACCAAAATCCGCCTTCCTGAAATCCATTGACTCTATTTTGCTGTTCTCCCTTCTACCCTTCCTTAGAATTGCAAACTCTATGATTTCATGATCACTTTCACCCAAGCTGCCTTCTACTTTCAAATTCTCAACGAGTTCCTCCCTATTTGTTAAAATCAAGTCTAGAACAGCTTCCCCCCAGTAGCTTTTTCAACCTTCTGAAATAAAAAGTTGTCTGCAATGCAGTCCAAGAATTTGTTGGATAGTCTGTGCCCCGCTGTGTTATTTTCCCAACATATATCCGGATAGTTGAAGTCCCCCATCACCACCAAATCTTGGGCTTTGGATGATTTTGTTAGTTGTTTAAAAAAAGCCTCATCCACCTCTTCCACCTGGTTAGGTGGCCTGTAGTAGACTCCTAGCATGACATCACCCTTGTTTTTTACCCCTTTTAGCCTAACCCAGAGACTCTCAACACTTCCATCTCCTATGTCCATCTCTACCTCAGTCCAAGTGTGTACATTTTTAATATATAAGGCAACACCTCCTCCCTTTTTCCCCTGTCTATCCTTCCTGAGCAAGCTGTATCCATCCACACCAACATTCCAATCATGTGTATTATCCCACCAAGTTTCAGTGATGCCAACAATGTCATAGTTGTATTTATTTATTAGCACTTCCAGTTCTTCCTGCTTATTACCCATACTTCTCGCATTTGTATATAGGCATCTAAGATACTGGTTTGATCTTTCCTCCCAGTTTTGTCCTGACCCTCCTTTCTCTCTGCCAATATAGCCCACACTCCCTCTCGTTTCCGACCCATCTCCCAGGTCTCCATGTTCCCCACTTACCTGCGGGCTTTGCTCACCTGTCCCCGTCGAACCTAGTTTAAAGCCCTCCTCACTAGGTTAGCCAGTCTGTGTCCAAATAGGGTCTTTCCCCTCCTCGAAAGGTGAACGCCATCTCTGCCTAGCAGTCCTTCCTCAAATAGCATCCCATGGTCTAGGAAGCCAAAGCCCTCCTGGCGACACCATCTTCGCAGCCAGGCATTCACCTCCATGATGCATCTGTCTCTGCCCGGGCCCCTACCTTTGACAGGAAGAATCGAAGAGAATACCACCTGCGCTCCAAACTCCTTCACCCGTACTCCCAGAGCCCTGTAGTCACTCTTGATCCGCTCAGTGTCACACCGTGCAGTATCATTTGTGCCCACATGGATGAGTAGCATGGGGTAGTAGTCAGAGGGCTGGATAATCCTCGACAATGCCTCCGTAATGTCTCGGATACGGGCTCCCGGCAGGCAGCATACCTCCCGAGATGAAATGTCAGGGCGACAGATGGGCGCCTCCGTCCCCCGCAGCAGAGAGTCTCCGACCACCACTACCCTACGTTTCCTATTCGCAGTGGTGGCAGCAGACCTCCCAGCCTTAGGGGTACGAGGCTTCTCCTCCTTTACTGTAGGGGGTGATGCCTTCTTTCCTGTATCGAGAAGAGCATAACGGTTACCTATTACCACAGCGGGAGGGTTCGGAGCAGGGGTGGAGCACTGCCTGCTGCCAGAAGTAACCAGCTGCCAGTGTCCACCCTGAGCCATCTCCTCCTCCACCAGTGGTGTATCAGCAGTCCTGTGTACTGGGACAGCTACCTCAGCTGTCTCCACATGGACACTGTCCAGGAATTGCTCGTGGATTCGGATGCTTCTCAACCTAGCCACCTCCTCCTGTAGCTCTCCCACCTGCTGCCTGAGAGATTCCACCAGCAGGCACCTTTCACATTGGATGGTCCCCCCAGCCTGGATATCAGTAAGTGGAAATTGCAAGTTACAGTCTCTGCAAAACCACACCAGGATCTGGGTAGAAGCATCCATGCTCAGGCGCTCTGTCTGGCTACAGGCGCAGGTGGAGGAGACAGAAGCAGTGCTGGCACAGGTGTTGCGGGTCTTCCTAACCATTGTAAGCCTCCCTCTGTCAAACTCCCATCTGCAGCCCCCTGTCCGCTGAAAGGGTTGTTTAAGCAAGAAGTTTAAAGTTTTCCTCCAGAACTCAGGCTCTTGCCCTGAGACTCCAGCACACTCAAGGGCACCCAGCCAGTCAAACAGGACCATTCTTGAGAAGCCATTGATGCCTACTGGAAAATCCGGTAGGACTTTGCCCATGTGCTCGAGTTAACTGTCACCCCCCCATGCGCTACCTAACTCTCGATCCTGCTTTGTTACTAAGGATGTTTGTTGTCTTGGAAATGAGATCTTTGGAGATTTGCTAGTTCCTGATGTTTGTTTCTCACCTGATAATACCATCCTCTGTGTGTGGATGATCGTGTCAGATGGGTAGGGAGAAGCAGCAGAAAACATTGAAAGTAGCAATAGTCCTGATGTAATTCAATTACCCTTCAGTCTGAGGAGAAGGAAAGAACAGCACTTAGCTCTGTACGCTGGTGGAACAGGCCAGTTATAAAATATAAGCTTTTTAGCCATTAAGTTTTCTCTCCCCAAAGTTTGATTCTTGAGAGGCCCACCAGATTCAAACCCCGAAAGGTTCTATATAAACAGAAAGAGCCTAGTTTCAGTTCTAACTTGGGGTGGATCTCTCCCTCCTCAGAGCTCTCACTCTCTTTTCTGATTACCAGGGGTCCAAAGAGTTCCCTGGCTCTCCTCTGATTGGACCGTCAATCCCCACCGCTGCTTTGCTATGTCACTTTGTCCACTCGTTGGACAGCTGAGCAGAGAGTTAATCCCCACTTGCTGGACTACAAGCAGGACACCTGCCCTAGTTCTATAAGAGCAAAATCTGTTCTGCACACAGCCCCTTCCATGGGAATGTTACCTTCTCCTCTTGCTGAATCCTGCAGCAGAATCATGATCCTACACTGATGACATCACAGTGTGCTGCCATGGAAACAAATGTGATGTCAAAAAGTCAGCAGGCTCAAGGAAGAACAGAGGACAGGAAGCAAGGCTGGGGGAAGGAACTCCTCTTTTGACTACAAAGAAGAAAAAGAGCATGAAAAACACGTGAAAGCTGGAAGGGCCTGTGTTTAAGCATGGTGGATCTAGCACATGTTAAAGAAAAGTCTCTTTCTAAGGAACAGCGAGAGCACAAAGCTGGTGCACCCAGGCACAAGCCCTGTTCAGCTGAGGAGTTCAAAACAGCTCAGAAACTTGGTTGAATGTAGCCTCACAACCCCACTAAAAAGCGGGGCAGTAGCATGATCCCCCTTTAACTCATGGGGAAACCGAGCCACAGAGGTTAAGTGATTTGTCCAAGGTCACACATCAAGTGAGTGGCACAGCTAGGAACAGAACTCAAGAATCCTAGCTTTCAATCCCCTGCTCTAACCTCTAGGCTATGCTTCTTACAGACAAGATGGGCTATACAAGCTGATTGGCATCTTTGTTTGTATTGTTGGTAAGTTCTCCAGTATCCACCACTTTGTACCCAATCTAAAGTCCTCATTGCAGACTCACCCATCTTCCACACAAGAAGGAATCCCTCCTGAGCCCTGCAATGGCAACAGGAGGAAGGGTGTCAGTGAAGGACAAGATGAGAGACACTCTTTCCACTTCTCATCAGGGACAAGCTTTCACCACAGCGACTCTAACACCCTTCAGCCTGTTCATCTGATGGCGGAGTGTGGCTCCGATGTACAGCCACTAGTGTTAAACAACCCTAGCAGTGTTTTTTTCTCAATAGGGTGTTCCTTACAGTTTGCCATGGGGCATTGGCACCTTTTTAAATAATCACAGTTTGTCTATAGCAGACCCCTCATGCTAGGAAACAAACCCTATGTCACCTGTTCAGTATTCAAATGGTTGGACTGTCCCATTTTAAAATCATACATTCAGGTTAGGGAAAGGCAAACAAAATGAAACCATTTGTTATTTTCACCTTTCATATGCCAGTGACACTAAAGGTACCCTCTGTCCATGGGTGGGAGTTTTCTCATTCACAGCCAGTCTGAATAAACCCCTTTTAAGTATGGTAGTCCAGAACCATAGCTGTGTTCATACTAAAAGACCACAGGCAGGGATGAGATAGATTGGGATTTCTCACCTACCTACCTATCCGAACTCAAAGTAGGGAAGAGGATGAAAATGTCCTTCTCATTGTTATAAAGAAGAATCCTCTTTTACTCTTGTGATTGGGTTATTGGAAGGTGTTTGGCACAGGCTACAGCATTAACCAGATGGAAAGTACAGGACATAGTTCCCCATTTATTAAGCAGTGTTTTGTGCAGACAGTCCTTTACCCTATGCTCCACAATCTGCACTGACCACTAGTTGATTTCCAGGTGAAGTTTAAATCATTGATTCTGACCTTTAAAGTACTAAGGGCCAGATTTTCAAAGATAATGAGAGTTAGGCACCTAGCCTGCTTATGCACTTTTAAAAATCCCATTAGGCACCTATTTGCAACTTTAGGTGCATATCTACCATTGAAAATCTGGCTCTAAGTGGTCTAGATCCCATCTAATGAGACACCCACCTCGCTTGTCAAGTGACACAACTATAGAGATCGTCCAAGGAGCTCGGGCTGACAAACTCACTCATGCTATAAATAGGAGGGGTTAGGACCAGGGTGATCTGGAACTCCCAGATCACCCACCCTTCTGTGGATTTGGTGACACACTTTAAAATTCATCTGCTCTGCCAGGATTTTCCTGGAGTGGGGGTAGAATAGTGAAAGGTTATGATCATGGTAATGATGGAGACCATGTTGGCAGATGAGAAGGGTTTTTCAAGAGCTCAGTCTTGTTAAGATGCAAATTGTATTGGTGACACTTTATTGATGCATGCTGTAGTCAGCCAAGGTGTGTTTTTATATTCTCTGCTGTGCTAGATGTTAAGGCAGGCATGTTGAAAATCTAAATAAATAGTCAGGGAGAGGACAGCAGAAAGGGAGGGCAGTTCCCCATCTCCAGCTGGGCTCTTGCATCCAGACCAAATACAAAGTTTGCTTCAGGGCACCATATAAATTGGTATTATAAATTCAGATGGTGCGCCTGGGAGTACCTCATTCTGTATGACTAGAATCAGTCTCAGGAGCAGTTTAGGCACTCAGCCTGCCACATGCAATTGCTGCCCCAGGGGCTGCCGTTACAAATGCATCATTACAAAGCGCTGTAATAAAGCATGAACTAAAACAACTTCATTGAAATGAAGATTAATATGGAACATGTGTTCCCCTCCCTCCCTCAAATGGAACAGTCCAACAAACACAAGCTCCATGGGTCTCAGAACGTTGGGCTGGGAGAACAATCTGATTGGCCGACGAACACTGTCACTAAAGGCGAGAGATACATTTCCATAGCATCTTCTAAGCATCCATGGACAGAATTAATGCAGCCTTTGTAAAGCAGGGAGAGAGGGGAGCAAGGCATGTGGTACACTCAAACATTCAGACAACGTGAAGATTTCAGAGAAAGGAAAGTTTGTAAGTGTATGGAAACAATATATAGAATCACTTTCAAAGGGCTCAGTGCCCTTACCTCTCATTGACTTCAATAGGTATTAAGGATGCTCAGCCCTCAAAGGATCATACCCCCATAGTAATTTGAGATGGGAAAGATCAATTAGGTCACATCTTGCCCATCTCCCTCATGGCTAACACAGGATTATTCCCTTCAGACTATTCTCTAGTGCAGTGGTTCTCAAACTTTTTTTTTCGCGGACCACTTGAAAATTGCTGAGGGTCTCGGCGGACCACTTAATGATCTTTCCAAACATTGTTTGTATCGTTCGCTAATTATTGTAAAGCATTTTGGATAAAAGCGCTATATAAAAAAAACCTTTATAATAATTCACGTTTTTTGTTCTACAAATAAAAGCACACAACTCATATAGCTGGGGCTAGGAAGGTGGGGGGTCTCTCCTTCTCTCCCCTGCCGCAGCAGCCCCTGAGCTGGGGTTGGGAAGGAGGGGGGTCTCTCCCTCTCTCCCCCGCCGTGGCAGCACCCGAGTTGGAGCTGGGGCTGGGAAGGAGGAAGGTCTTTCTCTCTCTCCCCCACCGCAGCAGCCCCCGAGCTAGGGCCAGGAAAGAGGGGGGTCTCACCTGCTGCGGCAGCCCCCGAGCTGGGGCTGGGAAGGAGGGGGTCTCACCTGCTGCGGCAGCCCCCGAGCTGTGGCTGGGAAGGAGGGGGGGTCTCTCCCCAGCAGCCGCAGCCCTAGAGCTAGGGAAGGTCGCCTCTTTCTCTGGCCGCCGAAGCCCTGCACGTCCCAAATTCCCCCCACCCCCTCTTCTCACCCCACTGCCCCCTCCCACCTACCTCCTATTCCCCCCAAGGCCACCACCTCATCTTACGTGTGCATTTTCTCTAGGGTCCAGGCCCCTAATTAGTGGAGCCATGCCTGCGCAGCTCCACTAATTAGGTGGGTGGCCCTTCATTCTCTCGTGTGCGGCGCCCAGGTGTGCACCTTAGAGGGAACTATCTGCGGACCACCTGAATGGAGCTCGCAGACCATTGGTGGTCCATGTACCACAGTTTGAGAACCTCTGCTCTAGTGCCATCTACAGTTTCATTTTAAATGTCCAAAATGATGGGGTTTCCTCCCTCCTTCCCTTGCAATACTATTCTATATCCTCCTAGATCTCACCAGTAGGGTAAATTCACGGAGATTAAGTCAAAATATGCCCCTGCTCAGTTTAATCCTTCCCACTTAGTTATAACTCACTGCACCACCCTGAGTACTTCCTCTGTTTGGTGGAGGCCTACACCCTTCTGCTCCTTGTACAGCAATGTGAGTTTCCTGTACCAAACTGGCTGCAGGCCTGTGCTGACTCATTTCGCCATCTGTTACTGATGTGAGAAGACTGCCATCCACGCAGCCCTCCATTATGCTACTATGTGAGAGGGTCCAGAGAGTTCTGGCCTCTGTGAAATGGCCAATAAAATGTTATTTTATACCCTGAGGATTGGGATGGCCTTCACACAACTCGCAGAGTGCAGGGGTCTCACACCACCACCAATACAACCTCGAGATACTACACTGCAGCCAACATTCCTCTGATTGAGGGTAACTTGATGAAACATTCTTAGGAGCTGACCAACTCTGAGCTGGAATTGCCCAGAAAGCCACATTAAGATCAGAGTTCCCACACCAAATCCAGAGGAAAGGACATAAACTGACCAATCCTGTGAAATGCTAAGCATGCTCAATTCACTTTGAAATCACTGAGAGATGACATTGTGTGAAGTCAATAGGAGTTGAGGGTGCCCGGCCCCTTGCAGATCTGGTCCTAATTCCTCATGAAACTGTCAACATTTTCCCACCCCTTACAAAAAAAATTGTTGAGGAAAAATGGAACAACGCCATTTCACAGAGGCCAGGGAGAGCAAAGAAAGAGCTGGATAAGTGATGTGGCAACCCTAGCACTGGATGTTTGTTTGGCACCAAGAACCAGGTTTAATCTACATGATGAACACTTGCCAACTAAGAGGGAAGGCTTCAACCTGTCCCTGGGGCAAATTATGCTTATTCCTGGGCATGGCACCTGGCAGTAAACCATATCCAAGCACCAGAGCCTTTCCTTGTTAGCTGCCTCTGGTAGTGAAGGTGTGTGTCTCAGCATAGCACCCAGAAAGCAGAAGGATTGGCACACTGTAGTGGATGGTGCCACAGGTAGATTAAAAGAAAAAAAGTCATGCATCTCTGTGTTTGGGATGCAAGCGAGTGGGAAAAGAGACTAATTAAAAGTAGGAAACAGATGCCCCAGTGATGCTGGCATCTCTAGCACTTACTGTTTTTGGAATGAAAAAATCATTTGTCATAAAAATAAACGAACTGACATCAAATATTTAAATAAAAAAGAGAAAAGATTGAAAGGGAGATAAAAATACACTGTAAATAAGCAAAGGCTGCAGCTAGCAGGTCTGCTTCCCCACCCCCCGCCCCTCCAAATTGGCTGGCACCGCACCAGTGCAGCTCAAGGGGAGAGCAAGATCTACAACATTCACAGAATCTCTAAAGGGGCTGAGACATTGCACTGAACACTCTTGGGCAAGGCTTCAAGAGCTTTGGCTGTGTCAAAGGGCAGTGCTCAAGGAGGAAAGTGGATGTTAAAGAGGTTATTTCACAGCAGGAAGCCCATCCAGTCATTCCTTGTGTTATTTTATACCCTGAGGATTGGGATGGCCTTCCCACAACGCGCAGAGTGCAGGGATCTCACACCACCACCAATACAACCTCGAGATACTACACTGCAGCCAACATTCCTCTAATTGAGGGCAACTTGATGAAACATTCTTAGGAGCTGATCAACTCTGATCTGGAATTGTCCAGAAAGCCACCATTAAGATCAACTGAACTGTCTCTTCCTCCCATCCCCTTCTCTCTCTCCCCCAATGATAAAGAATGATACATACATTCCTATAGAGTGGCTCTACATCATCATGATGTGTAGATCCCTACAGAGAGTGGATCCACACTACACATAATGGCATGTGGATCTCTAGAGAGAGAGAGCATATCCACCAAACAGAATGAAAGATAGGCCCCTATAGACATCAAATCCCTAATGAAATGATGCTTAGATCCCTACAGACAATGGATCCCCAACATGCAGAATGACATGTGCATCACAGCCATACAGAATGACGTATGGATTCCTATAAAGAATAGATTCCCACCATACAGAATGACATATGGATCTCTGATGGGGTATATAAACCCCACACTGGGAAACACAGGGTTAATGAGCTAATGTGGGCTGAGGTGGCCCCACCCTGCCACACCTGCATGAGATGTCAGATTTAGAAAGAGGAGCTTACAAGGGAGAACCACAGCACAGTTGATGGCGAAACAGTGGGAACAGGCCTCCAGTCCTCAGCTCTTAGAATAAGGACTGGATGAAAGTACAACTAGCCAGTGAGCCCAGCAGGGGCCACAACTCAACAGAAGCACTTTGAAGGAAGAGAGCTTTACCACACTTTGGGGACAATTTGTTTGTATTTATTGACAACCCTGGAAGGGGCGGACTATCCATGGCTCAGCCAGAGGACCCAGCCTCTTATGATTGGACCAGTGTGGTAGAACACCTAGATACCACAAAGCAGAAGCCTAGGTGAGTGATGGGGCCTGGTCCAGGGGGCACCCTGGGGAAAGAACCCAGTGATGGGATCCCTAGAAAGACTACTATGAAAGGCTGAACTTCCATACTCTTTGAATCAAGAACGTGCATGGTAACAAAACAGTACAAGTGTCTAGTATGTAGCTAATTAAATGATGCTATGATGCCTCTCAGCATGGGTCCCTTGTAAGGGAAAAGTCAGAATCATCTCTGGGAAATTACTGAGCTATTGGGAAGTGGGGGGCAGAAAAAGAGCCAAAAGACCCGTATGGTCTCTGATTGCTATATTTTATATCACCATTCAAGGTAAAATGAAAGGCTTCCAAATGGTTCTAATTAATGAAGCTTTATCTAGCCAGTCAGGCGTCTCAGCGAGAATCTCCAAGGATTAAGTCAAGGGAACAATTACAACCAGAACTCAGCCGGGCAAGTGTCAGTCAGAGCTAAACTGCAGTGTCCTGAACAGACTGATCCTGACTCCTTTCACAAAGAGTGAGTGATCACGTAAAGCTCTCTGTGACATAACCCTCCATGCAAAGGCAAGCTTCTTAACAATAGAAGACTCCACCATAACCCCAGCCAGCTAGTATGTTTCCTGCATTCCCTTTCCCCACCACCGCTGCTTGCCAAGATGTTGGTGCGTGGACAGCAGCCTCTCCCTTCCTGCCTACCCAATTCACATAGCAATAGCACAATCAATGTCTGTGGCACCATAATCCATCACCACAAAAGCTGATGTGGCATCACTAAATTGTGGCAAGGATCAGGGAGAGAGTTCTGGCTGCACAGGGGAATGATTATTTTAGGGCTTGGCTACATGGGAAATCTTTAACTGTTATACCAATATAACTATACCAAATCTAGTTAAACCAATCTAGCTATACGAATATGACTCCCCAAGTGGACACTCTTATTCTGGAGTAAGAGTGACTTTTTTGGGGTTAGCTTAAATCCCTTCCAAAGAAACAAACAAACTCAAAAAAAGCTCCTCTTATGCTGGAATAATAAGTGTCCACATGTGGAGTTACACCGAAGTATAACTATATCGGTTTAAATTCACACCTTCCCTTATACTGATGTTAGAGAGACAAGTTAGGCAAGGTAATATCTTTTTTTTTTTTTGGACCAACTTGTGTCTCTCTCACCAACAGAAGTTGGTCCAATAAAAGAAATCACCTCACCCACCTTGTCTCGCTAATATCCTGAGACCAACATGGCTATAATAAAACTACTTCTGCTGATAGAACTTTCCCATGTAGGCAAGCTCTTACACAAAGATCTTGGTAATCAAATCAGCAGTGATGGGGAATGGATTATAAGTAAAAGGAAGCAGCATCAGTGAGTAGTTATGACAGAGGACTGGGAGACAGGACTTCTGGGCTCTATTTCTATAGCTGTGGAAGAAGAGTGTGGTTTAGTGGTGAGATGAGGTGACCGAGCACCAGGAATCCAGGGTTCCAATACCAGTTTGGTCAGGATCTCTCACTGTGAGACCTTGTTGGTACAACACTTCACCTCTCTGTGCCTCCTTTCCTCCATATGCAAAATGAGGGTAATAGTCACCTGCTTCCCAGGTGTGTTCAAGGATTAATTAACATACATTTGGGAAGGGGTTCTGGGGACCTCTAATAAATAGGGGTGTGTATGTGAAAAATCTGATTAATAAACTTGAGGGTGGTTAACAGAATTGGGATTTTAAATAGTAACAAATATGTACACACCAATCTTTCCAGGTTGTGTCACTGGCTGTTCAGCAGACTCCTGAATATACTTCACCTCTCTAAATGCCGCCCGTGTTAACGAGAGCCTCCCTACTGTGAAGCACTCAAAATTGCTCCTTCTTTCAAAAAGAAGCTCCTGGAAGGGGTTATGATGCATCTTTAATGATGGAGCAGAGAGAAACACTTGCCATACAGAGAAGCTAATCAGTCAATCAACAGCCATCTTACCAGACAGAACTCATCAGTGCCTAACTGCTCTGTCTCCACCTGTCTGGGGAGCTACAAAACAACATGGGATATGCCTGACAATCGAGTGGAAAAGTGCAAAAAATATTAATATATATTTTAAGCAGCGATGGGTTTAGTTGTTGTAAATAACACTTTTCAAGAATAAAAGGAATAAACCCAGCACCACACAGGCACTAAGCTGCCTTGATATAGAAGAGCAACAACTCTCTCATATAAATTTCAAGAGCGGGAGAAGGGCCAGAGCTCAGAATTTCGGCCTTGCAGGGCTTACTACTAGCTGTGAAATCCTCCTCCGAAAACTTGTCACTCTAGATCAGTTACATCAGTGGTTCTGACGGTGGTTGTTTAGGTGAAGAATTTTTTTTAAAAGTCCCAAAGCAATAGTGGAATTAAGGAGGTGGAAACCTCAGGAGTGTTTTCTAGGAGCTAAAGAAGTCTACTGAATGTCAGGACTCCTTGGTTCTATTCCCAATTCTGTTCCTGATGCTCTGCAACTCTGCGTCTCAGTTTCTCCACCTGTAAAGGGGGAAGAATGAATAAAGTTTACCTATCTCATAAGGGGGAGGATTGGATTGTGAAGCTCCCTTCATTAATTGTTATATAGAGTGCCTTGTGACCCTTGGATGAAAAGTGCTGTCAGTGTTAGTGCAGATGATTAAATCTGCCATTTTGCTGAGTGCTCTTGTAAAGGACTTGAAATACTTTTCCCCAACTCACTTCAAAACAGGTGGGTGTGTGGCAACCACTTGGTGCTTTTGTAAACTCTTTGTGCCAATAGGCTTAAAATAACCTGTGTATTATTTCGCTTCAGCATGTAACACTGAAGTAAGCTCTTTGCCCAGACTGCATTATAACAGAATGTAAGTGTTTCTATCCATGGTACTGAATTTTAAGCTTTTTCATTTTCTTCCCCCACTCCCTCTTCAGAGCAGTTTCTTGTTTCCATTTTCCATGGTCTGACCTTAATGACCAGACATTTATCAGTGTTCTTTCTGTAACCAAACAACATTTACTCCACATTATATGCTGTCTGGGCTGCATCGCAGAGATATTGCAAATAACTCTGCAGTGTGTCATTGTATTCTTTCAGTGGAGGGACCTGAGCCATGAGTATAGATTCTATTTTCGATAGAGCTTCCCAGCCCAGATCCACTGACTATGTGGACCTGTTAGTTCTGAGAAAAACAGATCAAGACAATTGATCTGTGACCTCTCAAGATTTCATTCCATGCTGGTTAACTTATGGTGGGAGAATCCTATACCAGAGCATGTCTAAGGATCAAAGCTTTTGGGTACACAGCTGGTTGAAAGACCATACTTAAAGAGTAGTTATCAATGATTCACTGTCAAACTAGAAGGGTGTATCTAGTGGGGTCCTGCAGAGGTCAGTCCTGGGTCTGGTACTATTCAATATTTTCTGTTAATGGTTTGAATAATGGAGTGGAAAGTATGTTTATAAAATGTGCAGATGACACCAAGGTAGGAGGGGTTGCAAGCACTTTGGAGGACAGAATTAGAATTCAAAACAACCTTGACACATTGGAGAATTGGTCTGAAATCAACAAGATTAAATTAAGTAAAGACAAGTGAAGTACTTTGCACTTAAGAAGGAAAAATCAAATGTACAACTACAAAATGGGGAATAACTGGCTAGATGATTGTACTGCTGAAAAGAATCTGGGGGTCACAGTGGATCACAAACTGAATGAGTCAACAACGTGAAGCAATTGCAAAAAAGGTTAATATTATTCTAGGGTATATTAACAGGAGTGTTGTATGCTGCTCTACTCAGCACTGGTGAGGCCTCAGCTGGAGTACTGTGTACAATTCTGTGTATCAAACTTTAGGAAAGATGGGGACAAATTGGAGAGAATCCAGAGCAGAGCCACAAAAGTGATAAAAGGTTTAGAAAACTTAACCTATGAGGAAAGGTTAAAAAAACTGGGCATGTCTAATCTTGAGAAAATAAGATTGACGGGGGACCTGACACGTCTTCAAATATGTTAAGGGCTATTATAAAGAGGACAGTAATCAATTGTTTTCCATGTCCACTGAAGGGGGGGGAGGGATAGCTCAGTGGTTTGAGCATTGGCCTGCTAAACCCAGGGTTGTGAGTTCAATCCTTGAGGGGGCCACTTAGGGATCTGGGGCAAAATCAGTACTTAGTCCTGCTAGTGAAGGCAGGGGGCTGGACTTGATGACCTTTCAGGGTCCCTTCCAGTTCTATGAGATGGGTATATTATTAAGTAGTAATGGGCTTAATCTGCAGCAAGAGAGATTTGGGGAAGCTTTCTAGCTATAAGGATAGTTAAGCACTGGAATAGGCTTCCAAGGGAGGTTCTGGAATCCCAATCATTGGAGGTTTTTAAGGACAGGTTGGACAAACACCTGTCAGAGATAGTATAGGATTACTTGGTCCTGCATCAACTCAGGGGGCTGAAATTGGTGAGTGCTTGAGGTCCCTTCCAGCCCCAGATTTCTGTGATTCTGTGATATAAAAGCCTACTGTGAAACACTTCAGCCATGTGCACATTAAAGTACAGCTGTAGTCACATCTTTACTGACCATCACTTTCCATAAAAGGGAGACACAGGAGGAATAAATTGCCAATCATGCTTTTAAATTAAGTATAATTTTTGGGGATTCAGAGATTCCCAACTCATCTGTTGCCTTTTCTTCCTGATTTCAAGCAGAAGCCCCAACCAGGCAGATTTCTAGATCATCACAAGGGTCAGGGTCAGCAGTACGTGCCCAAAGAGGCTGTGCAGCAGCCCTCAGATGATTGGTAGGGGGAGCATAGAAAGAAGCACCTGTATCTTCCCCATCCCAAAACAAGAGCAAGGTTTAGTACAGCTTAGGAGGAACAACCTATAGACACACCGAGGGGAGGCTGAGAGGATGGAGGAGTCTATCTCAGCAGGGCATCGAGTGATGATCAGGAAGAGAAGAGACCATACCAGCTGATGGCTGTTAACAAATAATTTTTGTTGTAAGACAGACAAAGGTTGGCTGCTCTCTCACTGTGACCCCCATGCTCATGAAGAGTGAAAGGAGTAAGAACTGCACTTGATCCTGCCCACTCTTTGGGACTCACTAAAATTACTCAGCATCTCTAAAACTGGATATTGCTGCCCTTTCCTTGTTGAAAATGTAAATGAGCAGCAACTAAATCTGCCACTCTCAGAGCAAAGAGAAGTTCTAGCTTCCCTGGCATGGCACCTCCTACAGCAGTGGTTCTCAACCAGGGGTCCGGGCCCCCTAGTGGGCTGCTAGCAGGTTTCAGGGGGTCTGCCAAGCAAGACCAGTTTTAGACTTGCTGGGGCCCAGGGCAGAAAGCCTAAACCCTGCCGCACAGGGCTAAAGCCCGGGGCCAAAGCAGAAGCCTGAGCAACTTAGCTTCATGGAGCCCTGGTGGCATGGGGGCAGGGCCGGCGCTTCCACTAGGCGACCCTAGGCAGTCGCCTAGGACAGCAGGATTTGGGGGGTGGCATTTTGCCGCCCTCGGCGGAAATTCAGCGGCAGGGGGTCCTTCCGCTCCGGGTCTTCGGCGGAAATTCGGCGGCGGGTCCTTCACTCGCTCCGGGACCCGCCGCCGAAGTGCCCCGAAGACGCGGAGCGGAAGGACCCCCGCCTCCGAATGCTCAGAGGAGGAGCACTGCTGCGTAGGGTGGCAAAAACCCTGGCGCCGCTCCTGCATGGGGCCCCAAGCAATTGCCTTGGTTGTTACCCCTTAATGCCGGCCCTGGCTTTTATATGCTGTCAAGGCTCCTTCCCCACTCTGAACTTTAGGGTACAGATGTGGGGGCCTGTATAAAAACTTCTAAGCTTAACTACCAGCTTAGATCTGGTCCGCTGCCACCACTCCCAATGTGCTAATTCCCTTCCCTGGGTAACCTTGAGAGACTCTTCACCAATTCCCTGGTGAATACAGATCCAAACCCCTTGGATCTTAAAACAAGGAGAAATTAACCATCCCCCCTCCTTTCTCCCACCAACTCCTGGTGGATCAAGATCCAACCCCCTTGGATCTAAAAACAAGGAAAAATCAATCAGGTTCTTAAAAAGAAGGCTTTTTAATTAAAGAAAAAGGTAAAAATCATCTCTGTAAAATCAGGATGGAAAATAACTTTACAGGGTAATCAAACTTAAAGAGCCCAGAGGAACCCCCTCTAGCCTTAGGTTCAAAGTTACAGCAAACAGAGGTAATGTACCCTAGTAAAAGGTACATTTACAAGTTGAGAAAACAAAGATAAAACTAACATGCCTTGCCTGGCTGTTTACTTACAAGTTTGAAATATGAGAGATATTGTTCAGAAAGATTTGAAGAGCATGGATTGAGGTCTGGTCCCTCTCAGTCCCAAGAGCGAACAACCACCAAAACAAAGAGCACAAAAACCTTCCCCCCACCAAGATTTGAAAGAATCTTGTCCCCTTATTGGTCCTTTGGGTCAGGTATCAGCCAGGTTACCTGAACTTCTTAACCCTTTACAGGTAAAAGGATTTTGGAGTCTCTGGCCAGGAGGGATTTTATAGTATTGTACACAGGAGGGCTGTTACCCTTCCCTTTATAGTTATGACATGCAGAAAACAGTTGTTGTGGCACAGGTGGGCCGTGGAGTTTTTATAGCATGTTGGTGGGGCCTCAGAAAGAAAAAGGTTGAGAACCCTTGTCCTCCAGGGACCACATCTAAGGATGAAAGGGCAGTTGAGAACATGCTTCCCTGCCTCATGGGGTTGATGTTAGGCTAAATTCATTCATGTTTGTGATGCTCTGATATCACAGGGACAAGCGACATAGAAAAGTTTATGAACAACATTAGGATATTAAACCTCAGTTTCTCAGCTCCTACCTTCCATCTTAGAAACCCTCAGGATGGTTAAGAGATAAACAACATATTTGTTCAACCTGGAGTCCTGGCTAAGTTCCAAGTTGGATTGCATTCTGTCTCCCCAACATGCTTGTAATGAGGTAGTCTGCCCCTTAAGGCAGTAGTACCTTGTGGCCAACCCACCCCACCACATGGAATGAACCTTTAAGGGTTTTAAAGGTCTAATGATATATACAAGAACCTGGGAGATATTAGGAGAGAGGAAGAAGTCAGGGAGTAAGAAGTGTTTGGGAGAAAATCCCATTACTGTTTCTTTAAGAGTCTGGGGCCAGGAGCCTTGCAGAGAGGGTAGGGCAAGGCGCCTCCCTCCCCTTAGCTAATTGGGGATGAGCTGGTATAAGGGGACCAGCATAAAGGCTGCCTGACGTCTCACAGCAGGGCAAACACGAGCAGGAGATGATGGGCCTGCTGAACCTGAGCACTAATTAGGGATGAAGGGGCCAGCTGAGAGAGAAACTGGCTCAGGCCCTACAGCAGGCTAAATTACAACCCAGCTCCAGGAGGAGGGCTGGGGGCTCCTATTAGAAGAGGCTGAGGTAATCCTGAAGGGACTAAGAAGAGAGCCCAGATGTGGGCTTCAAAGGAACCCTGGAAGCCAGAAGAACCATTTGTTTATTTGGGATTCTTGTTGTAGAGGGAATTATTGAGTTAAGACGGCCTGAAATGTAGTTATTGGCTTCCTGAGAAGGGAAACTGAGGCAGGGCCCCCCTGCAGTGCCATGCCTGACCAAAAGGAGGTGTGACTGGGTGACCTCCAGGCCATCACAATGCCCTTGAAATTTCCACTAAACATGTGACTTGTCTTCTCTTCCTGCTGTGAAGCCTTGCGGTATTCGATTAAAGAACAGCCATAACCCACCCCAACGACCCTGCCTTTCACTGGCAGGGGATGAAGTCTGCACTATTCATCCCTGGTTTCAGAGTAGCAGCCGTGTTAGTCTGTATCCGCAAAAATAACAGGAGTACTTGTGGCACCTTAGAGACTAACAAATTTATTAGAGCATAAGCTTTCGTGGGCTACAACCCACTTCTTCGGATTCATCCCTGGCTCTGAGATCTCTTGGTGAAAGATCTTGTTCCATTTGTATACTATGTGGAGCACACATGAATTCCAGGAGGATGTATGGCACTCTGCTGGAGCTGTTAGCCTATCAGCTGTGACATAACACTTGCGTCGTAACACAGTTTTATAAGTGCCCATTTCTTCTTCCAGTGGTAGCACCACCATTTGGTGGCTTGGATCTTTCATGCCTGCAGCCACCTCCTTGCGCTGCCTTATTTAACATGCTGATTGTTTGTCAGCCTCTGACACGGGGCTCAAAGGGGAAGTTTAGCATCGCAGTCCTTCCCTGACCAAAGCCTCAGCTACAAAAATGGCCTATAGAAATGCAAAGTGAAATCCCCTGGTGCTATTAACAGGGCTATGAACGGTCTCTCTCGGACACCCTTCTATGTCCCTTTATTGTACATTTACTTTGGCTTCTCGCTTTACAGTACTATTTCTCCTAATAGGAAACATGTTTCATTTCCCTCCAATATTGCCCCAGAGAGGCCAGGATGAAGATGAAGAGACATTGCTTTGTTTTCAGGGACATTGCTGATTGGTAGCTTGGAATGATGCCCTCAACATAGAAGGTGGTTAGAAGGCCATCAGCGAATAGGGAACAGTCAGTGCAGAAAAGAGATAATCTTTAACCCTTCAGGTTTGGAGATGCCATTGGATACAGCTAGAATAATAAAGAAGGGACTGGATAGTCATCCAGTGCCTCTATTTTCTGCTTCTTTCTGTCCTTCACTTAGACCTTGTGCATAGGGCCTGGCCAGACACCTGAGCAGCTTCCTAAAGGGCCAAGACCTATCTGATGAAGCACAGCGGACATGAACACAGGAGTGAATAAATGCTGATACTTTTAACAAAGTACACCTTTTGCAAGCAATGGGACAGCAATACTTCAACCCCAAATCTTACCAACTCATGGCAATCGGTGAATGTTTATCTACTGCCATCCTACAGCAATGGAGAGGGGCGGCTCATCACTTTCTTATCTCAGAAATAATAATAATGTTTAGTTCTGATGCAGTACTTTTCATCCACACATCTAGCAGCATCCAGCAACAGCAAGAACAGCTTTCCTGTAGCCTGCTATTCAGAGGAGCTGAGAACCAGCAGCTCCAATTGTCTTTATTGAGACTTGTGGGTGCTCAGAACGGATGACAGTCAAACCATCGGTTGTTTAGCAGTACCTTGTTGTAGGGGAATGGAAGTTATTTTCTCCCCCTAATATCTGAAAGGAAGCCAACTGCAAGGGGGTATTTTGAATCCTAAATGGCTTCAAGATGACTGTCCATTAATTGGCTGTGTATGGGTGCATTCACTTGTGGTTTTAGCACTGGTAGGAGCCAGAGTGAGACAGCTGCTTAAAGTCCATTCTCCACAGCACAGACACAGGCAGAAGCAGTACAACGTTTCTTCCAGCTCAACCAATGGACCTCCACCCTTTGACTTAGAGCACCCATCCTGAAAGCTAAAAGGGCAGTATATGTGGTGTGGACTGTGGAAATCACTTACTGAGACTGGCCAACACAAATGCCAATCATAGTACTAGTTTGCGATGTGGGCAGCTGTAATTTGTGTGTCTGGGAGACAGGATTCCCGTCAACATGGGAAAGACAAGTGAACCAACCCTAGTACCATTAGTGACTGGTTACAGGGGTACAAGAGACAATTTTTAGTTATCCTATCCCAGCACCTTGACAGTTAGTGCCACCTCTCTGAATCACACCCACTCTCCAGTACCTTCTGCCTCCTGTGAGGTCTAGGACTATTGCTGCCTTGTAGAAAGAAAACCTTCCAGCAAAAAAAGTGCTGCTGCAGTGGACTTCAGCTATAGCTAATTGGGAGCATGAAGAAAAAAGCCTGAGTGCCACATATATAGCAAAGCACAGATAGAGTGAGGACTGGTGTAGCTCATCCTCCCTTCAGGAGAAAATCCAGCCCCTCTAGCCCTTTTTTCTGATTGGCCACTGCTAGAGGGCTTTCTCTTCACCCCCTCCCCTGGTTCTTGTCACACAGAAAGCAGAAGACCAGAAGTCGAAAGTGCAGGCAATGCGATGTTTATTGGGGTTAGTTTCAAGCAAGCATATTCATAGCTCTACACACCGGCAGAGTCTGTTTCACAGTGTTCCGTTCCCAGCTCTGACACCGCAGAGCATTTACCCCGTGTCCCCCCTCCCAGCTCTGACACTGCAGAGCCTTGCCTGTGTCCCCGTTACCCATTCCCACCTCCTCCTCCTTAGCAGGCCCAAATATACCTGCTGTGCAAGCCCCTAGTCACACCCCTTACAACTTAAGGTCATGTTCTGTTTTAGAGGGTTGTAAGTCTATGGTCTTTGTCCCACCTCTTTTGTATTCCATGGAAGAGGTCAGGAGTGAGGATGTGCTCTTGCCAAGGCCAGGCCTTTCTTTGTCTTTTAGTGTGTCTTATGCTTCCCCTGTTGCCCCCCTTGGCCTTCCTAACTGGTTGCTCGACCTTGGCTTGAGAAAAGAACTGGGCAGCCTTTCAGTGTATGCTCATATATTACACGCCCACCATACCCTGTAACGCTTTAGTTCCATCTCTTATCATCCCATCTGCTTGTGGGTAGATGTAACACACAGTATCTTTGATCACACATATTAGTAAAAATATCAAAGTCAAACCCAAAATTCTATCCCAGGCTAACAAACAGGCCTATATACTAACAGCCACGTTGTCTACATTCCACATTCTTGAGAAGTGAACACATGTCAAAGGATGTGCCTGCCCTGTAGCACTCCTGCTGGCCAAGCATGGTTCTGCAGCACCCAGCCTTGATTTCCCCTTCACAGGTTCCCTGTAATGATCCAGAGGCTTATATCCAATAGCAAACTCTTTTTGGGGGGCTGATTTATGATCAAATAAACCAAAGTACAGTCAAACCCAAAGCAAAGTCTCTTCCATCCCTTGCCCCCACACCCAAGCACAGCCCATCCTCCCTGAGGTCCATCTGGCTTCAAGCCTCTCCAGCAGGCTCAATTTTCAGCCCTCCAAGCTCTGCTCAGTCTCTCCCCTCAGCTGTCCCTTGGCACTTACATTCCCAGCCTGCAACCTCTGCCCTTTACAGTCAGGGGGTTGCATAGGCCACCTCCTCCTCCAGTCTGTGCTTCTGGACTCTCAACTGCTGCCCCTCCAGCAGCTCCCTTCAGCAACTCTTTCAGCAGCTCTCACACCAGCTTCCACAGGTGGTGTCTCCCCCTTTTTAAGGACCACATGCCTTCCCTTAAACTTAACTGGGCAGCAGGTAACTAGTCACAGGTGCACTGGACACCCTCCCACACACACTCTTAAAGGGGCCAATCATCCTGTAACACTGTTCTTGACTCAGACTGGCTACAAAAATGAAAGGCTCTTAGAGAAGCAGTGCAGGGGAGCAGGCCATCTGATCATCCCTTAAACTGCAGACGGATAGCAGGCTTGATAGTAGAAGATCTGCCACCTTTGTAAATGGACCAAATCCTAAAGTCCTTTCTCAAGCAAAACTTTCATTGTAATCAAGGTGAGTTTGCTTGAGTCAGGACCGCCACATTTAATCTGTTATTATTATTACAGTTTTACTGGTGCGTGTGGTACTGTGCGAACATTAAAGACCTTGTTCTGTCCTGGAACCTTACCATACAGTTCAACTGTTAACAAAACAGTGCAGTCACACGTACAACAGCACAGGGCGGCTCAGTGGTGAGGTAGGACAGACGCCTTAGTTAGACCCTTATTGGAAAACTTCACAATAGAAATGTTTAAAGGAGGGATACAAAAAAAAATTGTGTAGCACACAAGAACAGGACTAGATCTAAGCACAGGGAGCAGCAAAAAAGCTGCAAAGAGGAGACAGATTTACAAAAGTGCATAATTAGAAGTGACGTTTGCATGGAGCGTAAGAAGAGGAAGATGCAGCTATGTACATATTAAACCATTACTGTAACACCATCTAGAGCAATACATAAAGTCTTACATCCGCGCACAGGGGCCAAGTTACGGGTGCAGAGGGAACTACACATCTGTAATTCCTGACTTCTGTACATTTAAAGACTCAGCGTTAATAAAGGGAGAGTCCTTTCCAAAGCAAGTAGACAGCTCGAGCAGAGTTAGCCCACATCTCAAAATAGCAGCGTGGACACACTGGCATGGGCTAGGTATCTGAGTACAATCCTGCCCAACTGCCTGGACGCGTTCTCGGGCAGCTAGCCTGAGCCACTCCCTGTGCTGCTGTGTTCACACTGTAATTTTTAGCATGCTGCTCGAGCAGAGCTAGTATGTCTGTCTACCCATGCTGGGAAAGCACCTTGCCAGCTGCTGTGTAGACATACCCTTCCTTTGGACATGCAGATTGTGTAACAGAGGAGGCCTGTAGGGACATCTTTATCATATACAGGATGCTGAAGTGGGGTTTCTTAGCCTGGTGCGTAGCTTCTATGTTGCTTTCCCATTTCCTCAATTTCAGAGTAAATTTTCCTTATTCTCAGAACAAAACACAAGACAAGAAATTGGCCCCATTCCCCCCAACACATATACTTTTGCATGGTACCTTTTTCTAATCCATGTGTCAGATTCTAATCTCAGTTACACCAGTGGGGAAGGACAATCTTGAGGTTAAGGCTCTTCACTGGAACTCAAGAGATCTAGCTTTGATTCTCTGCTCTGCCACGGACTTCCTGTGTGACCTTGAGCAAGTCACTTAGTCTCTCTGTGCCTCATTATTGCCATTTTACAAATGGAAAGCTAACACTTCCCTACCTCACAGGAGTGACGTGAGGATAAATTTGTCAACATCCACATTCTACTGCCTCTCATGGGACCACACTGAGACAAGGCTGAAGCTGTGAGGGGGATGAGTTATGGAACTATGGAGCATGGATGGGGCCCATCGCAGCTCATTTTTCCAGCTGATTTACAGCTTAGTTAGCTGTACCGTTCCTGTGCAGTGTCATGCAGCATTTTACAGTAGTGCAGACTGTCAAGTTGTCCTGCAGCGGCTCAAGAGCATGAGTACCAACTGCAGAGCAGACAATTAAGAACCAGGAGAGAAACCCCAAATTGGTTGTGAGTTCTATACTTAGATTTTACCAACCAATTATTGAGTGTTAACTCCTCAGGCACAAGAACAGCCTTATGTGGAGTCACAGACAGTCCCCCTGGGCACGCCAATCTGCCTCACCACCCAGGTAAATCTACCTTTGTGATAGATGGTCCTTTACATCAAGCATCACAGCAATATTCAGGTTATTCCCAGTCCCAAAGGACCAGTCACTTAGTCCAGTTCTATTGTACCTTAGATCTCACACCAAGGACAGCACTTGTAGCCAATCCTATAATAAGCTATCTAAACATTTAGTAATAGGAAAAGGAAACAAGACCATTTCCTGTTAGGAAGGACGTAACACATTCTGTTGGAGACCAGCACTCCACACTAGTTAGTCTCTCTCTCCTCTCTGATGACTGACATAGTCATAGAGACTTACAATACAAACACTCAAATATTACCCACATGCAGCAACTCTCAAACATTCCATAAACACTAAACACATTCTTATCATTCTAATACCTATTTTAACAATACTAACATACAGGTGAGCCAGACAGATCCAGATATGTATTTGTCAGTATTCAGTGGAGACATGGGGACCTTGGCATGAGCTGGCACCTGGTCTGCAGCGTCATCCCCCTCTGAAAAATGGTGTAGGAAGGGGTGTCATTGATGCTCCTGAATATGCCTCAGGATCCCCTTATTCTTGCTAAGCTATCTGCCACTATATTTTCTTTTCCCTTGATGTGGACTATTTCCATGTCATATTCCTCTAGGGCTGGTGCAATCTTATTGGCGGTAAGTTGTCCTCAAAACCTTAAAATTTTCTCTTATACACATAGGCGCCGACTCCGTGGGTGCTCCGGGGCTGGAGAACCCACGGGGAAAAATTAGCGGGTGCTCCACACCCACTGGCAGCCAAGCTCTCCCTACTCGGCTCCTTCCCGCACCCAGAGCACGCCGCGTCCCTGCTCCTTCCCCCTCCCTCCCAGTGCTTCCCACCCCCCATTCCCTGCCACCTCACAGCTGTTTGGCAGTGCTTAGGACTTTCCGGGAGGGAGGGGGAGGAGCGGGGATGCGGCACGCTCTGGGGGGGGAGGTGGAGAAGAGGCAGGGCAGGGGCGGGAATTTGGGGGAAGGGGGTGGAATGGGGGCAGGATGAGGGCGGTGTAGGGGCAGGAAGAGGCGGAGCAGGGGCGGTTAGGGGGGGTCGAGTACCCACCGGGCAGAAGGGAAGTCGACGCCTATGCTTATACAAATAAGGCTTAAGTTTCTTAATAGTCCAAACTATGGCATAACATCCCCTCTCAATGACAGCATACTTCTGGTCAGTGGAGGTCAGTTTTTTCTCAAGAAGGCCATGTGGTGCGTCTTGTGCCCCATCCCAGCCTGCACTGGCACTGAGCCTATCCCAGTGTTAGAAGCATCAGGGCACAGCACAAAGGGTTTGCTGAAATTGGGGCTGACTAAAGCTGGCTCAGTAGACAAAGCCTCTTTTCTGTCCTTGAAGCCTTTCTCACAGGCCTCAGAACTCATCACCAGGTCTGGCTTCTCCTTGTTTGTTATGGGAGCCACAATGTTGCTAAACCCCTTTACAAACCTCCAATACTAATTGGCTATACCAATAAAGGATTGGACCTGCCTCTTGGTTCATCGGGCAGGCCAATTCTGAATGGTTTCTACTTGTAAAGAGTCACAGTGAACAAACCCACTACATGTCCTAAATAAGGTATCTCGGTGGACCCCACTTTACATTTGGGCACCTTGACAGTGAGGTTGGCTTCTCTAAGCCTCTGTAATACTATTCCCACATGGTTCAGGTCTACGCAGACTCTGGAAAAGGTCTGTAAACCCTACAGCACCTCATTGACAGGCCTCTGAAAGGTAACCCCCTCCATTAATTAATCCAAAAGGCATAACCTTAAACTCATATAGACCACATTCCACTATGAAAACTGCCTTTTCCTGGGCATCAACATCTAAGGGAATTTGCCAACACCCCCAAGTCAAATCTAGAGCAGTACTTCTGAATTTTACACACACACCCCAACAGATCCAGTAGATCCTCTATCTGGGGTGTCGGGTAAGGATCAGGTTGGGTAATGGTATTTACCCTTCTAAAATCCACACAAAATATCATGGTTTTAGCCCTTTTAGGTACCATCACAATAGGACACACTCAGGGGCTTTTGTATTTCAGAATCACCTCCCACCTCCTCCTGAATCTGTCTTTGCATTCCTCCTTTAGCATAGTGTACTCTGCTAAGAGCAGAGCAGGGCCCTGTAGTTTCAATGGAATGCACTATTTTGTTAGTTAGACCGGGCAGGTTGGAAATACCAGTCTGCGATGTTTCAAGAGGGTCAACATCTCCTGCTTGTGGGTTGGGCTCAAGCCCTCCCAAATCTCAATGCTCTCCAGAGGAGTCTCTTCCTTACCCTTCTTGACCAAATCAATAAAAGGGGCAGTAAACTTGGACGGCTGGTGACCCGGCCGTTGGGGTACACTAGCCCCCAGCCCCTGCCCTTGCGCCCAAGGCCTGGCCCCTCCCCATCTGCCCCCCCTTCTACCCCTGCAGGAGCCCAGAGCACCCCCACCATGGCCCCTGGCCTGGGCGGCGAGGGGGCGAGGGCCCAGTCCCAGTGCTCTGGGCGGCGCAGCCAGCCCCAGAGAGCCGGGTGGCAGCGCTCCCGGCCCCAGGGTGCCAGTGGCACAGTCCCAGCACCAGACACCCTGACTCCCTGCAGGAGGCAGGCCAGCCAGCCCCAGCCAGCCTGGGCCAGCCAAGGCAGAGCGCTCTGGGAAGGGAACCACAGGAGGAGGGAGCCTGGCCTGTGGGTGGAGTGTGAGCAGGGTATGATCATCAGAAATTTCTACAGCCTCAAACTGTGCAAGGTTTTTTGTCACAAATAGCTGCATTTACCTCCTCTGTAACTACCCATAACAGTTGCTCCTGGGCAATCAGATCAAACAGTTTTCCATAATCACCTTCAGCCCCTCCATTATCCATGTTCTCATAAAATTACACATTTTATGTACATATTCAACATGAGTGACATTGTCAAACATTCTGAGATTTCTATACTTCAATTGATAGGTCTCAGGGTAATCTTCAATCTTTTCAAGACATTTTCTTTAAATTTTTTGTACATCTTAGCATCACCCTCCCCCATGTTATTAAAACTTGTCTGGTTTTCCCAGTTAATCTGGTTAAGAGGACAGGCATCTGTTTGTCCACTGGATTACTGTGCATCCCACATCGTGTCTCAAATGGGGACAGGAACTCTTCTACATAGTTTCTTTATAAATTGGACTTTTTCCCACTCCATTGTGTTGTGTGTGTGTGTGGGGGGGGGGGTGTACTCACTTGCTGGGGAAGCTACTTTTGCTGCACTAGTATTTTGAGCTGCATAGCTTGAGCTTCCATTAGCCTCTGGTGATTAGCTCTCTCTTCAACTGCCTCAGCTGCTTCGGTCTCCCTGATCTGCAATTCCACCATCAGTCTCCAGTGCCCGTCTTCCTCCTGGGCTCTCAGGTGTTGCAGTTGGGCCAGTTCCCTTAGGGTGGTCTCTGTGAAATTTGGGGAAGGAGGGTCCTTGGGCTCCACCACATCATCTTCCCTGGGCACCTGGTCAAAACTTAAGAGCAATGCTCTCAGCTCCTGAACTGCAGTTTTCTTTTTATGGGATATTCCCCTCTGCAAGCATAAACTTTCAAGGTCTTTTTCCACAAGACCATCATACGACAGTGGTTCAATTCCTGGGTCTATTCTTTAACTTTTAAAGCTCTCCATATCAATATCAAACTCTTAACAGCACTGGGGTTATGATCTATAAACTTAATTGACCTGTGGAATGTGAATCCTGCTGACTATGCCAATGTCAAACTGCCCTGCAGTGACTGAAGAGTGTGAGTACCAACCTCAGGCCACAAACTCCAAACTGGTTTTGAGTTCTATACTTAGATTACATCAACCAATTATTAAGTGTAAATTCCTCAGGCACTAGAACAGCCTTAACACGGAGCACGGAGTCACACACAGTCTGCTTGGGTACTACGATCTGTCTCACCACCCAGGTTAACCTACCTTTGTGATAGACGGTCCCTTATACCAAGAATCACAGCACTATTCAGGTTACTCCTCGTCCCAAAGGACCAGTCACCCCAGGTCAACTGTACCTTAGATCTCACACCAAAGACAATGCCTGTAGCCAATCATATTATAAACTATTTAAACATTTAATAATAGGAAAAGGAAATAAGAGAGTTATTTACAAGATTAAAGCAGGTAAACATACATACACAAATGACTTACAATCATAAGTTTCAAAAGGTAATAAAAGCTTTTATGCTAATATTTTCCAACCTACTTCTCCAGGTAGGACACTCGCACTGTGCTGTAGACGATCCCAACCCAGTCCCTACTCCGAGCTGAACACTGCACCATGATATCACTAGACTGAGTCGGGATTTCAGTAGCAAGCACAAACTTCCTAGCAAAGAGCAGTTCACCTAAGTATGTGTACCAGGGCAGCTGCCTCTTAAGCACCCCACTTTGTGGCTAGAGTTGGTTTTGCGGTGCCCGTCTCTGTTTCCCCTCTGCGGGGCCCCATAAGCACTCCACATAGTTTATTGCGTGGCTAACAGCATCCCCCACCCGCAGCTGGTTTAATGACAGCAGCAGTTCAAAACAATCTCAGGGCCTCAGAATAGAGTCCATCACCACCACAAAAAAGTTCATGCTTAACTCTGGCTCTTCTAACACACACAGAGCTCTTCTTCTCTCCCACTCTGCTTCTCACAAAGCCACCACTCCTGGCCTTTTCTAGCTGAAGCTCAACCTTCTGACTCTGGCTTCCTTCTCCTGTCAGCTTCCCTGAGCCACCGCATGGCCTAGGGTCCCCTGAGGTGTCCTGCTAACAAGCTCCCCATTTCTCAGGGCTCTTCAACTACACCCACAGCAAAGCAGGCTCACAGGTCCCTCTGTCCAGCTTTTTATTCACTTCTCCTTTTCCCAAATCAACAGCATTGTCATGCCCCACTAGGTCTTAACTTCTGCCCTCAAGGGTCTCTCTTCCAGAGCTTTCAGCCACATCTTTTCTCCTTTACAGACTCAGCAGTGTGATCTCTCTCAAAAACCAAAACCAAACAAAAAAACCCACACAACAAACCTCCATTGCAACTTCCTGCTGCAGTCATAGTGGAAGCGCCTGACTCAACACAAGTATGCCTCCTTAGTCGTCAGGGTTGTCTTGTCTAGTCCCAGGCCTTCCAGCCTGTAAGAGGTGAGCCACCCTGTTACTCTGTGTTTGTCTCAAGGTGCAGCCTCTCCCCCTTGCTGGTAGTTTCAAAACAGTGAGTTTTTTTAAAAACAGGTAAATAAACAAATAGATACTCCCATCCCCTTCCCCTGCCTCAGCCTTGCAGCAATTGCAACCTGGGACATGAGGCTTACCACAGATTACATATATGTTGATGCCTTTTGTTAAAATATTGGCAGCACATCAGAGTACCCCCATTCCATCCACTGCATCACTGAGAAAGGTCTCCTGCTTATAATATTTACTTACAGAGCCCCTACATGCATGACTTCATAGGCATTACAGGAAAAGAATAACGGTGTCCTGGAGATGATCACTGGATTTCAGCCGCTAGAATCAAAGCTGCATACGATCCTCACAGCAATAACTCTGCTTCTGGCACAGGCAAAAGAGTCTGGTTAGCATTTATGAATAAACCTTTCCTCACTAAGGTTTCCTTGGGTCCTTCTTCCTTAGAGTCCAAACCCATCCCCGTCCCCAGAGGCAAATCACTGTGGTGCTCAGTACAGCACCTCCCAGCACAAATGGGGAGAAATAGGCCGAGCTGTCCGTAGCCAGCACGAATACACTCTAGGGAAGGAGAAAAATAAAATACCTTTAATTGGAGCCTAAGGGAGAAGGACCCTTGGGTGAGAGCTGGAGCCTGAGGCTCTCTGAACAGCTGAAAGTGAGTGAGGGTTCTGACTGGCCCACTGCAGCCATTGCCCATCACCCCAGTGCAGTTTTGCAGCCAGGCTTGAGAATGCGAAGACAAAAAGACAAACCCTTTAACCCTTCACTGCTACTCTTCTGGCCCTCATGGAGCTGTTGTCCATTAACACCAAATCTTAGGGCATTACCTGGAGCGGCTGGCTGAGAGTTGGGCACTTGGCAGTCCGTCCCATCCCACCCAGCATTCTGCTCAGTTCAGGAGGTAGTGCACCTGTGTGCATGGACATATCCCCAGCATTCAGCAGCATGGCAGATGTGCCTGCATTGCTGCACCAGGGTCTGCACCCATGACATGCAGCAAATAAGTGCCTTCCATTGTGATAACGGCTCAGAGAAGCCACAGATGAGAAAAGAAAATCCCCAAGTTTCCGCAGAAACTTGTTAGGGGTCCCACAGGGTGGGGAGTATGCATAATTCTCACCCTGCCAAGGCCCAAATGTGTGACACATTATGAGACAAAGACCCAAAATTAGGGACCCAAAAAATATTCAGGAAACTTAAAATGCTGTGGGATTCCTCCCACCCTTTAGTGTCAGTAGCTCAGGTAACTTGGCTTCGTTGTGCTGTATTTCTGATGGAAATCACTTTCAACAACAACCATGAGGGGACACCAAATTTGCGTAGAATGTGGGCACTTTTGGAGCTAAAATGAGTGACACCCCTTGAAATGAGGGACATTGGAGAGGTCTCAGCATGGTCACAACCCCTTTCCCTCTTACCTAGTTGTCCCATCTTCCAGACCCCCTCTCTAGAGAAGAGTGGTGGTACACAGGGATGGATCATGCTGGGGCCTTCTTGATGCCTATCACTGTGACTGATGAGTTCCACCCTAGACAATTGCCTCCTACCACCCCTCACACCCAGCCCCCTCTGCCCTCAGCCCACTTCTTGCTCTCCTCTTCTCACACACAGCTCTTACTCTCTGCCTTCACCCTATTCCTCTCAGACCCTGCTGTCTTTCCAGCCCCATTCCCACTCTTCATCCCCCTCAGACACTGCCCTCACCCTCAGCCCAGACCCTGTTCCCTGCCCTCAGTTTCCCCTCCTCTGTGTTCACTCTGGTGTTTCTCAGGCTCTGGATGGCAGCATGCTGCCCTTGCGTGTCACTCCAGGCACAGCCCCTCCCACTAGGCCAGCAGCTTGCCTTTTGTTTACACACAGTCAGCCCTTCCCTTCCGAGCTCTGCTTCCAGATTTACCATGTTTAGGAAGCCAACGTGACCTACTTAGGCTCCCTGACCTAGTTATAGCCGAAACACTGACTCCAAACACGCACAAGAAAAAAAGGACAAAGGGAGTGTGGTGAGGAGGGAAATATTATCTTTGTTGTTTTCAAATGAAAACAAACCCAGCAAGGCTGAGCTGCCTGCTGCTGCCTTCGTCCAGCACTGCCCAGGCCCTGAGGGATGCATGAAGTTCAGCTGTTCACATGATTCGGCGACTGAAAAGGGCAGATACCACTCAGCAGAGCAATCTTTCCAAAAGTGTGGGGTATGTCACAGCAGGGCATGAAGGACTAGCCACAAGGGTATTAATGGACTTTTTAACAGCTTTCATATAAAAAGTAGTAAGTCTCTAGCTATTATGGCTACAAAGCAAACCTTCAAAATGTGAAGCAAATGTGACCCAATGCAGACACCTGCCTGAGTTTGCAGAGAACCTGAAACACTTGTTCTGAGGGGCAAACTTCTCCACTTGTTTTAATGTGCACTTAATAGAGCTGGTCAGGAATCGTTTGACAAAATATTTTTTCATCAAAAAATGCCAACTTTTTGCAGGAAAGGATCAGTTTCAACACATTTCTTGATTTGTAGATTTTTTTGAAAAATGTTGGAATTGTTGAAACGTGACATTTTGACACTTTCTAAACCAAAAAAAAATCTGGTTTTCTAGATCAAAATGAATTTCCTTTTGACATTTAAGCAAATTAGAGTAACAATTTTCTTAAAAATTTAAACCTGGTCAAAATGTAAATGAAAAAAGGTCTGAAATTATTGAAAAAAAAATTGATTGACCCAAACCAATTTTTTCCCCAGACTTTTGGTTTATGAAAATTTTCAAGATTTCAACTTTTCATCTCAATTCAGGACAGGGAAAAATTTTGAAATCTTGAAAATTTTCGTGAGACAGGACAACCATTTCCCACACAGCTCTAGTGCTCCTCAGATTCCAATGAAGTTGCTCTAAAGGTTAGCATTGTCAGATATTTCACTGCTTCTCAAAGCATGTAAGCAAGGAGAGGAAAAATATTGGGAAGAACTACATCAGCATTTCCCACAGCGTGTGTGTGGTGGGGGAAGATGTAAAAGGCTAGACAGTGGGGGGTACAGCAGATAATTCAGTGAGACATATACTAACACCACAGGATGGGATTATGGGAGGGGTGGGCCATGTGTTACTTATTGCTTTCATTTTCCTGAAAGAGGCGGTTCATCTCTTGAACATTTAGTAAAGTTTGAAATAGTGCCACTGGAAATCCAATGCATGCTTGCGTTGCAGAGCAGTCCTGCACATGCACATGGTCAAACAGGGATATAAGAGGGGTACAGAGCAGGAAGGATGCCAAAGATAGTTGTAAGGAATTTGATTTGATTTAATGGACAGGAGTTCAGTAGCACATCATTAACACCACCAAAAATACATGCACCACAGAGAGTCCTATTAGGACTGAGAACTAAAGTAAAAGATGACCTCAGATGATAAAATTGGATGTCATAGAGCAGACTCAGCCATCCCGACAGGTCAGTTTCCACTTACTCCAGTGGCTGCTGTTACAGCACACACACAGGGCAGGGTGACGTGGGCTGGGTGGTGGGTGAGAAAAATAGATTTGAATAGAACTGAAGAGAGTGGGGAAGTTGGGGAGGCCAGAGAGGAGACAGATGCAGTTTGCCCTGGGTTTGGGCAGTAGGGAAATAGAAGGAAAGCAGAGGTAGTATAGAAGGGTAAACAGCAATTACTTTCCAGATAGCTTCTAAAGCTGATTGGCCCATGCAGGGCCGGCTCCAGGCACCAGCCGACCAAGCACGTGCTTGGCGCAGCACCTTGTAAGGGGCGGCCAATCTTCGGGTGGCAGGGCAGCACTTGGGGGGTTTTTTGTTTTGTTTTTTAATTCGGCGGGGCAGCGCTCGAGGGATTTTTTTTTGTTTGTTTCAGCGGCACGGCGCTGGGGGGGGGTTGTTTCGGCGGCACGGCGCTCAGGGGGGAGGTTGTTTCAGCGGGGCAGGGCGGTGCTCGGGGGGGGAAGTTGTTTCGGCGGGACAGGGTGGCGCTTGGGGGGGGGGAGGTTGTTACGGTGGAGCGTTCCCCCCCCTTTTTTTTTTGCTTGGGGCGGCAAAAAAGTTAGAACCGGCCCTGGGCCCATGACAGCACTGCCAAGAACTCCCTTTCTGCTTCAGCATCCAAGTTGTGCCTTTCAGCTGTGTTTATGAATATATTTTGTTGCAACTTTTGCTCCTGATCTTTCCTTGTTGAACACGTGACTTCCCATACTTACCCCTCACCCTTTGTTTATTGTCATCCCTCACTGTGTTCAATCTAATATAAGGCATGGTCCTGTGGGGGCCCCCCCAACTCCCACTGACTTCAGGGCACTTCATTCTGGATTAGCAGCACTGCCTGATATTCTACTCCTGGCTCCCCACGCAGCTCCCTTAAGGCCCCCCAATCCTGACCTGCATCACCCCCTGCTATTCCAGTCCTGGGCTGCCACACAGCTCTGCCGATACCCTCAATCCTGACCTGCAGCACCCCACATTTGAGACATATCAAATACATACTTTTCAGGCGCTCCTGATCAACGGTGCTGTGAATGATTCCTATACCCCACATACAGCTCACTGGCAGAGATGTATTAAAGGCACATACTCGGAGGCATACTCAGGTACACACCTTACCTTAACACCAGACCTTAGCTACATCTATAAAGAACCTCATGGGGTCAGATGATTTGGAAAGGACTCACCAGTGACCAAATGTGCTATGCAAACATGGTGAGGATTCTTCATGACTCCCAGCAGATATAAAAGAAATGAATGAAACAAAAATTCCAGACACACTGATTGCATTTGCTGCTGTAATTTCTGATCGAATTTTCAGATGTCTGAGCATTCCATAGCCCAGTGTATGTCAGCCACACTTCACTGCTGGTTTTATGTTATTAGTATTGACAGCCACTCAATTTAAACGGAGGTTAGGATTGAAATCCTGTCTTGTCGCTTATCTCTGCCTTTTTATCTTGTTTGTTTCCTCTCATTACAGAGAAATCCTCCCTTTCATAAAGCCCAGTCTGAAGACCTCAGCAAACATGCAAACAGGATGGTAAATGGATTAGCCAGGGAGGTGCTCTAGGCTGAAGCCTGCCTGAATAGACACTCATGGATCAATCGGCTTTGACTTCCAAAGTTAATGGTATGAGTTTCTCTGTCTGATTCTTGCTCAGGTGATCTTGGGGCACTCTCAATAGTGTATCTGATAGAATTATATCCCCTTAGGAAATAGGGATGACAAAAGAGGGCACGGTATGTTGAAGGTGGGGAGAGACCTAACTGCATAGTAATACTATGCTCTTCTGCAGGATCTTAACACAGGATCTTGGCAAAGGCTAAGGAACGGGTGTGTCACAACTGCTGTTTATTATGCCAATTATGATCATGTCACTCTTACCTTCTCCTAGCCCGTTTGTTGGTTTATCTCACCTGCTGTGTCTCATCTGTTTCTGCTGCAAGCTCTTTGGAGCGGGGACTGTCACTTTCTTATGTGTGTACTGTGCTTAGCTATCAGGGACCAGACCAGCCACTGGTCTGCTCCCTGACTTACTTCTGGGCTAGGTCAACTTGGTGTGCAGGTGAGAGTCCACCTCAGTGCACCAGAGCTTGGTCCTGGTAGGAATCACCAGAATCGGACACCTCCTGGACTACAACCTGGAGGAATTGAGTGGATCCCCTTGTGCTTGGTCGGCGCATGGGGCTCTCCACCCCTTATTCTCCCCAGTGCGTAATCCAGGAGGTGACGGCAGCTTTACTGCCCGACTCTCGGGCTTTTATTGAGCAGGTCCTACCCCCCACTACAGAAAGGATGTGGACAAATTGGAGAGAGTCCAGCAGAGGGCAATGAAAATTATTAGGGGGCTGGGGCACATGGTTTACGAGGAGAGACTGAGGGAACTGGGCTTATTTAGTCTGCAGAAGAGAAGAGTGAGGGGGGATTTGGTAGCAGCCTTCAACTAACTGAAGGGGGGTTCCAAAGAGGATGGAGCTAAGCTGTTCTCAGTGGTGGCAGATGACAGAACAAGAAGCAATGGTCTCAAGTTGCAGTGGGGGAAGTCTAGGTTGGATATTAGGACACACCATTTCACTAGGAGGGTGGTGAAGCACTGGAATTGGTTACCTAGGGAGGTGGTGGAATCTCCATCCTTAGAGGTTTTTAAGGCCCGGCTTGACAAAGCCCTGGCTGGGATGATTTAGTTGGGGTTGGTCCTGCTTTAATCAGGGGGTTGGACTAAATGATCTCCTGAGGTCTCTTCCAACCCTAATCTTCTAGGATTCTATGAGGGTGCTCCCTGCCTGTCCCTCATCCCTGGCCCTTTGAACTTTCTCATTGAGCCCCTGCCCTGAGAGCCCCCACAGCCACCCACTCTACACACCCCGAGCCAGCTGCATGACTTGCAGCCAGTTCATTTCTGTACACACTTGTGCTCCACACATTTCATTTCCTCACCCTCGTGTCTCACCCTGATACTAAGTGGCGGGACCTCTTACTATCTGTTGAGAGCGAGGAACCCTGGTGGGCCAACCTGTATTCCCCCTTGGTTCCACGGCCTGCCAGGGATATTGGTTGGCAGCTCTTCCATGGAGCTGTGAGCACAGGCGTGTACTTGACGCGGTTCACCCCCATCCCCAACACTGTCCTTTTTGCAGCTTGAGGGAGACCGTGACACACGTCTCTCTGGAGTGCGCCAGGTTGCAGCCCCTTTTCAGGCTCCTCCAGAACCTTCTTTTAAGGTTCTGGCTGCATTGCTTCCCACATCTCTTCATCTATGCACACCCCATCTGTGGCCCCACAAAGTTGTGAGACCTCCTCGTCAACCTCTTCCTGGCATTCGCTAAAGTAGCCATTTATAATACCAGGAGGAGAATTTTGGACAAGGGGGTGCTCTGCAACTGTGGAGCCTACTTCTGTTCCTCCCCTGGCTCACGTCTCTGGGCAGAGTTCCTCTGGGCAGTGTCCACTGGCTCCCTAGACACCTTTGAGGAGCAGTGGGCGCTGTCTGGGATTCTCTGCTCGGAGTCCCACTATGGATCCCTGATTTTGTAACTATGACCCTCATTCCCAACCCTGGTTTTCATCATTTGTCCCCTGTAATTATTTGAATCCCGGGTCCAGTAGCTCCTCCCCTTAGGCTGGGGGAGGGGCCTGCAGATGCGGGCGGGCTTGTGCCCACCCACCTCATGGCTTTCAATAGGTACTTCTGGGCTAGGCGACCTACGAGCCCAACTGTACTGCCTTGGAACTGACAGTGGCCACAGCCCGTCGTGGGCTGCTGGTTTAGCAACCCTGTTTATAAGCCTGGCTCCGACAGGCGATCAGTGGCTGCTAAATGCGTATGACACCTGCAGCTATGCTTGCCCTTGTTCCAGCTCCCGCTCTGGTTTCAGACTTTTGGTTTTGATCCCTGGCTCTGCCTCTGGCTTACAACTTTGGTTTACCCCTAGTTCTGGCATTCGTTGTCTGTCCCTCCAGTACTGACCCTTGGCTCATTTCCTGGACTCTGCCCACCCTGGATGCAGCTCTAACCGGTAGGTGAACTCTCACTTCTGTCACTAGGACTAACCACCCACTGCCCAGTTGACTTCAGCAGTACAGTGGAGCCCTGGTCCCTAACTCTAATATGCTACCACAGTATCAATAATAACAATATTCTTCCATCTAAAGGTTTCAAAGCACTTTATGGTCATGAATTAAGCCTCCTAACATCCCATGCAAGGTGGACAAGTGTTGTTATTCCCATTCTATCCATATATCCCATACCAGTTATTGTGTCCTCAAGCTCATTTTACTGCTGATGAATCTGAGGAACAGAGAGGTTAAGTTACTCTCCCAAGAACACGTAAGAATAGAATCAAAGACCCCTGACAGGTGCTTAGATCACTAGACCACACTTCCTCCCTGCAGGACTTTTCTACTGAACTTTATCCACAGAACAGGGGCAGCAAGGGAAAAGACTGTGGGAGTTCCTTCCTGGGGATGTGCCTGAACACTGACCGGGAGGGAGCTCTGGGGAGGGGAGCTCACCCTCTGTGGCCCATTCAGTCCTCAGCCTTTGCTGAGATGGCCAAGGGGCCCATGTAGCACTAGCTGCAATGGAGCTGGTGGGGTCTTTGCCGATACTGCCACCTGCCTGTTTGGAACTGGGCTGAGACCCACCAGCTTGGACCGTTTTCTGAAGGGTCATTCTTCTTGGAAGCGTCTCTATTAATTGCTGAACCAAGCCTCTCTTTTGCATCTAAAGCCCAGGCCTCTCTTGGGACTCTAGCTGGGAAGCAACCCATCACTAGCCTGTAGTCGTAAAGGCAGTGACCAGAGCAGCGGAGAGCTGAGCACCAGCAGTCTCAAGAAAGGAACAAGCAGAGGCAAGTGCCATGCAATGACAGCAGCAAAGCCATTTGCTAAAATAAAAGCACTTGAGATGTTAAAGCAACAGAGATTTCTATATTTTAACTCCATGGGGGTGGTATGTTGATCCACAGCTGGAGTCTCCTAGTTCAAGCCTTCACAAGCCTTGCAAGTGGGACCCAAGTGAGTGGCTGCTGTGGGAGCCATTAGGAAAGACAAGCAGCCTCTCTCTGTACTAGTGATGGGAATGGAAAGGAGGCTTTTAAGGAGGTGAGGAAAGAGCAGCAGAGATCAGCATCCATGGTTTGCTTAGCACCTGGCTGCTAGAAAACACAGATGCTCTTCCCAACCAACCACATGCTTTCAGCCCTAGCAGGCAGCTGAAGATATCGCAGCTACAACGGAGTGAACATTTGGCTGAGCCTGTTTCCAAGCCCTGCTATGAAAAGCTGAGCACATAATACCCCCGAGCCAGATTCTGCTCTGTGATGACAGTGTAAATCTGAAGCAACCAAACTGATGTCCGGCTTTGGATTTATTCCAGGAAAACAACTGAGATCAGAGTCTGGCCCACAGTAATACTGAATATGATGTGAAGTTACCATTAGAGGGAGCGGACTTCATCCTTCTGTCATCACCACTTTCACTGTCCTCCTCCATCCAAGATGGGCTGGGTTAAGCCCATAGACCAGGGTCTATGCTCCTGCCAGTGGGAGGCACTGCAGAGTATTGCTAGGTGCTCCCCCTGCACTTAGCAATGTAAGTAACCTCTGCATCACACCCAGGCCTTGCCAGCTGAGGGTATTCACTCCAAAACACTGCATGGCAAAGTAATGAACTAGGGCCAATTCTGTTCCTCTTGAAATTATGCCCCGCACTTGCTGTCATCATCCTCTAAACCTGCACAAAGTCAGCATCAAACACACCAGGATCCAAATGAGAGCATTTGACACTCCTTTTGCACTCCTCTTGCAGGTGTCCGTGACAACCCAGGGAGAAAGGCAGGTGAGAATCAGGCTGGGGGATTGGGGGTGACTGTTGATTTCAATGGCAGCCAGGGGATATCCCTTCCACAACTTCTTTTGGTATTTTACTTTTAAAATCTCACCCTGACGCCCTCACATCCCCATCCCTTTCTTCATTCTTGAGATTCTCTCTCTCTCTCTCTCTCGTATTGCTAAGGTAAGTTATTGCTGATTAAAGGAGCTGGGCTGGCAGCTCTGGAGAAAGAAGCCCCTTATTTAACCCCCCCAAAAAAGGTACAGCAATGGCAGAAGTGGGACAAGCTGCCCCCCACACTGCCCATTTTCCTTAGCCCTAGGGGTGAGTCTCCATGATCTACCCACTCTTTGGCCTCCGCCGTGTCTCCCGCAAGGTGGCTAGTTACTGCCAATCATAAGAGAAGCACTGGTGACTTAGACTCTTGTCCACTAGGAACTGCTCTGAGACCAACCAACACTTTTCATGCAGAGGCTACTAAACAACTGTCATCCGGTAGCTGCTTCTAGTCAGCACTGACCTGGCTGAGATCTGAACCATGCACCAAGAGCAGATAGGCTCAATATCCCACTACAGCGCCCCAAGCCGGTCTCTCTCTCCTCTTGCCATCATTTTTCAAACCAATATCCTCAGCCACGTGCAGCTGTTTTTCATTTGGCCTTGGAAATGGTTCTAAATGGAGGTTACCATGTGCCTGGAGCTCCCCCACACTAAAGCATGTGCAATGCCAAAATGGTGCCAAAGCTTTCCACAAACCCAGAGCTACATCTTTCAGATATCCCAATGGGGGAAGTCTCCCCACACCAATGCCATCACAGGAAAATAGCCTGAGTCCAGAGCACTAAAGTACAATTACACCATGGTTTTGTCTTGAGTCGGCAAAGTGGTTGAGTTTAGCTCAAGCTTAGTCATCATATTAGCTAAACTTGACCTAAACTTGATCACTTTTCCGAGTCAAGGCAAGAGCGAGAGCTGAGAATGATGAAATGGGAGAGTCACCAGCTGGGTGAGGGAATGTGAGCTCTGACCTACATGTTCACACCCACCCTTCCTGCCATCCTACACTAAACTAAGCCATGCCACTCATGTGCCTTGGGCAGCATAAAGGACAAATTCTCTCTCTTGTGGTTAACTAAAAACATTAGCGAGGGAGGACACGAGTGGAGGCTAAGTGGGACCTGGGTATGAAATTAATAAATGATATTGCTTCCTTTCCCGGGGCATAGCGGAGATGCCGTGCAGGATTTGTTACCCTGTGTGGAGTGGCATGTCACCATTATCTGTAACCACAGTCTTGCTCCAGCACATAGAGGCTCTGTTTAGCTTTCCTGGCCCAGCTGTGAGCCAGAAGCGGGGACGGTTGCCACAGGAAGCCTTTATCAGGCTGTCTGCCTTAGGGCTTTATACTGATGCTCATCACCACAGTATCGAAGAATATGCCACAGGCTCATTAGTGTGTGTGACATTTTCTGAGACATTCTCCCATTCCTTCCTCCTGGGGGGCATGGATCAGTGCTCTTGTCATGCTCCCCATCAGTACCTGGGCCTGGGAAGCTAATGATCTAACCACTGGACCAAATTTGGTGATGAATCCTGGTCACGTGCCCCCTAAGGCACATTGCGCATATGTGAAGAAGAGGATTCCTTCCTCCCCGTAATATTGCTCACCTGTGGGATCCAGGAGCCTCCTTGCTGCCACTACTCTGGACACACTGACCCCTCAGAAATTCATAGCAACAGCAGTGATAGAGTGCCCCACTCCAAAAACCAAAACCCCTAACATGTAAACCTAGAGGAGAATCTCCATTAGCCATTAGTGTAGGGCCTATGGCACACATTTGAGTAGTTTGGCTTCTGTCCAACAGAGGGCAAACACACTCCCATGCTACAATCTTTAGCACTTAAACAGCACCTTCCATCTGAGGGTCTCGGAAGTGGAACTGGCCATTCCAGAAGAGAGAGGAATTTGCAGAGGCTCGTTTTGCTCCTAATCGAAAAACCAGGAAGCCAGGCAGAATGTGCAAAGCTACAATGGGACTCTGAGGAGACGGTGCATCTCCCAGTCCCAGCCTTTATTCCACGGAGAGTCACCCCCACCCTCTGTACAGAGAATTACACCTTCCTACCTCTTACCACCCCCAGCTCCTGGCCAGGTTCTGTCTGGGCCCAGCGGGAGAGAGAATCACAGAATCCAGAGGTGCTGTTGTTTAGTTTGAAAGCAAAGCCGCTAGTGCTTGACTAGGACATAGCGGACCAAATTCAGTGATGAATCCTGGGCATGTGCCACCTCAGGCATGTTGCGTATATGCTAAGAAGAAGCTGGAAGAGTTTCAATAACTAAATGTTGTGGTAAGAACGAATCTCCATTTTGTTATTTGGGGTGAGAGCTAGTCTCCCTTTGCTGTCCCTGCCACACTCCCCAGCTGCCCACTAACTCTCAGACACAAATATTGTAGCATTATCCTTCCAGCTGAATAGAACTACTACCATCCGTACACCAGCCTTGGTCCCCCCCAGCCCACGCTGAGCATGTTGCTTCTGAAGCCCCATTGTCCCCTGAAGCCGTCTGTAATAATAACTCTCAGTGGTTTTTAGAAGCAGCCCTTTGGGTAAGCGGACACTCCTGTTTTGACTGATCCATACACTTTCTATCTATTATATGTGTATATTGGTTTGCAGTGGGGAAAGCATTTATTGCTTTTAGCACACTTATGAGTTTAAATAAAAACAAATATATCTATATTGACTGTAGTTATTATGCTTGGTTTCATACAGCATAAGTGCTTCAAATAAAAATAGATTGGTTAGAGGGAATGTGCATCAGTTCCAATAATAACACGGACAGCTTCAAGAAGCATATGAGTTTCATTTAACGTGCACTGGATTTACAAAGAAGGGGGAAGACACATTGGTTTAGAGGAGCTTTTAGTCTAAATTTTCTGTCTAAATGCTTCTGCAAGGTGAGGATATTTACTGG
This sequence comes from Emys orbicularis, assembly GCF_028017835.1. NCBI lineage: Eukaryota > Metazoa > Chordata > Testudines > Emydidae > Emys > Emys orbicularis. The sequence continues at coordinate 41,743,371 of NC_088686.1, forward strand.
ATTTGTCAAACAGACCTGAATGAGAGTTTCTGTGAAGAGGAGGAGTCCATTAGGGGGGTCCATGGTAGTATCACCGGAGGGAAAGTAATAAAAGGAAAATGTAAGATGTCGTAAAATGCTTCCTAATTATTATACATATTAGAACATAGAATTATCTCCCTTAGGGAAGAGCTGGGAGCCCCAATCTAGACACTTCATACTAGACTGGGTGAAGTCCAGCAGAACAGAGCAGAGCAAACAATCCTGGAGAGGGGAGTAGTTGACATCTTTTCATGGCTCTGCTGGTGTAGTTCTAGGTGGGGATGCGAGCCCAGTGGTCTCCCTGTAGATAAACTGATGGGGTAAGAGAAAGGCACCCCCCACCGCCTCAAGATGTTGTGTTTGAGTTTCTATGGAGGGTGGCTAGGAAATGGTCTCATAGAAGTATGTGCTTCAGTTCCAGGACTGGCTGCTGTACCATCCTGTGGCCCTGTCCCAAAGATCACAGATTGGAGGAAGGTGGCAGCAAAGCCGGGAATATACCTGAGGAAGAAGTGTGTGGATTTAAAGGGGCCTTGTTTAGCTTCACAAAGACTAATAACGAATCCTTAGGATACATCTCCACAGCAAAAATAGCTGCACGGTCATGAGTCTCAGAAGCCAGGTCCAGTGATTGGGGCTTATGCGATGGGGCTAAAAATAGCAGTGTAGACATAAAGGTTCTCACTAAAGCCTGGCTCCAAGACCCTCCCTCCTCCCCCCCCCAAGTCTCAGAGCCTGGGCTGCAGCCCAAACTCCACCATCTACACTGCTATTTTTAGCCCTATAATGCGAGCCTAAGTCAGTTGACAAGGGCTCTGAGATTCACTGCCATGGTGTTTTGGGGTTAGTTTTTGTTGTTGTTGTTTTTTGCAGTGTAGGTGTCCCCTTCGATCCCTTAGTCACTGGCCTTGCATAGCTATGAACATCTCTGGCCGTGAAGCATCAGACCCATGGTGTGGATTTACTGTAACTTTATGTTGGATGGATGTGGGGGAAAGATTTGGGTGCAGGGACCCCTTTTAGGGAACAGGAAGAAAAAGCCCATATTTCAAGGTCTTCAGGTCTGTTTTGCTTGCTCCACTCTCCCTTATGTTGCATTTTTGCTGCTGCTGTGAAGACACAGGCACCAGAAGGAAGGACTGTACTTGTCCATCTGAGCACACTGCTTTGACACTGAAATCCAGGCATACTTGCTCACACCTGGTGGCCCTGAAGAGGGATGTTTCCTGTGGCTGTAAGAGTTGTACAAGGGTACCCCTATTCTGTCTCCACCATGGGATCCTGATGTTCAGGCTGGGGTCTGATCCCCCACCAAAGCCCTTGGAAGCTCGCTACTCATAGGACCATCTGTTCCCAGCGAGCAGCACTCACGGGAGCTGTTCACTGGGACTTGCAGATTGAAGCACAGCAGGAGCTATGAGAAAGCAATAGGAGGCCGTTCAATGGGCAATTTCTATTTGCAGTGCGTGAAGCATGGACATGTGGTTTTCCTTCACCCACCCATTCCCCCCTGGGAAAAGCATTCAAATAGAGGACCCCACACAGAACAAGCTGTATGACTTGCAGCCCTACTGCCTTGAGCTATACTCTCCCTGGAAATCCCAAGCTAAGCAGCAGTGGATTCTATCCAGGCATAGACAGGAGACCTCTAAGGAACAGTAGGATATGCTGCTAGTGTCTCAGTAAGGTGTGTTCTTCCCTCTGAGTCAGTATTGACTCCATCATGCTGCTGCTGGCCATTTTGTGTCTCAGATAAGAAATCAACAAGATGTCTTGCACACTCTACTGTTCAAACCTTCGGTTCTGACTAGGGCTGTCAATCGCAGTTAACTCAAGCGATTAACTCAAAAGTAATTAATTTGATTAAAACTGCAACTAATCACAATTTTAATGGCACTGTTAAGTAATAGAATACCAATTTATAAATATTTTTCTACATTTTCAAATATATAGATTTCAATTACAACACAGAATAAAGTGCTCACTTTATATTTTTTTATTACAAATATTTGCACTGTAAAAAAGTTAAACAAAAGAAATAGTATTTTTCAATTCCTCTCATACAAGTACTGTAGTGCAATCTCTTTGTTGTGAAAGTGCCACTTACAAATGTAGCTTTGTTTTTGTTACATAACTGCACTCAAAAACAAAGCAATGTAAAACTTTAGTCTACTCAGTCCTACTTCTTGTTCAGCCAATCACTAAGACAAACAAGTTTGTTTACATTTACAGGAGATAATGCTGCCCGCTTATTTACAATATCACCTGAAAGTGAAAACAGGTGTTCACATGATACTTTTGTAGCTGGCATTGCAAGGTATTTATGTGCCAGATATGCAAAACATTCGTATACCCCTTCATGCTTTGGCCACCATTCCAGAGGACATGCTGATGATGATTGTTTAATTTAACACTTTTTTTTTTTTTTTTTAAATTTGTAACTGAACTCCTTGGGGGAAAATTGTATAACTCCTGCTCACCTGCATTCTGCCATATATTTTGTGTTGTGGTAGTCTTAAATGACAACCAAGCACATGTTCCATTTAAGAACACTTTCATTGCAGATTTGACAAAAATGCAAAGAAGGTACCAATCTGAGATTTCTAAAGATAGCTACAGCACTCCACTCAGGGAGTAAGAAGGTCTTCCAAAATCTGAAAGCATGCTCTACACCTCATCCCTCTCAGAAGTCTTAAAAGAGCAACGCTCTGCTGCAAAAACTACAGAACTCAAGCCACCAAAAAAGAAAAATCTACCTTCTGTTTGTGGCATCTGACTCAGATGATGAAAATGAACGTGTATCAGTCCGCACTACTTTGGATAGTTATAGGGTGACCAGACAGCAAGTGTGAAAAATCAGGACAGGGGGTGGGGGGGTAATAGGCTTCTATATAAGAAAAAGCCTCAAATATCGGGACTGTCCCTATAAAATCGGGAGATCTGGTCACCCTAGATAGTCATCAGCATGGAAGCATGTCCTCTGGAATGGTGGCTACCTGTTTGGCTATGTGAGTGATGCTGATGCAGTTGTCAAAGCATTGAGGGGGTGCTGATTGGCTGGTGAGGAGACTGACTTCCCATCTATTGGGATATTCCATTTGATAGAGGCTGCGACCATCAACGCAAAGCTTTCTGAAGATTGTAAAGAAGTTTTAAAACAAACTTATGAGCTCTCCTATTGCATACGTAGGACAAAGAAGAACTGGAAATAAAGTGGAATACTCAAACAACTCAGGATTGGTGCCACACTACATCCCTCGCAGAGTGTTCATTGTGACAAGGCAAGGGACAGAGTTAAGGTTATTTGGGGGATCTTAACTGAATTTCCAGACTTTCCCATTATTGTTTTGTTTTAACATAAATTAAACTTAACTTAGAATTTCCTGGCTTTCCACCATTTGGGTATTTTTAATCTATTGCCTATCTAGAATGTGTAGGGAAAACAGCTGTGTTATCAGGACGTTCAATTTGAGTGACATGCTGGAGGTTTCTGGTACTAAAACATCCTTGGAATTTCTAAGTACTATAGCTGACAATTTCCTAACAAAGAGTTTTGCATCCAACACCAGGAAATTGTATATTAGACCTCATCTTGACAGATAGAGGAATTGGTCACAGAACTAAAAATTAGTGGCAGTTTAAGTATAAGAGATCATCACCTGATCACATTTGTAATGTACAAAGAGAATAAAGTCCCAACTAGCCATATATGTACTTGGTGCTTTAAAAAGGACCAATTTCACAAAGTTGTGAACAACTGAAAACATTTATGAGCGAAATCAGCTGGGAGGAAAAATGTAAACAGAAAAATGTGAATGATCATAGGGAATTGTTAAAAAACCCTTTACTTGGTGCCCAAAGAGCCACAATCCCCAAAATCAAGGGAAAAGGCCGTATTGTCTTAAACTGAGCTGGCTTAGAGGGAAATTGAGGGCAGCTACTGAAAATAAAATAAAACAAACAGAAGAAAAAGGGGAATTGATAGTGAATATAAATCAGAAGCTAGGGATCGTAGTAAGTTAATAAAAGAAGCAAAGGGATGCCAGGAGAAATCTATGGCCAGCAGACTTAAGGACGGTAGGAGTTTTTTTTAAAAACAAAAAGAATCATAACAATGGTATTGTTACATTACCAGGTGGAAATGGTCGATTCAATATAATGCAGAGAAGGCGGAAGTGTTCAATAAATTTCCTGTTGCTATTTTGGAAGACGTCAGATGATATAGTCATAATAGGATGATGATAATGAAAACACTTTTAAGTTAGCAGGTCCAGAGAACTTGCATCCAAGAGTTTTAGATAGAGCTGGCCCAGGAGCTCGCTGGACTGTTAATGCTGAATTTCAATAAGACTTGGAACACTGGGAATGTTCCAGAAAACTGGAAGAAAACTAATGTTGTGCCAATATTTAAAAAGGGTAAATGGATGACCCGGCTAATTATAGGCCTTTCAATCGGACATCAATCCCAGGCCAGACCCCATTAATAAAGAATTAAGGTAGGGTAATATAATTAATGTCAACCAACAGGGGCTTGTAGAAAAAAATAGATCCTATCAAACTAACTTGATTTTTATGAGATTACAATAGTGTTGATGCAATATATTTAGGGCTTGTCTAAACGAACACTTAGTTCACAGCAAGGTGGGGTATAAATCTACCCCACACAAGCCTGCTGCACACTAGCAGCCACATGGACCCTGCTGCCATGTACTAGAAGTTTACTCCTGTTTCAAAGCGAGGTAGAGCAAAGTGCACTATGAAACTTTTAGCGCACTGAAGCAGTGTCTACATGGGACGCAGTGTGCAGCACACTAATGTAGGGCAGATTTACACTCCAGCTTACCACAAACTAATTGTTCATTCAGACAAGACTTTAGACTTCTGTATGGCATTTAACTTGGTATCGGATGACATTTTGGGTAAAAAACCCCGAGCAATACAAAATTAACATGTCAGATATTAAGTGGATTAAAAACTGGCTAATTCTCAAAATGGAATTGTAAATAGGGAATCATCATGGAGTGGATGTGTTTCTAGTGGGATCCCACAAGGATCAGAACTTACCTCTACACTATTTAACATTTTTATCAATGACCTGGTAGAAAACAAAAATCACTACGGATAAAGTGTGCAGATCATGCAAATGTTGGGGGAAATGGTAAATGTGGAATGAAGAGGATCGATCACTGATACAGAGTGATATGGATTGCTCAGTAAGCTGGGCGCAAATTGTGTGTTTTAATGCACTAAATGCATACTTCTAGGACCAAAGAATGTAGGCCATGCTTACAGAATGGGAGACTATCCCTGGAAGCTGTGACTCTGAAAGAGATTGGGGGGGGTGTCATGATAATCAACAGAACATGAGTTCCCAATGCAATGCTATGGCCAAAAGCGCTAGTGTAATCCCGGGATGCATAAACTGGGGAATCTCGAGCAGGAGTAGAGAGGTTATTTTGTACCTCTGGATTTGGCATTGATGCGACCACTGCTGAAATACTGGGTCCAGTTCTGGTGACCACAATTCAAGAAGGATGTTGATAAACTGGAGACTGTTCAGAGAAAAGCCACCCAAATGATTAAAAATATTAGAAAACGTGTTATAGTGATTGGGCTCCTTGAGTCTATTTAGCTTAACAAAGAGCAGTTTAAGGAGTGACTTGATTACAGTCTGGAAGTACCTACATAGGGAACAAATATTTAACAATGGGCTCTTCAATCTAGCAGAGAAGAGTACAACACAATCCACTGACTGGGACATTGAAGCTAGACAAATTCAGATGGGGAAGAAGGTGTAAATTTTTTAACAGTGGAACAATTGACCAAGGGTCATTCTCCACTACTAACAATTTTTAAATCAAGACTGGATGTTTAAGATATGATCTACTTCAAGCTAAAATTATTTGGGGGAAGTTCCATGGCCTGTGTTATACACGAGGTCAGAGGACCACAGTAGTCCCTTCTGGCTTTGGAATCTATTACTACAATACTCTAATAATGTTTTCAGCAGAATATATTAATATGTCTTTGCCCTAGACTTTACAAGGCTGTGTGCCTTGAAATATCCATAAAATGTGAATACACTTCAGCTGTTAACTAGTATTTACAGAAGAGCCAGAATTTATAAGTGGCAAATGTTCATTGTCTCTTAGCCAGATGTTTGATCATGAGATTTCAGGGCAGAAAGTGCCTCTGATAAGGAGACAGTGTTCTGTGTCATGATTAGAGCTGGTTGAAGATTTTCTATCAAAACGTTTTTTTCTGTCAGAAAATGCTTTCTTTGACCAAGCCAACATTTGTGAAAAAAGTGTCCATTTTTGTCCAAAAAAAATTAGGTTTTTTAAAAATTGCCAAAACATTTTTCTTGAAGAAAAAAAATTCAAACAACAACAACCACAACCAAGCCTTTTGTAAGGGGAAAGGTCCTTTCATGACCAGCTCCAGCCATGATGTTTGCATTACCAACTGTGCACACTACACGTGCATTCTATATTTGTACCATACAATAGAGATCCATTGTATGTTACAAATATAAAATGCAGGCATAGTGTACGTACACTCATGTCTCCCTCTACTGGCTAGCCCTGCGACTAAAACAGCCTGTAACTTACAGCGAAGGAAGTTTACAGTTCAAGCAGCAGAGGCTTGTCCCAGTTTGGATCCCTGCTGATGACCATGGTGTCTGTATGCATGCAGTCCTCCTCTACTACACAAACTTTATCCCCCCCTGACTTGAGTAGGCAGATCACCCTTATGCATTTTCAGTAGGAGGCAGAGCTGCATTCTGGTCTGCTTTTAACCACAGGGGGTTTGCTGTAAATTGGTGATGGGCCCCAGCTGTCACAACCAGATCTGGATCAGCATCTAAGCTACCCAGAGACTGTTTGCATCTGGGGCTGGGGCCAGACCCATCTCTACCATGATGAAAGGAATTGTGAAGGAGTCCTCGAATGCTTAGTTAAATGCATCTCTTGAAGTGAGCTACCCTACCGAAATAGAGCAGCCTTGTTCAGAGTCTCAAAGCAAAAAGGTATCAGCCCTTGGAATCAAGCGTGGTGTCAGCCACCGGGCTTTCCACCACCACCCAACTCCACCTGACACCAGGGGATGGATTCCAGGCCAGAAAGGCTGGAGCAAAATTGGCCTAGAGGAACCCACAGGCACAGCTGGAGGTCAGCGCCTTTCTCTGTAGTCACATTTGCATAGTGACCCACACTGCTTTGCTTTCATAATATGATGTGTCAACACTGGCGCTTGTGCAAGTGGGTGCACACATCCCATTTTTATTTGCCATGCCAAGCCTTGGCTGGATTCCTGGCAGCTGACTCTGCTACAGTGCGGGCCAAAGAACGGCCTGAGCAGCCGTCACAGGCTCTCTACGGTGACACCATGTCAGGGCCAGATCTAGGATTTTTGCCGCCCCAAGCAGAAACAATTTTGGCCCCCCGTTTTTTTCTTACCCCACCCCCGGCCCCACCCCTTCCCCAAATCCCCAGCCCTGCCTCCTCCCCCCAGGCTCTCAAGCCTAGGAGGGAGGAGGAGAAGCGGCGCGTGCGCCGCAGCCACTCGGAGTCTCCCCCTCCCTCCCAGGCTCTCAAACCTGGGAGGGAGGGTGAGCAGCGGCGCGCGAATCAGCTGTTTCGCGCGCCGCGGACTCGGGATCTCCCCCTCCCTCCCAGGTCTGAGAGCCTGGGAGGGAGGGCGAGCAGCGGCGCGCGAATCAGCTGTTTCACGCGCCGTGGCACGCGAGCGGCAGCAGCGGAGGTGAGCTAGTGCGGCCGGGGCATATTTTTAGGGGCGGCATTCTGGCGCCGGCCATGCCGCCCCTAAAAATGTGCCGCCCCAAGCACCAGCTTGTTTTGCTGGTGCCTAGAGCCGGCCCTGCACCATGTGGTGATTTAGTGAACACAGAGCAGAGGTGCAGGGGCTGGGCCTCTCTTGGAGCAGATATTCTGCTTGTACATGGCAGGGTTTTCTTCTCAGCAGTGACAGATAAGCATCATTGACCAATGAAGATGGGCAGCTGTACAGTGTGGGGGAGGGGGGGGGGAGAAGAGGGGAAGTGGCCATCCTCTCTTTCTTTCTCCATGGCCATCCAAAACATTGCTCCCTTTCATTTGCCACCTAGCACTGCTCGCCGCTTCCCAGCCCAGCTCATAGGATCTGCTTCCCATTTGCATGCAGAAAATGAGCAATTCCATAGCTGGCTCTCCATCGCGCTCAGCGCCACCATCCCAATGTGCTCTTTAGGCCTGTTACATAGTCACACCAAGTCATAAATTTGGCTGATAGCATCTCATGGAGCCAGGCACAGTGGGCAAGTGCTGCACAAACTACAGACCCACACACCTCAATCAGTGCACCTCAGTCCTGAGCTGCAACTGCCCCCTCTCCCCCACACCCACCCAGATAGCACTGAGGATATGTGAATATTGAGTGTGTGCATTTACCTTGTCATCATCTCACGGGTCTGGCTACTGTTGGCACAAGCACAGCAGCCAAGACTCCTGGTAACCCTCCTTTCAGGTGGTCTCATCTGTTAACCTGATTGAAGATGCAAAGCAAAGCACAGCACACTTCTACCATCTTTAACGTAACATCCCAGCAAGGGCTGTTAGTATCATTATCCCCATTTTACAGAGGAAGAAACTGAGACCAAAAAGTCAGAAGTGGATGCTAATTTCAGGGTGCCCACTTTGAGACAGGTTGGGCTTGATTGACAGAGGTGCTGAATTCCAATCAAGCCAGCTGACTTCAGTGAGAGGGTAACAGGGGCACAACCTGAGTTTTCCTGAGGATGGGGCCCAGAACTCTCCCTTCCCTGCCTTGTACCCCACCCCATACTCTCTCCCACATACTCTCCCTCTTCCCCCAGAGCCATACACACCCTCTGAACCCTGCTCTATGCCCATTCCCCTCCTCCTGCCCCATACCCAGCACTGCACACTTCCCCCACACCCAGTTCCGAGCTCTCCCTTCTGTACCCAGCCCCACGGTCTCCCCACCCCAAACCCAGCCCGAACTCTCACCAGAGCGGCAGTCAGGCTGAAGAGCACCACTTCCACCAGGAGCCAGGCAGTTCTGGGAGCCCCAAGCCCCATTTTCCTGCTGCATCTCCACTTCCTAAGAAAGCACCACAAGCCTGGATCCAAATCCTCCCACCCTCCTGGGCACCAGGAGACATGCCCAGTGCCCATGAGCACCAGAATGACTGCAACAATGGGGGCCCCAAGCAGGCACATGGGGTCACAGCCAGCACCATGCAAATTTGGCCCAGCCACATTTCCATCATGACAGAGGGGTGGCCAGGCCAAACTTCCAGCCCCAGTCAGGGGCCAAGGGAGGGCCTGGGCCTGCTCACTCCCTATTATACCCCTGGTGTGTAAACAGTTACACTTACCATCAGAGCATTTCCTATCATCAGAGCATGGCATAACAGGGGACTGCAGCTCTAATGCTGCCCGTTGATCACTTCAGCCCTATGCTGGCCTGTCTCTGTCTGGGCTTTACATGGCCCAGCCCTCCAGCCAGGTCACCTCTTAAGTTCAATCCCTTTCCAGGGTAAGAAAAGTCCAACTGTAAATCCAAGTAAATATCCAAACCAAGAATTCTTCTGCCCCTCTAGGGCTACACTGGAGTGCTCTGCTCTTTGCCCTTACTCCTGGGCCCTACAGAGTTCTTCTGTACTGCTTCATCCTGACAGATTACCCCACTGCTTCCCTTCCCCAGGGACTCCACCAGCCTCCCTCAGGAATAGCCCTCCTTCTTTCAGGGTCCCCCACAGGAGCCTAACCTGCTCCCTGTGGTTCTCTCCAGCCTGACTTCACCTGGCCCTTCCCAAGGTGGGGCCTCCTCTTAACTTCTAGGTCTACTCTATGACCAAGTTTGCTTCCCTCTCTATGTAGTTCGCCCTGACCCTTCCACAGCTGGGATCACTAATTGTAATTGAGTCCTCATGGGGAGGAGGGGGAAGGAATAACTACTAGGTCATAGGCAAGACTGAGCCTCACTCCCTTAAAGGGCCAGCCAACCTATGACATGATGCTCCACACTTGAGAGCTCACTAGTGCGCCATCCAAAGTTAGTGGACAATTTTGAAAACTTTAGTCTAAGGGCATGTGAACATGCAGGGTAATGCGCCCTACGGAGCTGTGATTTCTAAAGCACACTGATGTGTTGCACTTTAATTGGTCCATGTAGATGCTGTTGGTGCATGTTAAGTGTTCCCTAGGGCACTTTAACACAGGACTGTTTCAAGCAGCTCTACGTTAAAGCACAGGAGGGACCATTAGACGTACATCCACAGGGTCTACTTGGACCAATTAACATGCAACATGTTAGCGAGCTTTAGAAATCACACCCCCGTAGTGTGCATCCGTGGCGCCCGCAGTCGTATGTACATTATGCTCGGTACACAACATGGCTGCCCAGAGGGGGCGTGAGGGTCAGTTTGCCCCAGGCCCTATTTGAGCAGGCCCCCAACTGAGTGGCACTGCAACCTGGAGCATCAGATTGCAACAGCATTCCCTGAAATTTGACCCAGCGGCCTCTCTGTTACAACCTGAGTGGTGCCATGAAAAATTAAAGTGAGAGTGATGCAGCTGTGTGTATTGTACCATCTCAAACATTTCTGGGGGCATCCCTGGTGCGCATTATCCCACCCTGTAAATAAAGCCCTAACTGACATTCCTGAGGACACAATGTGAGTCCCTGGCACAGCTGGGAATAGAACCCAGGAGTCCAGTGTCTGTTCCCCTGCTCTAATCACTAGGCACGCTCTCTCCCTCTCTCTGAACGGAGACCCAGGGATGTTTTTATTCCCCTTTGGTTCTCTGTCAGTGTAATTCTGAGCAGATGGGTTTAAAGGACACTTATCCATACTGCTTTGTATTTTTTAAATTATTCTTTCCTACATTCCTCCTGTTACATTTTATCTCCAGCACGATCTAAAGCAGCAGCTATTGAGCCTGCCTCTAAATCTGATCAAACTCTTGCTCTCCCTGTGGTGATAGGGGAAAATCTTTACTGCCAGTCTCTCTGCTGCCTCACCTCCTGACACAATATTATTTCATCGTAACCTGTCCAGTGAGCAAATTGCCTCTTTGGCCACAGCACAGTCTCTGTACGAAGCCTGCTCTATTGATTCTGACACTGCGCTCGTGCGCACAGGGCGATTCCAGGAGATGAGGGATCGATGAGAGCATAATTGCTCCCTTGCAGTCAGAACCAGGGAAGGGATGGGGAAAAGGGCATGTCCATACGAGCGTGGCTGAGAGAAGCTGATGCTGTTACTGGAGCTTCTCCTCTCTGGCACACAGGGTGCCCTGCTGCAGGGTGGGATGAACACAAGAACTCAGAGGGTCAGCTACCTTAGGTGGCGATAGTGGGTCATTCCAGCAGCATTGAGTCTGCACAGGCTTTGGGAATAGTGAAAAACAACCAAAGGGGAATGGGAACAGATAGGGGTTTGGTTCCAGGAAAGGAGTACTGAGGGCAGGGATGATTGGGGAGAACTAGACTGCAGAGCAAATATTCCTCCAAAGAGCTGGTGCAAACTAGTGCCAAAATCAACACTGCTCAAATATTCTTGAAACAAAGGGCTGCAGGGACTACTTGCCAGTACTTGCCCTCAGGCTGCACCTAATGCCACACAATGGAGCCAGCTACAGGTGTTCACATCTTTAATATGGAGCCTGCAGCGACTACAGTTCCCAGAATGCAATGCTTCATGGCATGCAAGGACCAGCAGTCTCTGCAGGCTACACCTCTGTATTAACGATGAACATAGGTCTCTTCAGTCCCAATCAGGTCATCCAGCCCAATATCATGTCTCTGAAGGCTGCCAATATTCTATGTTTCAGAGGAAGCTGTAAACCCCACATTGTGAACAATTACGTAACAAGCTACCTATGGAAAAATATCACAAGCATGATTAGCTAATGTTCTATACTTGTTAAACTTATCTATGGTAACTGCCAATATTATTGATGACCATATAAATGGATAATCCTGTTTGGAATCCTATTAATCTCTATAACAAATCTTGAGGCAGTGAGTTCCACAGGTTGGTAACATTTCTTTCTATTCTCTTTAAACTTGTTTCACTCAATGCTGCTATTGTTCTTGTATTATGCCTTTGGGTAAATAAGCAACCCTGATTTCCCTTCTCCCATTATTATTTTATATAATTTGATCATGACCCTCCCCCCCCCCCAATCAAACAGACCTTATCTTTTCCATCTCTCTTGATATGCAAGCCTTTCTGGGCTTTTTATCATTTCTATTGCCCTGAAAGACTGCAGGCTACATTGGCCACACTTGGACCTAAACAATTTTTTTTCTGTGATGTTTTCATTCTCAGTGCTGCCTGTCAGATTAGAAATTAACTGTAACAATTCACTTCAAATCTCGGTCACTAAACTTCTTAATTCATCCACACAGAGGAACCGATTCCACATGTTCAGATCATATGGCCTTTTTCTTGTAAGAGTCTAACAATGCTATAATGGACCCAGCAACATCAGGCCTTGATGTTATTGGGTTAACCAAGTATTTTTTCCTTTTGTAAGTCCTCTGTGTTGGTTTCATCATATTATTGAGTTTCCTTTCAGAAGAGGGATTCAGCACCAGCGTGGGATTTAAAATGTTAAAGGGGCATTGTCCAGTGGTCTGAGACATAAATTCCTGCTCTGACACTGACTCGCTGTGTGGTCTTAGGTAACTCGGTTCCCTGCTCTGTGCCTCAGTTTCTCCACCAGTAAAATGAGGCTCATGATATACATATTACCATAGTTCATCATGTGGGGTAAGAAGGAAAGGTCCCTGTTCCTTGCACCTTGCAATCTCAATTAAACCAAATGCAGTAGATTTGTCAGGAGGGTTCGGGGGGCAAGACATCAATATGTACAAGGGAACAACTTCATCCCTGGTGTAATTGAAAGTACACAAGGGAGAACTCTGACTCAGGGATGGGAAAATAGCTGTTGGAGGAGGGTAGCTATTCCTTACACAGCAGATCTTTTGAGCTGATCAGTTTCACATGTTGGCTGGGTTTTATTTGTTCTCATTTAACTTCATATTTATTATCTGAATTTTCTCTCTTGGATTATTGCCCAAGTGATCATACACAATAAAGCATTTCCATGGGGCTCTTGTGGGTAAGTCTCATTATCCCCATTTGACAGATGGGAAAACACATGTAAAGAGCGAGAGAGGGAGAGTAACTTGCACAAGATCAGACAGTCAGTCTGCGGCAGAGCCAGGAGCAGAACCCAAGTCTCTGGGGTCCCAATGCATGCCCTGTCCACTGGACTGCACTGCTTCTCTACTTCTTTCAGGGAGAATTATTTGGATGACGTTTGTACAGTGCTTTGAAGATGAAAAGCGCAAAGTATTATTATCGCTTAGTAGCAGTATGGTGCCTGGCTCATTGTCTTGAATATCAGAAGCCGCAGGGAAGGCAGGATCTCAAAATGCATAAACATGGCATTGCTTGGGCCATTACAACATCTGTTGATGCTTCCAAGTGTGGATGCATCCAAACTGGATCCAAACTTGAACTATGGAAAAGCTCAGATCCAGGATAGGCTGGAGTTTCAGTGCAGAAGGAGCTTCTTCCCCAAGGCAGAGAAGAAGAAAAGAGGCTCAACAGCCAGGCACAGGAATAAACAGAGAGAGAGAGTCTATGGCTTTCCATGCTAAGACTCCAAAACGTTTTTACTACTGCACTGACTAAAGGAGAATTAATGCCGGACATGGTGCTCTTGTTGTGTCTGTGTTCGTGGGTGACTCTCCATCACTGACACAGCCTGTTGTTTACACTTCCCGCTTTATAGAGTCATATGGGGAGTAAATCCAAGTGATTTATTGTCTGAACACCTGGTGACAGCTGGGTGCTCTCCTGTGCTCACACAGCTAGGGCTGGAGCATTTCATCTCACCTCCAATCAATCACTAAGAGCCACGAATGCATACTCATGCCAGCAATGCCCTGGCAGGGGAGGTGGTGATGATTCCAGTGGGGTGCGGAGAGCGAGGGGCTGGGATAAATTGGAAAGTGATCGCTTCAGTGTGTTCACTTTGTAGCAGGGAATAATCTGAGCTACAAAGTTTGGATCCAAATACAAACTTCTCCAGAGCTGGTCGCAAAAGAGAGACAGATTGAGATTCAAACCTTCCCTGACTGTGAGGGCTTTGGAATTGGGGTTCTCACCTAAGACCATCTCTGCTTAGCAGCTTTTACTCAGACTTTTGCCCCCAAATACCAGGACATTTCCAAGAGGGAGGATTCCTAGCTCAACATCTGCATGGAGTGCTGCTATCGTGACATTTTCAGTGGGCTAGTTTTCAACTCTTGCTCCAGAGATGGATGCTGCCTGCAGACCACCTGTGGGCTCAGGTGGAATCTTCCCTGGGACAATGTGGGAACCTGCTTGTTGGTGAAGTATGGTCACGTTTGGCCTGCTGTCGGAAATGAACCTTAGCCCCACTGATGATGCAAAGTCATGATATCACCACTAAATGTTTTGATGTGATGACATCCCAGCAGTCCTCACATATTTCCAGGCACTTCCATGTCCTGAAAACTCATCTTGCAAGATGCTGGATGGCCTCCCTTCAAAACCAAGTGCTGACCCAAGCCCCAGTTGGTGGACACCCAACCAGCTGTGTACCTGTGGTCACTGGCCTTTTCACTTCCTAGATACACTGCTGCCCAGCTTCTAAGTACCACAGTAAACATTGTGAATGACTTGTCAGTGCTGCCACTCACTCCACAGGTCTAAGGGTCTCTCTGCCACAATCACTATGGAGGGGATGACTGGCTCAGAAAAGTCTCATGAACCTGCCAGACCTTCAAACATCACTAGAGCCAATCGTCCTTGTAAGTGCTGCCTCTTGCTTCCTGGTTCTGGCAGGGACATGAAATGGAGGAACCAAAATTCCATCGCTATCTTTATGGCCCAAGCTGGAGCAGGAAGCACCAGGAATCTTGCCAAAGAGAATCTGGTTTGGGGAAATTCCCAGCTCGAGGGCAATGTAGCGGCTTCCAGCCATTGCTCACAGTGTAGGCTGGGGACTGGAGATGGATTGCATGTTGGTGGATACTCCCAGAGGCACTGGACCAAAGGCAAGCACACTACCTCCCATGGCCCTTGCTATCCCATTACATGGGATGCAGCATGCCACTGCCACCTAGCTCCACTGGCAGGTGGAGAGAGGGATATATCCCCTGCCCTTGCTTTGCCCCTCCTACTCTGGGGAACCTGCCACTCTGTCTGCACTAGACCCCCCCCACACACACACATATTGGGAGCACAAGGACATGAATTGTGCCCAGCCTCGACACAAGAGTGCAGACGGCTTCTTTTCCCTATTCACCTCCCTCACTACACAGTAGGTTAGGCTGGCACGATCCAGCCCATGTGTGGGGATAGTTTGGATAAGCAGAGACACTTGACAAGGCAAAATGTTTTGTAATTACATTTCCGACTTTCCCAAGCTTCAAGAGAGTCAGGAGAGGACAGGAATTGGGAGACGGTGTCACTTCATGTTCTGAGCAAGGGTCAGGTTGGTTATTATTTTATCCAAGCTCATTCACCCATCCTGAATTCTTCCCAGAGTCACAGGCAGTCTAGCTACACTGCAGTCACACAGTGTGATTGCAGCATGTGCAGATGTACCCGAGCTGGCTTTAATGTAGCGCGCTCGGGTAGCAGAGCGGTGAAGTCACAGCAGGACAGGCTGCAGCACAAGTTACACAAGCCGCCCTCACCCCCACAATGACTAGAATAGCTCCCCCATGCTGAAGACTGAGCTGCCATGTCTTCACTGCTCGAGGAACTAAATCAAAGCTAGCTCAGGTATGTCTATGTGAGCTGCAATCAAACCCCGCGATTGCAGTGTGGCTGTACCCTGAGTCACTCTCTCTGATGCTTAAAACATCAAGCCAAAGCACAGGCAATGGAGCGCTCTGTGAAACTCCCAGCATTTTCCATCATACACTCACCTCCTGCCTCCAGGCTGAGCTCACAGCAAAGAGAAGCTGTCATCATCTGTAACTGAAATGCATTAATGCGGACGTCATGGAGGGAGAACAAAGGCAAAACGCAATGGTAGTCCACAGAGTCCCTTTTCTGAAGCTCCTGACAATACGCAGCACTTGTACGGTGCTTTCCATCCTTAGGTCTCAAAGCAACTAACTTCACTGCCAAGCTGAGCTTGGAAAGGGCATTTCCATGTACCTCAATCCCAGAAAGATATGGACACATCAGAGGGACTTCAGAGAAAAGCAACATAAATGATGAAGAAAGTCTGGGTCTGATTTACAAGATAAAATTAAAAGAGCTCAAGTTATATATACAGCATGGCTGGAGTGGGCACCTTAGAAACATGCCTGATAGTAACTAATAGTGATTAATAGCAATTATTTAAATCATAATAAAAAGACAAGTAAGTGAGTGAAATGGCAGTTCTCTAGAAGCCCTGGAAGAGAGTACACACCAAAGAGAGAGTTGTATAAGGGGGCATAACTGGGAGGAATGGGTTGAAAATAAGACAGTGAAAATCTAGGCTGGATATCAGAGTGCATATTACATGACTTGCCATCCTAAAACAACCTCTCACAGAAAGACCCAGCGCTGCACCCGCTCTGCCTCAGTTTCTCCACAACAATCTCCATCCACTCCCACTGTAAAGGTGACTTGCCATAATGACTTGATCCTTCAGCTAAGTCATGAACAAAAGTGCACCCCTCCCAGGGAATCCAAGTCTGAAAACAAC
The DNA here is from genome assembly GCF_028017835.1 of Emys orbicularis. Taxonomy (NCBI): domain Eukaryota; kingdom Metazoa; phylum Chordata; order Testudines; family Emydidae; genus Emys; species Emys orbicularis. Next base: position 41,760,170 of record NC_088686.1, read on the forward strand.
ACCCAAAGAAAAGCAACTTTGGCCCCACTGGGCACAGCCAGCAGCCCCCTTTCTTATACATGGGCTCTTAGCAGCAATGGCCTGGCTCAAATCCAAAAACATCAAAACACAAAATCTTTGTCCCTGTCCCAAACTGTGCCCCTTCTCTCCTTCCCATGGAGTCTGTCTTCTCTCCTCTAATTCAAGCATTCCACTGCCCACACTCTGGGCTCAGCTTCCACCCTTCCTGGGCTCCTTACCATCTCTCCTCTCAGCCCCTCCTGGTCTCCTTTGGGTCATTCCCTGCTCTTTCCCAAGCAACCCATCCCAGGCATTCCTGCTTAAGAGTCTTTCACAGGCCTCTGCCTGCCTTTTGCTCTCATCCAGCGCCTCACAGCCTTCCACTTTCCAGCCCGCTCACTACTGCGGGGCTTCCTTCCTCTTAAGTCCAAGTCCAGCACAGGTGCAGCAGGACAGGGCTAACGGAACAGAGCTGACTGTCCCAAAGCCTTCTAGCCCTTAAAGGGGCAGGCCTCTCTGGTACAACTTCCTAACTGTGTTCTATTAGGAATAGTGAAATTATCTCCTAAGGCAGGGATTTGAACTGTAGGAGAAACTTCATTCATTAGCTGTGAGCAGCAAGCTGTTACAGTTACTGGGGCCAGCTGATAGAGGGAGACAATCACCCACTAACCCAATGTATTACATGGGTATAAATGGGAGCACATGCAGCCCCTGTTAAAAGAGTGGGAGAGCTGCCACTGTATTCCAGCCAAACTAGCCATACAGCCTTGTAGGGATTCAGCATTGAGTTCACACTCTTCATTACAGCACACTAGAGAAAGCCAAAAATAGATCTAGATTAATAGATTAGATGGGCAAACAGACTCCAGCTGCAGTGTCACCCTCCTGCTCCGAAGCCTCTTCCAGAATTAGCGGTAGCTTTGTTGCAATTCAGTCCTTCAAGCTTTTCTGAGCACTGGGGTGAGGCTGCTGTGGCGGCTGTGAGAATGATTGCGTCTGTGGATCAGGGAGTGAGAATTCCTTCTCATGGCTTCCATCACTATGAGGGGCACATTGTCAGATTTGGTCATGATTTGTTTCTGTGAAGCTGTGTTCCCAGAACCACTTGCATGTGCAGTTTGTACACGGTGCACACTCAGGAGTCACCCTACCACACCAATTTTAATTCAAGTACTATCACCCTTGGTGCACACCACAAAGAACTGGAAATCAGACTACAATGCACAACCTTAAACTAACCTTCCCTTGCTACATGATTTAATAATTTAATAACAATTATTGTCTGAACATTACAATTATACCATACGGGAGCCAGGAAAAGAATGCAAAGCTGATTATGTACTCCAAATATCTTGGCTAGTGAGAAACACAAACAAGCATCTATTATAGATTGATATTAAGGGCTAGATCCTCAGCTGGTGTAAATGGGCAAAGTGCCATTAAAATCAATTGAGTCACATTGATTTACACCAGCTAATGATGGGGCCTTGTGACTTTAAAATAATCAGCTCAATGATAGTATCCATATTCCTTAACAAAACCATACACCAGTGCACGGCGGATGTACATTCAAAGAAGGTTACATAACAATCTAACAAATTAACAGATTGGAGCTATGGTTGTGCATTGCACTGTGATATTCAGTTCTTTGATGTGCGCAGTGAGGGTGATAGTATTGTTGATGTGAAAGTAAATGTGTTAGAGAGGGTACTTGTGTGTGGGTATGCTCACAGATCGATAGTGTGTTGGATGTGAATGTTGCCTTAATTTATTATATCTTTGCTTTTGCGGGGTTGTGTTGCAGGGAAGTATACTCAAGCAGCCTTAACTATAAGCTACCAGCATTTGTTGTAGGGCAATATACATGCCTATATAAATGTATCATGGCTCTGATTCTTAGGCAGGCTTCAACTCATGCTCCAATACTGCAAGTGCTGCCTTGCACCCATAATTAAATGCAGATACAGCATGGGTACAGCCATTTGTGCCCACAGTTACAACTGTTTACACACCCGTCTGCTTTGAGCATGCAGTCAGGTAGCAATGTGCAATTGTGAGTGCTGATAATTGTGGGTGCAGTTTTGCATTCACATCTAATTAGAGATGCAAAATTGTGCCCACATAGGAGGCGGTGTTTGAAAATTTAGGCCTAATGTGAAAAAATGTGGCCTATTTCGGAACACTCTCAATAGCATGCAATACACCATCCCGTTTTGCCCAGCGTGTCTCTGGGAGTGCAGGAGACTAGGTCTCTAGCCTCTGTAGATAATGGGGATTGTAAGAGCCCCCCAACCCTGACCCCCCTGTTCCAAGCAGTGTTTTGTCACACTCAGCTCGTGCATTGTGGTTTCCAGGCGAATTTCCACTTGGTGCTCAGAGAGCTGAAACCTTTAGATTAATCCCAGATCTGTCAGCCTCCATCATTTTCAAGCAGAGCTCCGAGCTCTAGGAGACTCAGTTACTTTCTCCAGCACTGAGCAGCCTTAAGCCTCTCGCTATCTCAGTGAGTGGACAGCTCTATTCTTTCCCTGCCCCTTCCCGAGATGACCCTGGATTTTTGGCTGTTCTGGCTCCACCAGGATTCTCCTGGAACCGAGCCAGCATTCCTCTCCTCTTGCTCAGTACATTTCAGCTTGGTCTCTGTGGCTAAGTCAGTCCAGCTATTAGCCAAATGCCTCCATCACCCCCCTCTTCACACACACACCCCTCCAACGCTGCCACCATCCCCACACAACCCTCATTCCTGCAACTGCAGCCCACTCTGAAGTCTCACCTCTCTGATGTAGGTGTGAAAATCAGCCCTGGCCCCAAGTACCCCAGCTGGGAACTGCTCAGACCTTTCCCTGGTATATGAACACTCCTGGCAGGCTGAACTTGAGACCTTGCTCAAATGTGGCTTTCGTTATACTGCACCTATTTGTAGGTGACAGCAGCCCAAGAGACCCCACCCCCAGTTATCTATCCCCTGGCACTAGAACGAGGCTGAATATTTCTCAGCCAGGGAATTGGCATCCCTCCCCCCTGCTTTTCTCAGTATTTTTCAGGGGCTGGGATCTAATCTGTTCTACACACTGAAGGTTGCTATTTATCTGGGGCCATAGTTTTGTACGGCTCCCCCATACATGCATGTTCCATGGGGATTTGAGCACAGCTCTCTGCCAAGCCATATCTGCTGTGGACTCTTTGGAGCTACCCCAGTGCCAGTCAGACCATTGTAGGCTGCAGATCTGACCCTACGGCGCAAGCAGAAAGGAAACAGGACTTGTTTTACTTATCACTCATTAATCACCAGCCACGTGCTCCATGCTGTACAAAGCACAGGGCAAGCCACAGTGCCCACTTAAATCACACTCATGACTTGGCACATGGGCCACACCTTTGACCACAACTTGGTCTGAGTAACGGGGCTACTTCACATGACCCACAGTGGGGATGGTGCAGGAGGAGGGTAAATTATCCTCCTTCATGCCAGGCCGCAGAATGGGAGTGGAACTACCCAGCAGGAAGCTGAAGCCCGCAGTACCCACAGGGCCGCCCAGCGGGGGGGGGGCAAGTGGGGCAATTTGCCCCAGGCCCCGGGCCTCACAGGGGCCTCCACAAGAATATAGTATTCTACAGTATTGCAACTTTTTTTTATGTAAGGGGCCCCCAAAATTGCTTTGCCCCAGGCCCCCTGAATCCTCTGGGCGGCCCTGAGTACCCACGGTGACTGCTTCTCTCCCCCTGCACAGAGGGAATGGCTGCTGGAGCTACACAGTCATAGCTCCACCAGGCCCACTCTCATTACCCCAAAGAAACAAGCTTACATGCCAGGTGCAGGTACAAGGAGCCGGCATGCAGCACACTGAGTGTGGCACCCCTGCAGGGGGTCCCCTATCCACCAGGGAACTTTTGCTGGGTCAGGGCCCTCCCCGTCTGTGGCAGGCCTGGGTATAGATCCCATCTGTGTCAGTGGGACACTGGGCAGAGGGAAAACAATGCTGCTGAGAGAGCGTGGGAGGATAAACAGAAATAAAGTAGAGCCACCTGCGGGAAGGTGTGTTGATCAGGAGAGAATCTCTAGGGGCAGAAAGCAAGCAGGGTAACATACCCAGAGTCCCACACAGCCACTGCCTCAGAGCCCAGGCACACTTCCAGAGCCCTTCCCTTTGCACAGGTGTTCAGAGGACAGGAAAGGAAACCTGGATTAACCCCTTGTGCACTGGAGACAAGGTTGTGTCCCTGCAGCTGTGAACAGCTACAAATGAAATAGTGACTCCAGGGCGAGGGCACTGAGCGTCTGAGTTCAGTATCGACCAGCCCTTTGCATTCTCTCCAAGGAGTCTCCAGTATCCTCTCTCTTTCCCCCCTTTTCTGCCTCATGCTTTTCACGGGCCAGTGTGTCAGATGTTCTAAGCAGGGCTAGAATAGCCGGGAGTGTGGCAGGTCAGGACTAAGGAAGCATTGGTTGAGCTGGGCGAAGGGGAATGCAATAGCTGGGGGAAAGGGAGGGCAGAGCTGAGGTGCAGTGGCACAAACCAGCTCATGTTCTGCCCTGCTCTCAAAGATTCAGCCTCGTACTTTTGTGATCACCAAATATACATGCAGGACTTGAAAACAAAGAAAACCCATGGAATGAGAGTGTAGTTCCCTCAATGGAGCCCCAGACACATAGGTAAATGACGTGTGTGTGTGTGTGTGTGTGTGTGATTCTTAAGCCGTGTGTATTCACTGGGTGGGTGCTGGCGCTGTTTTCCTGCTCCACACACCCTGCTGTCATGAGGATGTCCCTCATTTCAGAGCCACATCACATTTATTGTCAGCACCCTAGTTAGAACCTGGAGCCTGCCTTGATGTGAGAAGAGCTGCTCCTAAACCAGTGATCAACAGAGGAAGAGATGAGGCATAGCCATTAATTAGGGAGAGCCACACAGGTCTGCAGGGGGAATGCAGCTGCAGGGAGGGATCTGACACACACATTTTCATCAAGAAACTAAAGAGAAGGGCCTGAGAACAGGAGCCAGGAACTCCCGAGTCCATAGCCGTAGCTGTGACACTCCCTTCCTCTCTCGCCTCAGGCAAATCCCTGCCCCTCTCTATTCTAGTCTCATGGGATAACCGTGCCTCAGTTTCCCCATCTATAGCATAGGGCTAATGACACTACATTTCCACCGTTGTTGGAGAGGGGAAGGACAAGGAGCGAGGAGGACGAAGTAATTTTCTGTACGGTTGCAAAGTGCTAAGTGTATTGTGTTTTATGAAGCACCCGTGAAGGTGAATCACCACACGGCCTGCAGGGCACAGCGTGGCAATGGGCCTCGTGCTCTGAGGCATGGCTGTGGCTGCAGCTCAGCGTCCAAGAAGAACATCCACGCTCCACCAGCCCCGGCACTTCCCTTCTGTGCTCTACACGTTCCCCAGCCCCTCGGAGCTCCTGTTCCTCCCCCGGAGTGGCTCTGCTGCCGACGCGTGTATACGCAGTACACCCCTGCCCAGGAGCTGCTGGAGTCCCATTTTCCATGTCCCCCCTGCACAGCGACAGGAGAGCTCCTTGAGGTGCCACTTTTCTTGCTTAAACAATTATCCTTTCTATAAATACCTCCTCGTCGTGTGCGTGGAAGGAGCATACAGCGCTGCGAAAAGAATTTAACCCTTCAGCGTGCAACCACTAAACCCCTTATCCCAGCTCCCCGGCTGGCACTCCCTCCCGCTCCCTCCATCCCTTCCTAGAGGCAGCTGAATCAATGTTTGAGTTGTACAAACAGCCGCCTGACTGCAATTTGGAAGGGATTCAGCTGGAGATTACAGCGAGGCAGTGGATAAAAATCTATTACATGGCAGTATTTATTCTAGATCCCTGTGGCACTCAGCGTGAACTCCAGCCACATGCTCCAGCCTCATTCACAGGCACTGGGGGCATAGGACTAATTTGGGAGGGGGAGCTGGAGGGTGTGGCAGCAGGGTTTGAATCTAGTTCACATTTCCAAGGCAGAGACTTTAGTGAATTTGGAACTGGAGAAGGTTCTGTTTTGACAGCCCTGAGACAGCCCTGTGGTCCTGATTATACTGGTGTCAATCCAGAGTGACTCTACTAACTTCAGTGGAGTCACTCTGGATTGATGCAGGTGTATTTGATCTCGGAACCTAGACTTGGCTTTTTGGTTTACCTACAGAACAGGTACAACCCAGGAAGCAGCAGTGGAAGCTCCCTACCCCCAGTATGGCTCTGCTGTGGTCTGGAGGCCCCCTCCTCTGACAATGCAAGGGGAGGCTCAGTCACCAACACCCAGGTGCTTGCTCTCTGTTCTGAGACTTGCTACCAGGGGGCCAGTTTGTGCCAGCTGTGGTGATGGTAGCTTCTGAAGTGCAGTCACCTGTCTACTGGAATTGGACTGAGAACCACCAGCTCATTTCACACAGGAAGCACCAAGCAGCCATCAGGTAGGTGGTCATTACAGGCCCAGCCAGGCTGAATGGGGTGGGAGCACTTTCCATCCTTCCTTGGGGATCTGACTCAACTCCAGCCCCTGCCCCCTTTTACATTCATACACTGATGGTGAGAGCCATCCCAATTCCCTGGCACTAAGAAATCAGTTCTGACTACACCAAACATTTGATTTGGAAGCAGAATCAGTAACCCAGAGCAAACAAACAGCCAACTTGGGGCTATTGAGAGCTAAATTGGTCCTGGGGCTTACTCCTTAACACCAGTGGCGGATTAATGCACATGCCCATGGGGCCCGTGCCCAGGGGCCCTGGCCAATTTGGGAGGCCCCGCTGGAGCACTGGAACCTGTGTAGAAGTGGAGGGGCCACCGGCGCCAGAACTGTGGGCGGTGGGGCTGGGGGGCCAAGAGCAGTCCCCGGCCCATGTCTCTGCCCCCTGGGGTGCACCACACAGGGCAGGTGGATGGTCCCAGGCTCCCAACAGCAGCCCGGGCTCCCTGGGCAGCTCTTACCACAGCCTGGCTCCAGCTTCCAGCCTGGCCAGGGGGTGGGGCCTCAGGGAGGAGAGGAGCAGGGGGTGGGGCCCCGTGGTGAGGGGGGGGCTAAGGCCCACCTCAGCCCCACACAAGGAAAAAGCTAACACTTCTAGCTGGGGCTGCGCTTCATGGCAGGGGAGCTGAGCACCTTATCAGCTCCCCCTCAGTGAAGAGCAGCCCATGCCACCGCTGCTCCATGCCTGCCCAAGGTTACTATACTAGCGTTGCCAGGCGTCCGGTTTTTGACAGGCATGCCTAGTTGAAAAGGGACCCTGGCCGCAGCAGTGCTGACCAGAGACTGGATAATTAAAAGTCTGTTTGGTTCCAGGCAGGCTGGGGCACGGGAGGGGGTTCAGGGTGCAGGCTCCGGGAGGCCAAGCTGAGACAGGGGGTTGGGGCGTGGGAGGGGGTTTGGACTGTGGGCTCTGGTCGGCGCTGATCTCAGGCGACTCCCAGGATGCGGCTACATGTCCCTCCATCTCCTAGGCAGAGGCGCAGCCAGAGAGGTTCCGTGTGCTGCCCCTGTCCCGAGCGCTGACTCCACAGCTCCCATTGGCCAGGAATGTGGCCAATGAGAGCTGTGGGAGCGGCATCTGTGGGCGAGGACAACATGCAGAAGCTCCCTAACCCCTCCACCTAGGAGCTGGAGGGACATGTTGCCGCTTTCTGGGAGCTGCCTGAGGTGAGCGCTGCCTGGAGCCCAAACCTCCTCCTGTGCCCCAACCCCCTGCCTCAGCTCAGAACCCCCTCCTGTACCCAAACTCCCTCCTGGAGCTCACACCCTCTCCCGCACCCCAACCTCCTGCCCCAGCCTAGAGCCCCCTCCTGCACACCAAACCCCTCATCCCCAGCCCCACCCCACAGCCCACATCCCCAGCTGGAGCCCTCACCCCCTCTCACATCCAAACCCCCTGCCCCAGCCCAGAGCCCCCTCCTGCACCCCAGCCCCCTGGCCCAGCCCAGTGAAAATACGTGAATGAGTGAGGATGTGGGAGCGTGAGCGACGGAGGAAGGGGGGATGGAGTGAGTGGGGGCAGGGCCTCAGAGAAGGGGCGGGGCAGGGGTGGGGCCTCAGGGCTGGGGGCAGGGCAAGAGTGTTCAGTTTTCTGCAAATAGGAAGTTGGCAACCCTATACTACACCCTTGTTAAAAAGTGGGGGAGCCATGCCCCCTGATTCCCCCGGTTCCAGTGCCACAGGGCCCCTAGGGTGTGGGAGGCCCAAATGGTCTTTGTGCCCAGGGCCCCAATAAAGCTTAATCCACCTCTGCTTAACATTGAACATACTGGAATGATTGGCTAGTGTGTGCATCGCTGTCCTCTACTGGAGGGAATCAGAGCTGCTCTACTAGGGTTGCCAAGCCTCAAGGATTGGCCTGGAGTCTCCTGGAATCAGCACTGATCTCCCAGTGACTATTGAAAGCAATCCAGGAGATTTTAATAGGCTATTTTAAGAAAATTACATTATGTCATGTTGGGGGGGGGGGGAAATCTCCCAGAATTGCTTCAGTCAGAGTTGGCAACCGTATGCTCAACTATGAGGCATAGACCCTGCAAAGTTAACAGAGATTTTCCTCTAGCTCCAGTGGTACAGGCTTGTGCTTTTTGGAGCAGGAAGATTTGAGTTCTATCCTAGCTGCTCCCATGAATTCTAAATGGACATGGTGTGTAGCTTAGTGACAGCTGTGATGTAGTCGTTATGCAAGGAACCCCAGTCTGTACCTTTCAGTCCCTGATGATTGTATATCAATGCACAGGAGGAGGGGTTTGTGTCACATAAGGACACAAATAAACAACCGTTTCTTTGGCTGTGAAAGCCACTGCTCCTTCTCTGGCCTGGCTGGAGGGCAAGGCAGGAGAGAGCCCCGCTTTGTAGCAAGCTGTGTTTCCCTCGCTCACCTCACAGACAGAGGGGGTGTGGGGAGTGGCAGGGACATGCTGTGAGACACGGCTGACTTAACATGGTGTGACAGCCATATCCACCAGTGAAAAGAGTCAGAGAAGCCTCTGCTTTGAGGAAAGGAGTGGGGGCGGGGAGGGAATTTACCATCCATAGCCTCACCTTTTTCCTCCTCACAGTACCAGATTTTCACCTACCAAGAGTATGTCAGATGTTAAAGGAGACAGACGTCATGACATCACTGCTCTGAGTTCCCCCTCTGAGGGGTGATAGCTCAGGGAGGGAAATCAGTACAGGCCAAGGCCGCAATGCCTTTCCACTGCCAGCAGGGCCGGTTTTGATGGCCAAGTGCTCTCAGGAAGCATGTGTTGAGGTGGATGGCAGACAAACAAAAGGACTAAAGAAGGGCTGGAAGGTTTTGACCAGGTCCAAACTTCACCAAAAATCTGGGATGTCTGACCTAAGCCCAATGCCAAAACCTAGAGTAACCAAATGCTTAATGCCCTCACGGTGTGACTTACCTAGATGAACCTGTGACTCAGCCGGACAGGAGGCGCAATCCCAAGAATGAAAATGGCCCAGAGTGTACCTGTATTGGTAAAAGACGGCAGTGTTCTCTAGCCGTGGGGTCCAGACTCCTGGGTTCTAGTCTGGGCTCTGCCTCTGTCTTTGAGCAAGTCACTTCCCCTCTCTAATGCAGTGCAACAGGTAACTACTTGGAAGGACAGTATTGTAGTTAATGCATGGGCCTGGGAGACTGGGCTTCTGGGTCCTTTGCTTGGCTCTGCTGTGGGATCTTTGTGTCGTAGTTTCCACATCTGTAAAATGAGAATAAGACCTCATCTACATAGGGGGTTGAGAAGTTTAGTTAATGGAAAGTTTGTAAAGCACTTTGAGATCATCAGACAGAAGCACCCAGAGAAAGGCAAAGTATTGTTATTTTTCTATTACTATTACATTTCTTACCAAGACCCACAGTGCAATGATGAGCACTATTCTGAGAAGAAACGGGCACCACATTCTGCAAATGTACAGGGCCTATTCTCTTCCCTTCCACCTTGATCTCTGATCCCACCTCTCCCCCTTTTCACCACAGTCCCCAGTCCCTCCTGCCAACTTTCACACCATCCCCTGCCTCTCATAGTTGTGAGATTATGTTTTTTTAATGCAGAAGCAGGCAGAGGTCAGAGGTCAGGTTGTTGCTGGATCCTGAACTGAGAATTCCCTGACTTTGTAAGTTTTGAAGTTCTCTGCTGCAATGGTGCACTAAATTTAGTCCTAAACTGGGCTAGGGGATAAAGACTCCACTCTGCCTTGTGTGAGGAGTTTGTGCCCACACAGATTTCAGTGTCCTCGGAGGGATGGAGATCAGGAATCTCCAGTCAAACAGCCGCCCCCGCGAATTACAGGAGAATCTTCATTAGCTAAAACAACGAGGAGTCCTTGTGGCACCTTAGAGACTAACACATCTATTTGGGCATAAGCTTTTGTGGTTCTAGCCCACGAAAACTTATGCCCAAATAAATGTGTTAGTCTCTAAGGTGCCACAAGGACTCCTCGTTGTTTTTGCTGATACAGACTAACACGGCTACCACTCTGAAACCTGTCTTCATTAGCTGTAATTGTGTTTGGTCTTATCTCTCTCCCCTCTAGAGGTCCCCACACTTATCTAAGCAAGTCAGATTCTATCTTGCAGAGGCAGGAGCTCTATGCACGCACACAGATTATATTACAGCTAATGAAGTTGCTTTGTTTGTTCTATTGCTTAGAGGAATAAGATAATGGCTCAGTATGGCCTTTAGCAATATTTGGTTTTGTTTATCAAATATTTATTTTGCAAGATAAATCCAGACAACAGGTGTCCACCAATGTTAAGGTTCTGAGGGGAGGGGCAATGCCCCGTGGCACTAAATGGGCACAGAGATCTAGGCCAGCTTCTTCTCCTCCAGGCAGCATCCAGTGTTCATTCAATCCAGGTCAATGGTTTCCTCCTCTTTATTCCAAAACAATTTACCACAATGTGCTGATGGGACATTTGTCATTCCTTTTAAATGCCTAGGGCCTGACTCTCCCCTGCCATGTACCTTGTGTTGTCATCTACACCTGGGCAAAGTGGCTGTAAAATGCCACCAGCTCAGAATTCTCCCCTCACTTTGCACAAGTGTAAATAATGACACAAGATGCAAGGCAGGGGAAACCCAGGCCCTGTGCAATGCACATGGATGGGAGAGAACAGGAATCCTGGGGTGCAGGGTGACATGTGACCCAAATGGCTGTGTCTTGCTCTGACCTCCTATTCTGACAAAGGACCTGCCCTTTAGCAGGTCACCTTCCCTTCACTCTGCTCTTCAGCTTCATGACATAGGGTTTGGTCCAGTGGTGCATTGCCGTTGTGAAAGAGATCCAGGTTTCTCTCAGGGCTATCCTCTGACACTGCTCCATGTGGCCCATTTGAGCTCGCCCCATCCTCCTCGCCATTAGCACCCAGACACCATAGTCAGCAAAAGATTCCTGGGCTATGTTTTCCTCCCAGGAAGCAGCTCTGCCTATCTGTGCCCCCTTTGGTTTGATATGTTGAAGAGGCCATTTTGGGAAACACATAGGATCCTCTCTTCTTCTCCTCCCCTTCACTTCCACACCAGCCTCCCTAACTCTGGCCCTGGCTGAGGACAGCTGAACTTCCCCCCAGCTCCCTACCCATGAGGCTTGAGCTTTGTGCCATAGGGATGTGCCATGCCCTGAGGAGCTCAGTACTGAGTCTGGGGTCCTAGTCCCCACATCCAGCAGCCTTGAAAAGTCTGTCCTTTCCTGCACAGTATCAGAGTGGATGCCACCCACGAAACAGAGGAGGGCCCACACCAGAGCCCTGGATTGCTGACACCACCAGCTGTGGAAAGTCCAGATCCAGGAAGAGCAAAAGAGCAGCAAGGCAAGGGAGCAATTGGATGGGAGGGGTGCAGGAGGCAGAAAAGATGGTGGAGATGCAAGAAGCAGGCAGTAAGGGCCAAGAAGAGCAGATAGGCAGTAAGCTCTTTGAGGCAGGGGTCATCTCTTTGTTATGTATTTGTATGCTGTCCAGCACAGGGGAGTCACTGTTCCATGACTGGGGACCCTAGGCACTTCCATAATACAAATGTAACCCTTCTGCCCAGTAGAGTTGACAGCGACAAGGACCAGATTCAATATCTAGGGTTTTCCTTTAACAATACAGAACAGACCCAGCTCAAGCTCCCACCCAGTAATCTGGAAACATTAAACACCACCTCTGGGTGCTTCTAAGAGGCAATACTCGCAAGCACTGAGTATGTGTATAGCAAAGAAACCTTTTAATAAAAAGGGAAAAGGTACCCAGCATTAATTTGGGAAGACACCACAACCACGATTCGAAAGCATATGACAATGAGCAACCACCCACCCCAGAGTATGTTGGGCAGTGTCCTTTACCACAGGTTCTCAGCTTGCGGTGTGAAAGTGCGACAAACAAATGTTCCTTTAACACACCACACCCCTCTCCCTCCACTGCACCCCACTCACAGTTATTGTTCCTCGTCAGGGAAGACTCAGAGTGAAGCGGTGTTTTCACGTGAGTTCACCTCCTACCATACGTGGGTGGGACGGCATCGAGCAATGCCTCAGCTACTGCAGCCACCGCTGCAAGTGGCTCTCAGTTGCTGCTCTTCACTCTGCCGTTACTGCCCGCTGGTGCTGCTGTTGGCCACTACCCCTCTCTGCTGCTGCTAGATGCCATCCCACTGCCACCACCTCCTCCTATGATGTCACATTCTGAAGTTCCACCACTTAATCTAGCTCTCAGCAGGTAGTGGGGAACCTCACTGCTAATGCCAGTTCTTTCACTGTGATTACAGCTCTAGTGATCACTGAACAAACCAAGGACATTCAATTGAGTCTATTCAGTCCTATCCTTAAACAGCAGAGAAGGATCAGTTAGTGCTTAGGCCTCCTTAGGCTACTCCTGGGGGAATTCTGCACCACTACGCATGCATAGAATTTATGTCCTCTGCAAATTTATTTGCTTCCCCAAGAAAAAAGACTTTCTGACAGGGAAGCAAAGGGAAGCCACAAGAGCGGTCATGCGACCCTTCCCAGCAGTATGTTTCAGGTGCCCAGGGCAGCCGACAGAGAGGTAAATCACTGTGGGGCAGGGGGCGGGACTGGGGAAGACTCGGCTGGTGGCTCCTACCCCTTGCGCTGGGCTCAGCTGCTAGTCCTGGCTGGGCTGGGGAGTATGCAAGACTTCCTCTTCCCCTGCCTAGCATCCAGGGCTGGGTCACACCCACCCATAGATTTCTTCCCTGGCTGCAGGAAGCTCTGCAAACTCCCTCCCCTTCCGCTTCTTGCACTCATCCCTCTTCAGCTGCAGTGGGAGGGATCCCTGTACAAGGAGCTGCTCCCCCATCCATCCAACCCCCGTGCATCCAGACCCCTCATACCCAGACCCTCTGCCAAGCCTCACTGCACTCAGAACCCACCCACAATGAGCCCCACTCCCCCTGCACCTGGACCACCCCAATGAGCCCCACCCAACTGAGCCCCAACCAGCTGCACCTGGACACCCCACTGAGCCCCCGACACCCCACTGAGCCCCCCGCTTAGCACCCCCCAGACCCCCCTTCCAAGCTCTATCTCCCCCCACCCAGACCCCCCTGCTTAGCACCAACCACCTTCACCTGGACACCCCCCCCCCCGCAGAGTCCCATTACCGTTGCACCCAGAACCCCCCAACAAACCTCTATGCATCCACAACCCCCCCCCCCCCCCGCACCTGGATCCCCCACTGAGCTGCCCACACCCAGATTGCCCCACACAGAACCTTCTCAACCCACACCTGGGTCCCCACACACTAAGCCTCTCCACGCTTGGATCCTGCTGGGCTGAGCCTGCCTGCCCACACCTAGTGTACCAGGCATGAAGGGGCCTGCTCCTTGCACTGTGTCAGGGTTGGGTACAGCCTCACTACTGAGTCCATGTCCTGGGTGGGAGCTGCACAGTGATCTCCCACCTCTGTGCAGCCAGTGACCTGTGCTCCTCAATGTCATGCTGGAGCCTCCACATTTATTTGACACATAAAATTTTCAGAATTTTTAAATATCATGCACAGAATTTTTAGGCTCAGAACACCCTCAATAGTGATAGCTAGGCAGGCCCTCCCCCAAAGGTCCTCCCCATTTTTCTCCTTCACTGGATGTTGGCATCCCTACCCCCTGCTTAGTGAGTTAGGTTCTGTTTAGGATGACCCCCTCAATCAGGGGAGGCTGAGCACAGTTCTGCTGCCCTTTACTCGTGCAATAAGGATAACAACATTTCATTACCCCTGCACTTGTAACCCAACACCTGCCAAAACTGATCACTTTGGCAAAGCAGGTCCCTCTGCTAAGTACTTAGGCAGAGTAGGTGTGTTTATGCGAATACTGTCTGGTCCTGAAGCTGTTTCCTCCCAGCTCATCACTAGATGTCAGGGGAAAGCTCATTCAGACCTGGCTCACACAAATAATAATAATAAATAATAATAATTAATAATAGGTTGGGGGAGGTGCAAGAGTGGCAGCATAGAGCAGGCAGGCAGGATGAGGAAGAGCAGTGGGGAGATAAAACTCCCCTGGTTCTGTGGCTACCCTGTGCATGTACATCCCCTGCTGTGCCTTTCTCTGGGCTGCTCATTAACTGAGGTGTAAGCAGCCATACAGAGAAGATCCTGATGAATGGAGCAGGCTGAGCAGTTTCAATTAGCGCTCAAGGCTGAGCATCTCTATCAGTACCAGCACTTTTCAGGAGAGTAAAAACCTTCAGATTCCTCCCCACCTTTGGGCTTGGCTTTGCCCAGCATCTGATTGGTTCCTCCCAGCACCAGTCAGTGTAGGACTCAGAAGATTTAAAAGAGACTGAGGTGGCTTGTCCCATAGCAATTGATCCATCCCCAGCTGTCCTGTTCACAGCTGATCAGCAAGGAGAGGAATAGTCGCTGGGTGCAGCTAGCTTACATGGTGTACAAGTTACCTAGCTCCACCAGGGGAGAGCACACTCTTGTCTCTACCTCAGGACCTGGAGCTGGGCTCTTTGCAAGGGGACCCCTTCTACTCCCACAGAAGGATTGACCCCCAAAAGGCCTGAGGAACGACTGCTCTGGCAGCCAGGAGCCTTAGCTGTTTTGTCAGCCAGGGTGGAAAATGTTTTCACACAACCCCTCACCCCAGCAACTGAGAAAAAAAATCATTTGAATAAATAATTAAATAAATAAATAAACCCCCCCCAGTCAACCAATCGGGAAGGGAGCCAAAAAAAGGGGGGGGGAGTAGTGCAATGGGACAGTGTCCCCTGAAGTTGGTGCCCAGGGTGACCAGCCTGCTCGCCCACCCCTAGAACCGGCCCTGCTGCTGGCAGACCAGGGCTGGAGGCAGCTGTATGGGAGAGATATTCATTTTTTTCTGGCATGCCCAGCAATAGAGCTGAGAGGGAGTGGTGTGGAACCTGCCTCCAGCCACCTGCTGGATGAGAATAGGCAGAACATGAGCCAGCGAGCTTTGTAATTTTGCTTTGAAAATTCTCCCCTATTGGCACCAGGGGGAGGAGGGAGAGGCAGGCTGCCCATGGGCTCTGACATGAAAGGACACGACTATCTGCTGCTCTCTGCAAGGGCCTCTCAGGAGAGGGAAGGAGTGCCAGGAGAAGGGAGAGAAGGAAAGAGGAACAGGTGACTGTGGGAGGGAAGGAGAGAATTGTTATTAGTGCTGCTGGGTGTGTCTGTGTGTTGCACCTATGCTGTTCATGGAGCTCCGGTGTTAGCTGCACCAGAAGAGCGTGCTGATTCAGCAGATCTCGACATTAATCATAAGGACCACAGGCTCAATTTGGTGGTGAAGGTTTATTGTCAACCAGGGCCGGCTCTGGATTTTTGCCGCCCTAGGCAAAAAAGCCACCCCCCCAGCGCGGCAGGGGAGGGCGCCGAGCCCGGCCACGGGCCCGCAATCCCCGACCGGCCGGAGCGCCGGGAGGAGGGCGGAGAGCCCGGCTGGGGCTCTCCGCTCTCCCCGGCAGCCAGAGCGCTGGGGGGAGGGCGGAGAGCCCCCGGCGGCCAGAGAGCCCGGCCGGGGCTCTCCACTCTCCCCGGCGGCCAGATCACCGGGAGGAGGGCGGTGAGCCGGCCGGGGCTCTCCGCTCTCCCCGACCGGCCGGAGCGCCGGGGGAGGGCGGCGAGCCCGCTGCGGCTCCGCTCTCCCAGGCGGCCGGAGCGCCGTGGGGAGGGCGGCGAGCCCAGTCGCAGCCCCGCTCTTGGGCCGGAGCGCCCCGCCGCGCCGCCCCCCTCCAGGCGCCGCCCCAAGCACATGCTTGGTGGGCTGGTGCCTGGAGCCGGCCCTGTTGTCAACAAGGCACGGTATCAGTACCCCAGCTCAACCATTACAAGTACACTAACCATGGGCGGCGGGTCGCATAGGCTGGGGGAGGCTTTGCCTCCCCAAACAGCCAGCTGTGACCCCGCCCCCTGCCATGACCGCTCCCTGCGGCAGTGTGCAGCTCTAGTCCTCTGGCTCCAGCCCCCTAGTGCTCCGCTGGGGCTAAAGCCGCCCTCCTTCCCATGCTCCTGAGCTGGGGAGGCTGGGGCTGCACGCTGCCTGCCCTCCCGGCACTTCTTTGGGCTGGGGGACTAGCTGTGGGACTGGGTTGGTGGGCGGGGTGGCTCTGGGCTCCAGCGGGGGTGCAAAATGGGGGGCTCCCCCCCCCCAGCAGGCGTGTGTGTGACAACGCCAGTAAAGGCCTCAAAAGGGAGGCACCAGAACAGGGACTGAGTTGTGCCCGTCTGGCATCTGAACTCAGACCCAACTGCACAGCTTCCTCTTTCTAGCCATCATTGTACCACCTGGCCTGTTACCAGCAGAGCTCGTGTACTCATACAATCCAGGGCTGTGTGCCCTGCGGTGAATTGCCCCCTCCAGAGCAAGGGAATCTGTGCAGCACTGCCAGTGCTGCTGAGCCCCTTCCTGTGCTGTCATGCAATAAGAGCAGGATGTATCTCCAATAGAGGGGTAGCCCAGCAGGGGACATGGATTGACCAGGGTGCTGCCTTCTGTGCAAGTGTAAATGGCTCTGGAGCAGAACACTGTGCAGGACTCTACTATTCTGCGCTCTTCCCGATACCCTTCTTGCTCTCTGCCCCCGGGGCCATGCCCAGCCAGGGCTAAGTTTTAAATATAAAACAGAGATAAAGCTACACCTCCCAAACTCTGCATCCAGCCCTCACTCCTCCCATCACTGGACATTTTATAGCCCCCACTTTGCACTAAAAGCTCTGATTTTTCCTCCATGTTCAGATAACTCCAAAACAGGGTAACAGACAGGGCTTTCCTTCAAACATCTTCCTCCTTCTCCCCTAACCTGCCTAAAAGGTCCTGAGCGGGCTGAATTTCAGCCTGAAAGGTGACAGCAGGGGAAAGTTGTAAGCCACAGAGAAGCAGGTCTTAGCTATACAGGGCCTGACTCAATTCTCATTTACATTAGGGTAATTCCATTGGTTTCAGTGGGGTACTCTCATTTCCTCCCAGCATAAGCTGGAGGAGAATCAGAGCCTATGGTTGCTACCGGATCCAGTGTTTCTGGGAACAATTGTCTCAGTTTTGTCAGGACAATTCCACACCCCACAAACACTGTGGCTTATAGAATATTTATGGGGCCTGCAATCACTTTCCAAGAGGACCCACGAAACCCTTGCTTGCATTGCAAGCAGACATTTTTTAATGCAATTTGATGCATCACCCCATTGTGTTGCAAACTTATGACAGCCCTTATTTTTCTTATTATGTATGGCAGTACTCCAGAAGTGTTCTAGGCCTTTTACAGGCATCTAGTTATTCAGATTCCATTCCTGAAAACCTTGCAGTCTAAGGTCCCAGTTCTGTAATCAAGTCTGCCAGGGCTGAAGAATCCATCTCTGGGGATTTGAATGCAGCATCGAGGCTTAAGTAGAAAAAGAACAGGCAAGGGACAGGAGCAGGGTTGCAGAAACAGAATTAAATGACTGAGGTGAAGGTCATCATGTGGTTTGTTGGGGCCACACTTATTGTATGTTTTTCTTTTTGTCCATCCCATGTTTTCCACCCAACCCTCACCCACTCATAAATGTCATGATATTTATTTATGACAGTCCTATTTGGGAAACAAAGAAAAGGTAAAAACCCTGGATTTAAATGAAAGAGCCTTTTCAGACATCACTTCAGCACCGCCCAGTGTGATGCTGGAATATAGCTGTGAATTAATGGAATTGAACCATTTTTTCTACCAAAAATGTATATATTACTGTTGAGTTGCTCCATTTCCTTCCTAAATGTGTGATGCAGAGTTCTTGCAGATGGAATTTAATGTGAAATAAAAAGTCAGACCTGCTATATTTAGCAGCTTCTGCATTTTGTCACATTTACTTACTAAAAATACCTAAATGCACTTATTTTAGCGTGGGCGGGGGAAATCAGCATTTCTGCCTTTTATCATCCTGGTGATCAGAGAGATAGAAAATTGCAATTTGAGATTCCTTGATAGTTGCCTGCAACGTGTAAAGCTCTCAAATTTCTGTGTCTGCAGAAGAACGCAGGGAACCCAGTCAACCAGGCTGGATTAAATTAATGGGAGGAAATCTGGTCTAGCATTTAACACAGGAGATATGGACTCAGACTTCCTGGGTTCTATTCATAGCTCTACTGCTGACTAATAGTAGACAAGTCACTATGCCTTTCTCTGATTTTGTTTGTCCATTGGTAAAATGGGAATAGTAGCACTTCCCTACTTCACAGTAAGAAGTTTAATTCACTGATGTGAAGTGCCATGAGACCAGGGTTTAAAATGCTGAGCTGTACCCATTCAGCTGCTCTCTCAGACACAGCCTGAGTCTGAAGTTTGAGCCAGTCCCTTGTGATCAATGGCGATACGTCTAAAGAAAAGCTGTGCATATAAGGCTTAGTTCCACACACACCCCTCCACATGCCTCCTTCATGCTCTTTCCACAAACAGTGAGAATTTTGCAATTTTCACATGTGACAAATGTATGTGCCAGTTCCATTCCACTATAACACTTAAATTCCTAGATCAGGGATCGGCAACCTTTTGGCCATGGTTTGCCGCTCCAGGCCAATGGGGACGGTGGGAAGCGGCGGCCAGCACATCCCTCGGCCCGCGTTGCTTCCCGCCGCCCCCATTGGCCTGGAACGGCGAACCGCGACCAGTGGGAGCCGTGATCGGCCGAACCTGCGGACGCAGCAGGTAAACAAACCGGCCCGGCCCGCCAGGGTGCTTACCCTGGCAAGCCAGGTGCCAGAGGTTGCCAATCCCTGTCCTAGATAAATCACACACAGATTCATGGATTCCTAGACCAAAAGGGACCATTGTGAGCATCTAGTCTGACTGCCTCTATAGCACAGGCCACAGAACTTCCCCCAAAATAATTCCAAGAGCGTAATGTTTAGAAAAACATCCAATCTTGATTGCTGTCACCTGGGGAACAGGAACTAGAGCTGTAGCCGTTCAGCTCCAAAAACAAAGGCCATTACTCTCTTACTCCTGTGGGCAGAGCCACTAGTGCTCTACAGTACATTACACCAGTGCTGTCCTGCAATCCCCATCCCCACCCCTCCATCCTCAGCCCAATAACACCTGCTAGGAAAAATATTTGAATTCCAAATCTCATTGGCCTGTGTAGGCTCAAGAGTGAAGAGAATAATAATTTAAAAAACAAACGCCCGTCTTTGTGGGAGCCTCGTGAAAACGCTTGTACTTTAAATCTAAAGCTTCTGTCCAATAAACTGTAAAGTCAAGACTTAAAGATAATAAAAAACCAGGAGCCAATACCATTCTCAATGATTCAAAGCATTGGATCAATGGCAATTAATGTCCGTAACAGTTTTATTTTAAATCAATCCCCCTCTGGTTCTGTTTAGCAAGCAGAGGATGTGGGAACTCCCTGCACAAATAACTGGGATTGCCAAGCGTCGGGTTGAGCGGGGAGGCAGCGAGCCATTGTGCCAGCATGCTGAGTGGGTGCGTGCAGGCAGAGAGCATGCTTGGAAAGCCTTACCCCACAGTGTTCTCAGGTGGGTGCTGCTGTGCTTCCAAAGTGCAGGACAGATTAGGCGGGGAGGAGGCATGAATTTGAGACATGTAAACTTCAAAGAGGGAGATGTACCCAAGGGGTGTAACTAGGAGAAAGGGGATGGAACTGAGTGAAGGAAAATGGAATGTTGAATATGTAGAAACCCTTCCTATTGTTGAGATTAACATGGGGGCAGGGACACGCACACACCCCAGCGTGCTGCTGCCCAGACCTAGAGTGAGCCCCATCTAGGGTGAGAGGACAGCTCACGCTCTGCGGCCCATTCAGTCCACCAATAAGTGGGACAATTAGTGCCTATTCTGCAATTAGCCCAGCCCAGCTGCTAGCAGACAGGCTAACTATTTTGACAGTAATAAGGTCTTCACAAGGTGCTGCCTGCTGCATCCAATTTTCCCAGCTCTGTCCTGTGAGGGCTCTGATGCTCCAGAGTTGTCTTCATGTTCCTGAACAAAATCCCCACTGTCAGCACATGGCTGTCAACCCCCAGGGCCATGATGTGGCTTCTCCCCCGCCCCCCAGGACAAGGGAGGAAAGGCAGTGCTGCCACTCACCCCTCATGGGGCATTGCAGCTGGGGTGGGGTTGGGGGAAGGGATTGTTCCAGTGCTGTTTTAGCTCGGCCTTCCTATATCTTGCAGGAGTACAATCCTGCAAAGTGCTCAGCACCCTCATCTCTTATTGGAGTCAGTGGGAGTTGAGGTCTCTCACCACCTCGCGGGTTCAGTCCCCCTGTGAGGTGGGTGTGGAGAGTTATTTCTAGCTGGAGTTAGACATAAACAGAGCCCTCACAGCCAGGCTGCTGCCTAGCTCCTACTGTGTTTTGCAGCATGCTGTTTGGAAAGAGGTCATTCCCGGTAGACTGGGCGATCCCTCCTTCGGAGCCCCCAGCCCAAGCGCCGTAGTCCTGGGAGCTGTTTCTCAGAATAGGTTCTTTCCTGAGGGAGGCTGCAACGGTGAGGGAAGCTCGTGGTGGCTAGACAAAGTCTACCTTTGTCTGTGATGGCGTCCTCCGCCATCCCTTGCCCACGGCATCGCTCAGTGATGCGCCCGACACTGGCTGTGCCCCTGCTGCTCAAGTTAATTACAGTAATTATACCTGAGCGCCTCGTCTCCAGCTCCTTTTTGTTGCCATTTGCCTGCCCGCTCATTTGCAAATCTAATCATTCAGTGGAGTGTTTTAAAAGAGAGGGGGGTGGGGAAGGCAGGGAAAATGGAAAGAACATGTCGTTTTTGCAGCAGCAGCTCAGCAGAAATCCAGGAGCATTTGAATGGCACCAGGTATTTTATCTATCGCTCCTGAGAGAGGCAGGTTTGACTCCCCACTCAGAGGGAAGGACCCCTGATCCACCCCAGCCAGCCAGGTCAGGCAGGAAGAGAAGAAAATGTTTGATCTGGTCAACATGGGCATTTGCCAAAAGGACTCTGGTGCTGAATCCACACTAGAGCCCGCTAGATGGCCAGTTCTTTAGTGTGCAGGCCAAAGAGCTTGCAGACTTTTCTGTGCATGCAATGCCCATAGAGCATGAGTCAGGGCAGTGCATGCCCAGAGTGAGAAACCCCAGCATCTGCACATGCGCTTCTCAGTAGTTGGACCTTTATGTTTTTTGTGTGGATTTTCTACTGCATTGACAACCATGGAGACTGAGGGTATGTCTACACTGCAATCACGAAGTGTGACCGCAGCATGTGTAGACATACCCAAGCTAGCTTTGATGTACAAAAGCCTGAGAATTACAAAAACCAGAGTTACGAACGCACCAGTCAACCACACCTCATTTGGAATCAGAGGTACACAATCAGGTAGCAGCAGAGACAACATAAATAAATAAATAAATAAATAAATACAGTACAGTGCTGTGTTAAATGTAAACTACTAAAAAATAATGAGAAAGCAGCATTTTTCTTCTGCATAGTAAAGTTTCAAAGCTGTATTAAATCAATGTTCAGTTGTAAACTTTTGAAAGAACAGCCATAACGTTTTGTTCAGAGTTATGAACATTTCAGAGTGACGAACAACCTTCATTCCTGAGGTGTTCGGAACTCTGGGGTTCTACTGTAGCTAGATCAAAGCTAGCATGAACTGAAGCTGCGGCTTCATTACTATTGTTACTTAAGCTAGCTTTGATCTAGCTAAATCAACGCTAGCTCACATATGGCTGTGTTTGCTTCAATCATACCTCCCAGCTGTAGCACAGACATACACAAAAGGCGTATCTTTAGGCACAGAGCATGGGCAGTAGCAATGTAAGCTTCCTTCACCAGTACACTGCAACCCTGACCTGGAGGGGCCCTCATCTAGAGGTGAGAGAGCAGGTCAGTTTTTCTGTCTCACAAGCATGGATTTGAGTCAACCCTTTGGAGGGGGAGGGAAACCCTAGAACAAAAAGGGGGAGATGAAATTCCATTAACGCTCTTCAGCCTTAGCCTTTCTGATGCCCCGACCTGAACGAGCCTGGCAAAGGTCCCAGGCCTTTGGAGAGCTCTTCAGCTGCAGGAGAAGGGGGCGCTGGCTTATCCTGAAATCTCTGGGGTCTTCCCCCTGGTCATGGGTCCACCCTGCATCCCACAAGCTCGAATGAAGGACAGATGAAGAGCCCACAGTTTATTTTGACCTGAAATGTTCCAGGGCAGCAAGTTGAAGCAGTTGGCTTTTGTTGTTACCTCAAGGTACGTCACAGGGCACAGTACAGCCACAGTCCAACAGAGAGCTGCAAATGGCAGAAATAAAGTGGTAACAGAATCCTGAGACCTAGAGAGAAGGGGACAGTGCAGCAAGAGATGGTGTCTGTGTGTGGGAAACAGCAGTGCCTCCAGATCTGCAGTTATATAAAATCGGAACCTATCTATGATCCCCCGTTTCTGAAACCAGGTCATTTAAGTTGGTCATTTTTGCTGACCCATATAAAACCCATCCACTTGTGCCATGTGCAAAATAAGGGCACCAGCTAAGGCAGAATAATTTCACTCCTACACCGTCAGCCTCCCTGTGACAGATGTGAGTCCTGGGATGTGTCAGGCGTTTAAAAAACTCTGTTGAGATGTGCCAGACAGACATGGATTTTGGGGACAATAAGTGTTAAGTGGGGGAATCCTTGGGCAGTGGTTAATGCAAAGTCCATAACTCAGCTTATGCACAAACCCAGTCTTTTGAAGCTACGCCCTGAGGAGAGGGTCACTGACTGGTGATTACCTGTTCCCAGAGACGGGAGACCAAAGGCCAAACTGTATAAAGAAACAGCTGAGCTGTCCAGTCGGGGTTCTGGTTCCTGATCTAAAAACTGGCATGGACTTGTAACCCAGGGGGCAAACCCGGCTGTGGGCTTTGAAAGACAGACACTTATAGAGCCCTGCGTTGGAGTCGGAGGCAACGTCTGGTAAGCTTTTAGCGGTTGCATAGGTTCTGTTATGTTTTCTCTGTAATGCTGTTACCCTAAGAATAACTGCCGTTTGCTTTGTGAAGGCTGGCTGGTAACTGCTGTACACTGTTATAGCCCCTGGAGAGAGGTTCACCCCAGGTGCTGGACCCCAGTCAGACATGCTGGGGAAACCACAGTGAGGTGCAGAGGGACTGTAAGCCTAAATCTTCAGTGTGGAGGGAGAGAGGTAGGTCCCTGCCCAACAGAGGTAACAGCTGGGAGCCAGAAACCTTAAGAGTGTCCCATCGAAGAAGACTGGGAATGGGGTCAAAAGTACAGTTAACCCTGAAACTGTGACACTTCCAAACCAATGGCTTTTTTCAAGGGAACTTGTACTGGAGAATGGTGCTGCAGTAACCCCTGAAGGCTGACACCCTCTCTCTGGCCTCAGAATGGGTGTCACCCAAGCAAGCTCCCCACCAGGATGCCCTGGGTTATGAGGGTACAAGATTTATTTTAGGCAAAGAATGAGTTATTGGTGCAAACTGAAGTGCAGGAATCAATACATTGAACACAAGGGGCCCTTCAGGGTAGGAATAATTCCAAACTTCAGTGGGTAACACTCAGCCCCTCACAAAATACTCTCTACCAGCACTGCAAGTGGGCAACCTAAGATACTAGGACTGAAAGGCAAATCCAGTGCAGACGGGATGGAATTGTAAGGGAGAGGGTGTTAGTTACACATTAGTAAGTGGGTATGGGCCTAGCTCTCCCCTGTCTTGTGCCTGCTGGAGGCATTCACACCCATGCAGACTGGGTGTAAAGTTGGGATAAGTGAGGGGACAATTCAGATCTGTTAGCATTTTACACACACAGCACAGGTTTGAATGACAACAAAAGGCTGGGAAAGATCGGGCCCTGTGAGCTTATGTGTGACATCCTTTGTGATACCGGGTGCTACAGAGGGATAATATATTATCTGTAACTAATACTATTTGTATTGGGGTAGCACCAAGGTGCCCCACTCACAGGCCAGAACCTCCTTGTGAGAGGTGCTATACAAACAGAATGAAAAGATGCTTCAGGAGTAACGTTAGTAGCTCTGGCCATGAGCAGAAATTGTTCATGAGGACAGAGTGAGTCTTCAATGCCTAGTGACTGACATCTCCAGCAGTGTTGGGCATAGTAGCCTTTGGGTACTGCAGACATGTATATCTAGCTGTCCTCCTAAGCGTCGATTAGGTTAGTAGTCTGGCATATGGCATGCCAATATCTTAAAGAAATCACTAGTGGGTTCTGAAACCCAACCCCCCTTCCCTAGGCTCCAGAGCCTGAGCTCCAGACCAAGCCACAACTTCAAAGCGCTGTCTATACAGCTATTGTGAGAGAGAGCTCAAGCCCTGCTAACCCAAATCTGTCACCCCAGGCTGGGAGGCTTGTTGCTGTGAGCTGTGTAGACACACCCACAGTCCTACTGTGAATTCACATGGGAGTGGGCAGCAGGAAAACAATGCCATGGAAAGTGGGCATTCCCTCAGCTACACCACAATCCCTCCTTTATATGGACACAGCTACTAAGGCTCCTGTATAGCAGTGGTTCTGAAAGTGGGGCCACCTCTTGTATAGGGAAAGCCCCTGGTGGGCCGGGCCAGTTTGTTTACCTGCCAGGTCCGCAGGTTCGGCCGATCATGGCTCCCACTGGCCGCGGTTCGCCGCTCCAGGCCAATGGGGGCTGCGGGAAGTGGCGTTGGATAATGGATTTGCTGGCCGCCGCTTCCCGCAGCCCCCATTGGCCTGGAGCGGCGAACCGCGGCCAGTGGGAGCCATGATCGGCCGAACCTGCGGACCTGGCAGGTAAACAAACCGGCCCGGCCCAGCCCGCCAGGGGCTTTCCCTACACAAGTGGCGGCCCCAGTTTGAGAACCACTGCAGTGTATAGGCTTCTTTCGGGGAGGGGAGAGAACTAATTTACAATGGCCAGAGACAAAGCACTCTCCCCTCCAGTGGCCTCCGGCAGAAATCCCCTGGGTTTTTTTTCCTCAGTCCCTGGAGGCAGATGACAAGAGCCCAAGGGGAATCTTGAATTTAATTCTAATTGTCACTTTCTGGTTGTTTACAAACGCTTCTCGAATATCAGACATCTCCACACCCTGCTTATGTCTTTCCAATCTGGAAACCATCACATTAGGTTTTTGGTTGTTCCTTGGGTTCTACAGGGCTTTGAAATTAACATCAAAAAATGCCATATTCATTTCCTTCTCAGTGAAGCAGCATCTCCAGCCACAGCAGCACAGCTTTGGGAACAGATATAGGTTAGTTAACAGATGCACAAAAGCACAGCTGAGGGAACAAAGATGACATTTTTGAGTAGACCCTATATAAAGGCATGGCTATTTTGCAGGTCCTATATGAATTGAAAGAATATTCTGCAAGAGACAGATGGACAACAGGACAGTGTGCTGCCTCCCCAGAATCAAGACACAAGATGTCACTCTAAGGTTGGTTAGGCTTCTGAAGTCGACAGGCAAGGATCCATTGGTGATGGCTCCTATAGGAACTAATGACATTGCAATGTGGGCTAGCTCGCAGACAGTAGATAACTTCAGGGAACTAGAAAACATGCTGAAAAAAAGAATGTCCAAGTGATCTTTTCTGAGATCCTTCCTGCCCACAAGTGAAGGAAAACAGAAGGCAGAAGATTCTGGAAGTGAACCGCTGGCTAGGTAAGTGGTGTAGGGTGGAAGGTTTTGGTTTTGTAGGACATCGGTCCACCTTCTGTGGGGAGAGGGAGCAGTATGGTTTGGATGGCCTCCACCTCAGTAGAAGGGGGACAACTCTCCTTGGTCCAGGCTGGCTAAGGTAGTCAGGAGAGGGTTAAACTAACAGCAAAAGTGGAGGGTAAAAAGAAGGAAGATATGAGCACTCAGCATAAAATCATGATGTTGGAAATAAAACTAATCAAGGAACCAAAGCACATGAAGAGAATAAATTCTAGAACTGCCTATACAACAATGCTAGGAGTCTCGATAACAAACAAGAGGAATTGGAATTGCTCAGTTTTGAGCATAAATATGCTCTAGTTGGTATTACTGAATCTGGTGGGATAATTTGGATGACTGGAATGTTAAAATCAATGGTTATAACCTATTTAGCAAGGATTGAGTGGGCAAAAGGGGAGTGGGAGTGGCATTCTCTGTCAAAAATGACATTACCTGTTTCCAAGTCACTGATAACTTGGAAGAAAATGATCTTGAATGCTTATGAATCAATGTCCTTCCAGATAAAGCACAAAATGAGGTATTAGTTTGTGTCTGCCACAGACCACCAAAGCACACTAGGGAACAGGATGATCACCTCCTTACGAACCTATCTATAATGTGTAGGGAAAAAATTGTGTGACTTCAATTTGAGTGACATATGCTCCACATCTCATGCTGCCAGTACTAAAACATCCTTGGAATTTCTAAACATTAGAGATGACAATTTCCTAACTCAAAAAGTCTTACAACCAACATGGGGAAATTCTTTATTTATAAGAGGAATTGATCACAGAATTAAAGATAATGGTCGCTTATGTGCAAATGACCATGACTTGATCACATTTATAATGTGCAAGCAGAATAAAGTCCAGACCAGTCTCAAAATGTAATTGTAAACAGGGAATCATCATCAAGTACGTGTGTTTCCAGAGGGAGCCCGCAGGGCACAGTTCTTGGCCTTACGCTATTTAACTTTATCAATCATCTGCAGGAAAATGTAAAATCATCGTCAATAAAGTTTGCAGATGACCCAAAATTGGCAGAGTGGTAAATAATGAAGAGGATAGGTCACTGATTCAGAGTGATCTGAATCATTTGGTAAAGGGGCATAAGCAAACAATATTTTGCATTTTAATATAGCTAAAAGTAAATGTATCTATTTAGGAACAAAGAACGCAGGCCATACTTACAGGACGGGGGACTCTGTCCTGGGAAGCAGCGACTCTGAAAAGGATTTGGGGGTTATGGTGGACAATCAGCTGAATGTGAGCTCCCCGTGTGAGGCTATGGCTAGAAGAGCTAATGCGATCCTGGGATGCATAAACAAGCGAATCTTGTGTAGGAGTAGAGAGATTATTTTACCTTGGTATTTGGCACTGTTGTGACTGCTGCTGGAATGTGTGTCCAGTTCCGGTGCCCACAATTCAGGAAGGATGTTGATAAATTGGAGACAGTTCAGAGAAGAGCCACAAGAATGATGAAAGGATTAGAAAACCTGCCTTACAGGGATAGACTCAAAGAGCTCAATCTATTTAGCTTAACAAAGAGAAGGTTAAGGGGGTGACTTGATTACAGGCTATAAGTACCTACATGAGGAACAAATATTTAGTAATGGGCTCTTCAATCTAGCAGAGAAAGGAATAACTGGATCCAATGGCTGAAAGCTGAAGCTAAACAAATTCAGACCAGAAATAAGATGTACATTTTTGACAGTGAGGGTAATTAACCATTGGAGCAATTTACCAAGGATCATGGTGGATTCTCCATCACTGGCAATTTTTAAATCAAGATTGGATACTTTCTAAAATGCTCTGAGAACTATTTGGGGAAAGTTCTATGGCCTGTGTTAGACAGGAGGTCAAACTATATGATCACAGTGGTCCCTTCTGGCCTTTTAATCTATGAATCATAGGGGGGTTATTTAATTTCTTGATGACAAAGTTTATCCAGAGGCTGTTTTGCCACCAAGTGTCAGTCACTTCAGGGTCTGTCTCATCAAAGGCCTTTGCTGCCATCTTGATGGTGACCTTTGCAGCTGACATTGAGGGGAAGACAGCAATTCCTTCTGCAAGCAGATGCTTGTGCAGATCCACAGGAATCTCTGTGAGGTTATTGAGTGGCTGACACAGACGGATTAGCGAGGCCACGGGCTACCTCAGTGACAAATAGAGCCTGCGATGGATCTCTTTGTTGAGCACCGCTTCCCTTGGTCAATATCAGCAGCTTAGGGCAGGTCAATAGGGCCTGGTACTAATATCAGCACACATGTCCCTTCTTGCTTATTGCAACATAGTTTGTGCTAAATAGTGGACTTGGATAATGTTTTAAATCTGGCTGGGCCTTTTCTAGCAAGTGTTGTGCCTCACTCAGCCAAAACTCCGGGGAGTGGAAAAGGCTTTTGCAAGGAGAGAGGCAGTGGGGCTGGCGAGTCAGTAGGTGGCACTGTTCTGAGTCAGCCTTAGGGTACGTCTACGCTTTGAGCTGTGGTGTAATTCCCAGCTCAAAGAGACATACCCACGCTAGCTCTTATCAAGTTAGTGCACTAAGAACTGAGGCAGCAGCGTGAAGGGCTAGTCACCCCGAGCATGTGCCTAGTGTTTGGGGGGGGCAGGTATGTCCTCAGGGAGACTACTCCCTCCTACTGCTCACTCCACTATGCCGCCCTCTATTTTTAGTGCGTTGGCTCAGTCCCAGCTAGTGTGGGTATGTCTCCTCCACCTGGGAATTACACTCCCACTTGAAGTGTAGATGTACCCAGCGCTGGGCTAAAGGGAACTGTGCTGCAGGGAGTGGAGGTGTCTCAGCAATTTCTCTCCAAGTCAATATGGCCCCCAGTGCACTGCTAGGGAGAGCTATGCTTCAGGGACTGTCATGGGTGACTCAGTGGGGGGGGGGGGCTGCATTGGGTACAGTGCTACTAAAGGTGCTGAACAAGATTTAAGGATGACTAGTGATTTTCATGTCTTAATGTTTGGGTGTCCAACCTGAGACACCTTAAAGGGCACTGACTTTCAGGTACTGCTGGGCACCCACTCTCTGAGAGTCAAAGCCTTTTAGGTGTCTTGAGCTGGGCACTCAAAATCACTAGTCACTGTTACACTCTTGGCTGTTCTCTTGTGGGTAGATGTATGGCTGCAGCAGCTGCATCCAGCTCCATGGAGCTCACTGGCAACCTCCCTACCATGCAGGAGAACCAGTTCCCACTGCTCAACTCCTGCCCTTCGGCAGGGCCCCTTTGCTGCTGCAGTCGCCTACTCACTGGTCCTCTGATAGGTGCTGGAAGTCCTCTGCCTCCCAGCTCCTCCTGAATGTGACCTTTTTGCTAGTCCCCCTCCCATTCTCGGAAAAGACCAAGAACTCCAGCTGCTGCTCCCTGTGTCTCCTTCCCCTTCTCTTAAAGGAGCAGTGTTCTGCTCCTCACTTCGGCCTCCACTCCCTCAACCCCACCCCCATAGGTCTGCTGCCTGTCCCTGCCCCTTCCCTCCTGAAAATAACTATCAATTCCTGAGCCTATGGATTCCTCACTCCGCCTCAACTCCTGCTGCAACTTCTAGGCCGTGTTGTTCCCTGCTGCCCCCTCCTGTCACCTCCCCTGGGTGCTTGACTGTCCTCTAGTCCAGCCTCCCTTCTGCTCTACCGGTTTTCCAACTCAGCTGGAGCAAATCAGAAGAAGGAACCTACAGCCAGAGAGTGCTGTAGAACACAGACCGCTTGAAAGGGCCCATGCCAAATTGGGTTATTATATTCTCCTTTCTTCAGTTCCTGGCCAAAACTGCTGTGGGGCTGTTTGACAGCTGCCACACTCCACCCCAGCGTTGTCTGCATCCTATTTCCAAGGCTGGTCCATGTGTAG
Source organism: Emys orbicularis (assembly GCF_028017835.1). NCBI lineage: Eukaryota > Metazoa > Chordata > Testudines > Emydidae > Emys > Emys orbicularis. The sequence goes on from NC_088686.1 coordinate 41,790,108, forward strand.
CCATGTGTCAAGTCTGTGAAGAGCTGTGGGGTGAGAGGTGCAGCCAAATGCATCATTATTCCCATTGCTGGCTGGGGCAGCGTGTTCCCCCCCCAAACAGCCCTTTAACTCGCTTTTTTTAAGAGGGGTTGTCTCAATATCCCACCGTGTAAACATTGCAGGGGAAGCTGAGAAATGACAGTGATGCTGCAGGTTTCAGAGTGGTAGCCCTGTTAGTCTGTATCAGCAAAAACAACAAGGAGTCCTTTTGGCACCTTAGAGACTAACAAATATATTTGGGCATAAGCTTTCGTGGGCTAGAACCCACTTCATCAGATGCTGATGCTGCAGGCACCAAAGGATGCACTCTCCCTGACTTCAAATTGCCTGTTAGCAACACTCACTCCTTCTGGTAGTCTGCCTGCTGTGCCCCCCCTTGATTGTCCCTCTCCCCCTTTGCCTATCGCTCACATATCGTAACAAACGAGCTACCAAAGGCTCCAACAAATGCATTTGTTATCTCCAGCAGGAGAAAAAGCAGCCACGACCCAGAGCTGTGACCTCCTTACAGTTTGTAATGAGCTGATGGGAAAATATTTCTGCCTGATTAGAATCCTTAACGAGTTGCTGATTATTATGTGTGTGTGCTAGCCAGCCTCCCATTTTGTCCCATCTGTAATGGCAGGGCAGCTTTTAACATCCCCTGCATCTCCTTCTGCCCAGCTCAAGGGACCCAGGCTCCCTTCCCCCATGTCTATCTCACCCCTGACAGCACCACAGAAGGGAAATGCCAAAGGCTAATCAGTCTTTGCATTTCTTTGTTCAACTCTCCATTCTTTGCAAGAGGATTTGATTCCCCAGTGAGGTCACTACCGATCAACCAATGGGTTTATCTCTGGCTGCAGGTAGAAGTATCCTGGCGCATCCTACACTACCAACCACATCCTGGGTAGCAGATGAGGGAACCTCATACATGGTACAGGCTGCTCTGAATATATTGAATAAGGAGACATAAGAGTCTGTCTTAATTAGTCAGCTTGAAGGAGTTCTTGGCCTTTCAGAATTGCCTCGTTTGTCAGAAGGCATGAGAACATCTAATAATCTAGCAAGTGAGAGCTGTGTTTTTGTGTAGGTCCTACCCAGGCAGTGGCTCTTATTTTTCTTTTTGATTTAATGGTGGATTTGTAATTAAACTCTGCAAACCAGGCATTAAGCACCTAGAGAACGTTCCCCATGGGATTCTATTCTAGTCAGTTTTTTAAAATCACTCTCAAGCAATGGGTGCAGTGGTAAAGTTCTCAGTGTGGTAAGAGACGGAGTATTTAGAAATAAAGCTCATAATCAGAAATGGCGTGTGAAATGAGCTCATGAGTTTTAGTCCAGTTTCTAGTGGGCAGGAGTCCATATCACACACACCATCACTACAGCTGGCACAAATTATCCCTCATGCTGGCAACCTCGGCAGATTGGACAAAGACTGAATGGGACGCAGGAACAGAATGCTCCTTTCATCCCTAGAGGGAAATCCCTGCAGCATAGGGTTGGGGCACAGGGTAGCCTGCGGAGAGCTTGCCCTGCCATTGCCTGGGCTGTCCCCGTTCTGGGAGTAGTCAGAAATGGTCAGTGTCCAGTGCTGCTATGAGAGTATCTTTCACCAGCACAAAATTCATTGTATTAAGGAAGTGAGAGGGTAAGGGTCTGACTTTGGGAGGGGGGGTTATCAGAATGGATGCTAGAACCTCAGAAGTTCCATCACTAGTTAGACAATCAACAATGCTGCATTGTGGTTGAAGGCAGCAAGGGAATGTGGGGGCACGGGTGGAGGAAGAGCATTCACTCAAAGAAAGGAGAGTTGACTTAGTGGACTCGGCATGGAACCAGTAGCTTAGAACTCCTGGTTATATTCCTCCCTTTGCCACTAGCTTGCTTTGTGAACTTGTGACAGGTCAAGTAAACACTCTGTGCCTCAGTTTCCCTATCTGTGAGCTAGGGATAATCACATTACTCCAAGTCACTGGAGGAAAGCTGGAGATAATTGTTGGATTTACTTTGTCAGCTGAGAGTTACAAACCCACAGGAGTTACAAACCCACCAGTAGGTAGCATTGTAGGGAACCCCAGGGTGTACCTCCCCTCCGGGCCTGGACCCTAGAACTCTGTACAATGGATTAGTTGCCCACCTTCAGCACCAAACCACCTCACTTCACGATTCCCAGGACTACTTCCCACCTATCTGGATGTGGGCCTCTCACTTGGCCTTCTCTAGCCAACCCCCTCACAGCCTTCCTCCAAGCTCCCTCTCCATAGCAATCCATGCCTGCCCTAGCCACAACCCAGTCTCTGGAGAATTACCTCAGCCAGCTGCTGCACTCACCAGTCATAAGAACATAACATAAGAACATAAGAATGGCTGTACTGGGTCAGACCAAAGGTCCATCTAGCCCAGTATCCTGTCTACCGACAGTGGCCAATGCCAGGTGCTCCAGAGGGAGTGAACCTAACAGGTTCAAGTGATCTCTCTCCTGCTATCCATCTCCACCCTCTGACAAACAGAGTCTAGGGACACCATTCCTTACCCATCCTGGCTAATAGCCATTAATGGACTTAACCTCCATGTATTTATCCAGTTCTCTTTTAAACGCTGTTATAGTCCTGGCCTTCACAACCTCCTCAGTTAAGGAGTTCCACAAGTTGACTGTGTGCTGTGTGAAGAAGAACTTCCTTTTGTTTGTTTTAAACCTGCTGCCTATTAATTTCATTTGGTGACCCCTAGTTCTTGTATTATGGGAATAAGTAAATAACTTTTCCTTATCTACTTTCTCCACATCACTCATGATTTTATATACCTCTATCATATCCCCCCTTAGTCTCCTCTTTTCCAAGCTGAAAAGTCCTAGCCTCTTTAATCGCTCCTCATATGGGACCCATTCCAAACCCCTAATCATTTTAATTGCCCTTCTCTGAACCTTTTCTAGTGCCAGTATATCTTTTTTGAGATGAGGAGACCACATCTGTACACAGTATTCAAGATGTGGGTGTACCATCGATTTATTGAAGGGCAATAATATATTCTCCGTCTTATTCTCTATCCCCTTTTTAATGATTCCTAACATCCTGTTTGCTTTTTTGACCGCCTCTGCACACTGCGTGGACATCTTCAGAGAACTATCCACGATGACTCCAAGATCTTTTTCCTGATTTGTTGTAGCTAAATTAGCCCCCATCATGTTGTATGTATAGTTGGGGTTATTTTTTCCAATGTGCATTACTTTACATTTATCCACATTAAATTTCATTTGCCATTTTGTTGCCCAATCACTTAGTTTTGTGAGATCTTTTTGAAGTTCTTCACAGTCTGCTTTGGTCTTAACTATCTTGAGCAGTTTAGTATCATCTGCAAACTTTGCCACCTCACTTTTTACCCCTTTCTCCAGATCATTTATGAATAAATTGAATAGGATTGGTTCTAGGACTGACCCTTGGGGAACACCACTAGTTACCCCTCTCCATTCTGAGAATTTACCATTAATTCCTACCCTTTGTTCCCTGTCTTTTAACCAGTTCTCAATCCATGAAAGGACCTTCCCTTTTATCCCATGACAACTTAATTTACGTAAGAGCCTTTGGTGAGGGACCTTGTCAAAGGCTTTCTGCAAATCTAAGTACACTACGTCCACTGGATCCCCCTTGTTGTCTACTATTGAGTTTCTTGTGCCTTCCTCTGAAGCACTGGTACTGGCCCCTGGTAGAGAGGGAATACTGACCTAGATGGGCTGCTGGTCTGATCCACTCTGGAAGTTCCTATGCTCAAAAGAGTGTTTTCAAAATTATACTCAAGGTTAACATTACTCCTTCCAACACCAGTGTCCCTCTCTGGCTCTGGTGTTGCCCCTCTGCCTCTGTGATAGCAGACATTCAGGGCCCTGCAGGCCATCTTCCCAGTGGAGGAGAAATAGTGATGTGGCATCTGGGTTTATTCGGAGTGTAACTTGTTTTATTTACACATATAAACCAGTCCCGGAACAGAGATGGTCAAACAGCCTGCAGGATACACCCTTCTTTCAGGGATCTTCTCAGCCCAATGGCCAGGAATTCCTCCTCAAGAATTGACTCAGAGACCAAACTCTCCTGCTGCTCACACAACTCCCTCTCCCACATCGACCACCTCTACACAGAGCCTTGCATAACCCAGACTAACACCACACAGCATGTCTTCCCAAAACTGAACATTTGCTTACATGCGAGGAAAAATAATTTGGGAGATTATTTGTAAGAGTGCCACCTGCTGATGCCTGCCATAACAAGGTAAAACAGATGTTTTTAATTGCCATTGTTATTTCCCCAGTGGTTATTTATTTTGTATCTCAGGCACTGACACTTAGAAATTTCAATGCTTTTCATCCATAAATCTCAAAGCACTTGTAATAGAAGGAGCTATGTGGAAGTGTCCCTCAGGTTAGTGGAAGCCTTAAATTAACATGTAAAGATTCAGTATAAGGTAGAGAACTAACAAGTTTCACTGGATATGGCTGACCAGGCTGAAGATGCACAGAGAGTGATGAAACCCTCTGCCCCATGCAGTAGGTCTGGTGTAAAACCCAGGTTGAATTCTTTGCGTAATGAAATGTGTCTACCCAAGAGTTGATAGCCATCTCTATATATCATACTGTAGTCACTCAGCACGGCCTTTATAAGGCAGGTGAGAGCTCAAATTCTTTTTCAGAAGCAGAGTGCCCTCTATCACTTGAGCTAAAGGAAAATATCTGTTAGCCATATGGGGCATGTGACACATGATCAAGCAATTCTGATTCCATCCAGCAGAGGGCAGTGGTGATATATAGACACTAACCGCTACACTGCACTCTGCACTTGTCCTGATTCTGAACACAGTGACCTCTATTTCCTGGCAGAGAACCTGAAGTGGTCCCTTGGGATGGTGAGTTATGAGTCCCTTGCTGCTGGGATGCAGAGATCCCCTCCTGTCACTCACAGGGAGGCAAGAGTCCTTGACTTTTCTCTTTGTCTGTTTGCTTTTGTCCCATTCCCCATCCCCCGTGCCTCCCCCTCCATATGGAGTGTTGTTTCTTAGACTCTTGCCCACTGTCTCCCTCCACAATGGCCGCCCTTGAACAGTGAGATTAACTCTGCCACCTCCTCCTAGTCTGTTCCTCTGAAGATTGTCTCCTCATTTTCTGAATGGATAATCCCATCAACCAAAAGGCCCATCAACATGCAGGGGACTGACACAATCCTCTGGCACCCGCGCATTGGGAAGTCTCTCTGGCTCCTGCAGCTTGATTGGCTGAAGACGCAGTGAGCAGGGAGTGAGGGTGGATTTACTTATTTCCACTGTGAAATAGGGTTTTAAAACAACAATCAGACAAAAAACCCAAAAAACCATCAGCAGATGGCTGGTAAAAAAGCCTTGCACGTGAACTGCATCATGCATGCTCATACTGTGGGCGGTATGTGAGCAGCTGTAATAGTTACCCCCTAGTGGCTGGGGCAGACAACATTACTCTTGCTACTGGCTTGATAGTTTAACCGTGGCTAATAGAGCTTCTGCACTTGGACCCGAGGGAACATTCTTATCAAGTATGGGGCTGCTGCAGGCTTGACCTGCAGCATCCCCAGCCATTCCAGTCATAGGTTCCCTACACTGCTCAGCTGATGCAACTCAGTCCTGGTCTGCTACTCCAGGCCTAGCTATCTGTCCCACAGTGTGTGATAGTTCTCAGCTGTGCCGGCGCTGGAAACCCAGTAATCTTATTTTCAGGAGTGACCTAAAACAGATGATAACCCCCTTCTATATCACAGATACAGCAGCAAGTTAATCTTGAATCCCCAGCTGAGGCTGAGAACTAGTACATACCAGACAGGCCCTTATCCTGCCCAGCCACTCTGCTGCCAAATTCAAATGTCACTTTGTCCAGACTGCTGGTGGAAGGAACAGACTCCTCATCCCAAACTACCATGGTAGGGGATTCATCCAGATCAGCGTCATAAAGTTAGGACAGGAAAGGAGAAAGTATCGTCTAGTGGTGAAAGCACAGAACTAGGGAAGAGGGAGACTGGACTTCATTCCCAGTCTTGCTGTAGACACTGTCCTTGGGCAAGTCATTCTTCTGCTCCGTTCCTCAGTTTCCCTATCTGTACAATGGGGAGAATAATCTTTCCCAACTGCCAGAGATTGGTGAGGCTAAATTCATTTCCTGTTTGCTAAAGGCTTTCAGATCCTTGCACGGAAGGTGCTAAGGAATGGCAGAGCATCATGGAATTATGACATCACAACCCACTGAGCCTGAAGCAGAGCTGGATTGGCTGGCCACATGCAAAGAGGGAGAGGGGAGTCAGGCTGAGAGGGCTGTCCCCACATGGGAAGAAGAGGGGATCTGGGCTGGGGGAGCAGCTAAAGACAAGAAGGAGCGGGGCTGAGAAGGTCTATTGCAGATGGGATGAGAGGGAGAGAAACTGGGCTTTGCGAGCTGCCTGTGCATGGGGAGAGCAGACAGGCAGGATGAGGGCAGCCATGGGCTTGGGCTGGGCAGACCAGGCCGGTTGCACTCTGAGCAGGCAGCTGGGCCTTGCTCCCAGGACACAGACCCTGGAACATCCAATCCTGTTTTCCTGTTACTCCTTTTTCCCTTGTAGCAGATTGCAGTTTGACACTGTGCACAGCTTCAGCAGGGAGAGCCACGCAGGTGTGACCTTACCATAGCTAGCATCAGCTGCAAGTCACTGCACCCACAGCCTTTATGCAATCAATCTAAGCCCCTGTGCAAGTGGGGCCACACCCCAACACAGGTAGGCCTTCATTGCCCAGATGTATAAAGCCACATCTGCTATGTAAATAGAGCCACAGCCTCAAGTCCTGTATGCTACTTATGTCATTCCATATATGGCAACGAGGCCATGCCACTATGCCAGCAGTTCTCAACTCACGGCCCAATCAGCACACAGCTGCGGCACATGTGACATCCTAAGGGCCATATATATAGTATATATAGTGTGTGGATGCAGCCCACATAACACAGAGAGCTGCATAAGCAGCCCACCATGGTAAATAGGTTGAGAACCACTGCACTATGCTAATGAGCCTGCATCTTCTAGGCACTGATAGACAAATGGGTCTGCACTTCGTGCAGATTATACTATACCTTCTATGCAAATGAGACCATGCGTGCTAACATCCTGGCTCCTCCCTCTGGTTTGGCTGGCACTTGAGTCTCAATCATCTCCTTTTAGAAGCTGTTAGCTCCTTCCACAATACAGAGTGGGGCTGAATCTTATTTGCATCCTACAAACTTTCTCTCCTCAGCCTGTGTCCCTCCCTGGGAAAAACAAGGGGCAAAAGGAAGAACATTTCCCCTTCCATCAGCTCCAAAGCAATGACAGAGACAGCATGCAGGAAACAGAAGGAGTTTTATGCCTTTGCCTTTATATTTTTAAACATGGCAGAGAGCGTTTTCCAGGACCCAGAGGCAAAGTTAAGTCCACGTCTGGCAATTCAGAGACTGTTGCCAATTAACTTAATGAAATAAAAGTCTCCTCTTCAGTTGTGCCCTATGCATGCAGAAGAGGAGCCTGATTGTTTTCCAGCCCCAGTTCTGGATGGTAATTTTTGCTGCATTCACTCAGAGACATCTGTCTGTTTTCATGCCTGTAGTGTAGGCTGGTGTTGAAGTTGCATCTGTTAAGGAGCCTCTGTGCTTTCTTTCCTGGGGGCTATTTCAGGGCGAAAATATCCATTAACTGCATACGCTGAAGCACCCACTCGACAAAAGCGTGAGCAAAGAACATAATGATGCATCAAGCTCAGCATATAACTCATGTGGAGAGGCTGTGCCCAGGGAGAGGGAGCAAGAACCCATCCGGAACAGGCTAGCTGCTGCTGCTACTAATGCGTGGCACATGCCTCCTCTGGCTCTGCTCCTGAGAAGGGAGTATTCTAGCGATCCATGACCACGTACCACGCAGTCACACATGCTGGGGTGCTGCCTGCCAGAGCATTGAGCTCATGATCTTTGGTTCTGAGAACAAAGGACTCACTCAGCAGGGCTGACGGAGAAGCTCTTTCAGGAGAGGGAACCCGTTCACCATTTGACTGTGTCTCTTGCAAATGTGCATGGGTTTCTTTCCATGCCAGTCTGAACGTATGGAACACGTGCCCTGAACTAGACTGCAAGGCCACTATCCTACCACTGTGATGCCTATGAAAAATTAGCCAGTTAACAAGAGGCGAATAGAGGGCAGCTGGGAGAGTTGATAATAATTAATAAGTATTTCTGAAGTCTAGTAGGAGGCAGTGGTGTCTATGCACACAAGCCAGAGAAGGAACTGATACATTCCCAGACCTGCTCAGGTGTGTGTCTTCAAAGGACAGCAACAGTGGCCACGACTACTCACATGCGCACAAGTCAGCATGTCACAGCCTGTACCTCACACAAATAACTGTGTTACACTATAGACCTGAGCTACTTCAGCACGAAGCTCCATGTGGCTCTGGGATAGCACGGTGCGATCCTGGAGAATGAGCACCCCATGGGCTGATTAGGCCATGAAAGGAAAGGAAGGGGGAATACTAGAGTCTTCTGGCAACAATCTGAGGTGGAGAATAGTAGAGGTACGTTGGTCCAAGGAAGTCTACTATGAAGCTGAAACAAGCCTTGAATCTGAAAAATTGAGGGCCATTTCCAGGACACCCTACATGGTGACAGCTCCTGGACCTGACATTTGGCATGAGCGGGGGCACATTCTCTGCAGTTAGCAGCATCAGAAACTGAAGGCACCTCTGAGAAGGATCTCGATATTCCCCATGCAAGCTGCATTCTTGAGATGGCCATAGATAATGCTTGTAGCCAGGAGAGATTCTACCATTCCACACCTGAAGTTTCTCAGCTCCTTGTGCTTGGTCAGCCTGTGCTGGACATGGCCAAGATTCTTTCTCTGCTGACAGACTGTGAGACTTGTTCCTGCTCTGGGTTTTGGCAGAGATCAGCCGAGTTGCCCAGCAGGGGCTCTGGGCGAGACACCAGTGCAGGAAGAGACTCTGATTGGATTTTACTTGGCCCTGGAGGGAGAGTGAATCTCACCGAAATGCACAGGTTGGTCAGATGCATTGGAGGGTCAGAAGGGAGGTCAGTGCTTCCAGAAGCCTGCCATCTCCTTGTGACAGGAGAGACCTTACATGCTATGGATGTATTTGGGGCACATGAAGTCGAGGGCCCAATAGTGCTGCCTACAATCAATTGTAGAGCAGACAGGCAAAGTGAAAGCACAGCTCTAGTGATGCTCCTCATCTCTGACTTGAAACTCACCCTGCTATTACAGGTCTGAGCCCCCCCACAGCTCTGCTAATATTCCTCAGCACTGCCTGCTTTTCCCATCCTGGGCCTGACAAAGCACAGCCTGCTATTGAGTTGAGTTTCATGGTAATTTGGCAATATGGACAAATGTTCCCTGGGGGCTAGGCTGAGGCAACTAAATTCATTGCACATATGATCTCAGTGGATTTGATTCCCACTCTCCAGAACTGAGCAGTGACTCTATTAACCCACTAGCCCTCCTGGGCCCTTGCAGCAGTTCTGCTCCCGATAAATAACAGAACAGGAATATCACTGAATACTCTACAGTGTATTTAGATATTTACCAAATGGCACTGGGGGAATATGCCTACTGTTAAATATCACAGGCCTGGCTGTTCTCTCTTCGTTTTGAAAGAATGTACTGCACTCTGCCAGTATTGAGATTTGAACTGACCTCCTCTGCTATCACAGGCAGCCATTTCCCAGGCGCTCAGCATCTGTGAGGAGCTGGTCTCAATTTATAGATGCTAAATAAATATTAGTAAATTCCTAAATTCACTCTAAAGGGAAAGGGAGGGAGGGAGAGAGGTGCGGGGGAGGGGAGCAGGGCAGTGAACGACTGCTGGAAACAAAAATAAAATCCCTGAAAATTCAGAGCTGACAAGAATAAAAGGTGGGAGAAGCCCATAAAAACAAGGAGGAGGTGGTTCAGAGAAGGGTCTGTATATTGATATTTGGAATGGGCTCTTTGAAATGGAAGATAATGACACTGAAAAATTATTCTAAGCTTTACATAGGCATAAATGACCAAACTGCCTCCTGACTCCTGAATTACATTATCCAGAAAGAACTTAATAGCATGTTATTATCGCTTCTCCTTGCTGACAGGATTTCGGCACTGAAAAGACAAACAAGAAGTGCATTCATAATCACAATCGTATTCACCTCTGCAAAGCGCCGACCGCTGCTAATTTCAGGTAAGTGCTTCAGTGTGTGAGAGAGAGAAAAAACAGAGAGAGCTCAACGGTGCTAATTTAACTTGGCGGCTAGGTAATTGCCTTTGCAGTTCGCTGTCACTGTCTGAGGGGGACAGGCTGGGCAGTCCTGGGGAGCCAGCTGGGACGGAGGCCAAACGATTGGTGGCACTGGGGGAAGTTTTGTGGAATGAGTTGGAAGTTCTCAGCTGCCAGGTGACCTTTCACCTTGTCCAAATGGTGCCAGATCAGTGGGAGTGGATGGTGCTCATTAGCTGCCAGCAGAGAGCCTTTGTACAGTTGTCCAGATTTGTTCAACTGATGAGCGGCTAGCAGTCGACATTCTCTGCTGTCCCACATGGGAGACCTCCACTCAAATCCTGGACAGGTTGATTTATCATCTTTTCTTGATAAAATGCCCCCAGAACCCTTAAAATTACCTATTGTTCTCAGAACTTCTTGCCAAAGCTCCAGTCAGGTCTAGAGATGAAACATTTGCCTTTGCTTTCCTATGACAGTTTATGGCAGTGGAAAGAGGGGATGTGAGGATTGTGGGGAAACATCCTGGCCCACTTTTTCTGGGATATTCCCAAACTTTGTCATGCTTTTCATTTTTTGTGAATGTTTCCTGCTGGCGAGGGATGCCAGATACACAACCCTGGAGGTGGGCAGACGTCCGTCCTATTAACACACACAGCAAGGACAGTCTGAGCAGCAGCACTAGTGCAAAATTCACACACATGCTTGCACTACCCTGCACTAGTGCATGAATTTGGAAGTCAGAAGGCAGCTTGGTTATCTATGCCTTTGAATGACCAATGCTCCTTAGTCCTCCCTGGAAGGACCTTCCTCTAGATATGAGAGGGGAGTTCAGTCTCCATAACCTACTCAGTACTTGACCTTCCTGTTGAGATAGTCAGAGAGGGACCATTTCACACCAGTGGCACTGATGATTTTTCTGACGTGGATGCTCATCCCGCTGGGACTTGGACTAAGATGAGGGTGGTCCTAATTTTGAGGGGACTGTAATGGGTTTCCACTCACCACAAGAGTGCCCCCTCCTGACTGCGTGTGGCATAGCAGCTTTCTTCCCCTATGGCACCCCCTGCCCAGGGCTGCCCAGAGGGGGGGGCAAGTGGGGCAATTTGCCCCAGGCCCCGAGCCCCACAGGGGCCCCCACGAGAATATAGTATTCTATAGTATTGCAACTTTTTTTATGGAAGGGGCCCCCCAAATTGCTTTGCCCCAGGCCCCCTGAATCCTCTGGGTGGCCCTGCCCCTGCCAATGGTCACTCCTTCACTGTAGTGGTCGCTTTTCCTGTAGTTCACAGTTCCCCCTGTTTGCGATTCATCCCTCCAGCTAGGTCAACATATGGTCTCCCCTTCTGGGGTATCAAAGTCTCGCCAGACCAACTGTCTGCATGGTGCCTCCAACAGTCCTGCACCACTTCCCAGTGACTGTAGGGGAACCCAGGCCCTTCCTCTATACTGGGTTCCAGCCCAGGGACCCTATAACCAGCAGCCATGGTCTGCACAGTCTCCCTCTTGCTGCTGTTTCTCTGGGCTTCCTCCTACCCTCAGACTTTCTTTCTTCACAATTCATCTGGGATTGACCCTAGGGCTAGTTCTCCTTCTCTCCCCTCCGCTACTAGCAAATGACGGCAGATCCTCCCCTTACTGCCCTCTGCTACTACAAACTTACTCTCTTTATATTCCTTACCCAGCTTCTCTCCCAGCTGGGCATCAGCAGCAGTTAGTAATTTATACAGCCCTGTGCCTACCTCCAGCTGCAACTATGAAGGTTAATTGGCCTCTTCTGGGCCATCTTAACCCCTTCAAGGGTGGGGTGGGCTGAACACTCCATCACAGGGACCAATAAAGCATTCCTCAAACTTATTTTGGCTTGACACAATGCCATTGCTATAGCACTGTGCAGTGAGTGATGAGACAACATGATGCAGGAGTTTGCCCTGGGTTGTCGCTTCAGCAATTCATATGTCACTAAGAAAATATTTATTTTACTGGTGTGACAGACCCATGCCAGTCCTCTTCACCTCCCAGTAAGCACCCCTACTCCTCCTTAGACTGCCCCTAATGGCGGGATATATGGGCAGCTGTATAGACCAGGGGTGGGCAAACTACGTCCCAAAGGCCGGCTTCAGCCTGCCAGCCATTTTAATCCAACCCTCGAGCTCCCACTGGGGAGCGGGGTCTGTGGCTTGCCCTGCTCCATCACTCTGGCGCTTCAGACGGGGAGCAGGGTCGTGGGCCGCACCACACAGCTCCCGGAAGCGGCGGCATAGCTGCACGCTGCCCCTGCCCCAAGCACCACCCCTGCAGCTCCCATTGGCCGGGAACCAAAGCCAATGGGAGCTGCAGGGGCGGTGCCTGCGAATGGGGCAGCGTGCAGAGCCGTCGGGCCGCGCCTCGCATAGAAGCCGGAGAAGGGACATGCCGCTGCTTCTGGGAGCTGCTTGAGGTAAGTGCCACTCGAAGCCTGCACCCCTGAGCCTCTCCCCATACCCCAACCCCTGCCCCAGCCCTGATCCCCCTCCTGCCCTCTTGCACCCCAAATCCATCATTCCCAGCCCCACCCCAGAGCCCGCACCCCCAGTCTGAGCCCTCAACCCAACCCCCCCCCAGCACCAGACTCCCCAGCCCGGAGCCCCCTCCCGCTCCCTGGGAGGGGGCTCCAGACTGTCTCTTTGCTCAGTCTCTTTGTCTCTTTGCTCAGCAGCCTCTGCAGCTGCTGTACAATTTATTTGTAAGGAACCATCTGGGACATATAACATGACCTAGTGCTGTGAGGTCCTTGGGTAGAAGACCAGCCTTGCTACAGTGCCTGCATAATGAGGCGGAGTTAAAACCCGAGCGGCAGCCTTCACTCAGCATGCCAGTGAATGAGTGTGATTTATGTTTCACGTTTAACAATATTTCATTTGGATGCTTGAGTTTCAGGGTCTGTAGCCTCTTAAATGTTTGAAGGGGGTAAATGCCAACAATAGTACTCAGCAATTGTGATCTCCCATCGGCTTTGCACACATATAATAATAAACTTTCACATCACCCAGAGTAGGTCACTATGGTAAAAAAATTATTATTATCCCCCTTTTACAGACGGTGATGCTGAGGAAGCGAGGTTGAGGGACTCGCCCAAGACCACACTAATTGTTGGTGGTAGGCCCAGGATTAGAATTTAGGAATTCCTGGCTCGGTGTCTGATGCCTAGTTGACCTCAACAGAAAAAGAGGAGCTGCGTGGGAGTGGGGGTGGGTTTGCCAGGGGCTCTTACTAGCAGGAATGGGAAGACACTGACTGTAAGCTGAATACCAGGAATATTATTCCTAACAGCAGGTCAGTGGAGTAGTCTCCTCACAAAAGTGGTGGAAATTCCTTTGCATGAATCATGTAAACTGGACTGGGCATAGGCCTGGAGAATACACTGTGGGGAACAAAGCTACAAGGCAGAGGCTTGAAGTAGCCTCAACAGGCCCTGATGGCTGACTGCAGTGTATTTTAGATATGTGGATAACTCAAAATAAATCTCCCGCCCACGTTGCCTTGTTACTGTCCTTCTCAGGGTTCCATTCGTTCTGATGAAGGATGACTATTTCCCTGCAGGTGGCTACGCTGGTGGGATCTTTCTGCTTCAGTACTGTTGATTTATCTGACACCCATAGGAGGCAGCAAAGTGAAAGAGGTTCCGGCACAGAATGGATGCGGAAAAGGCAGCCACATACTTGCTGTGACCGACCGCGCTGTGAAGTATGCATCTTGTATTGCTAAACGCTGGGTATTTCTTTCAGCCTTATCAGTGTGATGGATAGTTTAGGCACATTGAAGGACAAGATAGTAATAACAATGGCCATGATTACTATTTATCATATTTCCTTTAAGAGCAATATTATATTACTAGGCTCCCTGCGCATCGCTTTATTTATTAGCCGCCATTTAGCAATCTCTTCCATCTTCGTTTTATTAAAGTTAGAGGCGCTATTAAGGAGTCAGCTGACAGGAGGCTCGTGGCTTCCTGGAGCCAAGTGCCTTGCAGCAGACAGCTCCACTGGGCAGCCGCCCTCCAAATAAACCCATTTCTTTCTTTCTTTCGATTGATGTTGAGCTCGAAACTCCAGACACATAAGCAAGCAACATTTAAAATGTGTTTCATAAATAAATCTGCCCTACCACCCTGGGCCTGATTCTCTTTTGCCACTTTATGTTCGGTGCCTGTCATGGTGGCAACCCTAGGACCCGCTGGTGGACACCAGTGGTGAGGGGAGCTGTTAAGGCGAAGAAGGAGGCCTTCCAAGAAATGCTCGTGAAACCGACTCCTGATACAGCTGAGAGGTACCAGCTGGTGAAGAGGGCTGTGGCTGTGGCAGTCGTTGAAGCAAAAGCCCGGGCTTGGGAGGAGTTTGGAAAGACCATGGAGAATGACTACCGGACGGCCTCAAAGGTGTTCTGGCAAAACATTCGTCGCCTTAGGAGGGATCGGTGGGACATTGCCCAAGCTGTTCTCAGCAAGGGTGGTGAAACGCTGACCTCGACTGAGGAGGGATACGCCCTCCCTTCAGGAGGCAGTACTGGAAACCTCCGGTGAGATCAGCTCTAGTTCTGTTGTTGAGGTCATTATGGTGGTAAAGTGCCTTTGTAGTAGTAAGGCAGCAGGAGTGGACGCGAGACGTTGAAATCACTGGACAATGTTGGGGTGTCGTGGTTAACGTGCCTCTTCAATGTTGCATGGAAGGCGGGTGCAGTACCTCTGGACTGGCAAACCGGGGTGGTGGTCCCAATCTTAATGTCTAACTACCTTTGAGGAGCTGGACCGCCGCCTCTTTGTGCCTCAGTTTCCCCATCTGCAAATGGTGACAGTGACACTTCGCAGTGGGGGAGTAGTGAGATTTAATTAAATAATATTTGTACTTGCTTTGAAAGGGCCAAGTGTTGTTATTTTCACAGGAAGATCATGAAACCCTCTGGTTTAATTGGGGGCATAGCACCTGTAAGCATAAAGCATGCATTGTATAAAAGACTTCTCTGCAAGGAAAACAGAAATGTATTATTAATAATTATTAATTTGTACATGGCCATAGGTGTGGTAGGCACTTCACCGGCTGGAAAAATGCCAAGAGATCCCTTCCCCCACGTATCTTCCTGGGTGTTTGAATTAAGGAGAGAGCGGGATGAATGGTGCCCTGTAGGGGGCGCTGTTAAGAGTTGTCTATTTAAATGAAATGCCTTGTGTGGGATTCTACCTTGGAACTGCACCGCTTGCCTCGGTGAAGTGGAATCTGATGAGATAGGAGCATAGCTCGGAGGAGCCCAACACAACAAGTTGTGACAAACAGCCATGCAGAGTATGTCGCACGCCTACTTGTACATCTGCATATGACCCACTTAGTCACCTCCCATTAAAGAGAGGAGCCCAGTACCGATAGCAGCAGACACACTGCACACAAGTGGGTTATCGTTATCCTATGCACACCTTAGCCTCCCGCACCCCAGACATATACACGTGCTAAAGAGGAGTGAGTTGCAGAAAGGCAGTCTCCTTGACCTTGATTATACATGCCTGGCAGATGAGCTGTGCATCCCAGCAGCACCAGGATTACCTCAGCCCTGGAAGATTTTCTTGTTTCAGAGAAGCTGGGAAGCCGAGTCAGACATGGTTATTCCTCTCTGCTTCTCTAGCTTGTGTAACCAGGTCACTATGCAGTTGACAGCTCATCATTCTGGGTAGAGTGGCAGCTGCTGCTGACTGGTTAAAAAAATTGAAAGACCTATGACTACTCGGACAGAACGGGGGATGGGAGAGCAGCCACATGAAAGCTCCAGAAAAACACAGCAAAGAGGCTTTGAAATTCCTGAGCGGCGAAGAGCCTCAGAAAATAACACGCAAAGGCACAACTGTGTTCACAAGGCACGTTAGCTACAAGGGCAACCCTTTTCATGGTCCCCCCGGCTGTCGTCTTGTCTGATACAAGATCTAGGTTTACCTCTTTTATAGCCAAAGAGCAGTCAGATAAATCCAGAGGCGGAAACATTTTAACATGTGTAAATCAATTTAGCGGCATGCTGTTTGGTATTTACTCCTCGGAAGGGTTGTTCTTTTCCAGCGCTGCCCCCCACCCCCGTGGCCCCGTGTTGGAAAATTAATATCAGCCAAAGCGTAGAGCCTGCAAGTCCTCGTGCTGCTTTTCAAATAGATTTCGCTTCATGTTTGGAATGTCAACAAAGTTATTATTGGTTCGGACAGTACAACATTGCAGCAAATCAGTCAAGGCTAATTCCCCTTGCTGCAGACAGGGGCAGAATGGTAATTACCACCTTGAGCAGCTAATGCAAAAGGATTAGGGATTAGATGGAGCAAAAAGCATTTGGCCCTTTCAGGTTTACTTCATCTAGAACAATGCAAGACGATTCATGTGAACTGGCTGCAGCACCCTGTATACAAAGGAGTGCAGAAGGCAAGCTGGCCTGTAAAGCCTCAGCATTGAATTGTTTCCCAGCAGTCACTGGGGCAGCTCAGGGGCGTGGCAGTGAGATGACAGAGTCTTTCATCTCTAGGTTGTTGCTTTGAATCCAGACGAGGTCACTGAAGACTGATTTTATCATCTGCTCAATTACTTGTGTGAGATAAGTGGTAAGTTCTTATAAGAATGGCCATACCAGGTCAGAGCAATGGCCCCTCTAGCCTAGTAGCCTCTCTCTGACAGTAACCAGTGCCAGATACTTCAGAGTGAATCAACAAAACAAGATAATTTTAAGCGATCCATCCGCTGCCGTCCAGTCCCAGCTTCTGGCATTTGGAGGCTTAGGGACACCCAGATCATGGGGTTGCATCCCTGGCCACCTTGGCTAATAGCCTCCATGAACTTATCTAAATCTTTTTTTAACCCAGTTGTACTTTTGGCCTTGACAACATCCCATGGCAACAAGGTCCACAAGTTGACTGTGCACTGTGTGAAGAAGTACTTCCTTTTGTTTGTTTTAGACCTGCTGGTTATTAATTTCATTGGGTGACCCCCTGGTTCTTGTGTTATGTGAAGGGGTAAATAACACTTCCCTATTCACTTTCTCCACATCATTCACGATTATATAGACCTCTATCATATGCCCCCTTCGTCATCTCTTTCAAGCTGAACAATCCATTTTTTTAATCTCTCCTCATATGGAAGCTGTTCCATATCCATCATTTTCATTGCCCTTCTCTGCACCTTTTCCTATTCTAGTATGTCTTTTATGAGTTTGGGTGACCAAAACTTCACCCAATAGTCAAAATGCGGGCGTACCATGAATTTATATAATGGTTTTATGATATTTTCTGTTTTATCTATCCCTTTCCTAATAGTTTCTAACATTCTGTTAGCTTTTTTGACTGCTGTTGTGCATTGAATGGATGTTTTCAAAGAACATGACTCTAAGATCGCTTTCTTGAGAGGTAAAGCTAATTTAGACCCCCGTTGTTTTGTTTGTACAATTGGGATTATGTTTTCCAATGTACATTACTTTGCATTTATCAACATTGAATTTCATCTGTCATTTTGTCACCCAGTCATCCACTATTGTGATATTCCTTTGTAACTTTTCTCAGTCTGCTTTGGACTTCACTATCTTGAGTAATTTTGCCACCTCCCTGTTTACCCCTCTTTTGCAGATAATTTATAAATATGTTGCACCGCATAGGTCCCAGTACACATCCTTGGGGGACCCCGCTATTTACCTCTCTCCATTGTGAAAACTGACCATTACTATCCTTTGTTTTCTATCTTTTAACCCGTTACTGATCCACTAGACCTTCCCCTTTTATCCCATGACCCCTTACTTTGCTTAAGAGCCTTTGGTGTGGGAACATGTCAAAGACTTTCTGAAAGCCCAAGTACACTATATCCACCTTGTCCACATGCTTGTCGACAGCCTCAAAGAATCCTAATAGATTGGTGAGGCAAAATTTCCCTTTACAAAAGATGTGTTGACTCTTCCCCAATGTAACATGTTCATCTGTGTGTCTGATAATTCTGTTCTTTTACTATAGTTTCAACCAATTTGCCTGACACTGAAGTTAAGCCTACCGGCCTGTAATTGCCACGATCGCCTCTGAAGCCTTTTTTTTTTTTTTTTTAAATCAGTGTTACATTAGCCCTCTGGTTCAGAGGCAGATTTAAGCAGTAGTTTACATACCAGAGTCAGTAGCTCTGCAACTTCATATCTGAGTTCCTTCAGAACTCTTGGGTGAATACCATCTGGCCTTAGTGACTTATTACTGTTTAAATTATCAATTTGTTCCAAAACCTCCTTTATTGACACGTCTGTCTGGGATAGTTCCTCCAGTTTGTCACCTAAAAGCAATACGCAAGGATCTCTCCCATAACCTCTGCAGTGAAGACCGATGCAAAGAATTCATTCAGCTTCTCCACAACGGCCTCGTCTTCCTGGTGTGCTCCTTTAGCACCTTGATCATCCAGTGGCCCCACTGACTGGCAGGTTTCCTGCTTCTGATGTACTTTTAAAAAGTTCTGCTGTTAGTTTTTGTCTCCTTAGCTAGTTGCTCTTCAAATTCTGATTTTTGGCCAGCCTCGTTATACTTTTACACTTGACTTGACAGAGGCATGCGCCTTTCTATTTTCCGCAGTAGACTTTGACTTCCAATTTTTAAAGGATGCCTTTTTGTCGCTAACCATCTCTTTTACTCTATCGTTTAGCCATAGTGGCATTTTTTGGTCCTCATTACTTTTTTTTTATTTTGGGGGTAGACATTTAGTTTGAGCCTCTATTATGGCTTTTTTAAATAGTCTCCATGTAGTTTGCAGGCATTTCACCTTTCTGACTGTTCCTTTTAATTTCTTAGGCCACGTGACAACAGGCACCAATTAGCTCTTCTGTTAAAAGTGTTAACAGAGAGACTAAAGACATATTGGTGGGACAGTGTGGGAGGAGCTTTCCCCATTGCTGCCTAAACTGTTCCTGTCAAGCTCTACCACAGCAGCACATTTCACCAGAGCCACCTCCATCACCCCACCCATGTTCACTCACACAGAGGAGTGTGACGGGATAGTATGTCCCATAAGGATAGTAGTACATAGGGTTCAGCCCACCGTGGTCATGTGGTGCAGCCATTTAAGATTTTGAAAGGTCTGATGTTTTCATACAAGGACCTAGGTGATACTGACAGAGAGGAAGCAGTCCTGGGATGGTTAGGGAGGAAATCCCATCACTGATTCTTTAAGGACTCTGAGGCAGGAGACTTGGGCAGGGCAAGGCTCTCCTCTCACCCAACCAAGTAGGATGAGCTGTAAAGAGGGGAACCAGTATATATCCTGCCTCCTCCTCATAGCAGGGGAGATGCCAGTAGAAGGCTGCCCGCTGAACTCGCTGAGCCTGAGGATGAATTGGGGGAAAGGGGCCAGCTGAGAGAGAAGCTGGGTAAGGCCCTACAGCAGGCTAAATTACAACCCAGCTCCATGGAGGGGAGCTGGGGACTCCTGGCTTAAGAAGGGCAGTAATAACTGCCTGAATTACCCAGCTCCAGGAGGAGGGCTGGGCACCTGCATTAAGGAGAGAGCAGGTGCCTTTTTCACTGAAGTATTATCTGTTCCAGGAGGATATCTTGGGACTCCTGTTTTGAGAGAGTGACCATTTGAAGTACAGTCCCGGCTCCAGGAAGGGGACCAGGACAAGACAGCTGACTAGGACTCCTATGAGGCCCAAGATGGGGGTGAATGAGGTGACTAACAAAGCGAGTTACGTATTACAGAAAGACACAAATCAGACGCCATGACAAGAGTACCTGTTTTGAACCAGACGAGTTGGAGTAAGGGACTGGAAGAACTGGGGGTGGGTGGGAGGGGGAGAGATTCTGAGTGCAATGCACCCACAGGGCCACAAGGTGGTATGCTGGAGGCCAGCACCCCACAACAAGGACCAAATCCCCTTCTGAACTGTGCTGAAGCACTAACATCCAGCTCCGACAGAGACGTTGCAGCTTCTTTAAGGCAGTGGGCTGTCTGACAGTGATCTGCAGGATAAGGCCGGGCTTGGGCTACAATTGCAAGCATTGCCTGGAGGATGCTGAAAGTACATCACAGAGCTTTCAGAAAGGCAGCGTGACGGATTTTGCAGGACTCCTGGAGAAGCGCCTCTGTGCTCCTAAAGCAATAGTGCCCAGAGGCTAGGCCTGCGGGAGCCAGGGGAGGACCTGGCTCTTTGGGGTGGATGCTTCCCTGTTTACGAGATCTAAAGCCAGCCTGTTGCCCATACTCACAGTCCCGTACTGGCCCCTGGGGATGAAGCCAGCTCTGCCTGCTCAGATTACGGTCCCTCTGCCTGCTCCTACTTCCCGTCACCACTTGGTTAGGTCAGGATGCTGCAGGCTCTGGAGCCCCCATTAGACACAGATTTGCCCAGGAGAGTGACTCAAACTTGGTAACCACATTGCATCTGGATGGCTCATAGGGCTGGGTACAACTTGCAGCTGAGGCAGAGCAGCGCTGCCACTGGTGTGGTATGTCCAGCAGGGCAAAGTAATCCCATCCATACAGAGCATGGCTCCCTTCCTCCCCCCGCTCCATACTCGCACATTCATGTGCATCGCTGCTGTGCCATTTGTGTGTGTTCTGTCTTTGCCTTTGGACATGGAGACAATTAGCTGGACTTCCCTCCATCGCCCCATGTGAACATTACTCGGTCCAGAACTAGTCCTAGGGCAGGGCAGGTGTGACTGCACTTGGTGCCCCTATTCAGTCCCTGGCTGGTGGACTGACCCACGGAAGGCCCCCTTTCATGTTTGGAGCAGCCCTACCCAGTCTCTGCTACCTGGCTGCAGCAAGGAGCTGGAGCAGGATCGGGGGTGCCCTCCATCCAGGGAGCAGAGGGTAGGAGGAGGTGGCTGCCCTGGTGGGAGCTCCGGTCTGGGCTCCCCTGGCTCTCACTCTCCCTGGTGCAGACTCACCATGGAGAATGAGGGGAGCCCAGACCGTGCAGCCTCTCTCCTTTGGCCCAGGTCTGAACCCCCCTCCCATTTACCTCCTGGAGCCCAGCAGCCCTGCCCACTGCCCCTTCCAGGGCTGGCAAAGGTACAGGTGCAGCAGCAGAAGAGCCCTCCCAAGAGATGGGAAGGGAGATGGCAATAATTGATTTGGGGGGACGGTGATGGGGTGCACTGATATTGGGGGTTCTGCTTGATGGTGGGGGGTTGGTGATATTGGGGGGGATTGATGCTATTGAGTGGTTCCATTGCTGGGAGTGGCCTGAGGTGGTGATGAGGGCTGAAAGAGCACAGACCCCAATACCCCCGCCCCCCGCATGGTGCTGGGGCAGTTGTGCTACACGGAGCACTTGGTTAAAACTTGGCTAAATTCTCTCTCCATAAATGTTTTTCGTCCTTCCTGGATTCTCTGTGCTATTTCAGCTGGATATGGGATTCTGTTTCACTTCATGTCCTATACTCTCAGGCTGTGTGGTGGAGTTGTTAAACAGCTGCCTCGCTCCACCCCAGAGGTGGCTAGATTTCTGTGTGGATGAAATGATTCCTGTCGCCAGGGGCGGCTCTAGCTGTTTTGCCGCCCCAAGCACGGCAGGCAGGCTGCCTTCGTACCCGCCGCCGAATTGCCGCCGCATCGGCAGACCTCCCGCAGGCAAGTCACCGAAGGCTGCCTGACAGCCGCCCTCGCAGAGACCAGCAGGGCGCCCCCCGTGGCTTGCCGCCCCAGGCATGCGCTTGGTGCACTGCTGCCGCCGCTGCCTGTCACTACAGCGTGCAGTTTGTAAAGGGCTTTGATAATCACTAGGATAGGAGGTCCTATAGAAATATAGGACGGCATTTAATATTATAGGAGGTGGGACAGACCCATCACAGTCGCACTGCTCCTGTTTGGCTCCGGATCAAACTTCAGTGCCCCAGTAAGCATCCCTATAAAGTAGTACCAGACTCTGGAGTCCACTTCCAGGCATAGGTTAGTCCCTGCGACACACAGGACCCTGGCCGGGTGCATACCGGCCTCTGGCCTTGGGTTGTGTTGTGCTGGCATAGAGCCAGCAGAGGGAGCTAGGGCAGAAATAAGGAACTATCAAAAAGAAATGTCGGTTCCCTTGAAATATAACCCAGAGAGGGAAACTGCATGGAGGCCTGCTGCGGGGAGGGAGGCTGTTTTTTCTGGGGAGGATGAGAGATCATTCCAGACCACAGAAAGGGGAGGCAGAGCTGCCACCACCCAACAGCCACAAATCGGGACAACAAGAAGGAGGCCCCTTTGAAAGCCATTTTTGCAGGTTTAGGTGTGAGAGCTTTAAGCAGAGACACAGACAGCAGAGGAACATCACAGGGCTGGCCCCTGAGCTTTCGGTTCACACCCTTCTCTGGCAAAGCTCTCCTTCACTTTGATGAGAAGGGCTGGATGAAAACCACACTGCTGAGGCCTTGCCCTACAAACCTTGCTAAAAAGCAGCTACTCTCCCTGCTCAGTAGGGATGGGTGGCAATAGGCAAAGCTCCATGAAACAGAACCTGCTCTTTGCTGACCACAACCTGTCAGTAACCACACCTGAAAGGGCTGCTGGTTCTCTTTGGCCTTTACAGCAGGGGCTGCTCAGGCATGCCATTAGCAGCTGAGAGGATGGATACTGGTGTGGTGAAGGCACAGGGTTGGTATATGTAGAGCATGGGGTGTGGTCCCATCTTCTGCTACAAATGTCAGCTATGACTTTGGGGAAGTTGCACCATCTCACAGAATCCGCTCGCCCTCTGGAAAATGGGGGGGACTGAAGCTGACCTACACCTCACAGGTGGAGCCCAGATGTTACTGAGATGGGTGTGTTTAGAATGGTTAGTGTGAAGGAGCTGCAGGGGCTACTAGAACATGCCCTGTTCAATAGGTCACCACAAGCACAGGTTTCACTAGACTTCACTGTGTGATTTTCAGTTCCTTGCAAGGGAAGGGAGTAGGATAGGCCCACAGCTATTTCTTCATAACCCAGCTGGTCTGTCCAGCAAGCTGCAATCACATAAGTAATTGCATGGACCTCAGCGAGACTATTTGCGTGAGCAAGACTCTCTCACGTAAGGGCTGCAGGATCGATTGCCAAGGGCTTCCATAGCTCCTTGCTGACTCAGGCTCCCATCACTAAAATTATCACAGGCTAGTTTGCAGGAGAATTCAAGTGACAGTGAAACCCAGACCTTTCAGAGATTTGGCCTGGGTGCATCTCTGAACTGGGCTAGAATGCTGGGGAAAGGTTTGACAAGGCTTCTTGCTCTAACTGGTTCTCCTTACACACGTAGGGCGAGCTCAGCATCTTGTCCCTGCTCCTCCCGTCAGCTACGACCCTAGGCAACCTGGTTACCACCGAACAGGCTAATGAGAACAGGCAGGGGGGTTGGCCTGGATGTGAGGGACGGGTTGAGATTTAAGATTTAGATTGCAGTTGGTAGGACACACACACACACACACACACACACACACACTTGCAATGTAACCTACCAGACACACTGCGGCTAACAAACATCTTTGTAGTAACCAGCCAGATGCACATGCACAATATTCAGAGATACTTTCACAATCACAGACACAATCACACGCACTCACTGGGTATGCTTCCGACTTGCATACGTTCTCTCCCTCACCCAGTGACAGATTTCCACATGCCCTGTGTCACAGGTTGACACTCCCCAGCAGTCATACACGCATTCCCTCTCATGTGTACAAACATGCTCCATGGCTGGGCTTTCAGAGTGATACCAACCAGGAAGCCATTCTCTTTCACAAGCAGCCCCAACCCCAGGCCTCGCTCACCCGTGCTGACAAGAACCTCTCTCAGTCAAACCTGTTGACAGTGCAAGCTTCTGAAACACGCCCCTTTGTGCCCAGTGGGGTAGGCACCCCTTGCAGAGATGGTCCATGGGGCGGCCTGAAAGGCCCATCCCTTTCCATGACCCCATGTGCAGTTTGTTTCCCAGCATCCCCTCTTCAGCCTGCGCTGGCAGTATGGGGAGGACCCCACAAGTCTGACCACACTGAGCCTCTGTCCATCACTTCTGTTTTCAGGAAGCTCCACAGAGAGCAGGAATGTGGGAGGAGAGCCTGGTGACACGTGGCAGAAGTGAGGCTTCTGCGCAAGGCTTTCTGGGGCTTGTGTCTTGGTTGTGGGCTCAGAGCGATCAGGCCCATACACCGAGCAAGTGCCAGGTTTCCATTTGAGCCAGGAGCTGCACAACATCACAAGCAGTTCTGAGCCGAGCCGAGCCGCTCCACGTGTAATGCTATGGCAGTGCTGGCTCTGGCAGCACGTTCCCGTGGCTGGGGGGGCGGAGGGGGAACTAGCTGTGTGTGAATGTGTGGGGTAAGAGTAGTGAGTCATCCAGGCAGGCGCCATCACCCCCACGGCAACGCATGCCTGACACAGCAGCAGCTGACCTTGAGCTGGACCACATCCATCAGACGGGGGAGAGGTGGTGGAGAGAACGGAGCAGCGGTTGATTGGGTTTGTAAGGGACTAACGGCACAGAGTGACAAGTCATGCTCAGGGAAGGGGAAAACTAAAACTGGGGCTGGGGTGAAAGGGGTGGGTAGCCATGCACTTCTCCCCCTGCAGGACTCTAACATGACACCCTATTTATTTTCCTGTGCGACAGTACAGTACAGTGCACATACATCACCAGCCACAAGATGTGAGTTCTCAGATGAGATTCCACAGCACCTGCTCCCTGAGGTGTTCAGAGGAGGGTTTGTAGCATTACCTCCATGTTACATGTGGGGAAACTGAGGAAAGGAAAGCACTTGCCCAAAATGACACAGTGACTCCATAGCAGAGCTGGGAACAGAACCCAGAAAAATCCTGGCTTCCAGACCCTTGCTCTCACCATTAGTTCCCATTCCCTCTCAGAGCTGGGAATAGTACCCAGGAGTCCTGGCTCACAGTCCCCTGCTACTAGATCATTCTCCCCTTAGAGAAAATTCCTGTCGATTTCACAGGCATTAAACCAATAGGATTCTGTACAAACTACTGAAAACCCTATTGGATTCCATAAGGAATGATTTCCTCTCTAGGGGGTTTGAACCATCCTGGAGAATTCTAGGGCAGGGATGCATTTCTCTTAAATGCCATAGGATGGTTTAAAAGGGGTAGGGGCTAGAAAAAGTTCTCCTTTCCTATTCAAGTCTACAGGATGTTTCCATAATGGTACTTCCCAGAGCTGGGAACAGAGAGACTCCCAGGCCCCCTGCCCTGCCCACTAGATCATACTCCCACCTCTCTCGTTGCTAGAATAGAACTCAGGAGTCCTGACTCCCAGAGCCCCTGCTCTCCCCTCCCTCTCTGCTATAGAGAAGCTTATGCTCTGACAGCCAAGGCCGGCACCATGCGTTACAAGAAAAGCGTCTCAATAGCCTTTGTGGAGTACGGACAGGAATGGTCAGGAAGGCAAGTGTGCTGCGGAGAATGGAGGCGAGCAATAATTGCCCAGGCTTCTCCCACCAGTTCCTGTCAGTACGGAGAATGGTGCATCCGGCTCAGGAAAGCAATGACCCAGTTCCCCAGCCGGGACCCCTTCAGCCGCAGGAAGAGTTCATATAAGTTGATCTGCCACAGGCTCAGAGCTTCTAAGAGAGAGATCTTGGCCTTTCTGTACAGGGAGTGAGACTTGCTCCTCTGATACCTGGGCAAGGGAGAGAAACAGCTGCATTAATCTCCCAGGACACAGCCCAGCAGCAGGGTAAATCTTGGATCTTAGATCTTGAAGACCAGGAACCCCCCTCCCCCCCGCCCTCAGGTGCCAATTGTCAGCCAGGATCCCCACCTCTGAGGGATCCCAGTTGGCTGGTAGGTCAGGGTTTCCTGGGTTAAATGTTCCCCAGAGAGGAACGGTCCCTCCCAGCAAAAATGGGAGAGAGGAGAAAGGCTGTGCAAGTGCAATGAGCTTGAGATCAGGAGTTCAGAACTCCAGGTTTCTGTTTCCACAGCTGGTGCTGACTTGTCTTGGCCTTCCCTGTTCTATGCCTCAATCTACCCATCTGGACAGTGGGGCGATAGCACCTCCCTTCCCCCCTCCCAGGGACATTATTCCATTAGTCAGAGTGTTTGACATTGCAGGGGGCTATCCAGGTGCTAACTATAATTATCAATAATAATAGTTAATGATGAGCACTCACCACATGGTTTGTGTTCATGTAATCAGATCCCTAAACAACACAACATTCGACTGGTCCTTATAGAGAACCATCACTGCTAACACTGCACTGCTCCAGGACCTCTCCCCTAAGGCTCTCAACAGTGCTGGGGAACATGCAGCACTGAGAAGTTAAGCAATTTGCCCGAAGTCACACAATAGGTCAGTGGCAGGGCCAGGAATAGAACTGGGCACTCCTGACTCTCGTAAACATAGTACTGGGCCCCTATCCAGTAACACAAGTTAATGGAGCCTCACGATGCCCTCATGAGGCAGACACAGAATTGTTATCCCTACTGGGCAGATGAGGAAACTGAGGCACAGAAAAATGAGGTGACTGGCCGCCAATCAAAGAGCAAGTCAAAGTCAGAACCAGGGATAGAACCCAGGAGCCACACCCCCTAACCACAAGGCCATGCTGTGAGACAGGCAGCTGTGAAGTTTGGGTTCTTTTTCCATCAGCTGTTTCTGGTGGGGACATTAATCAGATGTGGGGCGAATTATGATCCCAGAATCAAAAATTTAGTACAAAATCCCCACTGTTTCCAGCTCCCACCCTGTTCCCAGTTCTGTCTGGCTCCAAGTTCCTGCTGAGAGCTCCTTCCCTATGGAGACCCGGGGGTGGGGAGTTGGGGTAGGATGGGGGAGAAAGAAGATGAGATTGAGAAAGAAAAAAGGGGGCGGGGCCTTGACAGACATGCTAATGAGGGAAAAAGTTCAGGTAAGACAGGGCAGTTTTAGAAGTTCCAGAGCCGCCATCTCTGCAGAATCTCACTAGGGGACAAGAGACAGGAGGGGTCCAGTGGGGGTTGGGGCTCCTGTCTCAGAGACACAGGGACTCACGTGGAGACGGCTCTAATGCAGCAGCGAGACATGTTGAGGAAGGAGCTGGCACTGGCCCGTGTGTGTAGGGCTGACTCAATCCCCCTTAGCAAATCATTGGTCTTCAGCAGCAGCAGCATCTGGCGGGGCACGTTGTTGAGGAGCTGGTTGATCTGAGGTAGGTAAGCAGCAGCATTGGTCCGGATCTCCACGTCCTGAGCACCGTCAGAGCAGAGAGGAATGGTGGGGAGAGAGGAGAGAGATGTTAACAGAGGCCTCGGAGTCTACGTCCTGCTGCTTCTGCCGGGCAGACTGGATGAAGCGGCTGCTGAGGAGATTGCGTCTCTTTTCCAGCAGCTAATGGGCTCCAGCCTCCTCCTGCAGAGGCCTGTCTGCATAGGCGACTGGGGCAGAGGACACAGAACAGGTGGGGAGCCAACCTCACCCACGAGAGCCTGACTGAGTCTGTCCTGACCGACTTCGCAATTCACTCCCATTTGCTGCGTTCAAGCGGCTTCCCAGCCTGCAGCTGGCTGGAGCTCCCGGGTCAGCCACAGGGGGTTGCTCAGTGACTCTGTGCCCCAGCAGCTGGGCAAGTTGCTGCTGCAGGGTTCTCAATGCTCTATTCCCCTCTCCCACCCCCATCTGCACAGCGAGTCACATCGTGATACGGAGACTTCCCCATACGGGGTTAGGAGCCTTTCAGAGTCAAAGGGACTTGCTACCATCAGAAGTGTCTCTCCTCTTGGACCCTAGGTCAGGAGCACCCAGGCCTGTATATAGCTCATCATGGCAGCTGCTGCCTTCAACCCAAGCTTCACCACACCTGCCCCCAGCCGGAAACACTGCCTGCAGCGGGAGAGTTCTGCAGGCACCAAGCAGGACTTAACTGGGTGTTTGGGGAAGATTCCCCACACCTGCAAAACATGTCAGGTGGCCGCCCAGCCCAGGCATTTTACCTTTCTGCTCTAGCTAGGAATTTGTAATGTACCGGCTAAGTAATAACAGAGTTCTGAATTGTGCTGGTCAGGAATTTTTCAATGGACCTTTTTCTTTTTTTTCCACAGGAAAGGGCCAGTTTCCACTAACTTGAGTTGAGACAGGTTCTCACGTCTGGGAGGGACTCTCTGGGCAGAGAGAGAGAGAGACAACCCCACCCCAGGACAGCCACACGCCTGGGGCTTAGAGCACTCACCTTGGAGGCAGGAGAGCTGGGTTCCAGTCACAAAGAGCAGGAACTGGAAGTTGGGTTTCCCACATCCCCAGTGAGTGCCCTAACCACTGGGCAATTGGCTGCTGTTCTCTGCGTGTGCCTTTTTCACTAAAGGGCTCTGTCTCAATGCGGAACAGGAAGAAGTTTTGAATTCTTTTTGCAGTACAGGAAAACTGAGTACTGTCCGGCTCTAGTACTGAACAGATTGTGCCCAACGCCTGGCATGAGAGAAGGGCTCCCAGTGTCCCTGACTCCAGTCCGAACACCCTGCCCAAGAGGCGGCTGTCCCTGATGTCCCTGACAGTCATATGAGGAACGTCCTGGGAAAGAGAAGCCTTGCGATGAATCCTAGTGTTCGCCTACAGCCAAACTCTTTGGGGGGGTTCTGAGCTACCAGAGATGGGCTCTCCCTCCAAAAACAAACCAACCCCATAACAGGGATCAACCCCATCTGAAAATTCCCTCCTTGGCAAAGCGGGGCCTGGACCAAGATAGCAGGGTGAGCCTAGAGGTGCACTGGCAGAGCTGCATGTGTGGGAGCCTAGGACTGGAGTTGCAGGAGGTGCTGCAGATCAGAAATGAGATGCATGTCTGAGCCATTGGGGGGAAGCTTGTCCACTGCCTGCCCACACTCTCCTGGCTCTTGCTAGAGCTGTCAGTCCTACTCAACAAGAATCCCAATGAATCTAGGGCGGTGTAATGGATCATCACACACATGGACTTTCCCTGCATCCTCCAGCAGCTGTGGCATGAACCAGAAGATCCAGAAAAAGGTCAGTGGAGCATTTGAAGGGTTCAGAACCCAGAATGTCACATGCAGAATGCACCAGAAACAGATTCTTATATAGAATCAGAGTTATGGTTGGAGGGGGAGGGGGAAACGGACAGTTATAAAAGAATTTCTCCTCCACAGTGGGTTTGACTGGGGCTGTACATTTTCCCTGTACTGGCTTTGAGACCCTTCTATCATGCACATAAGACTTGCAGAACCATAATAGACCTATGGTTCACATAAGTCTGGTGTGCACCTCCAACAGATCAGACCAGTTGTGTACTTCATCCAGTACCCTATCTGCTGCTGCTTTGTTCAGACAATGATCCATCTAATCTGGTGTCCTGTCTCTGACAGTGACCAATGCCAAATACTTCAGAAGGCAGCTTAATAACTCTCAGTGCACCTAAATGTTTAACATTATCCCCTGGGGTGAAATTCCTTCCTGACCCCAACTTATGCCCTGAAGCATAAGGTTCCTCATCAATTTATCCCAGCTACCATCACTGAAGAGGATATTCCCTCTTATACAAAATATCTAATCCTTTTTTGTTTGTTTGTTATTCTTAACATCTTTGCCTCATAGATTCTAGGACTGGAAGGGACCTCAAGAGGTCATCGAGTCCAGTCCCCTGCCCTCATGGCAGGACCAAATACTGTCTAGACCATCCCTGATAGACATTTATCTAACCTACTCTTAAATATTTCCAGAGATGGAGATTCCACAACTCCCTAGGCAATTTATTCCAATGTTTAACCACCCTGACAGTTGGGAACTTTTTCCTAATGTCCAACCTAAACCTCCCTTGCTGCAGTTTAAACCCATTGCTTCTTGTTCTATCCTTAGAGGCTAAGATGAACAAGTTTTCTCCCTCCTCCTTATGATACCCTTTTAGATACCTGAAAACTGCTATCATGTCCCCTCTCAGTCTTCTCTTTTCCAAACTAAACAAACCTAATTATTTCAGCCTTCCTTCATAGGTCATGTTCTCTAGACCTTTAATCATTCTTGTTGCTCTTCTCTGGACCCTCTCCAATTTCTCCACATCTTTCTTGAAATGCGGTGCCCAGAACTGGACACAATACTCCAGTTGAGGCCTAACCAGCGCAGAGTAGAGCGGAAGAATGACTTCTCGTGTCTTGCTCACTACACACCTGTTAATGCATCCCAGAATCGTGTTTGCTTTTTTTGCAACAGCATCACACTGTTGACTCATATTTAGCTTGTGGTCCATTATAACCCGTAGATCCCTTTCTGCCATACTCCTTCCTAGACAGTCTCTTCCCATTCTGTATGTGTGAAACTGATTGTTCCTTCCTAAGTGGAGCACTTTGCATTTGTCTTTATTAAACTTCATCCTGTTTACCTCAGACCATTTCTCCAATTTGTCCAGATAATTTTGAATTATGACCCTATCTTCCAAAGCAGTTACAATCCCTCCCAGTTTGGTATCATCTGCAAACTTAATAAGCGTACTTTCTATGCCAATATCTAAGTCGTTGATGAAGATATTGAACAGAGCCGGTCCCAAAACAGACCCCTGCGGAACCTCACTTGTTATACCTTTCCAGCAGGATTGGGAACCATTAATAACTACTCTCTGAGTACGGTTATCCAGCCAGTTATGCACCCACCTTATAGTAGCCCCATCTAAGTTGTATTTGCCTAGTTTATATTATGTAGCAAGTAGTTCCACAGGTTAACTATACTGCAAAAAAACCCTTCCTTTTAGGCTTAATGTT
The DNA here is from genome assembly GCF_028017835.1 of Emys orbicularis. Lineage (NCBI taxonomy): Eukaryota > Metazoa > Chordata > Testudines > Emydidae > Emys > Emys orbicularis. The sequence continues at coordinate 41,821,073 of NC_088686.1, forward strand.
ACTGGATAATTTGAAACATATTCAATAAGGGCGTGCTTATGCCAGTTGACAATCTGTAGGACTCAACACCTCGTGAGATGGCAGTTCCAGAGAGAGCAGAAATTCAAAGATCACATAATTGTGTTTGAGATTATTACAGTTGTATTTTTAACTTTTGCTTCCAGGAAAATCTGGGGATTTGAGCATGGACCGGGATATTCATTGGGTTTCCTAGCAACAAGTTAAAATGGCAAGTGGAATCTTGAACCTCGAAATGGGGTAATGTCAGCCCTTCAGAGCCTGGATAGAAACATGGGTGTTTTGGGGCATGGTGGTGAGCAATTCCCACATTTCATTTGGTGGAACAGTGGACATAGGTGCCGACTTCGTGGGTGCTCCAGTCCTGGAGCACCCATGGGAAAAAAATTTGTGGGTGCTTAGCACCCACTGGCAGCCAGCTTCCTGCTTCTCCCCCAGCACCTCCCACCTTCCGGTGGCCCTCTGATCAACTCCTCCCCCTCCCTGCCAGCACCTCCGGCCCGCCGTGATCAGCTGTTCCAGGGCGTGCAGGAGGAGCTGGGGGGAGGGGGAGGAGCGGGGACGGGGCGTGCTCGGGGGAGGAGGTCGAACTGGGTAGGAAGAGGAGGGGCGGGGCGGGGCAGGGGTGGGAAGAGGCAGGGCTGGGGTGGGGCCTTGGGGGAAGGGGTGGAATGTGGCAGGGCCTGGGGCTGAGCGGGGGTTGAGCACCGCTGCTCAATGGAAGAAGCCGGTGTGGGAATGGGCACACATTTCACAGGATAAGTACTATTCATTCCCCCTTCCCCCAGCATGCTTACTACATTGCCAATCCCCCTGGATGTGGATCCCACACAGATCACAATTAAATAACTCTGATACATCTCAGTCTAGTGCTAAGTAAGGGTATTTGTCCCCATCACAAAACAACCACACTATGTCATCATAGCTGGTGTTTTCTGACCAGGACAAAGTCTGGAATAGCAGATGGTGCACAAGATAAGGCCTCCGGTGTGCCAGCAGATCTGGAGAAGCAGAGGGTGCTGCAAGACAGGATTTAGAAGCATCATCAGAGCTGTGTGTTACATGGTACCTACCGCCACAATGTCTGGTTCTCGCTGCTGCTATTAACCTCTCAGTTTCACCCCAAAACCAAAAGAAAGAAGCTGCCTTCCCCTTAAATGTAAACTCACCTGCTGATGCCAGAGGGGAGCTGTATGGTATTTGTGACCCACCAGAGCAAACCTTAACTCTGGCCACAAAAATCAAGCACCAGCCCATAAAGAGTGAGGAATTTCCACCACATAATTTCACAACAGCCAATTTTAACCCTTCTTTATGAATTCTTACCTGCATATTACATCTGCACAGACACCATTTACCAAGCAATACAAAGCCAACTCATTTTGTCCTTTACCCCTGCCCTCCCCCCACACTTTGCCACTACAATAACACAAACTTCTTACACTCACATTAAAATAAGCCATGTGAGACATGCTTCCCCCCACAAACACTGGACCACCTGTTACTGCCATACCCCTGCCTGCTTACCTCTACAAACAACATGGTTGCCCATTTGTTCTTTAGTGTGATGAAGATGGGTGCTGTGAGTGGTAGACAGATGTACATGAGTATAGAAGGACTCGTGATACATGGACAGAAGGAAGAGGAAGAATTTAACTGGTGATTTTCTAGATTTTTCATGATTGGGTTTATGGGATTTGCACTTAAGCAACCTTGACTTACCTCCTGTACTAAACAACCTCTGTCATTTCCAAGGATTTTTGATGAGCATGCATCAGTGCTGATGGTCATTCACATGACTAGCAATTAACACTAATATGTATTATCCTCCCCCACTGAGCTCCGATGTCTCCTCTGCCCCTTACCCAGCTCGGTGTGCTCCCTGCACAGCTGCACTCAGGAAAATTTTCAGAGAAGGGCGAATTTACAAAGGTTTCCTCTACCAGAGCTGGTAATTTATTTAACCAAGAAAATCTTATGGGAAATTTAACTGACCTGTGATGAGTGCGTGTGAGAGATGAGGAGACTAAATTCAGCCATTAAAAGTGCATAGCAAAGGGATTCCAGGCCACCTTTAGTCCATCTCTCAATGCAGCCTCTCGATAGGCCTGCTAGGGCAGCCATTAATATTAATGTCAATTAACTAGGTGATTATAATGGAGAAAGACACCACAGGAACACGGAGCGCAAACAGGCCGTACCTCATTGGCTGTGACCGGTGACCGGTCGATGCCCCTGTTGACAGAGTCCCAGGACCTGGCGGTGAGCATGCATGCAAAGAGTGGGTACAGGTCACCTGCCCCTAGCCGTCGGCTGTACTTCTGCACCCTCTTCATATCAGCCTTGATCAGGGACTGCCAGAGCCGGCAATAGTCCAAGCGGAACTTCTCTGTCAGGACCTGGGGAGAGAGGGCCATGTTCCCCAAAGGAAATCAATCAACAGCACCAGGGCAGGGAGGGGGAAAACCTATCCCAACGAGCGGGCCCCTTTAACCACCTCCGTGTCTGATATTTCAAGCTTCCAGGCATAAAATCCCATTGAAGGGTGGTAGGCGCTATAGGAAAAATCCACAAGGGGGATCTGCAAGCCTGGGGTGCCTCTTTAATTCACCAGGGCTATGACTGGCTGGGTGAGATAGGAGGCTCTCAGCTCAATTCTGGCCTGAAGCATACAGGCATGAGTGACACCTCCCCAGAGACAGTGCACAGCATCAGCCTGCTGGCTCCCAGCACCCTCCATACTCACATACCTGGTAGAGCCCATGGTCCAGCAATATAATGTGGGCCTTGCCGGTGGCTGGGCACTTCCTCACGAGCACGTTGCCCGGGTGCGGGTCACAGTGTACGAAGCCATTCACAAAGATCATTTCACTGTACATCTTCCCCAGATTGCGAGAGATCTGAAAGGAGACAGGAGGCAGTCACAGCACAGGACAGGGCTACCAGCTACTCCACGGTCTAACAACTACAGGGAGGGGAGAGTCTGCCCGCATCATGTATGCCAGGGACTGATGACTACAGGGAGCAGTGAGGAGCCAGCTCCTGGCATGTACCCTGGGGGCTGATGATTACAGGGAGAGGAGGTGCTGGCACATACCCTGGGGTCTGATGGCCTGGGGCATTCAGAAATATGGGAGTGTCCATCCACGGGGCAAACGTGGAGGGGGTTGTGGGGACAGGTGTAAAGTGTTCGTCTATGGCATAACTGGAGGGAATTGGCACAAAGGCTAGCATCCATCTGGGTAGAAACAGGGGCACCCATTAGTGGAGAGGAAAGCCACAGGGGCAGATGAGGAGGTATATGTTGGAGCAGTCATGGTGAAGGTGTCTGACTGGGGCATCTGCCAGGGCAGAAGTGGGCATCAAGGGACAGACACAGGGGAGGAGCATCTGTCTGGGGATGGATGGGGCAGATCCAGGGTGCACATCTGAGGCAGACAGGGCAGCATCTGTCGCTCTGGGTGGGGTCTGCCTAGGAGAGACTGTGGCTGGTTTCTATAAAGGGAGTGTCTCCCTCCCTACATTGCTCAGTCCTTCTCCCACCCCCTCCTCAGTCCAGTGCTAATCTGATTTATGATGTCTGGGAAGATGAAGCGACAGCAAGAGGCTGTTTAGATCATCCTGTCATGGCCATGTCCCCCCCATGCTGTGGCTGCCTTATCGCAGGGTGATTTTATCACAGTTAAAAGCCTCCTGGGAGTAAGTAAACAGTCCCCAAGCCCAGTGTCTCGCTGGGGCAGGAGCAGCGCCAGGTCCCCCTTCCCATGCACTTGTGCAGCCCTCAGTAACACATACCCCAGCCCCAGCCTCACAGCTCCCCTCCCCACCCCCCAGAAAGTTCCAAAGAGCCCCCCAGCAGGGCACCAAACAGGCAATTAAAAGAAAATCATTATAAATGATTCCTACCGCTCCCCCTGCTCAATGCAGTGTAACCAGCATGCTAAACCCCCTCTCCGCAGGCAGCCTCACTGGAAGGGGAAAGGGATCCCAAAAAAGGGGCAACAGGGATTCAAATGCCAAACACCTCTGCACAAATAAACATCACACAGTGCTTTGCAGGGATCACTTTGCCAACCACTGAAATGCATCCGCCTCTGGGATGGGATGAGGCAGCTGTTTGCCAGCCACAGAGCTACGCTGTGCAGTGTTACATTAGGACAAGAAACGAAGATCCCCATATTTTGTTGACTCTGCAGGATGACATTGGAGGATCAGAATGCTACCCAAACTGGAATTCGGAATTAATTAAGACCCCAATTCCTATGGAAAGTGCCTGAATGACTCCCAGTGGTCAGGAATAGACAACATCTTCAGCAGCACAGCTCCCCTATCACCATGCTAAGGAAGTGGGGCCAGTACTGACCCCTAACTATACATGGGGGCATTATTACCAGTATTGACTGAAGGAAGAGAGCACCACCTGAATCACCAACACAACCCACAGCAACAACTAGGTGATACTTAGAGTGATCCAAGCACTGATCCAGATCAAACCTGTTTAGCTTATAAAAGCTGGTGGGATCAAAGTACAACGTGCTGTGGTGTATTAAAAGAGCCAGCTAATAACTGCACAAAGAACAGGGAAAGGCAGCACAGAAGGTCCTTCTTAATCTGTTAATTCATTTAGATGATGGGAAAGAATCTACACTGGGTTCACAGACCAGCTGGAATGGATCGGGCTTCACCTAGATTACAGAATCAGCTTTTCAATTCAGGACAGCTGGGTTCAAATTCTGTCTTGGGTCCAAAGTGAACTGAATTTTGCTGTCTCAGACTAAACTTTGTAGATTTTGGAGGCTTGGAATAGCCAGGGTTACTGCAGGTCAGGATTGACAGGCATCGGCAAAGCTGTGCATGAGGGCCCAGAACTGGAATAGTTGGGTAGCCCTATAGGTCAGGGCCCAGGGCTCAAATTCCCACCCAAGTGCTAGTACAATGCAGGGAGTGAGACAGAAAAAGGGTGTAAGTGAGAAGGGCAGGAGCCCCAACCGAGTGACTGCTGCCCTCATGTGAATTCCCATCCTGAACACCCATGTCCTATGCCCTGCCTTCCTCTTCAAGTGCTGTGAGGACCTACTATGTGAGCAGACTAGGATTCCATCAGGAGATCCCCTGCCCCTCCTCCTGTCCCTGTAACTCTCACCTCTACCTTCTCCCCTCAGTGCAGCCCTGGGCAGCCAATGTGGCGCATCGGAGCCTTTCCCTGAGCCTGCTCTAGAGAAGCCTTTGTCCTGACAGAGTGTCAAGCTGGAGTGTGAGACCAGCTGAGCTGGCAACTGCATAGCACGTCACCCCTCTTCCTGCCCTGCACGCTCAGGCACCTGGGCCTCAGGCCACCCAGCTAGTTGCATGGAGGCCTTGCTGCAGCTAGGCCCTAGAACTGGAATCTCCATGGGATTTGGAGCAAGTGATAGGAGGGTGTATGTAATGTGTCTGTGTGCGCGTGCACGTGCGTCACGGGGAGCATGCGCTGCATGTCCGTGTGTGTGTTGTTCAATAAGCATACGTACATGACTGTGAGTCTGTGCCTATTAATGCAAACTACTTCCAGTGAATGTGGCTGGAATTTCAAAGGGAATTCACTTGTTTGGCCACAGTTGCCTCTTTTTTCCTCACTTTTCACCAATATCCCCATGACCAACCTTTACTGGCACGATCGATCATTCACAGAAAGGGAGTCCCAGAGCATCACAGTCTGTGCCGGGAGTGCTTGAACGCTCATCCACTCAGGGAACACAAATAACAGCATAGTATTTACCTGACCAATCACCACTATGCAACAGAGCCTGATTCTGGAATATTCATGATCAATTCACTGCATATAATTCTTTAAAAAATAAAACAAAAAACCACCACTTGGAAAATCAATTGGAGGAAGCTGCAATCTACCCCCTCAGACACTCCAGTGCTGCCGGCCCTGGCTAAGGTGTCCCACCCTTATCACTGCTGACCTTATCCCTTCCACACTGACCCAGCAGCCAGGTAAATAACAGGGAATAAAATGAGATTCACCTTGGAAGAAGGCAGCTAACAGATATGGGAAAATAGCCCCTGAGAACCTGCTACTCACTGGGAGGGAGAAATCTGGCAAGTAGCGAGGCTGAGAGAGTCCAACCATAGGGGTGATGGTGGACAACAAATTAGATAGGAGTTTGCCGTGATCTATGGAAGCATAGCCCAGGCATGGCATCATGACACAGAGAGGTCACAGCATCCAGCATAGTGAGACCCCAATCAGCACCAGGGTTTTTAGATGTTGCTGTGATACAATAATACAATAATAAATAATAATAATGTGGCCATGCCTGGAATCCTGCATTCACTTCTGGGCACCTTATTAACAGAAAGATGTAGACAAACTGGAAGGAGTTCAGAGAACAGCAGGGTAAATGATTAGGGGGCAGGAGGGATACACTTCGGAGGAAAGATTAACAGAGCTAACGATGTCTGGCTTGGCTAAGGGATGAAAGAGAAGGGATACGATAACAGTCTACAAACATCTGATGGGTGTGAACACTGAGGAGGGAGAAGAGCTACTGAGGCCAGGTCTACCCTAGTGAGCTTACAGCGACTCAGCTGTACCAACGCAGCTGCACTGCTGTAAGATCTCTCGTGTAGCCACTCTATGCCGACGGGAGAGATTTCTCCCATTGACATAATTAAACCACCCCCAACGGGTGAAGCTCTCCTGCCGCCATAACACTGCCCACACCGGCACTTCTCTTGGTGTAACTTATGGCGATCCAGAGGCTATTTTCCTTATACCCCCAAGCGACATAAGTTCTACCGACAAAAGTCGTACTGTAGGCAGAGCCTCAGGGGGTACAAGGGGTGTAACTAGGAGGAATGGGGTGTAACTAAGAAAGGGCCTAGTCTGGATGAATATAAGGGGAAAATTCATATCTTGTCAGCAGAGGGAGCTGGGTCTGATAAATCAGAAGGGTGCAAGATTTGCCCCTATCCCAATGGCTTTGCCCTGTGCTGTTCAAGAGATATTTGCAGGATGTGTTACTGAATAAATCCAGTTCAATTCAGGTGCCCATGTTGCATTGGAACACGCTGGCAGTAGCCAACAAGTGGTATCGTAGCATCACCACGGCACAACACAAACAGCACGATGCCACCACAATAATATGTGACATCACTACAGCCCCATGCTGTGCAAAGAACACAGTTTCAACACGACCTTGCCACTTCACGTGGGAGAGGGGTGAGTCACTGGGAAGAGTCTAGCTGAAGAGATCAGCAGATGGGAGATGGAGAAGGGGAAGGAACCAGATCTATAGAGCCTGCTGTTAAGCGCATCATGGAGGAACATGCTGTTGCAGGCTGTGACACACTCTAGCAATAGATACATGCCAGACTTTGACTTTTACCCCCTTGCATTTGCTAAGTTTATGAACTTCTCTCAGCATATATGATATGGCAATGACCCTAGAACACATGAGCAAACACACAATAACAAATCACCATTCCTAGAAGTCCTGAGCTACCCTACAACAACGGCTGGGCACAGCCTTCCAAGGGGAGCGGCGGGGGGTAAAAGATATATCTGGCTTCAAGTTTAAGCTTGATAAGTTTATGGAGGGGATGGTATGATGGGATAGCCTAATTTTGGCAATTAATTGATCTTTGACTATTAGCGGTAAATATGACCAATGGCCTGTGATGGGATGTTAGATGGGATGGGATCTGAGTTACTACAGAGAATTCTTTCCTGGGTGTCTGGCTGGTGAGTCTTGCCCACATGCTCAGGGTTTAGCTGATCGCCATATTTGGGGTTGGGAAGGAATTTTCCTCCAGGGCAGATTGGCAGAGGCCCTGGGGGTTTTTCCACCTTCCTCTGCAGCGTGGGGCACGGGTCACTTGCTGGAGGATTCTCTGCACCTTGAAGTCTTTAAACCACGATTTGAGGACTTCAGTAACTCAGACATAGATTACGGGTTTGATACAGGAGTGGGTGGGTGAGAGTCTGTGGCCTGCGTTGTGTAGGAGGTCAGAGTAGACAATCATAATGGTCCCTTCTGACCTTAAAGTCTATGATTCTATGAGTCATGTGCAACCCTGCAATAACAAGCCAGTGTGTCCAGCTGAGCCTTCATCAGAAAAAAACCCTATAAAAAAAAAACATTGCATAGCCCATCATAAGTGAGGTTCCTGGAATAGCATACCATTGTGCACAGTCTAATGTTCGTAAGAAACCTGTCGATAATAAAACAGCATGTGCACTCTGAGTTTCAGAGCAACTCTACATTAGCAAGCCAGGTTGCACAGTTGCATTGCTCATGTGTAGCCCTACAGTAACACTGGGGGAAATCAACAAGATCCAGAGAACCAGATTACTTTCACTCTCCCTGTCTTGGGAATCAGCTGAAGATTCAAGTGAGTGCTGATTCTTACTGCATCCTTCCAACCTGCCGTGACTTGAGTACAGATCCGGACATGCTTATAGAACCTGTGATGTTTGCACTGGTGAGCTGAACTCACTGCTGTCACAGAAGGATCCCGGGGGTGCTGGCTGATAGGGCAGTGTCCTTTCCTGTCTCTCCTCCATTTGTTCCTGTCTCTTTAGATCAGGAGCGGATACTAGCTGTTTGCCCTAATTCATCTGTAATATTTGCTAATTATTTTAAGAGATGGCGACACTAACTTCTATTGATCTCATTAAAAGTAAAGGTCGTTGTGCAGCTCATTTCTCAGGGCTCAATATTACCTCCTCAGGCCAAAAGAATAGCATCGATTCTGGAACCTTAATCGAAGGTTAATTGGATTTGTGAGTGTGTTGCTTTTTTGGTCATTTTTAAAAAAAATCCTGCCATTGCAGAGACCCAGTTAAACGGGTGTGAAATTAGGGAAGGGCATTGGAGATGTAAAACCCTCATCATGGCTCTGAAATGGTCCTCAGTGAGGGTTTGGAATGAGAGGCCATGGGTCTTGAGCTTTCCCCTCCAACACTGAGCTGTTAAAATCAAGACACAGCATCTTTGTGTAGTACAACATTATCATTGCACACTGTGTCACGCTGAGATAACATTTAGGGAAGAAGGATGCAGTTAAGATGTAGATGTATTCAGGACTCCTGGGTTCTATTCCCAGCTCTGCCTCACTGTGTGGTTGTGAGAAAATCATTTTCCCTCTCCGTGCCTCAGTTTCCCCATCAGAATAATGGGGAGAATGATATTAATCACCTCCCCGGGGAGTTGCGAGATTAAACTTATTAGAATCTGCAAAGTGCTATGGAGGGGGTAGGGAAGGGCATAGAAGTGTTATTTATTTATTGTATACATTTGTGTTGTAACTTTGTAACATCTGAAATGGAGTCAGGGCTCACTTTCCCCTATATGGAAAGTGAGTATATAGAGTATATTTCTTTGGATTTAATGTAAAATGCGTCTCCAAGACTCCTTGGGAACTGATTGATGTTGATGCTTGAGATTGACTTACAGTCTGAACAGCCCTCATCTCTGTTTTAACCATTTGCTGGGTGTCTTTGTACTGCTCAGGAGCCTGTATTGCCAGTAGCAGCTCTCTCGATCTCTCCTTACTAGTGTCTGGCACTTTTTGCACTAAGCTTTAACGGGGGCAAATTAAAACGATCTCTAAGGAAACTGCTCCCCAAACTGAAGGGTGAGGTATAAGCAGCAAGAGCAGCTGATCTCTTCAGCATTCTTTTCTGTGCTCCCTTTCTGCAAACACTCCAGCATTATGAGCACAAATGCTCGAGAAATGAGAGGTTCCAGCTCTGGTATACACAACGGAGGGCTCCACCTCTGTGCAGGGGGCTAGCCAAGTGCACCACAGAAATCCAACTTGCATATAAGCGATGCATAGGCCTTACATTGGTACTGTGTACAGTGAGGTATCCTACCTCAAGAGAACATTTCACAGTGTGTATTTCTCGGCACTCAGAAGAGTGCCAGACACTTTACAAAACAAAGAGGAAGACCCGGTCCCACCCCTGAAGAGTTTACCATTTCAGATGATTCAATGAGTGGAGACAGCAAACAGCAAGAAGGGGATGCAGCGGCAAAGAACAAGGATTATAGCAACAGGTGCCTGGAGTTACTCAGCTTAGGTCCCTTGGTGGTTTGCTTTTACTTTTGATTAATATAAAATATATCATTGACTGAATGTTACTTGTAACATTCACAGTCTCCAGGCAGGTGGCTAGCGACAGGAGGCACACGGTACCATTTCTGTTCCCCGACTGGATGGCTTGTGTAACTAATCGACACAGCACAAACTACAAGTTGTGAATCTCTCAGTGGAATCTACAATTGGACAGTTGAGCTGTGCTAGTTAGATACACCAGCTACAGCTCAACCTGTGAGCTGTATGTTCATTTACAACATGCACAGCTTGCACAATCTGCCGACCAAGAGCTCTCTGGGTGAGACGGGTGACAGAACCTCCGTTGGGATAAACAGGAGAAGCCCGAACAGAAAGGTTCGGATAAGGAAGACTGTGAGTTTTATGGGGACAAGTCTCTTTAAGTGAGTCAATTAATGTTTGAGTGGGTTCAGCGTGGTGGCACCTGTTCCATCAGGGAAGGGGTTCTTTAGAAGGACGTACTCTGAACAGCCTCATTCTTCTTTACTTTCCTGCAGCAAACATGTCATAAGTTCCTGGATCCCTGTTTGCTCTCCCCCGTCCTGGCCCACAAATGCTCTGATCTCCTGAAACAGAGAGAGTCCATTTCCAAAAAGATCCAGGTCTTATCCCCACACACCCTTCCTTGCCTCTAGATTACAGCAAACTAATTTCTCTGAGATCCACGCTCCCCTCCCACCGTTAATATCCCAGCTGCGTTCTCCTCCTCGGCTGTGCTTGCACATGAATAGGTAACTGTTCCACAGGCAGATATTTCAGTGTTTGCACTTGTCTTTAGAAATCAAAGCCTTCTCTGATTAAATGCCATTACAGTCCAGCGCTCGGACGGCTCCAGAGAGATTAATGTGCTTTTGGGCAGCTTTAATGATAATCCCGCTACAGACGGCATTAAGTAAATGTCAGTAACCTGGTTTGAAGGGAGCTTTCACCTCAGGGATCCTTTCCATTTAGAGGAGAGAGGCTCAGCTTGCTCTTCAAGTCTGCGTTACTGCATGAGAGAAATCCTGCTTGCTGAGGACTCCTCTCCCTCCACCCAGTTAAAAACGGTAGGGAAGAAGCATGCCTGAGAGAGAGATTTTACCCGCAGCTCCGTACTGTTGTTTTGTTGACAATTAATAAAAGAGTTAATCGTTTTTTTAAAACTGCATGTGTGTAAGTGAGCAGCTAAGTGGTGTCTACGGGAACCGAGATGGCCTGCGTAAATACCCCATCCAAGCACAGAGCTGCAGTAACTGCACAGACTGACCAGGCAGACAATAGCCCAGGGGTTTTTGCACCCCGCAGAAGCAGACCTTTTTTAAAACCAACCGCTGGAAACATTACGACAATATCTTTGGGGCTGGCACAAAGCCAGCATGCTGGGAGGTTTCATCTCAACATGGCACCAGCGCACTGAGATGTGGTAACGCAACCTTCCCAATCGCGTAAATACGACAGCTGGAATAAGAGCCAGCTCGAATTTCCAACAAGGCTCCGAATGAACCCCTCCATGCCACCGAAAGCTTTTGTGAATTGGAAAACGTGCAGTTAGCTTAGTCTTTACATTATTCTGTCACATCCGGACACCAAAATGCCCCAGAGAAAGGCTATGCTTATGGAGATTCCAGTCTGATCGGGAGCAGGAAACCCTAGAAAGCTGACAAGAATGCCTGCTCCACTCCCCTCCCCCGGGCTTTCCCAGACAACTTTGCAGCCCCAAGCTGTTAGGGAGGGAGGGATAGCTCAGTGGTTTGAGCATTGGCCTGCTAAACCCAGGGTTGTGAGTTCAATCCTTGAGGGGGCCATTTAGGGATTGCGGGCAAAAATCTGTCTGGGGATTGGTCCTGCTTTGAGCAGGGGGTTGGACTAGATGACCTCCTGAGGTCCCTTCCAACCCTGATATTCTATGATTCTATGACGGAAGTCAGATAAGCAGCTGGACTTTAGGGGGCTCAACTTGCACTGACTCTCCAGGCTTCCAGAGCTGAGGAGGACCCACCTCCGTAAAACTCAGAGAAGCTTCCAAATGTGGATCCAAATGTTGCTCTGGGCCCCTATTTCTAATGGGTCAAAACCAAACTCCAGATCCAAACTCCTCAAGACTTGGGGAATGTTACGATCTAGATCAGAATGTTGTGGATCAGACTCATCTCTGCTTCTGACATTCTCCTATCACCAGGCTTTGTGCAAGGACTTTATCTCAGGGGGAAGAGAGCTGCATAAGACACATCTCCTCAAAGGAAGGGAGAAGGCACCTCTGAATGACTGGCTAGGCCTTGTCTGGGAGCAGGCCAAAATCCAGCTAGTAGTTGGCCACATCTTTCTAAAGGTTACCCCTACTTGTGGCATGACAATCTCCACCTCAAAAATGTCAATAGAGCTCCTTGTTGACTCGCTCTTCTGCAGCAGGAGCTCTTCTATGCTGGCCAGACCCTGAGAATACAAGATATGGGGGCTCCAGCAGCAGGGGCTCCAGCAGCAGGCAGGGAGGGAGAGGGTTGACCCCAGACTTTCAGAAAAGTCACCAAGTGGCTGCCTCAGGGGGTTGGGCATGAAATATAGACTCTTGTTCTTCTAGGTTACCAATTCCAGTGCAGCCTCAGGGCAAAGGCAAGGAGCAGGGTGGATCAGAGGGGTCAAGGGATAATAGGATATGGAGCTGTCCGCTCTCTCTCGGTCTATGGTGTTTTTAAAGTACCTTTCACTACGGTTTTTAAGTGCCAGACCTCTAGGTTGCCAGTTCAAGTCAGGCATTGGCTCTCTAAGTTACCAGCCTCAGCAGTGAGGCCAAACACTGAACAGGTCATGGAACGGGAACTCCCTGCTCCTCCCTAGGAGTTGCTTCAGAGCAGTGGAAGCCACTTTCCCTCCTGCTACCCATGCTGCACTTGTCCGAGGGGGGCAGAGAGGCCTTCAATCTAGGCTGTCAATTTGGCACCACTCACCAGCATTGAGCTCACTCTGAAAGGAGTTTCTCTCACAGAGCGGCTTGGGAGCTGAGGAACAGGCACCCACCACAGAGAGCAGCCCAACAGGAAAGGTTGGATCTCAGGGTTAACCATGCTGAGATGTTTCCTAATTATGTTTCCGTGACTAGAGCTGGCTGCTCCTGTCTGGAACAAACTGTTGGCCTAGCCTGATTATGTGGTTGATGAAAGCAAGGCTGCAAAGTCCCCACTGGCTTAAGGTGAATGGAGGTGGGTGGGGGATCTGCTGGGGACCGGGCTCTTTTAGTCTCCCTTGATTGCAAAGTCAGTGAACCGTCAGCACCTTGTGAATCACACTGGGACGGCTCTTCACAGACCAGACGTATCACAGAGCTAGTCACAGATGCATTTAGCTTGGTAAACACAAGACAACTTCCCTGTAGCAAAGCCTACACAAGAAAGGCAATGTGTGTGCTGTGCCCACTGCTGATGAGACACATCCCCATGCTGTAGGGTTGGGATACAGGCCTCAACCAGCCTGTGATGGGGCACGTACCCCACACAGGCCCAGAAGGTGTTAACGTGGGCATGAGAGGCCAATTAACATATCTGGCAGCACCTGCAAGAGATAGGGACAGAGAAAGCTAGGCTGAACTGATAATGAAGGCCAGCTGGAGAGGGGCTGAGTGGTGATTATAAAGCCGAGAAGTTTGTAATAGAAAGGGGCTGCCAGGAGAGAGTCTGCACTCACTCTTGGGGGGATAGAAGAAGTAAGAAGCCATCCAGGGAGGCAGCAAGGAGTCTGAGGGAGTAGACCTTGCTGTCAACTACTGGGTTTCTTGGCAGGAACCAAGAGTAGAGGGAACCCCCCAGAGAGTAAGGACCACAGAGCCCAGAGACAGAGGGAATACATACTATAAGGTCATTGGACTATAGCTTGACTGGACTCTGTTATCCTGGAAGGGGTGGACTAAACCACTACCTGGCTGGAGGGCCAAGCTGCAGGAAGAGAGACCACCTCACCGACGGAGCGACCGTTGGCAGTGGGTGCCATAGGAGAGACAGCCGCTACACCACGCCTGGCCACAAGGAGGTGCACCTGTGGTGAGTGAACCCCATGGCACAGCCTAGGGATGCAAACGTGCATGGCAAGGCTAAGGGCCTGAACTGCAGCTCCCAGAGGGGAGCCCTGCGCTTGGGTGCAAGTGCTATTAGAGAGGCTCCACTGTCTCAGCCAGTTCCATGTGCCATGCAAAGAACCTGAGTGTAAGTGAGTGAGAGACTACGCCGTCAGCTGCCAGGGTGAGCTAGGTGAGGAAGCTCTCTGAATAAAAACGGGGGCCTGACCAGCCATTTTGCAGGGAAAATACAAAGTACTCTGCCCTTCCCCTTGGCTTGTCCGACATGACAAGAAGCCTATGGCTGGGAGGGGCGTGCCTCCTCTCCAATTCAGCATCAAGGTTCGCCTTGTTTTGTTCCTCGCACTTTCCCAACTGAACTCCCCAGCAGACATGTTTCAGAAGGCAGCTGCCTCCCTTTACTGGGCAAGAGACTGTTGCCTCTCATTGGCTCAGCTCGCTACAATGTAAAGGAACAGGTGAAATGCAGATCAGCTGGGAGGGGTAGGGAGACACTAGTCCTGGTCCCCACCTGCCCAATGCTTCCCTGACAACTCTGTGTGCCTATGTAGTCAGGGAGGTGTCTAATGCCTTCTGGGGACAGTTGAGGGGACACAGACAACTTCCTAGCCTGGAAGGGGCTAACACACACATAGTTCCCTTCCCCCAGCTGTTCTTTGGAACATCCTTAATTGACGGTGAGTGAACTCTGCCACGGATAAAAAGGGAGGGGAGGGATGAGGCGTCCAGATTTCAGAGCCGAGCGGAGGGACAGATTAAGTACAATTGATTTTATGCTGTAGCTCTTTGATAGCTAGTCAACCAAGTGGTGCTTTGAGGCTCATCAATAGCGCACAGGGGAAAAGGCTGGCAGCACTGACTCAATCAACACTCACAGATTGGGAAGGGAGGGTTGAAACATCGTTCAATGGCTCAAAAACCTTCCCCCAGGCCTGTTCTCAGCCCTTTCAGGAGGTAATATCTTGCTTTCTTCCTGTCCCTTTCATGTCAAGGAACCCAAAATGCTTTATCAACTTCATGCTATACACAGAAAACACTTCACCCATCACTGAAATGCTGCCACCTCTGGGATGAAACACGGCAACTGTCTAATAGTGTATAGCAACATTATACAACTGTTTAGGACAGGAAGTGAAGAGGAAAACTGTACTCAGTTTCAACCACAGAGGGGACTAGAGAAGGAGATTTAGGGAAGCAGAATATAATGACCAATTGGAATCTGGGCAGCACACCAAGGTTAACACTGTGACTCTTGCAAACTCTTTAATAACCATGATCTGCTATGACCTCGGTTGTATGGCTCTTTCAAAAGATGCTATCTGAAGCCAAGCAGAGACTCCTAAAAATTGTTAGGGATGTAAGCTAAATTCCAACAATGTTGCAACTTAAAGGCGAAAGTCCTACCAGCACCCCCACTTTAAAGAAGGTTAAAGTTCTGCCAAAATGCAGAAGAGAGAAGAGGAAGGATGCTGTGTCAGAAGGTGACCCTGTTTCCTAGGATAACATGAATTGCCATCATGGAACAAACCAACAGTCCACCTATTATCTGAGCAAGATACCCAGTGTCCTGCCTCCTACAACGAACCACAGCACAGGCTGCAGAAAAGGATGTGAACTCCCTTTAGTCAATCCATACAACTCTGCAATCCTACAGGGTAGATGGGTTGCAGGGGGGACCTTTCTGATCCCAGCAAGTGGTCATCTCTTATGCCCTGAAGCACAAGAATTGAGAGTTCTCTCTCAGATGTATCACTACAGATGCTGTTCTATTTATGTGCGTCATCCCTTTTTGGTCCTTCACGGACAATCAGTCTCAGCGATACCACGTCTAATAACATCACCATTTCTATCTCTATGCAACACCCTCAGTGTCCGACCTCAGAGATGGGTGACAATTTACCTCATTGACGTCGATGCTGTTCCTCTCCATATAGGCCCTGTCATTCACCTGCCCACCTTCCACAAACTCCATGAGAAGGACGCGCCTGGTTGACAGCTCCCAGTAGATCCTAGGGACCTGGAATGGGATGATGGAGCGTTAGGCCAAATCATGGGACAGCAACAGCAAGGGAGTCATGCACCAGTGAGGAAAAGGGGAAGGAAGAAAGGAACTTTATAGTGGAGGTGAAAAGAACCCATGTTCTCTCCCTATTTGCAAGAAGGGATGCCACCACATCCACCCACCTGGGTGCTTTTCCTTGGTTACTTTAACTGCATTTAATCCTGGTGAAAAGCACTGGAGACCACAGGCCTCTCCCCACAGCACAATGGTCTCAGCAACTCCATCTCCTGTCCACATTTAAGGCCTGACTCTCCAAGGCACTGAGCACTTGTGACATCCACTGGTGTCCGTGGGTGTTGTTAGACGCTCAGCCCTTCTCAGGGTCAGGCTTCTAACTATTACCTGTTGCATGGATCTGAGTCACATTGTCGGTTCCTCCAGGCAAGAACCCTGGTTCGTATTTGTTGTGCACTGTGCACAGAGCTCTATAAATGATAAGTAATCATCATTGGTATCTCGAAGGTGCCCTTTGGAACACCAGTGGACCCAGGCAGACAAGCCCCATGCACTTCAAGCTGTCAGCAATTGAAACGGGAGAAAAATTAAGCCTCACAAATACGGGGTTTGTCACGGAAACCCTGGGAGACCCGTAGGCATCTCATTGCAAATGTGACACTGTCACACAACCGCAAAATGTCACAGCGCTTTCTGCTCAAGCTGCAGTAAATTGGACTGAGTGAGGTACGAAGAGGTGGAGTAACTGGCCCCAGTGTTGCACAGAGACTCAGCAAAACCGGAGTCCTAAACAAGCTTGGCTCCTTTTCCATAAGCACCAGCTTGCACCTCCTACCACATTCTGTGCAGGCTGAGACTCCTGCTGTTGACAAGTGAGCCAGATTGCTAATGCTCCCACTAGACAGAGCTTCACCTCATGGCACCCTCCGTTAGCAGGGCTAAGCTAGAGCCACCTTAGCTGAGCGGATGTGCTATGCTATGGAGTGGACTCACTAATCCCACAGCAAGGGTCCATGACCCTGAGGCAAGCCTGGGAGAGGGAAGCAGTGCTGCCCACCTCGTATGAGTGAGGCCAGGGGAACCAGCCATGCCACTGTAGCTCATCACAACCCCTAAGCTGGCTGCATTTGTTTTATAACTTCAGTTCTGTGGGGCTGTGGTTAGTGACAGTGCCTTCAACCTCACCTGCTGCCCTCCAGAACTCCAGTTCTTGTTCTCCTCACAGCTCCATGAATGCCCCTCACTCCTGACCTGCAGCCTGCCTTGCTATTCCAGTCCTATGCCCACCACACCTCAATCCTGTCCCCTAGCAGCCCCTGCTATTCTAGCCCGGGTCCCTTACACCCAGCTCTTCCAGGGCCCCTCAGTCCTGCTGTGCAATGCTCCCTACAACCTTCATGTGTTAGCCGCCTGTGATTTGAGGCCATATGTCCAACATGAAAGGCAAGTGCACTTACCCAAGGTCTCCCCTAGATCCATCCCATCTGGACTTTTATTATTTTGAAACTTGTCAGGAAGTTAAAAGTCCCACAGCCACTGGACACAGACTCCAAAATTAACAGGTTCCCCAGCTCCTGCAGTTACCTGGAGCACTAGCTCCTAAACATACTGAACCCAATGGCTTTAGAGGATTTAAATTCCAAGCTGACACTCATCCCCATCTTGAGATTTACAGTGGAGGGTTAGGAGGGTTACTAAGCCCCATACAAGCATTTGGAGATGTGAGGCAAAGTCTTTGGTGATTCTTGAATTACTCAGAGATGTTTGGCTGTAATGCCAGTGCATGGAAACAATTTATCTCTGGCTTTAAAAGCTCAGCTGGGTTCATAGCAAAAAATCCACTCCCTAGCTTAGTTGTGTGTTTAGGAAAATTAATGATACAGGAGCCCAAATCTCCTGTTGCCTACGTGTTGATGAACACTTCTCAGAATCGGCAGGTCAGATGGGAGGATCCATTACTTAGCCATCTCGCAGCCATTTGTTATTGTTACCTGTGTAAGCATCCTGACAGCTCTTTAAACCACGAGGACCTGATTGGCCATCTCCATGGGGATTTACTCCATAATATCCTACTTACAACAGCGACGGACACAGCTCTCCAAGATGCATCACTTTTGATAAGCATCTCCTCAGCAGAATTGTTAGTCCTTGGCCTCCTGCCACCCCAATGTCCCACTGGGTTGTAACTGTGCTTAGGGAAAGGCAGTCACATGGTGCCACTGAGCTCCAAAAGGATCATCCCATGCCCACTGCCAGGATATGAGGAATCACAGGACAGGCAGGAGGGACGAGGGAAGCAACACCCTGCAAAACCTGATGAAAACTCACATGGTCTTGGGCATCTGTCACTTTCACCAGGAAGTGAAAGGCAAAGGGAAAGAGTTGTGTTGATGCATATGTGCTTGTGTCATGTGAGTGCATTTGTTCGTACGTCTTTGTGTGTGTGCAAATGGATTTGCATGCCAGTGTCTGAGTGTGCATATGCCTAGGTGTGTTTATATGCACATGTGGAAGCATGAGGATGGGCATTGTGCATGCAAGTTTCAGTGTGTGTATGTGGGGTGAATTTGTGCACACCCCTGAGCATTTCAGTGGGGGACCTGTGGGCGTATGCACATACTCACATGGCTGTCTATATGGTGATGAGCATGAGAGGACTATGTAGGTATGCATGTGGGCAGATGAGTGTGTTGGTTTTTGAGGAGACAGATGTGTGTGTCGCTGTAGCTGTGCATCAGTGCATAGGGTGGGCAGAGTGTATGCATAGGGGAGCTGTGTGTTTGGCTATGGATGTGCACACATGGAGAGGGGTTCTGTATGTGCACTGGGTGAGGAGGGTGTCTGTGTGCAGTGCGGGTGGATTGAGGGGGAAGTGTCCTTCCTCCCACTGCAATATGCATGGGCTCTCTCGCTCAACATACCTGCCCCACCCCCGACTTCATTAGTTACAGCCCAGCTCTTCTGTTTGAACTCCATTTCTAGCCCTTGCTTCAGAGGAAACCCAGGAAAGGTGCCATCGGATGGCCCAGCAGCTAATGGCAAATTCACAGTGCTCACGACAAGGCGAAGACCTGATGGAATCAATCTCTCTGGCCCAGGAGGAGACAATCTAACCCAGATGAGGGCAGGGCTGGATGGCTCAGAGACGATGAGTCACAGGGTACAGGGACTTTCATCCCCAAGTCCAAATTTTGAACCAGCCCAGAATGGTAGTGACAGAAAGCTGTTACCATCTGCCAGGTGTTCAGTGGCTTGCAGTATGAAAATGAGTTGGAGAGTCTCAGCTCAATTCCTAGCCAGCCTCAGCGAGAAGCCCAGCATCGAATGGGCCATGGGGACTGAACTCCCCTCACTCCACCTGGTTCCTCCAGGTCACGGATGAGGCACATTGATGGGCATGATCAGGCCATCAGTCTCCAGCACTGGTGATCCAGCACTATCACCAGCATTCAGGGCCGGCTCTGGCTTTTTTGCCGCCCCAGGCAAAAAAGCCTCCGGCCGCGCCCCCCCCCCCCCCCCCGCGGGGGGGGGGGGGGGGGGCGGAGCCCGGGGAGGGCGGCCGGAGCCCCGGGGCGAGGGTGGCGAGCCCCGGCGGGGGCAGGGCGGCGAGCCCCGGCGGGGGTCGGCTCTCCCGCCGGGGGGAGGGCGGCCGGAGCCCCGGGGCGAGGGTGGCGAGCCCCGGCGGGGGCTCCTCTCTCCCCCCGGCGGCCAGAGCGCCGGGGGCAGGGCGGCGAGAGGGCGGCGAGCCCCGGCTGGGGCAGGGCGGCGAGCCCCGGCGGGGGCTCGGCTCTCCCCCCGGCGGCCAGAGCGCCGGGGGCAAGGCGGCGAGAGGGCGGCGAGCCCCGGCTGGGGCTCGGCTCTCCCCCCGGCGGCCAGAGCGCAGGGCGGCGAGCCCCGGCTGGGGCTCGGCTCTCCCCCCGGCGGCCAGAGCGCCGCGCCGCCCCCCTCCAGGTGCCGCCCCAAGCACCAGCTTGGTTGCCTGGTGCCTGGAGCCGGCCCTGCCAGCATTACATTCACTTCAAAACAGAAGATTGTTGCTATACATCATTGTCCTCCCGCACTGAGCTGAGGTGCCATCCCTGACTCCTGCCTGTGCATGCACATAAATTAGCACACACACACACACGTGTGACATGCACGCACTCTCCTACCTTCAGGAAGTCAAAGTCCTTGAGCATGTGGGCCACCTTTTCTGCATTCCTCCCCTCATTGAGGAAGTCCAACTCCAGGGGCAAATTCTTCTTAGCTTCATCCACCAGCCACATGAACTCAAAGTCTGGGAAGATCTGCTTCACGGTCAGCAGGAGAATCTGAAATCAAGAAAGTGATGGATCAGCTGCACCACTGCTCCCGAGCTGCTCTGCAAGCAGCATTACAGGACCAGGCAGCAATGCACAGCCCCCTGCACCCGGAGCTGCGCCTGGCCTCTTTTCTCTCCAGTCAGGAGCCCCTTGCTCTTAACTGAGGCTGAATACAGCTCCCACTTTCAGTGCTCCGAACCTGGCAAGGGAGAGAACGAGTCACAGAAATGCACTCGCGTCTCTCCCACACACTAGCTGCAGGTGTATTCACTACGGAATGGCTCTCCCCTACCCACCCCTGTTGTCACAGGGCAAACTTGCTTTGTCCCACATTGCCTGAGGACCAAAAAAACCAAATCTCTCCAAATACCTTTGGGGCTAATGCACTGTCATGGTGCAACAGGGCAATGCAATTGCCTTCTCCTGGAAGACAAGGTCTGGTCTGCTGCACCCACACTAGCTGTGACCAACATGCCTGCTGAGCTGTTAAATAGTAGAAAAGCCACCCAAGGGAAGCAGTAGGAGCCCCACTGCATGGTGCATTTAAAACTAGACAAGGCAAAGCTCTGGAGGATAGGCTGTATGGTGTGATCATGCTGGCCCCTGAAGGGGTCAGACTAAGTGACCCGCAAGGTCTTTTTTGAATGTCTGATTCCTGTGATTTGATGAGTCACTGTTCAGTTTCATTTAATGGCCTTCAGCTAATGTGAAATAGGAACATCTAAAATAAGGCCTGTCACCTTTACGTTACTCCTTACGCTGCTAAGCAAGAACTTCGCTGACACAGGAAAATGCCACTGGGCAGTTCAGAAATGAAGGCCAATTTTCTTTACAGATAGAAGGCTGCAGCCCTTGCAAAAACACTCTCTACGAGGGTCAGGGCCCACCCTCAGCTGTCCTGGGGTTTTGACTTATTAACCTTTCAGACTGAAATTGGCAATGCTGCCTAAGGGATCTGGATACCCAGTTCCCATTAAAATGAATAGTTACTGGGCAGTCGGACTCCTTAGGTGACTTTGCAAATCTTAACTTAAATATTTAATGGACATTTCTGTTTACAGAAATACTTAATAAAGTACAAGACCAGAAAGAGGAAATCTAGGGGGGCAAATGATGGACAGTCCTTCCTACAGGAAATAGAGGATGGCCCAGCAAGATGGTTCTTCAAATACACGAGACTGCATTTGGTGGCATAATCCTAGTTATAAAATGTTCTAGCAAAAAATTCCTGTGTTCAGTTAAGGGACACAGTCAGCATAAAACTCAAGTAAAGCTGTGTAAATTGCTGCAGCTCCACTGATTTCAGTGGCCAGCTGACAGCAGCTGAGGCTCTGGACCCATATCTTTAAAAAAAAAAAATCATTCAGTTTGTTATTCAAGCCACCGGAGAGTCCTAAAACGGAAAGACTTTTTAAAAAGTAATTCACTTTGCATGGTTTATACCATCTGTTTTGTTCTTCACTAAGCCAGGAAAATGAAAATAGACCCGTCTGTGTGTGAATCTAGACTGTTTCACTTCCTGGCTCAACATTGTGAGTCAGGGTTTCCTGCACTGCAGTGGGAATGTTTGCAATGCACTTAGAAAGGGAACTACTATTGAAATGTAAAACAAAAATAAATTCATAAACCATTTCTGCTCCTGTTCAGCTGTGTGAAACCATTTATTCACATCCCCCTCCAACTTCTCTTATCTATATGTCAGTCCTAAACTCAGTCCACGGTGTCCTTTTAAAAATGTAATCACTGGGTTTCAGATCTTATTGAATGATTTTCTCCCATTATGTCTGGGGGCATAAATCCTCTCAAATTTACGTCACCCAAATGAAATGTAACCAGTGATCTCCATGTACGTGTGCACAAAAACTTTCCAGGGCTGCAGGATTACTGCACTGATGCTTGTGATCAGAACATTTATACGCTGTTTTCTGCTTTTTAAAATAATGATTCAAATCTATTTAATGACTTTAAAATTAACAGGGACATACTTAATAGCAATTTGTCTGGCCCTTTTCAAGAGCTGTCTAGAATACAGTCCTGGAATAAGGGCGTGTGACGTTGCACTCCATATCATTTTATGAAAATATACTAATGAGTGTGAATATAATGTAACTGGAATAGGCTTCGTGCAAAAGGTCTCTTGTAAGGTATCATTACAAAGCTTATAATCTGCTGCGTGTGGTCATCCTATTTGTATGAATGTATCATTCTTGTATCTGAAACTAGGAATATAAAATATAACTCTGAGGTCCTATTGTAGTTATGTAAAGTGTGGGCCATTAATGGTGGTTTAGAATCTTGGTGGCTCCCATCAACTAGGACAATTGACTGTAGATGGCTGTTTACTTGCAAGCCTTCCTGTGAGTCAGGCTGGGAAGAATGAAGGCTTGGGGTCTCACAGGACACCATGTCACCTGGTGCTGGAATCCATCTTAAACCTGGTGCTTTTCCATTTAGGAGGGGTGGGGACCCAACGAGACAAAAGATTCCTGCCTTGTGCCAAAGGTATATAAGGGGGTGGAACAGAACAAAGAGGGGCAGTCATGAGAAATCCCCTAGCCACACCTGAGCTAGAACAAGGACTTTACCAGGGGAAAGGATTGGGCCCAGACTAGAAAGGAGTCTAGGCTGTGAAAGATGCTTATTGGAACATCTCTGAGGGTGAGATTTACCTGTATTCAGTTTCCTACTGTATTAGGCTTAGACTTGCGTGTTTTTGTTTTATTTTGCTTGGTAATTTACTTTGTTCTGTCTGTTATTACTTGGAACTACTTAGATCCTACTTTTTATACTTAATAAAATCACTTTTATTAAATAACCCAGAACAAGTAATTATTACCCGGGGGAGCAAACAACTGTGCATATCTCTCTATCAATCAGTGTTATAGAGGGCAAACAATTTATGAGTTTACTCCGTATAAGCTATATAATGAGTAAAACGGATTCATTTGGGGCTTGGATCCCGTTGGGAGCTGGGTGTCTGCGTGCTAGAGACAGGAGCACATTCTAAGCCGTTTTCAGTTATGTCTGCAGCTTCTGGGGGACGTGGTTCAGACCTGGGTCTGTGTTTGCAGCAGGCTAGCGTGTCTGGCTCAGCAAGACAGGGTACTGAAGTCCCAAGCTGCCAGGAAAAACGGGCTCAGAGGTAGTCTCAGCACATCAGGTGGCAGTCCCAAGGGGATTTCTGTGACCCAACCCATCACAGGGTGGATGTAGGGCAGTGGTTCTCAAACTGGGGCCGCCGCTTGTGTAGAGAAAGCCCCTGGCGGGCCGAGCCGGTTTGTTTACCTGCCGGGTCCACAGGTTCAGCCGATCGCGGCTCCCACTGGCCATGGTTCGCCGCTCCAGGCCAATGGGGGCTGCGGGAAGCGGCGCGGGACAAGGGGTTTGCTGGCTGGTGCTTCCCGCAGCCCCCATTGGCCCGGAGCGGCGAACCGCGGACAGTGGGAGCCGCGATCGGCCGAACCTGCGGACCCGGCAGCTAAACAAACCGGCCCGGCCCACCAGGGGCTTTCCCTACACAAGCGGCGGCCCCAGTTTGAGAACTACTGACGTAGGGAGAGTTGAGTGGTATCTCCCTCTGGATTTATCAGGTGCTGTCCTGATTTTTAAAGAGTCAGCAATGATGCTATGAAACCTGCAAATAAAGGCAGTTAAATCGTAAATTTTCTATCTAGTTTTTCTGATTCTCTCTCATCACTCTCCGTAGGAGATCGTATCAATCAGTATTTAAACGGTCCTAAATGCGACCTCCTATCTAGTTGCAAAGTCTGTGTAATTCTTAAATGGCCAGATCCTCAGATGATGTAAATCAGCATGGCTCTAAATAGAGTCTGAAAAAACCAGTGCAAAGGCCCTGCACACACAAAGGACCCTACAATAACAACAAGCCAATGTGTGCAGGAGACCTTTCAAAAACAAGACAATGTATGCAGGGAGCATTCATGAGCAACTATACAGTAACAAGTGCATGCAGCCTAGCACTCACAAGTGACCCTACAATAACGTAAGTGCATACATAACAGATGCTTGCTGGCATCCCTACTAGGACAAACCAGAAGGTTTTGTGAACTGGAAGGAGAATAATTAATTTAAGGAAGGAAATAGATTTTTTAGTTTCAAGCTTCCCAAGGGGATTATTCTAAAAATAGAGAAGAAAGAATCATTGTAAATGTATTTATTTAAATGTCTCCTAATAGTACAACAAGCAAAAAGAAATCCAATCCAACGCTTCACAGCTACACACTGGGGAATGTGCTGGTAATAGCCTATGTTAATGGAGAGAATGTGCCGCTGGGTATATCTACACAGCCCGCTGGCCCAGGCTTCAGAGCCCGAGCCGCAACTTCAAAGCACTGTCTACACAGCTATTTTTAGAGCCCTAGTGTGAGCTCCTCTAATCCAAGTCTGTCAACCCAAGCTGGGAGACTCGCTCCCATGGGCTGTGTAGACCTACTTATGGGTCTAGACCCTGGATCCTTCACACACAATTTCCTCTTGTCCCAATCTCACACTTTGTCATCTTTCTTGTTCTTCCTCCTGCCCTGACTCTACTCAGCCTCTTCCATGTGGTCCTGGGTTTAAGCAAAGCATGCCATGATCATCCTGGTAGCCTCTATGCAACTTGCATGCAAAGTGCAGAAGAGATCTCATCGAGTGACTGATGCAATCAGAAATACAGTGCAATCAGTCACAGGGAATGATTTTTTCATTGTAAATTTTACAGCCCTGACTGCAAGGAAACCTGCAGGCTGAGCAGGTCTGACCATGCCAGGGGCACTTACCTCCTCCTCTTCTCACCTTGGCTATTGCAACTCTCTGCTCCTCAGCCTGCCCAGGTCCTGCTCTCTGGACCCCTACATGTGCAGGATGCCACTGCCCACCTTCTTACATGCACAGGAGAACACAACCTCTTCAACCCCATGATCAGACAACTCTAGTTACTCCTCATGCATTTCAAAATCCAGTCAGAAAATGCCCTCTTTGGGCCAGATCCCTAAGTTAACTGGAGTTGGGCCAGTGTAAGGATTTCAGGACTTGGCCTCGTTTCTGAAACCTCCATGGACTTACTCAGGTCTTTCTCACAGACCTCCTCGCTCTCTTCCTTTTCCCCTCCCCCTCAGCTCCCTTTCTCCCCGTCTGCCCATCCAGCACTAGACTCCAATCCCTCCATCTACACAATCTCATCCCTGACAGTGCAGCCCTCATTGATTTTGTGTTTTATTTTTGTAAGCCTCTAACCACATCATTTATCTTTGTAGAGTATTTTGGGATACAGGGCCCAGGCCACTATGCTCATACCCCCATAGAGATAAGTGCTGGTCTGCCACCTGGGTGAATCTGGCCCAGCATGTTTGCACGGAAGGTGCTCTGGCTTACCTCCATCAACAAAATGTCCTTGGAGCACTGAGCCTGAACCTTCGGGTGCTGGACTTTCACTGCCACTGTCCTCCCATCCTGCAGCACCGCCTTGTGGACCTGGGCCAGGGATGCTGCTCCCAGGGGAGTGTCCTCAAAACTCACAAAGAGCTCTTTGATCTGCCAGGAGAAGAGGAAGAGAAGTGAGCACGCTTGCAAGGATTCACAGAGCCAGTCCCATATGGAATCCTCCTAGAGACTGAAACCCTAGATCCACAGACCAGGTACAGCATGGGTAGTGGCTCTGCACATTTATCCCTTCCATTCCACCCCTGTGCCTCATCCCTGACCTGGTGGGGTCCCTCTAGAGCCCAGTCAGTACTTGACACCGTTGTGGAGACTGCCAACAAGAAAGTGGGGGCTGTGATTGTGATGCTGCCAATTGTGAGCTGGACACCTGTGTCACTAGGCACTGGACAGTGACCCAGCAGTTCCTTCACACAAGACATTGAACAGGCAGCAGGTGGCAACGACTTTCAGTCACCCCAAGCTGTTTGTGTGCAGAGTGTGGTGATTACAGTGGGCACCGGGCAGGAGTTGGATATGCTGGGTGAGGGGCCAAACTGTCTGTCCTTTTACACAGAATTCTATATTTTTATTTAACATTACACTACATGGCACATCATAAGATCCTGAATATCTTGGCAGCACATGTGCTGTGCTGCTTACATTATAGAAGGGATATCAGAAGACTATCATGTGCTTTGTTAAAGCCAGCTATGTCACCATGCATTATTAATTTGTGGCTGATGGCTAGCTTGGCTGTTGGGTTACTGAACTACTGTTTGCACTTCCATAGATCTGGGTTTCAAATATTTTTAGCTCACAGGTAGCTCTTCAAGGGGCATTTTCTCAGTCACAAAATTCAGATGATTGACAGTCTCAGGAAAGGCCCAGGACAGGATAGCAGGGCATGTGGTGGGGCAGATGAGACGTGTCTCAGCAGCACTATGCGTGAGAGGCCCAGCATTGGAATAGCCAGGTGAGCTGTGGGTCAGGAGTGAATTTGATCAAGTCTGTGTGTATAGGGAGCCCAGGTTTGGAACAGTACTGGGATGGTGTCTCAGTTTAGGACAGAGATGCATCAGCAGAGCTGGGTGCGGGATACTTGCTGAACCCCTTTTTCCACTGTGCTTGGCTCGCACTAATATGAACATTGGAGGAGCACATAATTTGGGGGGTGGGGAGTGAAAACTGAGTGCCCATACATTTTTATAACCTGCTTTTTAAAAGGTAATTAAAGATGGGAACTGCAGCAAGCTGGCAATTAAATATGAATAAAGCCCTTCTAAACAGGCCTTTGTGCAACATGTTAAACAGAAATTCTTTATGCTGATGGAGAAGGGGGGGTAAAACCACTATCCCAGGAGTGGCTTGTTCCCTGATGCAGCTGCTGAGAACAGCAACCCCCTCCCACTCCCCGTGGCATCTTCCACTAAAACTACTGGTTTCAATTGGATTCAAAGGGAGCTTCAGCCGCCTCACTGGGAAGGCACCTTTTTTTAATTTATTTTATTCCTTTTGGTCCTGGCGGCAAAACCGATTAAGTAAAACAACTGCATTTAAAAATGAGTAGTTGTGTATTTTTTAATTACAGTGGGTCCACAATTCAGACATATCAAAATTCCTCTCTCCAGATGAAAATAATCAGGTTTCTTTCTTTCTTTTCCTTTCTTACTTCCCAATAATTCACTGGATTTGGGGTTTCTGACTTCAGATTATTTTAAAGAACTAACCCCTTGTGAGGGGGACCGGATAGCTCTGGGAAGCTCAGTGGTCCAGTATCATACTTCCAGCCACACCAGACAAGATCAGTGGTCCGTCTGATTACTGAAGCAACATGGTCTAGTCGTTAAAACACAGGACGGGGTCAAGTGGCCTGAATTTGGTGTTGAGGCACATTTGGGAGGACAGTTCGTGGGATAAATTTGTACTGGCCCTGCCTGGATGGTGCCTGTCCTGTGGTTTTAGAGGCCTTTAGTCCCCTAGGCTGTCAGCCCAGCCACTTTTTCCAGAATTGAATACACTCTGAAAATAAAAATACCAGCATAGGCTCCTCCCAGCAGTAATGGCTGGTGTGAGGCACATATCCCCCGCTGAGCTTGTGGTTTCCCACTAAATACGGTGCGCAGACAGCTGCTCCCATGGAATCTCTCAGACAGAAGGGTCTCTTTTTATAAATAGCCTGAATTGCTGTGACCACCCAGCACAGGGAGATCCAGGCTAGCCACAGTGGCCAGCTGAGCTTGTCCAGGCAGAAAACCACAGACATACACACACACATGCATGCGTGCACACTCCATGCTAGGGCAGCACAGGGAAGAGCTCAGGCGTAGCAAGAGGATTGATGGCCTCTCCAGAATCTGTGGGGAGGGGAGATGTACTGGCAGCGGGGGCATCACGTGAGCAGGTGTGAGGATGAGATAAAGTGGCAGCACAATTAGCTCTGGGCCACAGGCCCCCTGCTCAACAAACTTCCCTCATTCATCATGAAAACGTCCTTTCCCAGTCCAGTGCTTTCACAGAGGGCAGCCGCTCTTGCCTCTGCTGCAGGCCACTCAGCTGTTGTATGTCCCAGAAGGTCCCAGGCAAGTGAGAGAGTGTGTGACCAGGTGCTGGCATTCCCTCTGACATCCCCCTCCCACTACAGCCAATGAGAGTCCATAGCGCTTTGCTGGCTCAGAGACAAAGCCAGTCATGCTCCCAGCACTGTCAGGTGGGGAACAGGAGGCCAGTCCCTGCTTCCTCTCTCCCTCCAGCACAGGGTCTCAGCCACTCCACAAAGGCAAAAGGGTGTGGCTGTAGCTGTGGAGGCAGCATGCTCAGTAATATCCTCAGGGGATGGCAGGAGGGAGCACCTATGTCCTGCCCCCAGTCTCTACGTCCTGCCGAAGCCAGCAGAATAGTGAGGGAAGGTCCTGGGGCACTCTATCCTGTAGGATACCTAAAGGGCTCCCAGGTTTACCTGGGACAACACCAGGTCTCATGAAGACAAGACAAGGTGGCTGATGCCATTTGTGACCCTAGCAGCAGGCGTGGAAACTGTGTAGATCGAGGTGGGAAAACAGTTTCTAAGCAGGTTTAACCTGAGAAGGGGAACCTCAGGGCCACATCGTCAAACAAGTCAGGTGCCCAACTGCATGCGTAGCTACTGCAGCCAGACAGGTGAATGGGATACCTGCACGTGCCAGGGTCTCTAATTAGCCATCTGCATGTGCCGTTACCCATTCGGCACATGCTCTCCTGGCAACTGCACGTGCCATTGCACTTAACTGGCTTGAAAATGCAGCACTGAATGTTTAATCCTTAAAAACTAGGCTTGTTTAATTTTAAACATGCAAGATCTTTTCATGATTACTACATTAGTATTCAAGACGCAGGGAGCTGCTATAAAGGCTCTTCCACTATCTAACTAGGTACTTATTAATTGCTATTTATTATTATTATTTGTATTGTGGTAATGCCTAGAGGCCCCAATTAAGACTAGAGCCCCATTGTGCTAGGTGCTGTACAAACACATAGTAAAAAACAGTCCTGATCCCAAAGAACTCATAATCAAAATAGACAGACAAGAAGCACCATTATCCCCATTTTACAGATGTGGAATAGAGGCAGAGAGAGATTAAAGGGAACATTTTCAAAAGTGTCTCAGTGATTCAGGAGCTTAAGTCCCCTTTCCAAAAGTGACCTAAGCACATAGGCATCTAACTCTCATTGAAATGAAAACAATGTCAAAGCCTCAATTTCCCAGTGCAGAGGGCCTTTGAACCTCCTGCCCCCAAGGATTTCTATGCACTCTTCTTCCTCACCGTTCATTAATTCTGTCTCACAACCCCTTTCGAAGTGGGGATTGGATATAAAGGATCACTTCTCCAAACACTGGCCTGGGACACAGCAGCTGCTTGGTAGGACAGGAAATAACGAATCCTGTCTTCACCTGAGAATGCAGCGGGAACTGAATGAAACCACAGAGCTGGGACTTGGCCAGGGCACCAGCGTGAGTAACCGAGTCATGCAAACAGGGCGACTGGAGCTTTATTGACCACTCATAGCTGGGACCAAAGAGTCGCTTCTGTTTCCAAAAAATGTGTAAATGCTTAAAAATAGGGGTTCAGAATGGACGGGAAACTAGTGGAAGGCTCTGAGAGTGCCTAACATGGGACCTGGGGAACATTTCACCCCCTTGCAGGGTTTAGGGAGCAGCAAGGACTGAGCAGCATCAGCACATAGGGGCATGAGAGCTGTGCCATTTACTAACACTCTGCCATGTTCCAGAGCCTCGTTACTTCACAGGAGCTCAAAACTTTAATAAAGGGGGAGCGAGGGTTCAGTGTTATTCCCATTTTACAGATAGGAAAACCGACACGCACAGAGAAGTGACTCACGCAGAGCCCAACCGCGAGACAGTGGCAGAGCCAGGAATAAAACCCTGGAGTCTCTCAGAATTTAAGGCCAGAAGGCACCATCATGATCATCTAGTCTGACCTGCACATTGCAGGCCACAGAACCTCAACCACCCGCTCCTGTAATAGACCCATGGCCTCTGGCTGAGTTACGGTTTAAAGACTTCAAGCTACAGAGAATCCACCATTTACACTATGTAGTTTAAAGATGCAAGTGACCCATGCTGCAGAGAAAGGTGAAAAAAACCCAAGGTCTCTGCCAATCTGACCCAGGGGAAAATTCCTTCCAAACCCAAATATGGCGATCAGTTGGACCCTGAGCATTTCGGCAAGACCCAAACAGCCAGACACCTGGGAAAGAATTCTCTGTAATAACTCAGAGCCCTCCCCATCTAGTGTCCCAGCACCGGCCACTGGAGATATTTGCTACTAGCAGTCGCAGATCAGCTATATGCCATTATAGGCAGTCACATCAGACCATCTCCTCCATAAACTTATCAAGCTCAGTCTTGAAGCCAGTTAGGTTTTTTTTGCCTTCAATACTCCCCTTGGAAGGCTGTTCCAGAACTTCACTCCTCTGGTAGTTAGAAACCTTCGCCTAATTTCAAGCCTAAACTTGTTGATGGCCAGTTTATAGCCATTTATTCTTGTGTCAACATTGGTGCTTAACTTAAATAACTCCTCTCCCTCCCAGGTATTTATCCCTCTGATGTATTTATAGAGGGCAATCATATCTCCCCTAAGCCTTCATTAGGTTAAGCTAAACAAACCAAGCCCTTTAAGTCTCCTCTCATAAGGTAGGTTCTCCATTCCTCTGAACATCCTAGTAGGCCTTCTCTGCACCTGTTCCAGTTTGAATTCATCTTTCTTAAACATTCAAGATCAGAATTGCACTCATTATTCCAGATGAGGTCTCACCAGTGCCTGGATAATGGTACTAACACTTCCCTGTCTCTACTGGAAATACCTCGCCTGATGCATCCTAGGATCGCATTAGCCTTTTTCACTGCTGCATCACACTGGCGGCTCATAGTCATCCTGTGATCAAGCAATACACCGAGGTCTTTCTCCTCCACTGTCACTTCCAACTGATATGTCCCCAACTTATAGCAAAAATTCTTGTTGTTAATCCCTAAGTGCATGACCTTACACTTTGCACTATTAAATGTCATCCCATTTCTTATTACTCCAGTTTTCAAGGTCATCCAGATCTTCTTGTATGATATTCTGGTCCTCCTCCATACTGGCAATACCTCCCAACTTTGTGTCATCCACAAATTTTATTAGCACACACCCACTTTTTGTGCCAAGGTTATTAATTAAAATGTTAAATAAAATTGGTCCCAAGACCGATCCCTGAGGAACTCCATTAGTAACTTTCCTCCAGCCTGACAGTTCACATTTCAATATGACCCACTGTAGTCTCCCCTTTAACCAGTTCTTTACCCACCTTTCAATTCTCATATCAATCCCCATCTTCTCCAATTTAATTAATAATTTCCCATGTGGAACTATATCAAATGCCTTACTGGAATCCAGGTAGATTAGATCTACTGCATTTCCTCTGACTAAAAAATCAGTTATCTTCTCAAAGAAGGAGATCAGGTTGGTCTGGCACGATCTACCTTTTGTACAACCGTGTTGTATTTTATCCCAATTACCATTTACCTCTATGTCTTTAACTACTTTCTCTTTCAAAATTTGTTCTAAGACCTTGCATACAATTGAGGTGAAACTAACAGGCCTGTAGTTTCCCAGATCACTTCCTTTTCTTAAAAATAGGTACTACATTACCAATTCTCCAGTCATAGGGTATGACCCCTGAGTTTACAGATTCGTTAAAAATCCTTGCTCCTGACTCCTATCTATTGTAGCTCTTGATTCATGCATTTCTGAAAATTGTAACCTGTGAAATGGCCTGGAATTCAAGATGGGGCTGGCTGGGCAGCTTAGGAGTCACTGGGAGCCTCGTGTCTCTGGCACAGTCATCACAGATGATGATGCTGTGACGAAGTGGGACTGTTCTTAATGTTTCCTCTGAATACCGTGTGGGTGCCTCAGTTCCCCCTATGCATTTCTTAAGTCTCCAGTGTGCATAAATGGCCAACACTCTGTATCCTGGCAACAAATGGCTGGGGCCCTTCCCCCCTGCAAGGGAATAGCTAAAGGTGAACAAAGAGATCAGGTGACCTCCTGGCCCGGGAAAGAGACAAAGGCCAGAAAGGAGGGGCTGGAGGGGGTTTCAGTTTGGAGCTGGCTGGGGACAGGAAGTGAGGGCAGACGGGGTTGTCTGCCTCGCTGGGCCCCAGAATGGACCCAGCTGAGGGGTCCTGTTCTCTGTACCTACAAGCTCTGTTTTAGACCGTGTTCCTGTCATCTAATAAACCTCTGTTTTACTGGCTGGCTAAGATTCATGTCTGACTGCGAAGTGGGGGTGCGTGCAGGACCCTCTGGCTTCCCCAGGACCCCGCCTGGGCGGACTCACTGTGGGAAGCGCACGGAGGGGCATATGCTAAATGCTCCAAGGAGAGACCCAGGAAGGTGAAGCCGTGTGAGCTTCTTGCCCTGAAGACAGTCTGCTCCAAGGGAGAGGAGACTCCCCAAAGTCCTTACTGGCTTTGTGGGGAGCAGTTCCAAAGCATCGCCCGGGGACTCCGTGACAGATGCACAGGATGACCAGTGGCTGCTGCCTGTCTCCTTTTGGTCCCAGACAGTAGCATAGCCAAATGAGTCTGGGGAAGCTTGGGTAAAGTCATTCAAGAAGTGGGGGATCATGCAATGAGGGGGATGAGACAACGAGCGATCATGCATTGAGAATGATGAGACCATGGAGGACCATACAGTGAGAAAGTGATGTGGGGGGGGGGTTGGAATAAATTTACCTTGTGTTTGTATGAAAGCTATCTCCTGTGGTTTGTTCCCCAGCACCAGGAGTTACCTTGACATCGCGGTTGTGCTGACACAATGGCTGTGCTAATGTTTCACTCCTGAAACAGAGAGCACTAACACTCGCACCTCAATCACAGCTCTGGGAGTGGCTATCTGGATTTCAGGGGGACACATGAAAGATCAGGTGCCAAACACAACTGTGCATCCATAATTGGGGGCAGGATCCAAGGCAGGTTACTAGTCGGTTGTACACCCAGCCCGGCCTTCATCCTCACTATAGCTGGGACCCTCACCCCTCTGCCCCCAGTCTGTTTTCACCAAAATCCACTGGAAAATCCTGATTTCCACTAAAATCAGGCATTTCTGGTTTTCCAATTTGCACCATAATCAATAGGGTTCTGATCGTGAGGTAGGGGAAGAGGCTGGGGTGAGGGGGAGCTGGCCTGAGTGGGGTGAGAGGCCCACTAACTCTAACCCAACCTGAACCCTACACCCAAACCCTGAGATTACTGCCTAACTCCTGTATCCAGACTCTGCTCTCCTCCTACTGGCCTCCGTGCAGTCACCACTTCGGCTCTGTATACTGAGAGACGAACTGGCGATTTTAGGGGAAATCACGCTTTGACAGTTTTCCAATTTCCACAAAAATCAACAGGGTCCTGCCAATCGCTGTCAAGAACATTCCCTGAAATTTGGGAATGGATTGGATGCAATTTTCACAAGTTATCATGCTACATACAGCCAGACAGAGGAATGAAATTGAACTGAAATTAGGGCTTCCCTTTGCTCAGCAGATCTAAAATGGGTCAAAAGTAGGGCATAGTTCTTGTGCCTGATGGGCACTTGGGAAATGCAGGAGCTCAGTACATCAGCTACCTTCAGTGGATCCACCTAGTACTGACGCCGGTTTAGGGTAGGTGGTCAAGCATTCAAGTAGGCCCCATTCTTTCCTCCCTACTGAGACCGCCCCCACACTCAATGTTAATCCATCAATTCTAGTAGAGAGAGGCATAACACCTCTCCTCCAATTTCTGCAGGCAGAGTGAAGGTCTGGAAGCGTTGGGGAACGCAGAGGAACATGGATTCTGTACGTGCTTTAGACACATGCTATTAGTCTAAATACTAAGAGAGGTGAAGGTAAGCACCAGGTATTAAATAAGGATATTGATATAATAGACATCACAGAAACTTGGTGGAACAATGATAATCAATGGGACACAGTAATACCAGGGTACAAATATATAAGAATGACAGAGTTTTTTGTGCTGGTGGGGGAGAATCACTGTATGTGAAAGAAAGCCTAGTCAACTATAGTAAAAATCTTAAATGACTCAAACTGTACCATAGAATTTCTATGGATAGAAATTCCATGCTTGAATAATAAGAGTATAGCAGTAGGAATATACTGCTGACCACCTGACCAGGATGGTGAAATGCTCAGGGACAGTAGAGTCTACAAAAACAGAAAACCTAATGATAGGGGATTACACCTATCCCCGTATTGACTAGGAACATGTCATCTCAGGACAGGATGGAGAGAGAAAATTTCTAAACACCATTAATGACTGCTTCTTGGAGCAGCTAGTCCTGGAATTCAAGGGGAGAGGAACCTAGGAGGACTGGGCACTAAACAAACTCAAAAACACTGTGGGGAATGAAAATAACATTTTACAGTCTTTTAGACCCAAGATATGGGGGTTTCTTTTTAAACAGAGATTTACAAACTGTAGAGAGCCAGATCCTGCTCATGCAAAGGCAAATTCCCACTGAAGTCAACAGGAGTTTTGCCTGAGCAAAGATTGAGTGAGGTGTATTAATAAATATTAATAGCTCCCCACAATTTTTAACATTTTTATTGACAATAGGATTGTTGGTTGTTCCCATTTAAACTTCCCCTTTGCAATGTCACAACCCCAAACTCAACAGCACCAACCAGTGACTAAGAAACACAATGTGCAAATAACCAGGTAGTTCCCTGTTTCAAGCAGAGCAAAATGCAAAAAAGCTTCATAGCTTCAAGAGCACACAAGTAAATTGGTTTTTAAAGGGCAGCGGAGGTCAGTGAGCTCATGTTGCAGGAGCCCTCCAGGAGTAAAGGGAGTTCATAGACTGGTCAGTTCTTGGTCTCTCACATGAGACAGCCACTGAGGGGCCCAATTAGTGACAAATGTGAGAGTGGATTTTGTGAAGTGGATGCCTGCTCACTTGGAAACAGACTGAGAGCCACCAACTCATCTCATTCTGCAGACTGCGAGGGTCTGCTACCGTATTTCTAAAGCCTCTTGGAGACAGGCACTTTTGGAGTTTTCACTTTTGAGGCTAGCATTTTCTCTGAACTCAAAACCTGATGTTCCCTTGCTGGAGTAGGTCCAGGATATGTCAATGCTCATTCTGCTCCTGCCACCTTTTCAAAAATACTTGGCCATCAGTGGCATGGCACTATGGGCTACTCGCTCCCTGCACGTCTACAGGACCAAGGCTGATGGGGCAAGAACATGTCATTCCAGGGCAGAGACCCTCACTTCCCAGACTCCAAACCATTACTTTTATCTGTCGTGTCTGCTCTCTTCCATCCCAGCTAGTTGTGTTCCCCACCCAGAAGCAAAATGTCTCAGTGTTACTCAAGGAGTTATTAAGACACCAAAAATTGAAAGATTAGATTTATCGCAGCAGACAGTGGATTATGAAGAATAATTCATCAAATGTCAGAGCAAACAGACCACAATTTATAGAAGGCCTGATTGAGTCAGTGAAATCTGACTGTACTTCTCCCCCACTAATGAATACCAAGCCTAATTGATGGGACCCAAACTCAGCTGTCGACAGTGTGTATTTATTAACTCTATTTTTTATAATATCTTATATATCTACAGTAGAGTGGCTTTCATCTCAACTGATCCTGAAGCACTCATATACATTTCATCCCCCTTGGATGTATTCATTATGACAGTCTTTAATGACAATCACACAGAGTTTGTTCTACAGGACTTCTGTCTCACTAAGTGCACAGGATGACCAGTGAATGAGGCAGATTTCAAGAGGAGAAAGGATGATCTCTTGTGTTTAAGGCACTAGACTGGGATTCAAGAAAGATGGATTCTAATCTTGATTCTACTATAGATTTCCCATGTTACATTAGGCAAGTCTGTATCATAATTGCATACCCACAAGGGAGCGGAATTAAGATTGCTCAGGCAGCCATAAATATAACATTTCCTAAATGTTGAGTGCTTGACTTTGTATATACACAACATACAAAGCGCTATGCTAAAAGAGTATTAAGACTGCAAACATTCATACACATGCATGTAACTTCACCCAGTACTGAAATGCATCTACCTCTTGGGTATAACATGGCAATTGTTTAATAACGTGCAGCAATATTACATAAAGGAAGTGAAGAAGAATACTGTAGTGTATCAGTTCAAATTACAGGGAGGCAGACTCTGGCCACTATACTGGGACCAACACCCCAACTCTTGCACTAGGTTCAAAGAGTTCTTTAATTACAATAAAGAATCAGAGCCTCCATTTTAAAGTCTCATCTGAAAGATGGCACCTCCAGCACCACAGCATCCCTTAGCAACATGCTGGGGGGTTGGGTAGTGACTCAAAGGGAATAGCATTGAATCAGTAGCAGCATTTCCTGTAACACCTTAGTGCTCCAGAGAGGTCTCCCAGGCAAGGGACATGGATGACTTCATAGAATCATAGGACTGGAAGGGACCTCGAGAGGTCATCTAGTCCAGTCCCCTGCACTCATGGCAGGACTAAGTATATTCATGGCAGGACTAAGTATTATTCGCACTTCAATTTGCACGAGTGAGGATCTGCTACTAAATACTTACCAGGACAAACCCTCCTTAGTGTACATGATCTGAGGCGATCACAGCACAAGATGAAATGGCTGCTGGTGCATTGCTGACCCAGGATGGCTTCTTAGCTTCCTTATCACCACACTTGTTCACCACCCTGAAGATATTCCTTACCCACCCCTACTTATGCTACAGCCATGTTCTGGACTTACCATCTTCTACTGTACATACATGTCCCAGTCCTATCTGCTTCTGAACACCCACAGGTGTAATTTCCACATCCTGTAAATCACTCGCAGATCCTTCTCCTTAGCTAAGATGGGGAACATCCTGTTTTCTCTCACCATCTGAGGGAATACAGGTGAACGCCTTTTCCTTTGCCCTGCTCTTCCCACTAGACAAACTGTTGCTCATCTCGATGGCTAGAAGTCTCATCTGTGCCCTCAGCTCACATCTGTGCTACAGTGCCAATTCCCCATCCCTGACATACTACAAAAGGCATCACCACCTTGGATGGTGTCTTCAAACAGGTGGCATGACTTGTCCTTCACCTCTTCCTCAGTGTCACCTATTGAAGCCAGGGTTACCATGAAGATACAAGGTTTGATTCACCCAGAGAAGCTACTGCAGACCCTGCACAGGCCCCCAGGCAGCATGTTGTCCTCCCACATGAGGATCACCATGGTGCTAGATGCTCATAACATTCCCATTCCATCGTGGGACCCATAACCAGCTGATGCAGCCCCAGAAGTGGGTGGTGATAACCAGAAGAGGGTGTGACCAGGGCACCTAGGAAATGTCAATTCAGCATATTGGGGTAGCAGATCCAGCCACAAGATAAGACCACCTCACAATGGAAACCCTGGGGAGGGCAACAGTGCAAATGCCATGCATCCTACTCTGGAGGGAATCCTTACCTGCCTGCTCAGGGTTTGAGCAATGTGGACCCCTCTGCACCAATCAGTATGAATCAAGCCAATGGCTTCTTCTTTTCTCTCCTGTGACCCTGCTGGAGCTCTGCACCCCATTCCCTTGTACTGCTCTGCACAGCTGAAGAAGACCATTTGGGATTCCATCAATGATGCTTCCTAATCACAAAGTCATCGTCACAAGAGAAGGAACAAACTCCACCTCCTGGAGACCAATGCAGAATTGTTCCCCTAGAGTCCATTGTCCAGGATTCTGTCCAGTCTCTGTTCAACTGCCCTTCCCTCTCCTGTCACCCTTTTCTTCTGGTCTCACCTTGCCAGAGAGAGCCTGGTGGGAAAGCCTGTGTGCAGCAAGTCCCCCTGCCCCTTCTCAGTTTGCTGAGCCATACGGCAATCAGCATCAGTTATTATCCTGAGTCAGTATTTTCTAATTTCTACAGACCAATGCTTTGGGGGAAAGTACCTTTTATTCCATCCCTGTTTACTGCTGCTTAACATCTGTGCTCAGGCAAACACATGGCACCTTCATTTATTTCCCTGATTAAAGTCAGATGTTTAAGACAAGACAACACTACCTGAGAAAATTACTAATCCTGGATTAAAAACCAAGATCCACATGTGGCATTTGCAAGAGCAAGAGGCGGGGACAGCAATGAGCAGACAGCACCAGTGCATGTTGCCTATAGCCCACCCCCTCACTCCCCAAGAGGCTGACCTGAACCCCTAGCTGGTGTGCCATTCAAACCAGACAATCCCACCCTACCCTGCAGGCCTAGCTAGAATCTATCTAGGTTCTTATGCTGGGGCCCATTCCCTTGATATCAATGAAACTCAAGATTAAGAAAAATGACGTATAATTGAGGTTAAAAAAATTTAGATAAGTTTGTGGAGGATAGGCCCAAAGATGTTAGCCAAGATGGGCAGGGCCACAATCCCATGCTCCACGTGTCCCTAAACCTCTGACTGACAGAAGCTGGGACTGGACAACAGGGGATGGATCACTCGCTAATTGTCCTGATCGGTTCATTCCCTTTGAAGCATCTGTCAGTGGCCACTGTTGGAAGACAGGACACTGGGCTAGATGGACCATTGTTCTGACCCAGTATGGCCATTCTTATGACCTATCTCTTTTTCTTCCCTGATGGCAAATGGCAGGTTGAGGGTTGGACTGTTCTTTATACTACTATTGTTGTTGTTAAAGAATAACAGAGCATGAGAGTGTTGGGGAGTAAATGCACTATGGCCATAAAGCCTGGGCAGAGACATGGGCTTTGCACGTAGCTGTAAGAGGTTAGTGGTCATTCATCAGCAAGAAGTTTCATGGTCTAGACCCAGTTCCCATGAAGGCTCTGTCTCTCACAGTCACGAGCCCATCTCCCTGTGTTGGTCGACAGTTCCTCCGCTTCTGTAGAAGGGAGCAGTCTTGGGAAGGCCCTAGGTTAGCAAGGACTAATCCCATGCTGGGGATGGAAATTAGGACAGCAACTGTGACAAATGAAGCGAGCAGGTAGCTCCCTTTTATGGACACCCAGCCAGGCAGTTAGCCGTAAAATCCCTCTTGGTGTCTGTTCTCTGCTTGCTTTCCGTGTAAAGGGTTAACAAGCCCATGGGTAAAAGAAAAGGAGTGGGCACCTGACCAAAAGAGCCAATGGGAAGGCTAGAACTTTTTAAAATTGGAAAAGAAGCTTTCCCTTTGTGTCTGTTGTCTCTCTCCAGGAAAGAGGGAAACAGAGGGCAACAGGAATGCTGTGTAAAGCTTTAAGCCAGGTATGAGAAATCATCAAATCATACCTAGAATTACTTATTTGAAACCCCCCAAATATGTAAGGAATGTTTAGATAAACGCGATCAGGTTTATTTCGGCTTGTGGATCTCCTCTGTGCTAACCCCAGATACTTTTGTTTGCTTGTAACTTTTAAGCTGAACCTCCAAGAAAGCTATTTTGGGTGCTTAATTTTTGGAATTACTCTTTCAAAATTTGGCAAAAGCCTAAGTTCCAGATGTATTTTCTTTCTTTTTGTTTTTAATAAAATTTATCTTTTTTAAGAACAGGGTTGAATTTTTGGTGTCCTAAGAGGTTTGTGCATATGTTGTTTGATTAGCTGGTAGCAACAGCTGATTTCCTTTGTTTTCTTCCTCAGCTCTTCCCTGGAGGGTGGGTGAAAGAGCTTGAGGGTACCACACAAGGAGGAATTCCCAAGTGCTCCTTCCTGGGTCCAAGGGGGGTTTTTGCATTTGGGTGGTGGCAGCATTTACCAAGCCAAGGTCAGAGAAAAGCTATAACCTTGGGAGTTTAATACAAGCCTGGACTGGCAAGTATTAATTTTTAAAATCCTTGTAGGCCCCCACCTTCTGCATTTGAAGTGCCAGAGTGGGGATTCAGCCTTGACAGCAACCTTGAACTGAACTGGGCTCAATGGGAAACCAATGCAGAGAGTGGCAAATTGGGCTGGTGAGATCCCAGCAACACATGTTGCTGAGCAGGTGGACCACTGCATTCTGAATTAGCTGGAGCTTTCACAGAGCATGGAGTTTTATTCCTAGATTATATGAGAGTGTGGATTGCCATAGCCAGATCTAAATCTGATACGACCAGGCGTCATCTGGCCACTGCAGATGGAAGTGGGTGTCCTTTGCCACTGCAGCTATTTGGGTGTCCAAGTGCAGTACAGAGTTAAAGACCTCTAAGACTACAGACAGGTTTAGCTATTTTAGGGGCAGGTGCTTTCAATGGATGGGATTATTACGGAGGAGGAGACTTCATTAAAACACATCCCTCTTCCAATTAGCATCACCTTGGTCTAGTCCAGCTTCAGCCAACTGCTCTTCAACCAGATGCTGATCTTCGCAAGGCATCACAAAAGCTGGGCAGCGGTACAGTGAACCTTTGACATAAAGCAGATGTGCAGCTGGGCAGTGGACATGAAAGGGTCTAGAAATTACTTTATGTCCAGCACAATACATCCTGTAGCACAAACAGTTAAAATAGGTGAGGGACAAGTAACAGCTGATCTGTGATGTTTCAGAACCAACCTCTGAACTGGACCCACAATTTTGTGCATACAAAATCTCCACACTTGTGCTCACAAAGTCAGCTATATCAGTGCCCACTCTGCACATAAAAATGGGGAGGCCTAGAGAGGAAATACGGTCATCAGTCCAGATCAAACCAGTACCACTTAAAACATTATAGATGGTTTTCTTCAATGCAAGCACCCCAAGTGCAGGATCAGATTCAGAAATCCAGCTGGACTCTTTCTGCCTCGTATGGAGACACCAGTAAGAAAGATTCTGTTGCTGGAACTTAGTTGATCGTTTTGCTATGATGCATAAGCAGGAAAAAAATCCAAGTGAATCTTCCATAGCTATGCTGGCTCTGCAGAGCTGGCAGAAGGGAAACCTCTGGGTCAGTGGAGTCAGTGGATATATCCTACCTATTGCTGCACCATAACAGACCAATGGTCCATCTCACCCAGTATCCCACAATCTGCCACACTAGATCAGGCCAATGGTTCATTAAGGTAGTTCTACTTCCTGCCATACCAGATCAATGATCCACCTAGTTCAGGATCTCGCTTCTTGCCACGCCAGAACAGATTTTTGGTCCCACCTGCTTCTGCACTGGATCAAGCCAATGATCCATCCTGTAACCCATCTCCAACAACAGCCATTATTAGATGTTCCTGAGGAGTGCTTCCTGACCACAGCTGGTAGTCAGCATATGCCTTGAAGCCTGAAGATCAATGCCCCATATAAAGTGTATTCAATGCTGTTTTGAGTCCTATAAGCTTTTTACCCTATACAACATTCATGCAGGTCTAAAAACAAAATAAAAAAGGAGCCTCTTTATGCAACACCAGTAGGGGTGAACATATCCCCATCACACCCATACCAAAGGGTCAGTTCCCTGTTCCTTTTAACACTGCCCTCCCCAGCAAGCACAGACACAGAAGCTCCAAGCTGCCATGGGCTCTCCCTCGGGCTCCCCAAACACACTTACCTTTTTTCTAATTTGCTCTTTTATCTTGAGCTGTCTCCCACTTGAATTGAATGATGTTCATTAAATCTGCTGCCTTCTCTTTCTTTTTGAAGAAATATTACCTTGCCTGCTTCTCCCTATCTCCGCCTGTCAGGACAGAGCTGTGTCTGTCAATCTCAGAGATGGATCGGAATTGTGGCCCTTTGAGAGAGTACAACTTCCCCAACTTCAGCCAATTCTTTTAATTTTTAATTTGAAGGACTCTCCCTGCTTCTAAATGCAGATCCCCATCCTCATGTCTCTGGGGGCAAGCAGGACCGGGATCACACTCTCCCTCTGCTTCCTTCTGCCAACAGCCTCTTTCACCTCTAGCACAATTCTAGCATCTGCCCAGCTCTGCACTGGGATTGCCCTGTTCCAGAGCCCAGGGGAGGGAGCAGACTGCACAGTCCACATTGAGATTCTTCTGGTCTGGAGCTCCAGCAGGCTCCTTGCAGCACCACAGCTCTCGTGCCCCACGGCTGAAGGCACAAGCATACCAGGAATGTCCCAGCAGTCTATCAGAAAGAGAGGCCCTCCTACAAACTAGCTCATAATCCCTCAGGGTCCCGCAGGGGCAACTGAGGGGAGGCACCACCCTAAGCAGCAGCGGAAGCCATGGCTAGAAACAGAAGGAGAGGAAGCCAGAGAGCCCAGCTGGCTCCTCCAGTGGCTCCCACCAGGTGTGAGGATCAGAGCACTGGGAAGAGTCATAGGCACCACTCAGACACTTTCCAGCTACAGAGTAACCTGACAAGTGTCCAGCCCAGCGAAGTTCTAGAGAAAGGCCAGGCTGATCAGGTCCCCAGGACCCACACAGGGAGTGAAAGACAAAGAGACACATACAAACAGAGCAAGAGACACAGAGAGAGAGAGAGAGAGAGAGAGAGGCACACACACACACACACACACACACACACAGTGTGTGAGCAATGAGGGACAATAGCGGGAAACAGTCAAAGGGTCCCTGGTGGAAAATTAGGAGAGCTTAAGATTCTGCCTTGCTGATGGGGAATAAGGAGAAGCCTTACGTTCCAGCAATGTATGGGCCGTGTCTTAGGCCTGGTCTACACTGGGGGGAGGGGCGGGGGGAACGATCTAAGTTACGCAACTTCAGCTACGTGAATAACGTAGCTGAAGTAGATGTACTTAGATCAACTTACCGTGGTGTCTTCACTGCGGTGAGTCAACTACTGCTGCTCCCCCGTCGACTCTGCCTGAGCCTCTTGCCAAGCTGGAGTATAGGAGTCGACGGGAGAGCGCTCAGGGGTCGATTTATTGCATCTGTCACAGATACAGAGGTTTCTCCTCTGCTCTCCTCCTCTAACCCCTCCACTTGTCCCAGCGACCTCATCCCATCTCCTGACCTCCCTTGCACCCACTCTCATCCCCTTCTTTACTCTTCTCCTTAACCTCTCACTCTCCTCTGGCTCTTTCCCCTCACAATATAAACATGCTTTTGTCTCTTCCATCATAAAAACCTCCACCCTTTACCCCACTTGCCTCTCCGACTACTGCCCCATCTCCCTTTCATCTTCAAACTCACTGAGCCCACTGTTTACAATCACTATCTGGAATTAATCTCCTCCAATTACATTCTAGACCCTCTCCAACCTGGCTTCTGCTCTTCGTACTCAACTGAAACTGCTCTTGCCAAAGTCTCTAACAACCTCTTCTTAGACAAATCTGAGAACCAGTACTCCATCCTCATCCTCCTGACCTGTCAGCCACCTTTGGCAATGTTGACCATGCTCCTCTTCTTGAAATGTTGTCCTCCCGTGACTTCCATGACTCTGTCCTCTCCTAGGAGTCCTCCTACCTCTCTAATTGCTCCTTCAGTGCATCCTCTAGAGCAGGAGTAGGCAACCTATGGCACAGGTGCCGAAGACGGCACGCGAGCTGATTGTCAGTGGCACTCGCACTGCCCGGGTCCTGGCCACTGGTCTGGGGGGGCTCTGCATTTTAATTTAATTTTAAATAAAGCTTCTTAAACATTTTAAAAACCTTATTTACTTTACATACAACAATAGTTTAGTTATATATTATAGACTTATAGAAAGAGACCTTCTAAAAATGTTAAAATGTATTACTGGC
Organism: Emys orbicularis; assembly: GCF_028017835.1. Taxonomy (NCBI): domain Eukaryota; kingdom Metazoa; phylum Chordata; order Testudines; family Emydidae; genus Emys; species Emys orbicularis. The sequence continues at coordinate 41,865,127 of NC_088686.1, forward strand.
ACGCGAAACCTTAAATTAGAGTGAATAAATGAAGACTCGGCACACCACTCCTGAAAGGTTGCCGACCCCTGCTCTAGAGGATGCTCCTCATCCCCACTCCAACTTTCTGTGGTGGTTCCACTGGATTCTGTCCTTGGTCACCTTCTCTTGTCCCTCTACACCTTACCTCTGGGTAATCTCATCCACACAAATACAAATTCAACTACCTTCTCTATGCTGTTGACTCATAGATCTACCTCTCTACTCCAAACCAGTCTCCTTCTGTCCAAACTCAAATCTCAGCCTCTCTCTGATACCTCCACATGGATATCTAGCTGTCCACTCAAACTCAACATGACTAAAACAGAGCTCCTACTCCTCCCCACCAATCCATCCCTCCCATCTCTTTTCTCAAACACTGTGGGCAACACCACTATCCCAACTCACTCAGGCCTGTAACCTGGATGTCATCACTGACTCAGAGTGCTCTCTCAGTCCTCAAACCCAGGTTAGGCCTAAGTCTTGCAGATTCTTTCTGCATAACCTCTCTATGATAAGGCCTTTCCTACCCATCCACATAACTAAAACTCTCATCCATATCTCACATCTTGATTACTGCATCTCCTATTCTCTGGCCTTGACAAATGCAATCTTGCCTTGTTCATAGCCATTCAGAATGCTGCTGATGCAAAGATAATTTCCTAGCCTGTCTCTTTCAAGTCATCCCTGCACTAGCTCCCTCTTCTCTATCACATCAAACATGAGCTACTTGTCTTCACTTTCAAATTTATTGTAGCGAGGGGGCGGGGCCTCCCTCCCGGATGGAGACAGCTGAGACCATCCCCTGGCAGGCAGAGCTGGGACACCCACGACCGCCCCGCCAGAAGCAGAGGGGCGGGACAGGACCCGGAAGTATAAAAGGCAGGCCCTCCAGCTCAGTTGGAGGAGAGCTGCCGGAGGAGCAGGACGTCTCCCATCTGCTGCTGGAGCTCGGACCCAACTGAGGCTGCTACAGTGCCAGAGACCCAGAGAGACTGTCCGAGCTGCCAGATATTGGAGACATTGAGGAGCTGTTGGGGATGTCACTAGCCGTTTACCCCGGCGAGACGAATGACGACCCCGGAACACAGGTACCCCCGAATGGGACTGTAGGAAGGAACCCATGCCGAATAGGTGTCGGCTGCATTAGGGACTTCCAGCCAGTCAGCGTGTTGCAGCTGGATTCCCCGCTGATCCAGTGGCAGAACATTCCGCCACTGTTACGGCCCTGGCCTGGGATGCAGTGAAGTTGGGTGGGCTTGCGTCCCCCTGCCACCCCAGCCCTGGGGATGGCAGCCTCCCCACCTTTAGGTCAAGAGGCCTGTGTTGGTCTGTCATCCACCCAAGCTAGGATGTCAGATGGTTTTGCTGTCTGCCCCGCAAGAGAACTGATCCCTCTAGACCAGGAGTTCTCAACCTTTTCCTTTCTGAGACCGCGCCCTGCAACATGCTATAAAAACTCCATGGACCAGCTGTGCCACAACAGCTGGTTTTCTGCATATAAAAGCCAGGATCGGCATTAGGGGGTAGTAAGCAGGGCAACTGCTCAGGGCCCCATGCCACAGGGCCATCACAAAGCTAACTTGCTCAGGCTTCGACTTTACCCGCGGGTGGTGGGGCTTGGTGCCCCGGGTTGCAGTCATGCGCAGCTTTCTGCCCTGGGTCCTAGCGAGTCTAATACCAGCCATGCATGGTGGCCCCCTGAAACCTGCTCGTGGCCCCTGAGGGGGCCCCGGGCCCTTGGTTGAGAACTACTGCCCTAGACTGCTATGTTGCTCTGCCCTGACTGAAGACCGGAGCCCCTTAGCTGTTGGTGCCCCACCCTGCTTGAGGGCCTGGGCCCCCTAGACTCACTACTGCTCTGCCTGACTGCAGGCCAGTGCCATTAACTGTTTGCCGCCCTGCCTGGACTGAGGGCCCCAGGCCTATAGACTCACTTGGGCTCTGCCTGACTGCAGGCCAACAGAGTCCTTAATTGTTTGCCGCCCGGCCCTGACTGAGGACCAAGAGCCTATAGACATGCTGCTGCTGCTCTGCTGGATGGCAGGACAGAGCCCTTGACTGTTGGCTGCCCTGCCCTGTATGAGGGCTGGGGCTTACAGATTCAATTGCTGCCTGGCCTGGACTCCAGATTTGGGCCTAACAACTGTTGGCTAATTCCCCTCTGAACTGAGTCGCTATAGAGGCATGGTAGCGAGGGGGCGTGGCCACCCTCCCTGATGGATGGGGTGGGGGGGACAGGTGCAACCTCCTTACAGCCATGGCATGACCTTTCCCCACGCTACCTATCGTCTCTCATTCGCTAGAGATGTCAACTCAACTCCCACGATACTAGCCTCCATCATCCACTTGTTAAATTTTCAAAAAAGCACCTTTGTGCTTTCTCCCATGCTGTCCCTCATGCTTGGGAGGAGCTCCCTGTAAACATCCACAAAGCTACCTCATTGTCCACCTTCAAGTACCTCCTTAAAACTCTCCTTTGCTGTGATGCCTACAAAACACTTAATAATGGTTAAGTTTCTGGTGTGCTGAGACTACTGCATATCACACTGACCAATATTGTCCTATTGTTTCCTTGTACTCCCTCATCTGTGTGTCTGCATCCATCGCTAGTCTCTTGTCTTATACTTAGAGCGTAAGCTCCTTGGGGCGGAGACTATCTTTGTGTTCTGCCTGTACAGTGCCCACCACAATGGGGTCCTGTTCCATGAATAGGACTCCTAGTGCTACAATAATAACACTGCTCTACAGCCAAAATGCTTCTGAAATAAATGTAGTCAAACTTTACTAATTCTGGGTCACTGAGAACGAAAATGATGCTTAAAATTGTTGATTGGCTCTAGTTTTCAAGATATGCTATTGGTCAGTATCTTGACTTGGGAATGGCGGAGGATAAGTGAGTTATAAAGGGAAGGGATCTCAATTTAAACCAGAAATGACTAAAATACATCTTTGACTGGATCTATGAATAAATCTATGACTGGGTTTGGACAGTACTTGCTTTTTAGGCAAAACAATGAATGATGCAATCTGAAGCTGGTATTGCGTCATACATGATATGAATTGCATCATGTTATTCCTAGAAGTCATGGATGATGCAATAATAACGAAGCTTACATCACTCTGCTGAACAAATTGCCCTATATCAGCTCTAGAAATCATACTGTGTCGTGCTCTCTTATTTGTCAGTGTTTGATTTTGCAAAGGGACACATTTCTGTTTAGCCAAAGCGAGCAGAGATGCCTCGTACTTGTGTGAACAGTGCAGGTAACTTCTGCTATGTTTGTGGTGAAGTGACTTTTGCATCACAAAAGCGCAGTATAACCACTATGGTTAAGAAAGCCTATCACCTTTATTTTGGCTGCAAAATTGGAGATCAGGAGAAGAGGTGGGCCCCACACATATGCTGCAACACTTGTGCAACAAATCTTCGCCAGTGGTTGAACAGGAAAAGGAAATCTATGCCTTTTGCAGTGCCAATGATTTGGAGAGAGCCAACAGATCATACCAGCAATTGTTACTTCTGCATGGTGCCTCCAGTTGGGAAAGGTGTGTCAAAGAAGAAAAAGTGGACTGTGCATTATCCAAACATTCCATCAGCTATACGCCCAGTACCCCAGAAGGACTGCCGGTTCCTGATGCACCAGAATCATTCTCACTTGAGTCAGACGAGGAAGAGGAAGAGGATGAAACTTCTGGTCCTGAACCATCAACGTCACAGGACCCACATTTTCTCCCATCCTCCTCCTCTGAACCACACCTCATAACACAAGGTGAACCAAATGACCTTGTCAGGGATTTGGAACTACCCAAGAGTAAGGCAGAGCTGTTGGGCTCCAGACTACAGCAGTGGAATCTCCTGGCAGGTGATGTTAGGGTTTCCATGTTCCGTGACCGTCAAAAGGATCTTGTCCCATTCTTCTTCATGGAATGTGATCTTGTAGCCTGCAACAACATCGATGGTGTGATGGCAGCCCTCAACATCGTTCACGATCCAGATGCGTGGAGACTGTTCATTGATTCATCGAAGACGAGTCTTAAAGCTGTTTTACTGCATAATGGCAATGTTTTGCCATCAATTCCAGTTGGTCATGCAGTCCATATGAAGGAAACCTATGACAACATGAAACAACTTTTGAGGTGCATAAACTATGACCAACATCAGTGGCAGCTTTGTGGCGATTTGAAGGTTGTTGCTCTCTTGCTTGGTCTGCAGACTGGATACACAAAGTACTGCTGTTTTCTCTGCCAATGGGATAGTCGTGCAAGAGATTCCCACTACATCAAGAAAGATTGGCCACTTCGACAGTCATTGGAGCCTGGGAGTAAAAGTGTTCAGCATCCACCACTTGTTGAATCAAGGAAGATTTTGTTACCACCCTTACACATCAAGCTGGGTCTGATGAAGAACTTTGTCAAGGCCATTGACAAAACACAAGCAGCTTTCAAGTACCTCCGTGGAAAATTTCCAAGGTTAAGTGAAGCTAAGATAAAGGAAGGTGTCTTTGTTGGTCCTCAGATTCGTGAACTTCTTCGAGATGATGCATTTGACCATGCACTGCGTGGCAAGGAAAAGACGGCATGGAAAGCCTTCCAGTTAGTGGCACTAAATTTTCTCGGAAACAACAAGGCAGACAACTACAGGTTGTTGGTGGAAAACCTCCTCAAGGCATACAAAAGCCTTGGTTGCAACATGTCACTAAAGATACATTTTTTGCACTCTCATCTAGATTTTTTTCCACCGAACTGCGGAGCAGTGAGCGACGAGCACGGCGAGCGATTTCACCAGGACATTGCAACAATGGAGAAACGCTATCAGGGCAAATGGAGCCCATCAATGCTTGCAGACTATTGCTGGACAGTGACAAGAGATGCTCCATTTAATGAATACAAGAGACAAGCCAAGAAGCGCCGAGTAGACACTGAATAGGACTAAACTATGTACAGAATAGTTTTTTGCCTTTTGTTTCATAATAAATTTTATTTATATAACCCTTTTGCTGATTTTTAAAGTGTTACATAAACAGGACAGGTGAAATATTATCATGTAAAGCAACCATAAACACATGAAAAGACCTAGGTTTACAATTTATGATTAAAACTCTACTATCTACACAATATACATAGACATAAAATGTAAAAACTTAAATATCTTAGAAACAGTAGCCAGTCAGTTGTTTTAATTGTCATATTTGAATTCAGCACATCAAAATACATAATAAATAGCACATTTTATCTCTGAAGCAGACGACTTCTCAAAAATTGTAGACCAGTGTAATCATCCCCCCACCACAAACATGGGGTCTCATTCCTGTTCAGCCACCCGCAGTGGGCACCTGGGGATCTCACAGGTACCCACAATCGTTTGAGCCAATTACTATGGAACACCTTTTGATGCATCGCCGCAAAGGATTCTGCTTGTGCACTGCAAAGAGATGGAAGAACCTTTGCGGGAAGGAAGTGACACAGACAGGGGACTGGATGGGGCATTGAGCAGGAGGGTGAGGACTAGGGGAAATGGGAGCCAGGAGCAACTGGGTACCTAACCCCATCTCCCCATGCGCACTATGCCCCATCCTGCAGGTGATTCCACAAACTCTGGAAGCTGGGAAAGGCTGATAGACAGAGGGGTGAGGGTAGGCGCAGAGTTAATCTCAGCCAGGGAGAGAGAGGCTCTGTGTCTGTCTGCAGAGCTGCCCGAAGGTCCCATCAGCAGTATGCTTCAGCAGCATCAACAGACACTGCCCTGTGAGAAAGAACCAGCTGCCAGCGCCTGAGGATACAGGCACCGTGGGGAACAGAAATCACCTGAGCCTCCTCTGAAATCCTGCTTCAACTTCTAAAGATTGGGAGCTTTGGGAAGTGTCAGAGGGGGTTGGGCAGTGTGTGGGAGTGGTTTATGTGGTGTGGGGCAGTAGTCATGGGTATCTGCGGGTTGGAGTGCCCATTTGGTGGGCAAGAAGGGGTGTGTGAACTGGTACTCTGTGCATTTGGGTTGTACAGGAGCAGGGCCGGCATTAGGAAGTGCGGGGCCCAATTCGAACATTTTCGGCAGGGCCCCGGCAGGGATGACTAACCAAAAAAAAAAAACATGTAAAAAAAAGCCTCTCATTTCTTCCATGTATTATTTACTTTCCATATCTATATAAATAATAAAATTATATATTATGTACATTGCATCATATATGCTGTTTATCGGTTATTAATGAACTCTGTTTCACATGTGTGGGTCCCTGCCACTCCCTTGGGGCGTGGTGTGCACATGTATGGGTCCCAGCTGCTCCCTGCCCCCCTCATTGAAGCAGGTGTGCAGGGTTACTGCCCTGGGAACTGCAGGGCACCAGTGGACATGGTGCTGTACGCATTTGGGAGCGCAAGGGGAGGAGCGGAGTGTGGGGTGGGATGTAGTCCCGGGTGGCGGGATGGCACTGTATGCGTTTGGGAGTGCCTGGGGAGGAGCGGTGTGTGGTGTGGGATGGTGCTGTACACGTTTGGGAGCGCACAGGGAGGAGTGGTGTGTGTGGTGGGATGTATTCGTGGATGGCGGGATGCTGCTGTACGCATTTGGGAGCGCATGGGGAGGAGCGGAGTGTGGGGTGGGATGTAGTCCTGGGTGGCGGGATGGCACTGTATGCATTTGGGAGCGCACGGGGAGGAGCAGTGTGTGGGGTGGGATCTATTCGTGGATGGCGGGATGGTGCTGTATGCGTTTGGGAGCGCATGGGGAGTAGCGGAGTGTGGGGTGGGATGTATTCGTGGATGGTGGGCTGGCGCTGTACACATTTGGGAGCGCACGGGGAGGAGAGGAGTGTGGGGTGGGATGTAGTCCTGGGTGGCAGGATGGCACTGTATGCGTTTGGGAGCACAAGGGGAGGAGTGGTGCGTGGTGTGGGATGTATTCGTGGATGATGGGATGGCGCTGTCTACATTTGGGAGCGCATGGGAAAGAGTGGTGTGTGCAGTGGGATGTATTTGTGGATGGCGGGATGGTGCTGTACCCATTTGGGTGCGCACAGGGAAGAGTGGTGTATCGGGTGGGCTCTATTCGTGGCTGGCAGGATGGCGCTGTAGGTATTTTGGAGTGTGAGGGCGAGGAGTGGTGTGTCAGGTGGGATGTATTAGTGGCTGGAGGGATGGCGCTGTACGTGTTTGGGAGCACAGGGGGGGAGGAGCGGTGTGTGGGGTGAGATGTATTCATGGCTAGCGGGATGGTGCTGTACGTGTTTGGGAGCACAGGGGGGAGAAGCGGTGTGTCAGGTGGGATGTATTAGTGGCTAGCAGGATAGTGCTGTACGTGTTTGGGAGCACAGGGGGGAGAAGCGGTGTGTCAGGTGGGATGTATTAGTGGCTAGCGGGATGGTGCTGTACGTGTTTGGGAGCACAGGGGGGAGAAGCGGTGTGTCAGGTGGGATGTATTAGTGGCTAGCAGGATAGTGCTGTACGTGTTTGGGAGCACAGGGGGGAGAAGCGGTGTGTCAGGTGGGATGTATTAGTGGCTAGCGGGATGGTGCTGTACGTGTTTGGGAGCACAGGGGGGAGGAGCAGTGTGTGGGGTGGGATGTATTCGTGGCTGGTGGGATGGCGCTGTATGCGTTTGGGAGCGCGGCGGGGAGGAGCGTTGTTTGGGTTGGGATTTATGTACGCCTGGTAGGATGGTGCAGTAGATGTTTGGTAGTTCACAGAGATTGAGACATAGAGGCACCTTTTAGTGTCCAATATACAAGGGAATGTGTGAGAAAGATATTTCTTCAAGTGATCAGGAATGTTTACAGGCCTTTCATCAGAAAGCAATGAGTCAAAAACATGCCTGACCCTGGGAAAAAAAGTAGAGGAACAGCAGAGACGGCATCACACTATGCAGCAGCCTACCACTGGATCGGGAACAGACATTTCTGACAAACAGACAGAAACCCAAAACAGAGTGTGAAGCCCTATCCCAAGCAGACTGCACCCACCTCTGTTCCTTCCTTACACTTTCACAATAATTATATGGATTATTACATTGACAAAGTCTTCTTGAATTGCTTGGGGTATAGGAGTATGGGTGTGGAGGTTTGTGGTGTATATGGAGATGTACTGGGTTGTGCGGGTCATGTGGAGTGCATGCGTGGGGATGTGGGTGGGATAGGGCTGTTACCAAAGACCTGTGACCTCACAGCTAATTCAGATTTTCTAAGCTAGTTACCGAAGATGAGTAGGCATCGACAGGATCTTGAAACCTCTGTTTATGGATGTGACAGAGCAAACAATAGATGCACAGCTGTACAGTACACTACACAACAGTTCAGGACAGGAAGTGCAGAAGATTCAAATGGAATTTAGGGAGGCAGAATGGAATGTCTCACAATGGAATCTGGCCAAGACACTTGGGTTAATAACCCTTGTGACCTACTCATAGGAAAAATGCTCTGAGATCTATAAAAATTACAGAAGGGAAAGCGCCCTCAGTTGAATCACTCACCCCACTCCCTATAACACAGCCTCCCTTAGCACCGCTCTGGGGAATGGGGTCAGTACTGTACTGGCTCCCTACTAAGCGAACCACACCACTCCCTGAAGCACAGCACCTTCTAGCACAGGGGTTCTCAGTCTTTTGTACTGGTGACCCCTTTCACACTGCAAGCCTCTGAGTGTGATCCCCCCCCTTATACATTAAAAACACTTTTAAACATATTTAACACCATTATAAATGCTGGAGGCAAAGTGAGGTTTGGGGTGGAGGCTGATAGCTCACGACCCCCCGTGTAATAACCTCGTGAGCCCCTGAGGGGTCCCGACCCCCAGTTTGAGAACCCCTGTGCTAGCAGCATGCTGAAGTCAATACTGACTCAGAAGAGAAAGTCCCCTGTTGAGTCAGCCACTCCACTCCCTGCAGCACCTGTATTTTCTATGGTGATCTCCCTTTCAAGAACTGAGCTAACACCCTCTCCCATATCTTCCTCCCTTTTCTGTCTCTATTCCCTTCTCTCCCTCCACAGCTCTCTTGATCTCTCTCCCTTCTCCCTCTTCCTTCCATTCTTTCCCTTCCCCCGCCCCCTCCTCCCTGTCTCCTTGTTGAGCTGCCAGGGCTCTGGTTCAGTGGCGTAACTCAACTGATTTACTCGCCTTAAAGCAGTGTTTGCTCGCATGTAAATCACCCTCTGAGCCCGGCCTGTAAAATGGGCTTGTTCACTCAACTCTATGAATAGGAAAGTAGGCACAGCTGGCCTATTCATAATCAACATAAAAAATAGATTAGCACTTTACAGATTAAACATTATCGTTTCAACAGTTAACATAAATCAACTGCACTTATGGGCCCAGCGCTGCTGCTGCTGCTGCAGTGGTGGCAGGGCGACATACTCTGCAAGGGAAGGGCTCCCGGGCTGGGGGGTCTGGTAGGGAATGGTGCATTTCTCTTACCCCTCAGACATGAGTTTCCCCTTGCAAGGTGTGCTGCTGGAATCCATTTCAAGGAGCAAAGCTGGGCTAAGAAAAAGGAGGTGGGAGATTCATCTCCAACTATCTACCTAGATTTCTATTGTACCCAGCACCATCATATCTAAAGACCAATATCCAATCCTCCTACTCCCCCATGGCTGATACAGCTGAAAAATATTTGCTGGGGGGAGCAGGGGAGGGGCCTGCAGGCCACTGACTGCAATCCAATCTGGGTCAGTACTGACCAGTCATTACCATCTCGTGGGTGACATGAACAGAGATGGTTGGGTCTCTGTCCAGTTCTTAGCAGGGCAGGTGTCTGCATCTCAAAAGCTGCATCGCAGCTGAACAATGCACCCTTGTGGGGTGTCTCAGCAGAGCAGCCAAGCACTGAAAGGGACCCAGAGACTGAGCTCCCCCTTGGAGGTCCCTCCTTGTTAAAGGCAGTAGGGGCCAGATAGAGTGCAGGAAGCTTGTGCTGCTGCTCACGCTACACCTGTTCTTTAGTCAGAAAAGGGGCATCAAGTCACCCGGGCTGTCAATTCAGCACCTTTCACCAGCGCGATACTCACACGGGAGATGTAAAGGAGAACCTTTGCTGACAGAACCAGCCCAAGCCAAGTGTGCTCCCTCCCTCCTCGGCTGAGCCATTTGGAATCACACATTAGTTAGCCTGTTCCCTTGAGGCAATCACCTCACCCCAACTAGAGTCACCCCCCTGATTACAGACAATGGCAAAGGGCCTTTGATCCGGGATCCATCTACAACAGGCCAGGCCTCTTTCAAAGTCAGAAACCAAAAGATGGACACCAGGAAGCCACGCCATGTCTCCCGCACACAGCGACAGGCTGGGCTTCCAGAGGCCACTTGGAAGACACCAGCCATTCAGAGACTTGGATAGGGAGCTTTACTCTCTAGCAGGGACAAAGTCAAGACACTGGGCAGCTCACAAGAGAAGCGGACTGAGGGAAGCACAACAGTTACCTACAGTGGGATTTGCTCATCTTCATAAAAGGGCCCTAGGAATTTTAATCACTCTAGGCCTCTCTAGCCCTCTGATAAATGGGAATAGCATTTAATAGACATGAGCCAGTAAGTCACATCCATTACTGTCTCTGAAGAGTGTCGCTTCTTTTCCTGTTCACAGCTGATATTTCCTCAAAAATTATTCACTATCTGAAATTATCCAGTTCATTTTTTTTTTTAATTTTCTTGCTAATTATTTTAACCTTAGAGGGGAGGATGGTGAACAGCCCTTGGCAAGAATTCACTATTCGAGCACAGCTGGCTGGTTGTGATTGGTAAAATAAATCATGTGGTATTGTTTTGGTTCCCTGATTGGAGGTGCATGCACACGCTCCCTCTGTGAACAGCAGCATGTGTGAATTTATCATTCCACTTGCTCCAAATGCTCAGGTGTGACTCTGAAACGTGTGTCTGGTGAACCTTCCTGCCCGAAAAACCAAATGACTCCAATGTTCACAAGACATGAATACAACATCCACATAATTAGCTTTAAAATGTGACCGAATATTGATGGATGATGTTGGGCACTCTTCCTCCCTCTCTAATTCTGACCTACATCCAGGGGGTTGGGAGGCTTCAATCACTGTCTGGAAAGTGCTTTGAAATCTTTGGGTAGCTCCTTACAATTCTCAACCACAAAAGGTCATGTCCTCAGCTTTAGCCTTCATCTGAACAGTGCACCCAGCCAAGGGCTTCTATCATTCCTACCCACAGCAGCTTGTGAGCAGTGAGGAGCAGCTGCTGGCAAGCTTCACGAGCTTTATATGGTTCAGCAGTCTCCTTTGGAACTAGGGTCTGCCTCTCAGGATGGGCCATACAGCAGCACTAATTAGACCACTGATTCACTTTATAAACTAACAAAAAAACCTCACTTCATCCATTTGGCTTCACAAGGAGACCCGGACATGCCAGGGTTGGAGCCCACAATTCCCTTATTTCATCTTAATGACACAAGCATCCTTCTGTGGGAAGTCCTATCAGAAGACACACACACTCTGCAGATGGGTCAGTGAATCCAATTGGGAGAGCTAGGTACACAGGTGGAGATTGCCATCTTGAAGGGAAGAATCCATGGGGGGCAAATGGGAGATCTGAGTATACAGGCAGGAGGAAATCAGGAGGTCTGGGTCTAGCCAATCTCCAAGTTGGAGGACCAGGTGAGACTCCTTTCAGAGTGTGTCTGCAGCATGCTTGGAAACACAACACCTCCAGTGCGGCAGTCTAGAGTACTGCTGTCCCTGCCCTGATCACAAACTCCGTCCCTTTGTGTATTAAACAGATATCCAGGTTCCTGGACAGGTGAAATATTCCCTTGTGAGCCTGATCAGATGAAAGTAGCATGGTGCCACCACATGAGGAACGTTAACAGGAACTAGCTGTGTTCAGCTGGGGCTAACATTGGGGACAAAAAGGGTTACCCATGTGCTGAGGCAGGTTTCACAGTCGCCCTGTTAAAGACCCAGACTTAGCCATTAATCTATAGCACACGCCCGCTAATCAATGCCTGATCTGTCATTCCAGAGCCTCAAGGGACATGGATACCAGGAGAAGAGATTTAGCGTGGCTGTAATGCATATCAGCAGACAAGATGTGGCACAGTGATGACACGTCATCAAGATCCTGAGCAATCACAAGTTAAGGAGACCTCTTTGGAAAACCCATCCTCCACACCTGAGACCTCAGGAGGGGACAGTAGCTGTCAAAGTCCATCAAGATTATTATATGCTACAACGTGAACACCTAATAAAATTGTAAATTAGAGAAGGAAAGGCCTAGTGCATCCCCCAAGGAGCCAGGGCAGGATTATTCCCTATAGGATATTACCCAGGACTTTTTCTGATCTGATTCCAAATGTGCCAAGAGATGGGGCTTTCGCCCTTGCCCTTGGGAGATAAGAAGGCCAAACTCAGAAAAGCAACTGGCTGCTTAATCCATTACCAACATCCCAAGCGTTAAGCCATAGACAGGCAGGTAGAAGAAAACCAAAGGAGATTATCCCCCAGACAGTTCACCAAAGCCATCCTTAACTTGGGTGATGGGAATGGAGTCTCCAGCAAGTGACTGACGTTAGCTGCACTCAGTAAGATCCTCACACAGTAGCCAAGAGCCAAAAGAATGAGTCTCCCCGGGCAATGCTGCCAGAGCTTGTAACTAGGGGTGCTCTTGTTCAAAGGATAACAATGACAACTGGGATTGCATGGCTTCGAGGAACAGTGATTGTGGGGGTGTCAAGTTCCATGTTGGAGGGAATGTCAGTAGCAGTGGCTGCTACAAAATGAGCAGAGATGACATAAAGGGACAAATTTGTGAGTCCAACAAGAGCCAAAGTCCTGGCAGGCAGCATGGCTGTCCTCATATGCTCAGTGCCCTGCTGTAAGACACACGCCATACCTCCTGTGCCACCAGAGAGGTTACTCATCTGTGTGAGGGCCCAGCCACAGCTGCAGGTGGCTTCTTTGAGGATTGCCATCAATGGGCATCACTTTCCTGAAAGGCAAGCAACCAAGCTGGTGAGAGCAGAGGTAGCTGCAGCACCAGCACAACCAGTCTCCACTGCCTTTCAGTTGACTAATGCAGGCCCATTTGTTCTGGGTGACATTAATGCTTCTTGCCATCTATCTCAGACTCTTTAAATTACTGTTTTATGGCCAAAATATTTTTCATAATTGATAAAAATCTTTTTATATGCTGGGTTATTGAAAAAAGTGAGGTTTTTTATTCCTCATTATAGTTTTAATATAAATGTGTATTTTATCGATAGCTGCTTGGAAGGCTTGTGCAGAGGGTGGGGGGGGCGCTGGGATGGGCACAACCTCCCCTCCCATTTCCCCATCATCCTCATCTTCATCACCTCCAGCCATCAGGGCAATAGCCCCGAGATCCCATCTTCAAGACAGATGAGTGATGGAGTCAGACTGTCATCCACAATGAGGAGGATCCTGTGATGGGGAGCAGGAGATGAAATGCAAACAGAACTCAGACTCATCAACCTTATTACAGCTCCCAGTGCCAGTGAATAACATGCATGGGGGGAGCAGCAGCAGCTTTCTGGGTTCAGCCTCACCCCAGCATTTCCCTGATGCGAGGGTCACACACCATTAAGATGATGTTGATAGAGGGCCAGCAGAGCAGTTCTGAAACAGAACTGAAAAGAAACTGAGCTTTTGGCGTGGAGGTAATTGTAGCACAGAATACACAGCACAATCCCCAGGGTCACACAGCGATGCAGGGGATGCAACGATGCACCTCCTAGAAACGTGTGAGTGACCAGGTATTCCCTCAGGCCAAGTGACAGTACTGCAGGGTATGAGACCCACTGCCACAGGACTGTGCAATAGTACAGGAGCTGTGACAAATCCCCTGCGATTGCAGACGGGCCCCACTGCAGAATCAGCCATACTCCCCGAGGGCTGTGCAACACTGCCAGGCATGCAATGCACTCCTGGGGCCCACCGCAGAATTTGCAGCAGCCTGCCCTAGGGACCATGTGATCCAGCAGGGCATGTGGCTCCCTCCCTAAGGGTAGCATTACAGGGCCAGCTGCAGAATGTGGAGCATATACCCTCGGGGACAACATGACATTATAGGACATGCAATGCAGTCCCCTCCTGCCATCTGAAGGCTCAATTGCTCTCCCAGGGGGATGTACAGTGCGTCAGCAGCTCTGTAGCTCAGGAGAAAGAAAAACCCCTCTAAAGCTTGACACTCTGCTGATGGGCTTCAGAGGGAAGAGAGTCCTTCCTCCCATCTTTCTCAGCCACAGCAAAGGCTGCCGTGATGTGGAGCACAGAATGTGGTAGGAAAGAAGAGAAGAGCTGAATAGGAGCCCAGAAAGTCTATGTACTTTTTTCTCTGCTCCAGCCTGCATCAGCTTATGACACACACACACCCATGAGACTGTCTGACCCTTTCTGTAAACCGATTCTGCAAGAGTCATGCAAAGCCAGAGGAGACACAAAAACAAGGTCCAGATCATGTAGAGTTATTAGAGATCTCATGGCAAAAACCAAGGTGTCATCCCGGATCATGGGTACATGCGGACATTAAAGGTCACATGGCAAGTGTCAGTCCCATTGTCCTAGCCCCATTCCAATTCTCCCTAGCCTCTGCCCCCATCTCCCAGCAGCTTCAAATAGCTGTGGGATTCTTTGTCACTTCCTATCAAACGGCTCTGTGCAGTATTCAACAGCAACTATATTCCACCAGAGATATGGATGCATTTCAGTGCTGGGTGAATGATCCTGGTACATATGATCTGGAAAGCACCTTGGGGTCCTTAGGCGCAAAAGAAGCTACAGGAATGTAGTTCCCTGTCCTCCCAGGCCACATCTCCGCCAGTAGGGAAGGCAATCTATCTGGTGAGGAGTATTTCACTTCACATCACAGCCTCAGGGCCATGACAAGTACATAAGTTTTAGGAATATGACAAGAGCAGGGCCCTTGCCCAGGGCATGGGGACCCCTGAACTACAGCTGTCTCTACAAAGCCAGCCCACCTGAGGTACAGCACAAGATGTGCTTCTGTCATATCCTCTCCATTGGCAAAGAGGGGGGCCTGGCACCCTTCCCCATGACCTGCTCTGCTCAGCACGTGAGCTGGCTCATTTCACAGCAAAGCAGTCCTTAGGCAGCAGGGAGAATCTGCAGTAATTGTAGGCAAAAATGATGAGCTCCCTGACAGCACTCACGCACCAGGCAGTGAGACAGCTGTGTTCCCCCACCTACTCCCACAAGGTGGGACTGGGTGGAGGCCCCTTTCAAAGCTGGGCCCTTAAGCTATCAAGCCGGCTATGGTTTGGGTCTGGCTTCATGAGAGACAAGCCTTACTCCTCACACGCTTCCCCATTAGCTGAGATCGGACACAGCACCTGAGGTAATAGTCCCCAGGTTTAAACATCAGAGGCAGGGGTGTTCTCAGGGAAGAGGGGACGGACACACACACACACACACACACACACCATAGTTGTGCAAATCAACCCAGATGTGCATGTGTGCATAGAGCGGTGCGGGGGCTGAAGGCTGTCATTTTCACTGGGGTCCCACGTTCAGTGAAGATAGAGTCACCAGACGTCTCAATATTGTCAGGACCATCCCAATATTAGGAGCTTTGTCTTAGACATGCAACTATATCACTCTCCCTGCCGCCCCCCCTGCCTCCCCCCCCCAAAAAAAAGTGTCCTGATTTTTCACACTTGCTCTTTGGTCACCCTAAGTGAAGAGCACTGATCAGAAATCATCCCAGCCCTGGCTATCACATTCAACCCTGCCAGCAATAAGAGTGTAAAATTCATTAGGACTTTACTTATTATTAATGTGGGGCTGGGGCTAGAGAAATGTATGATGAGACTGCAGGGAAGGAGGAAGTGCCAGAATCCTTCTTCGCACACCCCAGTGCCAGACAAGGAGTTCCGCATAAGTCCCTGCAAGGCCTTCAGCTGCCTCTTCTATAACAAGACGCTCTCCAGTAGGCCAGGGCTGGTCTGCCATCTACTGGTCATTGGGAGCAGAACTCTTAGAACAGCTGGGCAGGAGCAGGCCCCGTACCTGGGAGAGGCAGCCTCCTCTGTCTGCACTTGGTGGGTGGCAGGGTTTGGAAAGTCTCCAGCTTTGATTTCTAATATGCCTGTTTGGTGGTTCTGTTTGGAGTTAAACTCCATCCTGGCTCAGAACCCAGCTTTATTAGAGCTCCCCCCCGACAGGCTCCAGGAACAGGGAATCAGAGGTCTGGGCTCACTCGAACCTACCAAAGGAGATTGAGAGGAACTGACAGAAACTTCTGCAGGGATCAGGAAAGTCCAGAAAGACCTGGTTTGAAAACCGGGGAACATGATCTACATGAGGAAGCTGGGAGTAGAGAGTGCATTTGGGCACAATGACTCTCCACAAAGGGAAAAAAACATCTGGGATAAGTGAAGTGATCAGGGGAGGAGTCAGATGCTGTGGATATAAGTGAGCTGGACAGATGCCTAGATTTGTGTCTGTCAGAGGAGGGGACTAAGGGGTCTGCGGGAAAGGCTGGAAGGTGAGACTCAGACTGATTAAAAAGGGCCTGTGTGTGAGGATGGGCTGGAGAATTGACCAGAACTGAGCTGTGTGAGCATTTCAATCTGGGCAGGATGGGGACCATTGTGGGGCTGGATGGGAGAGGGCAAGCTCAGGCTTCTTGGGGTGTGCAGGAGGGCCAGATAGGCGGTTGCACTGGGAGGTGCATTGGGACCAGACAGAGGTAGGACAATGAGTCAGGACATGCAGTGTGGCCGGAAAGGAGAGATGTCAGGGAGTCTAAGCCACTTCGCAGTGCACTGGAAACCAGAGGACTGTTCCTGAGGTGTAGCCCACAGGTATTGATATTTGCTAGGAAAGGCATAGGTATAAGTTGAGGCAGTAATGCAACAAGCCTACAAGCCTCAAGGCCTGTAAAACAATAGATTAGCTAAACTAATCCAAGCATAAGGCCCCAAAAGCCTTAGCATAAGCAGCTAACCAGGAGTAACCCTCTATCATACAGGATAAAACGCTGTAATAAACAAGTATGACTAAATTGTTGACAGGTAACTCAAGATGCTAATTTATACCAGCTCTAGCTATTTTAAGTTAGGAATATCAACAGATGTCCAACCACAAGAATGCCATGGTAACTAATTGACATGTTTGTTAATGAGCTTGAGGTAAAAGGCCCAGTAAGCTATGGGGGAAGGGCACCCCAACATTAGAAGGGTGAGGAAATACAGAGAAGGAAAAGGGGCGGAAACCGCTACCATACCGAATATGCACGAGGCACAGCGGGCATCAGCATAACACATTATAAAAGTTCTATCGCAGCCTGCGCGCCTCGGGAGATGCCAAGATGATAACACCGCTGCTGCGGCTGCTGAGGAGGATGACTAACACTTCAGGTTTTTCTAAAAGGGAAGGTGTGAATATACTGATGCTCAGATGCAGGGTGTTTTGGCCATCTTGTATTATCTATTTTGCTGGGTTGGAGTGTTTGTGATTTTGCTAACAGTGCTAATAAAAATATTACTAACTTGTCTCGTTGGTGCATACCGGGGTTCTTGTAATAACTATATCTCTGGGTCTGATCATGAGAATCCTGTCAAACCACAGAATGCTAACTGGGAATTACTATATAATCAACAGATCAGGCAATAGAGAGTCATATTTGGGGGTGGGATGGACAGCATTGGAGCCAAACAGAGGAGACAGATATCAAGGACACATGGAGGAAAGGAGTTGTTGCACAGGTTGCTGAATTGGTCCCCATCCATGAGGGAGACCTGGATACTGTGGTGAAGGATGCTCTGGAAATGCCAGCCAGTTCCTCCCCCTGTTTCTAAAGTATGTTATTTTATTTTATTTTATTTTAAAAGAGCTAGTTTTAAAGTTTACTGATTTGGTACTACCAGAAAATATTTACTTTCCAGAGCTCCTCATAAATCCTTCAACCTTTTGTCTGATCTCAGGTTCCACTGAAAGTAGTTTGGCTACATTCCAAAAATATATGTAAAGAGGGGTGGAGGAGAGGAAAACTTTGGGGATGGGGCACATGCCTTGTCAAGTTAGGTTAAAAGAACAGATACAAATCAGAGCTGAATAAACTTCCCTTCCCTCTGGCACTAACAGCTCCCACTTGTGTTCCCTGTAAGCTGCATGGTTGGGTGGCCGCCCAGGAGAGAGTCAAGTGCTGTGCAGTTGATTAGCAGAGCCACACACATCCAGCCCGCAGTGTGTGTTCAGGTGCCCCTCCCACAGGCTGCTTTGCAGCCAGGTTGCTTCTGCAGCTGCTCCCGGGACCCTCCTGCTGGCTGTGCGGGGGAGGGGAGGAAGAAGGAGGGTGCTGATGTCATGGTGTCCCCTTCCCCCAGCCTTTGTACCCTATCTCCACAGAGCAAGGTAGAGGGGAGGGGAAAAGGCTTAGGACTCACAGCAGCTCTGAGGTTTGAACAAGCCTTCGGGTGAGTGAGTGCCTTAAAGAGACAGCGCACAGTCTCTCAGAGACTTCCCCAGCAGCCAGCCCATGCGTGCACACACACACACACACACACACCCCGTCTCTCCCCCTCCTCTCTGCCCATGTGCCCCATCTCCGCAAAGCAGAGGAGGAGGGACATGGTTCAGGAGGAGGAGAGCTTTCAGGGAGTGCCTTAAAGAAACAGCGGACGTACGTCTCTCAGAAACTTCCCCAGCAGCCAACACACACACACACACACACACACACACACACACACACACACACACACACACACACACACACACACCTCTCCCAACACTGTTGTTGTTGTTCTTGGTACTTCCTGCAATGCACATATATTCTCTGTAATTTTATTCTTTCAAAGTGTTGTTATTTGAGTTTTTTGACTGGTCTATGCATTTCATAATTTTTATTTCTCTCTTACACTTAAATTTAATTCTTTGAGTAGTGAGTTCTAAAATGCCTAACTTGTCCTGGCTGGAGTAATTATCCCTATTGATAACTTTTAAAAAATATATATTATATCTAGGTTTTTTGCTTCCACTGGTGGCGCACATCTGCACATTACTTTGGTGCACATAACAAAATTAATTCCACACATGGGTGGAAAAAATTACAGGAAACATTGGCTCCCACCCTTGAGTGTTTCCTGAAATTTAGTGAAATTTCCTTTGCTCAGTGTCATCCCATTGCTCCTATTCATACCCTCCTGGAAAGCCTCATCCCCAAAGTTTTCCTCTCCCCCACCCCTCTTTACATATTCTTTGACAGTTGTCACTTTTGACATGGTCATTTAAGCAACCTACTATGACTGACATTAAAAACACAGCATTTGCTGACAGTGCTCACAATGGGACATTGGCGATTATTTATTATTTTTATTTCAATAGCTCCTATCTAGCACTAGGCACTGTCCAAATACACACAGATCTGAGCTGTTGCAGTATTCCCATATATTTAGAATAGGAGAAGACAGTGTGATCCACTGATTGGCATGTATTATGATTCTCCTTCTATGTCTGATCAGCAGAAAAGTCATCTTCTACTGCTCCAAGCTAACGGATTTAGTCCTGTAGCTCAAGAGGTAGCGCTCCACGCTGCAGTGCTGAAGGTCCTGGATTCCAACACAGCTTATTGGCCCATGATAGGAGTTCTTACATCCCCACAATCTCCTACTACAGGAAGTGCTGTATGCGTATTGAGCTCTTTTAATCGTTGCTCATAAATCAGGCCCATCAGCCTCCTGATCATTTGTGCTGCTCTTTGAGAACTCTGTTTATTTCTGTTTCTCAGGTGCATGGGGCTTTAAGAAGCTATTCTAGGTGGGGTCACATTAAGGCCACCTAGAGAAGGACTACTCCCTCCCTGCACCATGACATGATGCGGCTGCATATTCAACTCAGTATTACTGTTTTTTTTCCCCTCCCTACCACATCCCATTGCAAACTCCTGTCTAATTTGCTGGCCACTCTCACCCTTAATCTCTTTAGCCTTTGCTGTTTGTCAGATTTCTCCCTGCAATATCACTATTTTTGGTGGGTTTTCCCTCCCAAATCTGTATTGATCCAGGCTGAACCTCATTTCATTACTTTCTGCCCCTGCTCCCACCCATGACAGTTCTGCAAATGAATTCTACAGCAGCAAGATTGGGCCCTAGGTCCGTTTGGATCATTTCTTTGAATCTCTCCGGAGTTCAGGTTCATTATCTGCTTCGAGTCCATTTTAGCTGCAGGTTTCCAGGCATCATGCTGTTGTCTCTGGGTTCCTGACCCACCAAGGTAATATTTCAATATTCCATCTCCCACTCCCACCCTCTTACCAAAATCCCAATTTTCAATTCAACGTTTTGTTTTTAAAATGTGGTGAACATATTTCTACGCATGGACTAACTTCATCCGTGGTGTAAGCCCACGGCCTTCTACAGGCTCCAGCAAGGAGGCCTTCAGCAGATTAGGCTTCTCAAAACCCTTTTTGTTTTTAACTACCTTGACACAGTTGCCTATAACTAATGGACTCAAGCAACTACCTCTGACCTCATTATGATCCACCCTTACCAGCGCCTTTCTTTTTCCCCATTTTTCTTCCCTTATCTCTATCTGATTCTTTCTTCTCTGTCTCTTTTAATACCCTTTTCTCTCTCTCTTTAGCATTCCTATTTGCTTCCTCTGTCTCTTTAAAATTAAAGATCACCCCGACACTGCCCATGTGAGTGAAGTGAATGCTAAGAGGAAAGGCTGCTGCTGAGAGGGGGATTCGAGCTGCCTCGCTGGGAATCAATGAGGCATGGAAAGCTCATCTAACTCCTGAAACGCTGAAAGAAACCAGGGCGGATCAGTGGCAGCTGAAAATGCATTTAAGAGAGAAGAAAAGGCCCCGTCACCGAGCGCCCCATTCAGCTACAGAGAGAAGCAGCGCGTGCCGAGCCAGAGGCGGCTGCTTTTGTGTTTTAATACTGTCTAATCCCAGCCCAGCTTCCCTCTCCACCCACCACAGGGGAAGGCTGGCTGAACCTCTACTCTAGGGAGAAGCTGGAGGATGGGTACTGCAGGGAGTGGTTACACTGGCCTGTTTCTCTCCCTCCATCTATTTGCTGTGCTATGAATCCAGCTGGTACTAACCATGCGATGAAGCTGGGGGCGGGGGAGTGTTGGTCTCACACACAGGCAATATGAAGGCTGGTCATAAACTGACATTAACTCTGCAATTGAACTATGGGGAAATGCTCACTGTCATTCATGAATATCCAACCCCCTTATCCAATCCCTCATGTCATTGATGAATAGCCACCCCTACAACTTACACAGAGCCAGACCCATTCCAACCCCCTACATATCCACCCAGAACACCCCCCTACAGACTCCCAGGTACACACACCTAGCCATACTACCCACACCGCCAGGCACACTCTCCCCAATACATTCCCAGACACGTAGCCATAATATAAAGTACCTGACATGCACCCCTTGCTCCCACACTACCCAACCCTCCCCCAGCAACCCTGACCCATTTACCCCCACCAACATTCCCTACCATTACCAGGCATAAAGCTGCCCCTCCTCCCCACATACCACTCCCATCCCCACTGCTCCGCTTCATACCCACACTCCCTACGGCCTACTCCCTACATCCGAGGCGCTCCTCAGCCTGGGGGTAGAGCTGTCACCATGAGGGATGAGTTGAAAAGCCGCAGGATATCACACTTACTTCACTCCCAGGCCCCAAGGGTTAATGGCGCAGCCTCCTTTGCTACTCTGTTGCCTTAGTGTCAGCAGCAAAAGCGATTTATGCTGTTATTAAAGGGACTTATTTTTTTTTTTTCATCTGGGGTTAATTAGGGGCTTGTGAAAGTAAAGGGCTGTCAGTGCCAGCTACACATAGTAGAGAACAGCCAGAGGCAGTGCTATCTGCCCACACACAGATCTGCCAATGCACCTCGCTCCTCAACTGCAACACCCCCGCATTCCAATCCTGGGGAACCCCATAGCTCTGCTCATGGCCCTCAGTCCTGACCTCTAGCACCCTGCTATTCTCATCCCAGGCCCTTGCACATACAGTTCTGCTGATGTCCCTCATTCCTGCCCGGCAACCCTCTCCCCCTCCCCTGTAATTCTCACAAGACTTTGCCAGCCATGCCCAGCAATGTGTGGGAAATACCACACTTGCCCCAGAGCTAGGATAAGATGACTCCCACAGCTGTCTCTCTTGTAATATAAGTCTTCCAAAGCACAAGGCCAGTGTCCTGAACTCCCTTGTCATGTTTCCATCTATGAAGGAAAATCACCAAGCAGCTCATTGCTCCTGTTTCCCTCTGGCTAGCTGCCCAGAGCTGCCATGCTGCAGCTGGTTTGCCTGGCAGGCCAGTGAGGGCTGCAATGTCTCCTACCTCTTTGCCCAGGTCCTCACGGATCACTTGTTCAATCTCCTGCATGCTGCTCTGTGGGGCCTGGCTGTGTAGTACCTTCAGGGTGCGAGTGTATTCCTCAGGCAGAAGGTAGTCGAGTGCCCCCAGATGCTGTCCCACTTTGATGAAGGTGCCTCTGTTGGCACAGCACAGGTCCCGGAGGCGTTCCGCAGAGCGCAGATGCACCTGCAGAGAGATCAAAACATCAGCGAAGCCCCTATCTCCAACTCTTTGCTCCTTATTCCTCCCTCCACCTTTGCTCCCCCTCCCCCCCACACGCACGCACACACACTTTTACTTCCTTAGGTTTCAAATGCAGTTGCTTTTTTTTTTTCTTCCTTGGAGGTGCACCTGCATCACCTATTGTCAGCTAAACTCTGGGAATGTGTTTTGTTGATGAACAGGAACCGACACAGAGCCACAGGAGGCGTGCCACAGCATAAAGCAAAAGTCAGGACCATTGCTCCCGTTTAAAACACACATGCGTGGCTCTGTTCTCAGTGCGAGTGCAGTGGAGTAAAGTGGGGGAGGGAGGAGAGGGAAGACAGATGCCATCCTGAGGGTGTCAGCACAGAAACTTCCTCGGGGGAAGACATTCTATTTAAAGACACAGCAAAACAAAAACAAAGTATTTTCTGTCAATTTAGCAGGGGTAAATGGTGCTGATGGGCAGCTCCTCGGCAACAGGATCCTATTTACCAACAGAATAGCTACAACCTGTGCAGTGGCAGAGCCAGCTTAGCACTCAGTGCTGTTCCACCAACCTCCTCTGCCCTCCCCCATGCGCTGGGATAGGACGCTCTCCAGGGCCCATTCGGTCCTTGCCTCTCTGCTCGGACAGCCACCAGGGGCCTATTCATGCCAATTGAAGTGTGGTTTCAGTGAAGTGAACACTAGGAATTAGGAGACCTCTCAAATTAATTTCACATTGGCCAACAAGCAGCCATCAAACTACAACTGTAGACGGCTACAACACCACCACAAACAAGTGTAAACGTCCACTGGCCAGGTCTGGATTTCAACCGGTGACCCTGAATCTGTATCAGAAAAGTGTACCAGTCACCTGACCCTTTAATAGCAATGATTTATTCTGCCTTATACTATTACTAGGAACGCTCCCTGTCTGGGGCACAGGCACACTCAACATTCAGGAAAGTAATAAACTGTGACTGACTTTATCCTGCTACATTATTAGAATTCCAGCAAATTTACAAGTAAAAAGACTCATGCAGATAGCAGAAAAGTATAGAAATGGATGGAAGTGGCTAATACCTCACGGCATCAGGTATCAGCAGTCAGTCAAATCCCAAACATAAAAGCAATTCTGGAGTGAGCTCCCTTTTTCAGTGACATTGCCACAAACATCAGCTCCTAGCAGTTCACACCCAGTCACTCAGATATTCAGAATACCCGGAGAAATGACCAGCAAAAAACTAGCATTGGTGTAACTTTCAAAAGTTTAAAACAAAAAACAAAAACAAGCACTAAAAAGGTAGGAAATACAGAGCTCAGGTTGCAAGCTCAGCCTTTACTCTGCTCACTACCCCACTGCTTATATTTTAACATATAGGCTATGTCTGCACTGCAGCTGGGAAGTGTAATTCCCAGCTCGGGTAGACTTACACATGCTAGCTATGATCGGGCTCGTGTGCTAAAAATAGCAGTGTGGCCACAGTGGCAGAGGCAGTAGCTTAGACTTGTACCTAGGATCTCAGACAGGATTGCACTCAGGCAGCTAGCCCAAGCCACTGTCATTACCACCAGAGCCACACTGCTATTGTTAGCCCACTAGCTAAAATCAGAGCTAATATGTATATATCTACCCGAGCTGGGAATTACACCTCCCAGCTGCAGTGTAGACATACCCTATATATTAAAACATAAGCAATGTGGTATTGGGCAGAGTTAAGGCTGAGCTTTCAACCTAAACTCTGCATGTCCTAACTTTTAAGTGCTTGGGTTGAATACTCTTCTTATAGCATTATGAATTATTGATCAATGAATACAACAATGTGGGATTTTACATCCAGTCTCACATCCAGTAAGTTGCAATACAGGACTTTCAGTCCTCAGACTTGGCTCTCAGTCTTCAACAGGTTTCAAGTACATAAAAGGTTGTTACAAAGAAGAGGGAGAAAAATTGTTCTCTTTAACCTCTGAGGACAGGACAAGAAGCAATGGCCTTAAAATTGCAGCAAGGGTGGTTTAGGCTGGACATTAGGAAAAACTTCCTAATTATCAGGGTGGTTAAGCACTGGAATAAATTGCCTAGGGAGGTTATGGAATCTCTGTCATTGGAAATTTTTAAGAGCAAGTTAGACAAATACCTATTAGGGATGGTCTAGATAATCCTTAGTCCTGCCATGAGTGCAGGGGACTGGACTAGAAGACCTCTTGAGGTCCCTTCCAGTCCTACGATTCTATGATTCAAGGTGCTCCATGGCCCAGGCCCAGCATATGTAAAAGATCACATAAAGCTCCAGAGTGAAGACCATTGCTCAACAAGTGGAAGACCATTCCACTTCTCTGGCACAGTGGAACTCTCGACTATAAAGCTTGTCTGTGCTGGAGATGGAGTTTTCTCAGGGGCTGCTCAGAGGCTGTGGAACTACAGACCATCACAAGCCTCACCACCTTCTGCTTCAAGTGCAAGACATATTTCTTTGACCAGCCTTCTCCCATTTAAACATAGAGCAGTGTCTACATTAAAAAAAAACAACCCTCAGACTCAAACCCAAACCCTACATTGCACACACAATTCTCTTGTGAGGCTGAGAGAGAATGAACCATACATGACAGAGGTTAGTCGTGTTGCTTAATGCGCTACTGGAAAGCGCTCCGAAGCTATGGTAATTATTGCGGTATAAGAACCTGTGTAGAACAGAATAGTGGAACAGGGAGACCTCCCTGTGACCCTAAGAGCCCCTCAATGCCAACTCCAAACAAGTCAAGCTTGAAAACTGGGTCCAGTGTCTCACTCAGGGAGTACAAATTTGGAGCCTAACTCCTCAGTATCCTGAAAGAGCACTAGGGTCCCTTTAGACAAAGCAGGGTACATCCTCCAGCTCCTTGCCAGCAGGTGAGGGGACTCTGACAAAAGTATGCCTGGAGGGGGCTCAAGAAGTTAAACATCCTTGGGGCAGGTTGCAGTAGAGGACATCAACCATTTAACACCCCAGGACAGATCAGTGCAGGCAGCATTTTGGCAAAATGAGTTTCCACTCTTTGAAAATAACTAGCATGCGCTCACACACAGACACCCTCAACAGGATGGACTGCTGTAAATGCTTTGTCCCTGAGCTCCAATCCCTCCACTCATGTCCAGTCCACTTCCCGTACCAGTTCAACACCTGGTCCTGATCTTCCCAGCTCTCACGCAGCTACGTCAGTGATAGCATCTCTCCTTTGGGACAATGCACCTCACCAAGGCCAGAAGAAGCATGCAGGAGTCAGAGACAAATCTCTCTGAATCAAGGGGATTCAGCTGTGAAACGAGCTGCTAGAGGAGGTCAAACCAATCCAGAGTCTGACCCCTTTCAGGGCACCCTACAAAACCCTCTTCTACGACAAAGCATTTCTCACTATAAACAACAATACCTTAAAAGAAGGGGAATGGAGCAGAGCAGAAAACTCAGGAGATACATGAGGGATATTGTATGCAGACCTCATTGACCTATGAATCACATAGATACTAAGGTGTTGGGCACTCCAGAAAACCCAAAATAGATCAGACAGGTAGATGGATGTGTCAACACACACACATAAGCTTACATGTGCGAACGCAGATGCACACACCTTTGCGAGTGTAACCCATACTACAAAAGTGCACACACCCGCCACAGCTCAAAAGTGCACTCAGATTTACATACACAAAATGCTGCCTTCAGGTTGTCTGGGCTGCAGTCACAGGTAAGAGTGTGCTGCATTTTATTGGACTCCTTTGATTCTTTTGTTGTGGCAACTAGGTTCTTGACCTGGCTGTTCCCCCTGCCTCTGCCTTGTAAGAGATGGGGGAGACAGGCAGAGAAAGGGAGTGAGGAACGGAAGGAATGAAAGAGAAAGAAACAGCAAAAGAGGGAGAGAGGGAGTAATAGGGATGAATGAGAAAGGGGCCAGGAGGAAGCCAGAGCAGCTGGGCAGTTTGTCACAGTACACGGAGTTCAGCCCATTATAGGAAAACAGCTTTTATGCAGCTTGGATAATTGTCCTCAACACACTGTCTCCAGCAGAGGAGAAAAAAATCCAGCAGCCAGTGAAGGCAGCGGGAGGCAATTGCTGTCTATAGCTCCCCAGAGTTTGCCTGTATTCCAGGGGAGAGGAAGGACAGGCTGGGGGCAGCCGGTTTGAATTAAACACATCCAGCCCCACTTGTGTTCTAGGATCTCTGATGTGGGAAGAAGGTCAGGCCAGAGCCCTGTGAGCTCCCAGAGACAAAATGGGAACCATGAATATGCTGCCCCCACACAGCTCGTAGTCCCTGCCAGGCGAGAGAGCCAAACCAAAGTTTCCCGTGTGGCTTACTGCAGAGCACTAAGCATCGGGAGGCTCCAGGGACTGACACAAGGCACTAGGCATCAAACCCAGGTCTCCTGCATGGCACTGAAGAGCATCATGTATCAGGCTGGCCTGGAAAGGGAGAGACTGGAGCTAGGGACTGAACCCCAGTCTCTTGTATAGCAAGGCAGGGCTCTCGTCTCTTCACCATCACTAAGCACTAGGCAGGCCAGGGGGGTGAGGGATTGGCGCTGCGAATGGAATCCAAGTCTTCTGTGTAGCAGGACAGGGAACTAGCACTAGGCTGGCACAGGAAGCACAGGACTGAGGCTGGGAGTCATTTACTCACAGAAAGCTCCCCAGCCTAGAGGCAAAAGAACGGGAGAATCTGTTCCTGACTGATGTTCTTGCCCCAAAGCCCCCTCTCTTGCCCCGTTGCCCACACAGATCACCAGGGTCCCTGCTGTGGAGGCAAAGACAGCCCACCTCTCCTCTGCCCCAGAGACAGCAAAGGCATGCCCTGCGGAACTTTGCCACCCCTTAGGAAACTCCAAATACCTCCAGCACACACCACCTTGCACTGTGAGGAGTTATCATCCTACTGCTCAGAGAAAGGCACCCACATCTAGGAGGGGCTCTCAGGACAGCAGGAGCAGCAGCAGAAAAACAAAAACAAAACAATGCTCTCCTCCTTCCACAAATTTGGCCCATTTATGCTGGAAGTACTGATGGAAGCATTGTTGGCTCCCAGGGCCACCGTCTGGGTCTCTGGCCTTGCTTTTCCCGGGTGGTGAAAGAAATTAGAGTATGTCTGGGGCCCTCACTAACAGACTGATGATGAGGGGAATCTACCATTAGCCCTAAAACATAGGACAATAGTCCAATCAGTGCTAACGGGACCAGTTCGATGTAGAGACTTCACAAACCCACCATCCAGTATCTAACTTCCCTTTTCTTAGCGACCTAATGAAAAAGCTGGCAAAAAATGGTCTCCAGTACCCACTGTTAGCTGCCAGGATCCTGGATTGCTGCCAGTCAGGCTTCAAATCAGAGTATGGGACATAGAAGGCACTTGTTCCTCTGGTGGATGATCTCCTCCTGATTATAGACAAGGGAAGAGCACCACACACATCCTGCTAGACCCCTCTGCAGCATTTGATACCACTGATCACAAGATACTTCTGCTCCACCTCTAAGAAGCTACAGGATTTAAATAGAAATGTCCTGAAATGGCACAGGTACTTCCTCCAAGACCCAACCTAGAGGGTTGTCATGGGCAACTGCCTCTCCAAAGCCCTCACCTGCAGAGCCCCCTTGGATCAATCCTCTCCCTTTCTAATATCAGTGAATATCTACCTGTAGCCTTTGGGACAGCTGGTGAGACATGGGCTGAAATGCCAGCAGAACACAGACAACACTGAGCTGCACCTCTCCTTTACATCAAACACGAGCAGCACCGTCCGCCAGCTCTCTCAGTGCCTGCCCAAACCAGCACCTGATTGAAGCTGACTAAAGCTGAATCCCAGGTAAGAATGAGATGTTGTTGGCAGGATCAGGGAAACACTGCTAAGAATCTGCTTCCTCTACAACATCCCCACTATCAAGGGCACTTTTGGACTCCTCAATGCTATCGTATGTTCAAATAACCAAAGTGGCATAAAATGCCCACATATATCTGCCAGCAGCCAGAAGATTATTTCTGATCCTATCAGACACAGGCCAGGTCAGCTTGACCCATGTGTTCAGGACCTCAGGCCTACTCAGAAACACAGATTGCCACAAACATTAAAATAGCTTGGAGGTTCTGCACTGGCACCCAATTACACCCCTGCTCCTGCAACACGAAAGTTGATGGGAGCTTTTCCATTGACTTCAGGCCCTAAATGCAGAGTCCAGTTCAAAGTCTCTGTCCAATACTCAAAGACATCCCTGGGACTGGCCCTCACTACCTGAGAATTCTTCTGTCCCTCTGCAACCATCACCTCCTACAACAGCAACGTTCCTCTAGAACAGTGATGCTGTCGACCAAGGGGGCAGGCCCGTGACTGCAGGAGACAGAACTTTCCCAGGAGCTGGGCCTAGAATATGGGACTCTCTACCACAAGGCATAAAAATGAGCACCATCCTCATCATGTTCAGAACTGAATGCAGAGCTCCTCACTTCAGCTCAGCTTCCCCTCAGTAAGCCAACCCACAACAACTTAGCGTGTGAGAGAAGATGATTTGAGAGATATCCCTTTTAGAGCAACATGTGGCTAAAGTCCTCCAGAAGGGTCACCAAACCCATCAGCAACAGGACATTGGTGCCAGTCCTGCCTCTGAACCTACGCTCAGTGGTCTGGGTGGGTTTGACAAAGCAGATAGCATTTTGCTGGCTGTAAGGGAGGAGGTGGTTGTGATGTGCTCCGCAGAGAACAGAGTTGGCCTAATACAGAAGGGCTTCCCAGTTGGCTTGGCAGGAGGGGGAAGATTTGGGAAAGGGGCAGGTGGCTAGACAGGGGTGTGTGCAGACACACAAACATACAGTAGGCAGTTAGGAGGGAAATTATGCATTTCAAATGCTGAGAATCACCAAGCTTAAACCTCATTTGGACACTGCTTCAGTGTGTGTGTGTGTGTGTGTGTGTGTGTGTTTCTCTCTCTCTGCACTCTCATCTCTGAGTCTCTCCTTGTCTCTCCCTCCCTCAGATTCAGCAGGACGAGTTGTCCATGTTCCCCATAGTGCCCGCATCAGACACACATGGGTTGGCCCTAATGCTGGGTAAAGTGAACTGACTTGGATTTTCAAAGAGATTTTAATATGGCCCTTCATAAAAGGCTGAAAGAAAAGAAATAACCCCAGAGTGTTGAGAGGAAGCTCCTCATGGCTTAAGCACTAGACTCAGCAAGTGGAGAGAGAAGGTAACATTTTCAAAAGTACTTACGTGACCCACTGAGTTTCAGGGAGACTTATGCTCTTAAATCACTTAAGCTCTTTTGAAAAAAATTACCCAGAGAGTCTTAGTGAACAGCAGCTCCTCAGATCACACAAAAGCTAACAGTGAGATGTCTGAAATGGGACCAGTGCTAGTTAACTTTTAAAGGCAAGGAACTGAGTAAGAAAGAACTAAAAGGTCACATCAGGAAATTAAAATACTTCAACACAAACTTGATTTCATGGTGTTTCTGGCCAGGGGGGACCATTAGATCATCTAGGCAGAATCCCAGGTCTGCATCCCCCTGAACACAAAAGGAAGCAAGGAAAGACAAGAAAAAGCAGCAGGGTTAAATGGCAAGTTTCAGGGAAAGTCCTCAAATAAAACAAGGATTCTTTAAAAAGGGTAATCCACCCCAAATAAAAACCATAGGAAGATGCATAAACCACAGCAGGTGCATAAACCATAGCTGGCAAAAATGAGTGATGGGGATTAGGAGAGTTATGGGGGAATCTGAAGAACAAATAGCCAAAGACAAATACAAGTCACCAGAAATTCCTGATCCTGACTTGCACCTCTAGGCACTAGTATAGATACTAATGTTTAAATAATAGTATCAGAAACTGGAAGCCTGTGAGCAAATTGGTGGGTCCACTGGGCAACCAAAAGTGGAGGGAGGATTTTGGGGAGAGAACTACCCCAGAATGACTCTTTTCAGATAATAAAGATAAGGCACTGGCACACAGTGAGGTGCCAAAAGAGGAGATTGCTGGAACAACTGCAGCATTTCCATTGTGTAAGGCACCAAGAATTGTGAAGGAATTTTAAAAGTGGATGAGCTGCTAACAAAATACACCAGCTCTCATTAAAATCAGCTCTTTTACTCAACAACTGGAAGGTAACAAATGTTGCACCTGTCTCTAAAAAAGGATCCAAGAGTGATCCTGGAAATTATAGCCCAGTTAACCTTACTTCTGTACCAGGTAAATTAGTTGAAACAATATTTACAGAGTGAGCTATATAAATCATCTAGCTGAATGTGATATGATTGAGACAAACCGGCATGGATTTGGGAAAGGAAAAAATCATTCTTCTCCAATCTCCACATACCAGAATTCTCTGAGCCTGTTAACACAAAAGTAAATAAATAAGAAAGGGGAGATATCTATTTGAACTTTCAAATAGCCTTCAATGAAGTCCTTCACAAACAGCTATTACAAAAAACAAAGTAGTTACTGGTAAGAAACAAAAAAAAAAATATTGTAATGGATCAGAAACTGGCTATTACCTTGTTTGCATTAATCTATTCCCCATCCCCCCAAAAATTCTCAGCTTTTTTACACCCCAATTCAACTCTACCAATGGTTACAAAGGTGGGATCTCTAGTTGAGACAAGGTTCCCGCAGCCATTGGTGTTTTTAACTATCTCATTTTAAACCTGCACTGAGCAGAGTTAGACAACGTGGCAATGTAAATACCAATGACCACAGGAGCCCTGTTTACACTAGCACTTCCACTGTTGCTGCCCCACTGAAGCTGAATCAGTGGTAGCAACACTGGAAGATTTGGGGAGGAAAGACTAGCGTAGACACAGCCTAACTGTATGTCTATATTGCAAAAAAGTGTTAGCACTAGCTAACTAGGGTTAAAAGAGCAGTGAAGACACAGAAACTTGGCTCGTAACTCTGATTAACAACACAAGTTCAACACCAGACTGGCCTAAAGGCTTACACACAAACTGCTAACCCGAGCTGCTGTATCTTCACTGCTATTTTAATCCAAATTAGCTAATGCTAACACCTCTTCTTTTTCCAGTGTAGACAAACCTAAGAGACAGAAAAAAGCATAGAAATAAATGGTCAATGTACAGCATTGCCAAAGGTTAACAGCGGAGTACCTACTCCACTAAGTGCACACTAATGCTGGTGTTCATTGTATTTATCAATGAACTGGCAAAGGGATGAACAGTGTGGTGGTAACATTTCTGGCTGATATGACATTACCAGGGTTATTCAAGAACAGAAAAAACTGTCAGGAATTCCAGAAGTACCTAACAAAGCCAGGTGAATGAGCAACATGGTGGCAGATGAAATTCAGTGTAGACAAGTGCAAGGTTATGCATGTTGGAAGGAACAATTTGTACTACTCATATGCAGTGATGGGTTCTAAATTAACTGTAACCACTAAAGACCTGTGCATCGTTGTGGCGAGCTCAATGAAAACATCTGCTCAATGTGCAGTGGCAGTCGAAAAAGCAAACGACTTGTTAGATTGTATTAAGAAAGGGATAGAGAATAATACTAAAAATATCATGCGATTAGATACATCCTCACCTTGACTAATGTGTTCAGTGCGGGTCATCCCATTTCAAAAAAGATAGAGCAGAAACAGGAAAAGGTCCAGAGAAGGGCAGCAAAAATTATTGAAGGCCTAGGAAAAACTTCTGTACAAAAACAGTTTAGTTTAGAGAGGAGAGGAGAGGAGACGCACAAGAGTGGACAGGAAGGAGTTATATAAAATAATGAATGGCGTAGAGAAGGTAAATCCATCGCTTCTATTTTTCCTCATTATACAACAAACAAAGGGGCATTCAATAAAATAGAAAGGCAAAAAATTTAAAGTCTTTTTAAGGAAAAAAACAACCCGCAATACATACTTAAACTATAGAATTCCCTGCCACAGGTTATCAAGGCCAAGAGTTTAGCAAGATTAAGATGACTTTATATATTTTTTCAATTTGAAAATAAATAATAAATAATAAATAATAATAATAATAATACCTAGGTCTTATATTGTGTTTTTCATCTGCAGATCTCAAAGCACTTTACAAAGGCAGTCCACATCATTAGCCCCACAGTCACAAGAACATCTGCACTTATATTAGAGAGGATAAAAATGAATAAATTGCTTTAATCTTTATTTATCAGGGGATAAGCCAACTTCTAACTGAATGGGATCAAGAAAAACTTCCCCCTATTGGCACATTATTGCATAATTATCCACGAAGAGGCTTTAAAGCTTCCTCTGAAACATCTGGTACTGGCCACGGTTGTTAACAGGACAGCAGACTAGGTTGTGGCCTGATCCACTCTGGCAGCTCCTGTGTTCCATTTCATGTGTTTCTGAATTATTTGGAAGAGGAGAAATAAGAGGAGGAAGGAAGGTTTTATGGCTAAGACACTGAAGTGGGATTCAAGAGATCTCAGTTCTGTTCCTGCCTCTGCTACGGACTTTCATTTACCCAAGGTTGCGCAGTTTTATTGATCTCTCTAGGCCTCAGTTTGTGTGTGTATAAAATGGGGATAATACTGCTGACCTACTTCACAGGGAGGTTGTGAAGCTTAAATTCATTAATTTTTGTGAAATGCTCTATAGTAATGGAGGCCACTAATTAGATACAGAACTTTGGCACCCAGGTGGTGAAGTCTGATGACGATGCCAAGAATCAGATCCCAGCTGCTAATATGCAGGGATGGGCAGGAGACAGCCTAGAAAGCCCTCCCACCTTTGCAGGGGGCAGACGGAATCCCCGTGTCATGAGCCCAAGGTGTGGGGGAGTCAGCGACACTAGCAGCATTAGCCATTCCAAAGGTGGTGTGGAAGTGGTCTGGCCCTGATCCCTTTTTCTTCCTCACCTCTTAGAGTCAGGAAGCTGGTGATGGGGCTACACAATGCAGATGGCTGGTAAAGCCACAAAACAGTCCTGTGTAGTCTGGGGGAGTACAAATTACAGAAGGTTGTGAGGAAGTTCAGGTGGATTCAAATACAAAGGGAGATTAGGCAGTGCAGTGGCAGATGGAATTCAGATCAATAAAGATGTTTGCTTAAGATACAGCTGCGATTAGAGTAAAATAAGGTATTTGGGTGCATTCAAAACAAAGGATAGAAAACATAGGACCTATTAGAATGACACAACACTGAGCAATGAGACACCTGCATCTGGTGCTCTGTGTCCTGTTAGGACTGCATTAACTTAAAGAAGCCCTAGCAGAGATTAAAAAGATTCAGAGAATGGATGCTCACAAATTTGTTCGATTTATATACATGACAGGAGTCAATTAAACCAGAATGACCTGTGAATTTACGGCAAATTAAAGGATCTATTTTCTTCAGACAGCACATAATCACCCTGTGGAACTTACTGCCAAAACAGTCAAAAACTGGTGCCGGGGCTGGATCATTTTATCACCAATACAATACATAGCCCACATGCAGCTGAAACAAGGGCAAGCAAAAATCTACTCTGAAAGGATTTTTCCCATGTAGGCCCAAAGTCAAAGGCACACGCAGACACCCAAACTCACACACATACAAATGCACATGTCGACACTCAAACTCACATGCACACAACCGAGCCCTGAACTCACATGAACATGCAGACACTAGAACTGACACCTATGGTACATGCACTCAGCCTCACACCATGCTGACACCCAGATTCACACCACCTCTGAAACTCGCAAATCTGTAACAACCAACACCACTGACTAGAGAGGGGCCTGACCTAACCCCCCCAGTTCTGAATGACATTGGATCCTGGAGACATTTGCACTGGTCCTGGGAATCCCAACTTTGCGGGTCAGGCCCACCTCTCCAGCTAATCGAATCCTCTGCAGAGCTAGGAGAGGTGGGGGGAAGTGGCACTTGATGGTAACTGTAGCAAAGCTCTCACATAACCACCAGCCACCTTGCTGGACTCCTTCCTTGCAGTTGGATGCATGTACAGCTGGTACCGATTCCCTGGCTCATGCTCCATCTTCATTTTGCTCCAAGCTTGGTCATTTGCGCTCTGATAATCTCTCATTACCAATGACCTTGTTGTAATGAGTTTTCATCTGCCTCATATTAATTAGAAACATTTTCATTAGCCAGCTCAATTTTGGGTAAATAGCTAATACAAGCAGCTGCATTGCTATTAGTTATCAATTGGGCTGTTAAGGGGGAGGCTCAAAGTGAGGGGAGCAGCTGTTTCCCCTTTAACCACCTACAAAATGCAATGGACTCTTCTGTTCAGGCCTCCTTAGAAAGGCTGGATACCAAAGCACAGTGAGGCAGTGGATTCCATATTTACTCTCTCCTGATAATGATTCCAGATCAAACGGGCTCCGTTTCCAAATCAAAGAAGAGCTTTTCAAATTCAAGCACCACAAATAGAATCTGGGATCGGAGAGTCAAGCTGGGTCCTTTCTGCATCACATCATCATCCCCAATAATGAGGATTCTGCAGTAGAAACTCATGGCCCAAATGAAATGAGTTTGGTGCTACAAACAGACACAACTACTAGATAATTCACACATCCCCTGCGGGATCTGAGACTAGAACCATGTTTGGTCATTTCCAGAAATTTAGGCCTCTACCACATGAAGTAAAGAAGAAGAACTTCTTTAGCCAGCACTAGCAGAAGGTCCCTTATATGCTGCACAGCCCAGCTACTAGCAGGCTACATTAATCACTCACTCCTACACGCATACCCAGTATATTACACAGCCCTGTGAGACATGAGCTTATCTTCAGTGGTAGCTGAGGGCACTCAGCAGGATTGGCGCATTAGCTGCCAAAGTAGCTGACAACACATAAGGCAGAACAGTAACCAGCTCACTAGCCCACAGCCACATTGGTTCCTATATGGCTGACAGGAGTAAAAATTCTGATCAACAGCGTTAGCAGATCTGACTCAGACACATACAGGGAAGCAATATGGGGAGGAAGAAGATGCTAAACCTTCTGCCCACACAGACTCAAGCTCAAGGAAATCTTTAAATGAATGTTCATTCAACGTATAGGAAGCCACAAGGTGCATCTCTTATCAGCTGAAACTGTAGCACAGCAAACAATTAAAGGCTGATGACCTCTCCTCCAAGTTTGGAGAGACCCCCTGGCTGCTACAGTCTATCAGTCTGTGGAGCAGACTTCCAAGGAAAGCAGTGGAAGCCCCATCATTTGGGACACTTAGCAATAAAAATACTTGGCACTTCTATAGCATGTTTCATCTGTAGATCTCAAAGCACTATACGAAGAGGGGTCCTTTCTCTTATTTTACTGAGGGGGAAACTAGGGTACAGAGGAGGGAAGGGACTTACCATGTGTGACCTTGTGCGAGTTAATGGCAGAACTGGGACTAGAACTCAAATCCCGTTTCCTAGTCTGGTGCTTTATCTTCTAAATCGCCACCATCTCACTCTCACCTCGCTCGGCTAAACAAAAGACCAAGAATTGTACAATAAAGGACCATCCTGCATCAGCCAGAATCATCTCATAGGAGATTTGTTTCTAACTTTTATGATTCTATGGTTAAAATGACCCTTGTTTTATATTCCACCACACGATTTACTGTCAATAATACAGCTTGACCCACCACAGCCTACATTAATTGAAGAAACTATAGATTTGGTTAAAGGGAGAGAAATTTACAAAACAGTATTGTGTTATTAAAATGTAAAGCTTCTCCTGCAGCCTGGGGAACCCACACCCAACAGCCTTGAGCTACTACATAGGAACCTAGAAAGGAACTTGACTAGGAAAACGAAGTGAAACTGACCAGGATAGCTTCCATGCCCCAAGCGGAGACAGATGCAAAAAGTAAACGCAAATGAGATTTTTTACATTTCATTTAGTTTTTGTAACCCAAGGGCTTATTTTAACACAGGGAAATAAACTGCCAAATTCTGCTCTCCCGTCAGCGTAACACACCAAAGTCGTTGGGAACAGAGTGATAGGAGAGCCCAGTTCTGCAAGCTGTTGGGTGCCTTCATCTCCCAGGAAACAGAGCACCTTGCACGACAGGCCTCAAGTGAGGGCAGAATTTGGCTCATCATCATCAACATTCCTTTCAGCTTCTTTTTCAGCTAGGGGGGAGAGGAGGGTATGGGCACACAGGGGAAAGGGCCAATCTGTTCCAATAACTGTCTTTTAAAGGCAAAGACACCAAGTTACTGCCTTTGCTCCCTAAAGCTGATTTCAGCCTCAAGGGGAGTCCTCTCAGAAAAGAATGAGAGAGAAGGACATTTGATCACTTCAGTTCCTATGATTGTGCACTGGGGTCCTTTACACTAGGCCCTGTGCATAAATGATTCAATTCCGCAAGCCAACATATGAATGTTGGCTAATGATCCAATCCTGCAAGGTGCTGAGCACCCCCACCTACCTCCGAAGATACATCAGACACTCACAGTGTTGTACAAGGGTCGTATCCATGTGCATGGATAGCAATGGGATTTCCACATTGGGATGAGCTCAAACCAGACCAGCAGATGACAGTGCCGGGCCTATTGGTACAAGCACATGCAAGTCTAGAGGCCTGGTGTAGCACAGCCATTTGCAACACTGGTGTGCTTCCAATTGTGCCTCTAGTGCCCTTTAGTCATGGTGGGACTGGGGTGCCTGGAGATCTGTTTCATGATTCCCTGTGGACTATCCCTATAAGAAGTAACACAACAGCATGACTGTAGAGGACACAGGGGCATTCACAGAAGCTGCAATGAAATCAGACACGTGTTTCGATCCATTGATCGCAGCGCCTGCGGCTCCCGTTCCAAGGCAGGTGAAAGTAAAATGAATTTGACACAGCATCTCTCAAAATCTTCCTAGCAAAATTAATTCAACTTGGCTTGGATAAGAGCAGGAGGATGGGAATGAAAACAGGCAGAAAGACTGTAAACAAAGGGGCACAGGAAACAGCCTTGTATTGAGCGGGGGTCAGCTATCTGGAGGGGTGACCCAGAGATCAGTGTTATCATTATCATTTGCCATCTTTAATGATAATATGGAAGAAAGGGGCTAATCAGAAAATTAATTAAATTCACAGATGCTCCTAAATTGGGAGGTGCTGCTAGTGCCTGCAGAAATAACAGTGGGACCTGGAAAGGTCAGAAAACAACAAGAGAACCTGGAAATAACAAACTGGACACATGTAGCAAATGGATCTGAGGGGAAATTGCCCCAAACATAGATATTTAAAGGTGGGGAGACACGGGGAAAGCAGAAGAATGCTAAAGGAGAGCTAGTGTTGGGTCGTTACGGGGGAGACCATTAGACATGAGTTGCAGTGGGAGATGGCTGCCAAACCAGCCTATAGTTTGTGGCTGTATACATGGCTGTATACACGTCATAGGATAGAAAAGCGTTGGGGACATTCTTTCTACTAGAAAGAGCCCCTCAGTCCCAGGGAGATGTAGACAAGCTGGAGAGAACTGAGACAACAAAAAGAATGAAGGAGCTGGAGTGACAGATAGGACAAAGGGTAAAAGCGCTAGCAGGCAAATCAGAAGCCAGGGGGAGTACTGTGTGAGCCAGGATGGATTAAAAATTGAGGAAGAGC
The DNA here is from genome assembly GCF_028017835.1 of Emys orbicularis. Taxonomy (NCBI): domain Eukaryota; kingdom Metazoa; phylum Chordata; order Testudines; family Emydidae; genus Emys; species Emys orbicularis. The sequence goes on from NC_088686.1 coordinate 41,903,190, forward strand.
TTCAGGATTTACACTAAATATATGACACCTGACCCAGCTGAAGATTAAAGGGGGACTTAATAACAGCCTCTAGATGCCTGAAGAGTCTAGACACCAAGGAGGGAGAGGGATTGTATAGGCTGGTATAGAGATCTAGGAAGGAGGGGAGGGATGAAATTAAAGTACAGGAAACTTTAGGTTAAATATCAAGAAAATCTTCTCAGTGCTGAAGATTCCTGACCCTGGGAGCAATGTGAAGGAGGGTGAGAGTGGAGTCCAAGATGTGGGGTATGGAGTTTCTTCAGAGGATTTCACTCTGAGAAGCCTACAACAGCTGGAGGTCCTAATGTAACCAGGAGCTAAAAGATTCAAGATAGGCAGACAGGTCAGAGTTCAGAGGGCTCATAGAACGAGTGGAAGAAGATGCAAACCCAGGTATCACATGAACAGAAGGGAAGAGCAAGGCTGAAGCTAATAATGAGACAACAACAGAATATAAAATAAGACTTTCCATAGGGAAGAGAGCCAAGAGCTCACAAACCACCAATGATCTGGAGACAGATGTTTCTTTACTCAATACTTTCATAGAATCAAAGAAATTAAGAGATGGAAAAATTCCTATTAAGTCTCATCTAGTCCATCCCTCAGGGACCAAGGTAGGATTGCTCCCTCCAATCTATTCTTCAAGGCTTTGGATGAATAACATCACTCAAGTGATTGGGTTTCCACTACTTGCCTTAGGAGACAATCCCACAGATTGATCAAACCATACTGAGATGTTCCGCTTGCATTTCCCCTTTCTCACTTTCATCCCATTGCTCCTAGTTACCACCCTATATAGTTCCTCTCTCCTTAGTGTATACATCCTTCAGAGTTGTATCAAAGTGACCATCAGCTCTTACTACTGTAACCCTCCCCCTTCCCTTTACTCCTCACCCCAGGATCTGTTATCTTCACACATTAAGATAGGTTATGTGTTAATTTAGGCTCAATCTCCAAAATCCTCACTCTGACAATATTCTCACTGAAGTCAATGGGAGAAAAGACTGAGTAAAAGATGAATAAGGAGCTCAAGATTAAGCCCTTTGACTGTAAGCTCTTCAGGGTAGAGGCATTGTATTCTATTTGTCTGCTAAGCACCACGCACATTTATGATGATGTGTAAATAAATCATCATGTTCCCCACTTAATCACTGCTCAACTGTGTTACACACGTTTTTTTTAATCCTCCTTGTAAATCAGTCCCTCCAGCCTTCTGATCAATTGGTTGCTCTTCTCTGAAACCCCTCCAATTTGTCAGTATTTTTAAGTATCTTTTGATGGCACTGAATATGCTAATAAAGAAAGTGGTTGGAATGGGATGGATTACAGCACATCTAATAGCTGACAACTGGCTTCTTCGGGGCCTCTGTAGGGACTGCAATGCTGCCACCTTGGAAGTAAAAGGGCTCAGAACACTCCTTTGCTGACATGCAACTTTGTCCCTGATCAACATGAGCTCAGCTGATATGATGAAAGTGTGAGAACCTCTTTGCACCTGCTCAACACTGTATCCACAGTCACACCCAGATGCCCAAACTGGCAACTCTATGAAAACTGTACTCAAATGGTTTAATACGGACTGAGCTAAACCTGCTGTAAGCAGGTGGACAGATATTCAATAGCAACCGCTGTGTCTATTTAACATTTACCACACCACTGTATATCTGCCTTGCAATGATATCTGAAACTGCCCTCCGACAGCACCTGTGACTGCAGGTAACATCTTCAAGAGTCCCTAATGAGTTAGGGCCTGAAGTCCCATTTTCAAAAGTGACTGAGACACTTAGAAGCCCAGGTCCCATTGACTTTCCCCCGATCCAGCTAGCCAGTAATCTATATTGATATTCCTTTATCTATATCGATCATGCATGCTGCTGAGGTGGGAGGGAACACAGTGGAGCTTTATACAATGCTTTTCATACTCCAGATGTCCCAAATCGCTTACCCCCAACACTCTTTTCTTTTTGAGAGAGAGGGGGATTGTGGGGGATTGTTAATTTCCACTTGGACAACCATACCCCAGAGATTCATAGAAAGGACTAGTAAGTTTAACATCTCCTCTGCAGAATGGCACCTTCCTATCATTGCAAAGCAGTCAGCATCTGGGATGGGCACAAACTCTGGCATGGGACACAAACCCATGACTTTCTAGTGTGTAGGAAACAATCTTACTACACAGGCAGCCATACTAACATGGGGCAGTAAGAATACACCAACTGTGAGCATTACAGGCTTGCTCCTGTTATCAATGAAGTCAATGGAAGTTTTGCCTTAAAATGGGAGGATCCCCAACCTTCCACTGCACTAGGATTAGGTGAAAACCTTTCACCAAACACTTCTCCAGTGTCCTGTCTCTCTGCAGCCTTAAAAACACCAAGGAAAAGGGTGGCAGCACTGCTGAAACATACATGCTCATCGACACTACAGCTTGATGCACCAGTGTGAAGTCAGGAACTTTCTCCAACCATCCTCTAGGGGAGGGGACAAAAATGCATATTTGCTTGTGAGAAGGGGAGGATCTAAAGGTTCTTGTGATGTGGTGGGAGCAAGGTCTGGACCAAAGGTGGCCAATACTCTGTCCCCATTAGCATGTGAGCATGGTGATCAGGGAAACCGCCTACTCAGGTGCTGCTGCTGGAGGGAAGGAACTGTCACATCAATTTCACCTGCACAGAAGAATCCAGGCTGACATCACCACCTTTCTTACCTTCCTATCAGTCTAATTCCACCCTACCAGCTATCTGTCATAAGAACGGTCATACTAGTCAGACCAATGGTCCATCTAGCCCAGTATGCTGTCTTCCGATAGTGGCCAGTGCCAGGTGCTTCAGAGGGAGTGAACAGAACAGGGCAATTTATCAAGTGATCCATCTCCTGTCATCCAGTTCCAGCTTCTAGCAGTCAGAGGTTTAGGGACACCCAGAGCATAGGGTTGCGTCCCTGATTGTCTCAGCTAACAGGCATTGATAGACCTAGCCTCTAGGAATTTATCTAATTCTTTCTTGAATCCAGTTGTACTTCTGGCCTCCACAACATCCCCAGCTACAACGTCCACAGGTTAAGTGTGCATTGTGTGAAGTACTTCCTTATGTTTGTTTTAAACCCGCTGCCTATTAATATCGCTGGGTGATTCCTGGTTTGTGTGTTACGTGAAGGTGTAAATAACATTTCTTTATTCACTTTCTCCACACCATTCATGATTTTATAGGCCTCAATCATATGCCCCCTCAGTCATCTCTTTTCCAAGCTGAACAGTCATAGTCTTTTTAATCTCCACTCATACGGAAGCTTTTTCATACCCCTAATCATTTTTGTTGCCCTTCTCTGCACCTTTTCCAATTCCAATGTATCTTTTTTGAGTTGGGGAGACCAGAACATCACACAGTCTTCAAGGTGTGGGTGTACCATGGATTTATATAGGGGCATTAGGATATTTTATGTCTTATTATCTATCCCATTCCTAATGGTTCCTAACATTCTGTTAGCCTTTTGAATTGCTGCTGCACATGGAGCAGATGTTTTCAGAGAACTATTCATGATGACTTCAACATCTCTTTCTTGAGTGGTAATGGCTAATTTAGTCCCCATCATTTTGTATGTGTGGTTGGGATTATGTATTCCAATGTACATTACTTTGCATTTATCAACACTGAATTTCATCTGCCATTTTCTTGCCCAGTCACCCAGTTTTGTGAGATGTCTTTGTAACTCTTCAGAGTCTGCTTTGGACTTAACTATCCTGAGTCAATTTCGTATCGTCTGTAACCTTTGCCACCCCACTGTTTACCCCCACCCCTTTTTCCAGATCATTTATGAATACGATGAACAGCCGAAGTCCCAGTACAGATCCTTGGGGATCCACTATTTACCACTCCCCACCGTGAAAACCGACCATTTATTCCTACCCTTTGTTTCCGATCTTTTAACCAGTTACGAAGCCATGGGAGAACCTTCCCTCATGACTGACCTCCAATAAATCAGAGTCACTGTCAGACAATTAGGCCTTCAAAGGCAGCTCTCTCTTTTATGTAACATCCCCTCTCCCAGCAAGTAACTCCATCAGTGAGGCTAATGCAACAAACAGGCTCCAACAGCTACAGTCGCCCAGCCATGGTGATGGCATTCAGCACAAATGCCACAGCCTCAGCAGCTGAAAGCCGGAAGAAAGGCCAACCTAAGGCTTCCAGAGTGGTCATGCTGGAGCTCTCAATGTCCCAATGAAATGCTCATTTACCAAACTGGAGGGGGGAACAAATTCCTTTCCCCTATTATTGCCTCCTCCTTAGGGGAAGCTCTGAGCTTTCTGAAAGAAATAGCATCCTGTTCCCCATCTTCTGCTTTGGATACATTAGTTACCAGGGTGCCCAGATACTACAGAGATGAGTATGTTAGAAATGCCACAGTCAGATTAAATTAGATTAAGTAGGGGGCCAGGAGAGACAACAATGGGCTCAAACTGCCATTTTACAAAATTGTAGCTATAGTTATAGCATTGTGTCTTAGTGGTAAGACAGTGGCACTGGTACCAGTGGCAGTAAGAAAGTAGTGACCACTAAAGTACAGTCCTACTTTTAAAAGCAGAGCTGTTCCCTGCCCGGCATCAGAGTTGCTGACTTCAATGACAAAAGAAAGTTTCCTCAGCTTCTTGCTTCTGCTAGCTCTGCAGAGCCAGCCCAGCAACGGGAAAGGAAGCTGGAGTCTATTAGCCCTGCAGAGGCCACACAGCTAAGGGAGAGGGAGCGATCTCTATTCTTAGCCCCATAGAGATGAGATAGCTACCAGAGAGTTAGCTGATGTCTATTCTGACTTACACATCATCAACAGAATCATTACATTGCAATTACAAGATGAAATTCCACCCTCAGTTGCACCTTTGCATTCCCAATGAAGACATGAGGGTTGCCCAGGTGTAAATGAAGGCAGAATCTGGAGACAGCAGGGTTACCCAGTGTCACTGAGGGCAGCATTTGCCATGCACAATCTTTATCAGGGATGGTGATGCAGAAGCCAGAGAGAACCCAGCATGATTTCAGATCTTAGGTTGAGTCAGAGATAGCAGCTACCAATAAATCATTTTACTTCTAAGAATAATTGACCTGGATGATTGAAGTAGCATGTGGGGGGTGGGGATAGAGGTCGTGCTCCATGTTTAACAGTCACTTTGCAGAGTAGACCACATTGCTTCCATTGTGGTGCTGATATGTTTTCACTTCCCCCACCCAGCACCACATAGAAACGATCACATAGCAATACTATCTTCCCACTGCCCTATCACTAATGTGACCACAATGAACCAGATCAAGCTTACTTTCGCTGCTCTTTGACTTGGTTCAGCTGAACCATGAAGAAGATGGAATTTATATTCTCCTTGTATATCTTTATGGATTAACCATTTTGCCCTTTCAATTGCCAAGTGTTGACTTTTTTCACCCACACCATGTTTGAGGTGAATGAACCTCCAAGATCTAGGCCTGCTGCATTTGTAAATGCCAAACACACTACAGGAGCTTCAAATTCACTAGTCAGTAAAGCTATCAGATGTCTTGTCCAGTTCTGACCTCAAGAAGATTGGGTGTCTCTATACATGGCAGACCCATCGTCATTACTTGTTCTGCTTCTGAGGCAGGGGGCTGTCTTCTGAGAAAACACCAATGTCTGGGGAACTCAGCAAGCTCACACAATTGGTAAGGGTATGTGACTGGTTGGGTCACAGAAATCCCCTTCGGATTGCCACCTGATATGCTGACACTACCTCTGAGCCTGTTTTCCCTGGCAGCTTGGGACTTCAGTACCCTGTCTTGTTGAGCCAGACATGCTAGCCTGCTACAAACACAGACCCAGGTCTGACCCACGTCCCCCACAAGCTGCAGGCTTAACTGAAAACAGCTTAAGAAGTGCTCCTGTCTCTAGCTACCAGACCCCCAGTTCCCAATGGGATCCAAACCCCAAATAAATCCGTTTTACTCTGTATAAAGCTTATACACGGTAAGCTCATAAATTGTTCGCCCTCTATAATACTGATAGAGAGATATGCACAGCTGTTTGCTCCCCTAGGTATTAATTATGTACTCTAGGTCAATAAGAAATAAGTGATTGCATTAAGTATAAAAAGTAGGATTTAAGTGGTTCCAAGTAATAACAGACAGAACAAAGTAAATTACCAAGCAAAATAAAACAAAAACACGCAAGTCTAAGCCTGATACAGTAGGAAACTAAATACAGGTAAATCTCACCCTCAGAGATGTTTTATTAAACACAACAGCGACATGGAGACAGAATCGCACATTTGTGTGTGTGTGTGTGTGTGTACACACACACACACACACATATCACATATCACTTCCACAAGAGGAATGCAGTTACTTCTGGGGTAGTATGCAACAGCTGCTTAGCAAAACACACTAACAATAGTTTGGACCAAAAAGTGAAAATTTGAAACTTCAGGAGGAAGGTTAAGGAGATGGCATATAATTAGCCCAGATTAAAAATTTGACCATGACACAAGATCCAACACACCTAATTAATCTTGCATGGAACCTGTATGGTCATAAAGTAGTCAGGACTGGGCTTTACATCTCATGCAAAGAAACAGCAACTCCAGAAGCACAGCACTCCCTAGCACCACTCTGGGACCTACGGTCAGTAATGACTCAGAAAACATTGAATCATCTCTATGGCTTACTGCAGACCCTGGGATTTCTTTGGGCACTGCCCACCCAGGTGACCTGACCAGACCTGAACCTGCTTAGCATACGAGATCTGAGAGGAACACAGCACAAAAAATAAAAAAAGAAAAATAACCCAAACAAAGAACTAATCAGTAAAAACAACCCTGGAAACCCATTACATTTGCTTTCATTTTTGTAAATCCCCATCTGCAACAACATTTTGTTGGCTCATACAGACAACACATGCCATTAACGGATATCTGGGAGCTGTTAGATTTTAGTATCCAGTTGCCCAAAAGAAGAAGGAAAGGAAAGAAATCTCCTCCATAGACCTATTAATCTGCCATAACGAGAGTCTTCATAATTAATTTGTCCCTAACAGGTGCTTTGTAATGGTAGCGAGAGAATATATCAGGAATAGCAATTACCTCTGGTGTCAAAATGATGAGGAAAATAAATGTTCAAGCATCAACAAAATACCAGCGCCTTCCCCACCCCTCCCGATGGTGGGGGACAGCACTGCACATTGGAATTACAGTGCAGTTAATTACTAGGCATGTTGTGACTGAGAATTCATTTTCCATCTTCAGATGAAATTTGTTGAGCAATGCGGGTGGGGAAGGGGTGGCAGTGGGCACCTGTCATAAGGATGGCGGTTGTGTGGGGAGTGGCCTAGTCTATGTACTGCTTCTTCTTTAATTATCTGCACATATGTCCCACAATTATAAGCAGTCAACAGTGTATTTATATATTTAAGGAACTTTCTTTCATTAACTGCACATATGTCCCACAATTATATATTTTTTAAGTAAATGAAAAAGTCTCACCACAAAAGGAGAGTGTGTTGTGATTTTTGTAAATAATAGACTTAAATAATAATAATAGGAAATATAATGGGCTTCCAGGGTGGTTTAAAAAAAATCAGTTTCTTGGGCCATGACTTCATCAGATTTCATGATGCTAAGCAAGCTGAGGTTGGTCAGTTCTCAGATGAGAGACCCTAAGGAGAACCCAGGATGCTGCAGAGAGTGGTGCTGGTGATACAATAGGTGACCAAACTGGACAGTCTCTACGCAAAAGAATAAATGAACACAAATCTAATATCAGGAATCATAACATTCAAAAACCAGTAGAACACTTCAACCTCTCAGTAACAGACTTAAAGGTGGCAATTTTGCAACAGAATAGCTTCAAAAACAGACTCCAACGAGAAACTGCTGAGCTGGAATTAATATGCAAACTAGATACCATTAACTTGGGTTTGAATAGAGACTGGGAGTGGCTGGGTCATTACACATATTGAATCTATTTTCCCATGTTAAGTATCCTCACACCTTCTCATCAACTGTCTAAAATGGGCCATCTTGATTATCACTACAAACGTTTTTTTTCTCCTGCTGATAATACCTCATCTTAATCAATTAGCCTCTTACAGTTGGTATGGCTACTCCCACTTTTTCATGTTCTCTGTATGTATATATATCTTCTTACTATATGTTCCATTCTATGCATCTGATGAAGTGGGCTGTAGCCCACGAAAGCTTATGCTCAAATAAATTTGTTAGTCTCTAAGGTGCTACAAGTACTCCTGTTCTTTTTGCGGATACAGACTAACGCGGCTGCTACTCTGAAATCTTCTCTTAGGCAGGGCCGGCTCTGGCTTTTTTGCCGCCCCAGGCAAAAAAGCCTCCGCCCGCCCCCCCCCCACCCGCGGGGGGGGGGGGCGGAGGTGAGCCCCAGCGGGGGCTCCGCTCTCCCGCCGGGGGGAGGGCGGCCGGAGCCCCGGGGCGAGGGTGGCGAGCCCCGGCGGGGGCTCCGCTCTCCCCCCGGCGGCTGGGGGGAGGGCGCCGGAGGGGAGGGCGGCCGGAGCCCTGGGAGGAGGGCGGCGAGCCCCGGCGGGGGCTCAGCTCTCCCCCCGGCGGCCAGAGCGCCGGGGGCAGGGCGGCAAGAGGGCGGCAAGCCCCGGCTGGGGCTCGGCTCTCCCCCCGGCAGCCGGGGGGAGGGCGCGGGGGGGAGGGCGGCCAGAGCGCCGGGGGGAGGGCGGCGAGCCCGGCTGTGGCCCCGCTCTCCCCGGCGGCCCGAGCGCTGCGCCGCCCCCCTCCAGGTGCCGCCCCAAGCACCAGCTTGGTTGCCTGGTGCCTGGAGCCAGCCCTGCTCTTAGGATTAGTACTGATACAGGCAATGCTAGGAATTCTGCTAAAGAAAAGGAGGTTTGATCTGTCAGCTTGGACACGTGCTGTGAGCATAATAAACTGTAGCCTGGGAGACTAACACTCAGTGAGGGAGAGTAGGAGGGCAGCTCCAGATGAACAGGTGGTGAATTTACCTTTCACCTCAGGACATATGGGCTCAGATCCCAAGTGAAAATAAAGAATTTGGTGGGTCGTAGCCTAGTTCCTAATGACCGCATCGGGAAAAACCACTGTACAATTGGCTGTCTCTGGGCTGGGAACACTGAAACTGCAGGGTGTGCTGCAGATCCAGACTGAGGTGCAGAGTTGGGGGATAGGGATGGAATAGGATGGGGGTACATAGGGCATGTCAGGATTGAGGGACATTAGCAGAACTGGGGTCAGGGCTAAAATGAAAGGGGTGCAGGGCAGGATTCAGGGGCAGCAGCACTGAAATAGGATGGGGAGATGTATCAGCACAGCTGGGAAGCAGGCTGGGCTGGAATTGGAGGAGTGCAGGTCAAAATTGAGGGGCACCAACAGAGCTGTGTGCAGGAAGCTTGCATAGTGTTTGGGTCTACCCAGTATTGCTAGCTTCTTACTTTCCTAAGAACCAAATTAAAAAAAAAAAAAAAAACACCTCATCTCTCTTCCTGGTCCAGACTAGTCCCCACTCAGAGAAGTCGCCAAAGAACAAAGAAAGCCATAGATTAATCTGATTGACACTGGTCTCAGACAGTACATCTACACAGCAATTCATCAATTACAGCTAACTCAGGCTGTAAAATTGCTGCGTAGACATTCGAGCTTGGGCTGGAGCCCAAGCTATGGGAACCCTGCAGTGTGCGAGGAGACAGCTCAGACCCCTTTCTCAGCTCCCCCAATTCCAAAGCCAGGTTTCATTAGTGTTGTCCCTCGGTCAGGGATCACTGCTTCCTGCACTGACAGCACATAACTCTCGAAGCAGACTCTGCCAAGCCGAAGCCAAGGCCAATGCAAGAACCAGGAGTGAGGAGGCTGCACTGAACATGGGGAGGAGAGGGGAGACAGAAGAATAGGGAGGGAGATGGGCAGTGGGCATGCAAGTCACCTCTTGTTGGGCTGTGGAAATCCCTGTTGCCTTGAAGCGGGCACAGTGGACATACTCCAGCAGTGAAATGACAGCTCCCAAACTTCTCCTCTCAGAGCAACCCACAATCACAAACCAGTTTGGAAAGCCCAATTCAACCCTACAATAAACATCCAGCCTGCAGAGCATAGAGCTCAATGATAATAACAGTGGGTACATGCCAGCAAACCTACAATAGAAGCTGTGTGTGGAGCCCAGCACCCTACAATAAACAAACCAGCCTGTGGAGCTTGATGCCCTTGAGCATACAATAACAAACCAGCACGTACAGCTATTCCTGTGCAACCCCACAACAATAAATCAGCTTTCAAATTCAAGCCCCGGGGGCAGTAATTATAAAGAAAAGTTACTTTACCATTATTTTTTAAGATACCTTTGTCAGTGACCCCTTTCAATGCACTTTGAAATTCAGCAAAGCTGGCAAGACAGTAAATGGATCTGTAGTAAGGGGGATAATTCAGAAAGCTCTCTGGGTGTGCAAGTCCATCATTAAAATGTGGCTATGACCAGCGCAGAGCCTCTGTAGAGATGACTCTTGTTTCTGCGTTTATCTGCTCCCCAGGGGTCATTTCCAAGTCACATCAGCTCAGCATACTGACAAAAACAAGTTGTTACTGGTGTCAGCCCTGTCTGGGCGATACAGCTGTGGAGGTGGGAGCCAGTGCAGCAGGCAGAGCAACTTCCATCAGCAGAATTTGCAGCCACAGAGACAGGGCTGTCAAAGGGCTGCAGCAACATGAGCAGGGCCAGCTCTAGGATTTTTGCCGCCAAAAGCAAAAACAATTTTGGCCGCTCCCCCCCCCCCGTTTTTTTAATTACCCCCACCCCCAGCCCCGCCTCAACTCCGCCCCTTCCCCAAATCCCCAGCCCTGCCTCCTCCCCCCAGGCTCTCAAGCCTGGGAGGGAGAGCAGCGGCGCACGAAACAACTGTTTCGCACGCCGCTTCTCCCCCTCCCTCCCTCCCAGGCTCTCAAGCCTGGGAGGGAGGGGGAGCAGCGGTGCGCGAGCGGCAGCGGAGGTGAGCTAGGGCAGCCGGGGCACATTTTTAGGGGCGGCATTCTGGCGCCGGCCATGCCGCCCCTAAAAATGTGCCGCCCCAAGCACCAGCTTGTTTTGCTGGTGCCTAGAGCCGGCCCTGAACATGAGGGTTCCAAGGAAGCTGGCTGCCATCTTGGATTCACTCCCACTGAGAAAGGGTCTCCCCGTGGCCACTTTGGCAGCTGGGATTCTGATGATAAATGGCTATTTCAACAGGAACATACAGACCCACGTATGAACACACACACAGATGCCCACAGAGACGTGTACAAAGATACACAAGCATTTGTCCAGATGCTCACATGCGCACACACTTACTTACACCAACACCTTTCTAGACCGGTCACCCAAACAATTCCCTTATTCATTAAAAGGGGCCACCACAGCTGGTCGTGAACGCTCCATTTTGTTTTGTCCCTGAACTAAGTCAGCAGCTGCTGTAGCTCAGAGCAGCACAGATTCCTTCATCCCAGCCCCCGGACTCTCACTCTGCCTGGCGCAGACAAAATCCCTCCCCACCCCATGGTGCTCAATGGATGGAAATGAAGGCGATTTCCCTCGGGACAGGCCTTTCACTCAAGTGTGCAAACAACGTGGCTCCCACATTAGCGCCCGGCGCCTGCCTAGGACCCACTAAGACGCCTTCAACATTCATGCCAACCTCGGAGAAGTGTCTGTAAGTCACTGCCCATTACAGCTATTCCCTGGGCACTGACATAACAGGCTAAATGAAGACACTGGTTTGACAGGTAAGATAATTGTGTGTTACCTTCCAGCACATTCCTTTATCATACGCACTTTGGGGAGAATCTGATAAGGTCACTGGTTTAGCACAGCAAGTCTACAGCATTTATCCCTGATATCCAATGCTAGCCTGGACCCTGGTACTCAGAATATCCCCGATATCCAATGCCAGCCTTTTCTCCAGCATTTATACATCCCCATTATCCAGGGGACATCATCTCAGTGCCAAATCCTGAGGACAGAGTGGTTTGACTTTGTGTGCAATGCCAATCTCACAGAGGTCTGGCCTTCCTTCAATCACACATTATATTCAAAGGTAGCACTGAATGTTTGTAAGCCTCGTCCCCAGGATGGACAAAAACACCTCAGCACACCATGCTCTCAAACTCTCCATGGACACACAAAGGGGTACATACTCTGGCCTTACCTGGCACCAATCGAGGGCTGTCCTAGAAATTCTTGGATTTGCAAGATTGAGCCAGATCTGGAAACTTCACTACACGGTGCCTGCCACGTCACCATCAACCATAGTCACTCTGGCTGGCGCCACGGCCCTCAATAGACTATGTGAATTTGATGATAATCATTATCAAAAGCCTCTGACATCCAGCATAATGTACCTCTCCTCCCTGTTTTTCTGGCCACTCCCACCTTCTTAGTGGCATTTGGGTAGTCAGTGCTTTTTCCTGGGAGCCCAATGTGTGCACAAACAGCTTAACTGGACCTTTCCAATGTGCGCAACCTGTCTCTTATCTACAGTGATTTTAACCTGGCATCAGGTTGATCAATTCCCTCATTGTCTTTAAGTCTTCACAGGCCTCCCTAGTCCTGACTAAGGTAAATCATTTTGTCACTTTGCCTCCTTTTCCAGATGGTTATTAAATATATTGAGCAGTGGCACATTTATCAAAAGCCTTTGGAAAATCTAAAGGAATGAGGGCCGTTGGTTCCCCTTTAACTCTTTCAAAGATGCTCACCTCTGTAGGAGATGCTGTGGGTAGGCAGAAGGGATGTCTGAGAAGGCTCACCCACCCTTGTTAATAAGTCACACAACCACAGGAGATTTTTTTCATCCTCTGCCGCTTCAGGACAGCCAGAGAACAGCAGTGACCAGCAGGGTTCTCCTTCATCCTCAGCTGACAAGGAGACTGACTTTTGCTTTGCAACTCAAGGTGCTGGATGTAGCTGATGGAGTCTTTTAAGGTTTGGGTCCTGCACAGCTAAGAGACCCACCTTTCTCTTTGTGCTTCAGGTCAGCTGGAACATTCAAGGCAACAGTCTCTAGGTTTCAATGTCAGGAGCAGGTGGGTGCTCTCAATTCAGGACCCTTGAATCTGTAAGTTGTTTCCCCTATCACTCTGACAAATCTCAACTTTGCTGACCATCAGGGTATGTTCCAAGGCCTATCTGTCTTCTCAAGCTTTTCTTTGGGTGGAGGGGTGTTGGAAGTGGGGTCTGTAGATTTTAGTGGGGAGTTATTATTGCAAGCTGACATTGGTAGCATTTGGAGCATACACTGAGTTCAGGACAGGTACATTTTTATGAACTCAAGATAAAAAAAGAAAACAGGCTTGAGAAGCATGACTTACCCTTACCAGCACTGATTTGCCCCAGCAATCTTTATGATTCTCTTAGCTATTGTTCCCAGCCTGAAGTAAAACTCTTGGGTTTACAATTCTCAAGCCAACTTTGGTTTCTAGTTTTAAGATGGTGTAAATGGGCCCTCACCTCCTGAGCGCCTCTGAGCAACGGCATGCAGTACCACAGTCCTTTTCTCCCCCCTAGTGCTCCTGCAGGTTGCCAGCTGACTTTGGTGGGTCTTCAGTGGCTTGGCCCTCAGGCCAAGTCACAGAGGTCAAAGTGAACCCCTTCCAGGGTTCTAAAGAGTCCAATAAACAAACAGTCCCTTTGCCCTTGGTAGGGTCTTCAGCTCAGCTCTGGGCCCTTTAAATTCGGCCCTTTGTTTGGGCTCCCAAATAAGGCCTGCTCCCTTTTCCAGTTTATGCCACTTTTCCTGTGGTGGTGGGGGAACCCAGACCCACTCACTACTCCGGGTTCCAACCCAGGGACCCTATAAACAGCAGCCACATGCTGCTCACCTCAATCCTTTGCTGCTAACTCACTGGGCCTCTTCCTGATGGGCCCTTTTGTCTCCAGCCCCTCCACAGACCAACATCCTCAGGCCCTTCTCCCTTTTCAATCTCAGTATAAGATCAGCTAGCCATAAACTCTGGCTACCTGCCAGGCTCCTTTGGCCTGAGAGCACCACCCATTTTCACTCCTCTGCTCCCAGGCAGGAACTGACCTGCTAAGGCCAGGCAGATCGTTTTACCTGAGCCACCAGGGCCATGATTGACTGTTGCTAACGCCTCTAGCCCTTGGAGGACCAGGGCTCTGGTTTCCAAAATGGCTGCTCTGGAAAGTCCACTCTAGGTATGCTTGGAGGACCAATGTTTGCTGCTCTTTTCCTCAGAGCTTGCTGCTTCATGGAGAAGGATGTCAAAGGACAGTGGAGGCCCCAGCAGGTAGCTGCAAAGGCCGAATACACCAATAGATGGATATACCACTGGCCACCCTCTGGGTCTTTTGTTTTAATAGCTGCTTTCAAATAAGCCACACAAGCTGCCAGGAGTTCAGCCATTTGGGTCCTCAGTTCCTTCAGACAGATGCCATCTATTCCTGGGGCCTGATCCAAAGCCCACAGATGTCAGCGGAACAGGCCCTTAGTCACTGACTGCAATTTAATTTCTCAGGTAGTTCCATCATCTGTCTTGTTTTTGATGCCCCTATCTTTGACAGTCACTCCTTGAATAAACCAGAATATGTATTTGCACCTCTCCTCCTCTGGGGTAAAAACCAAGGTAAAGAAACGAATCTCAACTGTGGTCTTTTTCAGGGCAGGAACCATCTCTCAATGTGTGTACATCACCTAGTACAATGGGATCCTTATCTCAGATGGGGTCTCTAGGTGCTGTCAAAATACAAAAACAACAATAATAATAAACACCTCTTTCTTCACTCTGATTGCTCCCTTTACATGCAGGAGTTACAAAAGGTTCATGGACTCACCTACAGGCTTTCTGCAGCTTGTGCTTTAAGAATGTCTTAGTGCTTCCATTCCTACATTTGGCTAGATGTTCCTCAAATTTCCTCTGGCTATTTTTTACCTTTAAGAAGCTGTAAGGAAACAAAGCTACCAACAGTCTGTAATCAAAAAGTGAAGGAACAGCCCCACCTGGAGGCAAGAAGCAAGAACGCATGTGAGACACAGCCTTTTTGTTACCATGAGGGTATAGGGGAAAGAGAGACACAATCACAAAGGAGCCTGCAGATAATCAACAAATCAGACAGTTTCAGCTGGCGGAATGATCCAGTGTGTGAGTGACATGTTCACAACCTGCTGCTAGGTTCCTACTGCTGGAATAGATGTCCAGTGACCATTTCAGACATGAAGGTGCAGGACCAAGAAGTCAAGTTGAGACTAAATGAGGCGTCATTTACTGCCTCTCACCTTCCTCCTCTCCTCCCAGGAAGTGACAATGGAACAGACCTTTTCTCTGAACAAAACATCTTAAAGTGCGTAACAATGTTCAGCTAAGCCCACCACCTGATTGGCTTGATATCTCTAGCGCTTCAGAGTTCAAGACCAAAGTAACAATCACACAATGGGCAAGTCCATTGATGAGACTGAAAGTGGGGGAGGAATATCTTATTATAGGATTTATTTTATCTGTTACATTTTCAGTGTAAAGTTCTAATGTTTCCCACGTTGACAGGTGGTTCACTAGACTGTAGCACTCACACCCACACAGAGTCCCCAAACCACCAGCTCGCCATTCTACATAGGAGCTGGCCATGCGACAGCACTCACTGATGATGAAGAAGAGACATAATGGGGAGCACAAAATATGGCAACTGGCTGGCTTAGGATGTTGGGGATGGGACATGATGCTTTTTGCCCTCTCTGTCACTGGTTACAAGCCAGTTCACCATCTAAAGGCAGTTTGGTCTCATGGGAAATTAATTTGAGGTTCGCAGATCAGTTCACCACAAACAGGGTTTTTTTTTGTAATGTTCTCACATGTCCACGCCAACTCCCTTCTCATCAGCTGACATGGGCCACAGAGACTCAGCTCACCTCACACCATAGAGAGGGTACCTTCAGCTCAGAGAGGAGACACACCGGCAGGGGATATCTGTGGGAGGATCTTATGCTCATGAAGCTGCGAGGGGATGGTGCATCATGTATTCCCTAACAGAGCTGTTCTGGAGCAGCACCATGGAGAGCTCCTTGGAATGTCCCTTAGCAGGTGCAGGCAAAGCTTCAGTCTTTAAACTTCAAACTGTTATATATAGAATCATAAGAAATTATCATAGACATGGGCTCCTTCTCCAGCCTGAATCATCTGCAAGTCTTAAGCCATCTTTACACACACTTCCCTCTTCCTTCCAGAGACAGGAGGCTCCGGAAATCTGGCCACTACACCAAATGCCAATGTCCTCTTTATAAATGCCCCCCTCATTCAAGAGACAAACACTACAGCTTCCAGGAATAGCCTCCCAAGAGCAAGAGCTCTGTATTTCATATAGTGGCAGCAGAAGGTGGAAGCTTCCAACTAATTGCCCAGGTCCAATAACCAGCAGCTTGACTGAGGAGATCATCCCAATTCTGCTCTCAAAGGTAATTAACCTTCCCAAATGATTTTTCCCTGACAAAGCAATTCTGAAGCCAACAAAGTTAATTCATGGACAGATTCTAAATATGTCCGGAGACTTCCTTAGTGCAGATTCCTTCCCTCCTCAACTTCCACTACCTCCCTATTAACATATGATGACATCCATGTCCTCAGCACCCACATTTTACACTAAACTGATGCATGATGGGATTTTTGTCCTATTTAAGCCTGTTGACTGCGATGGGTTCTCACTGGGGTGCCACCTGGAACTGGGGTACCACTAAGCCCTCTGACCCACCAGCCTGGGCTCCCTTTCACACTGTGCTGCTGTGACAAGCTGCAAAGCCCTCCAAGCTTGCACTTTCACCAGCATTCACACAGGTAGAGACACACCCAGCTGCGGTTACATGCGGGCTCTCTAACCACTAGCCTCACAACATAGGACCCCAGAGCAGTACCATCCTGCCCTGGTCAAATCTGGCCAGTATATGGGTTTAATACTCAGTCTGCCTCTCCCTCCATGTGAAGAGGACATGCACACTTGTGGTAACGAAGCTGAGATTTTCCTCAGACACCTTAGTCAAACGCGCGCTGGTTTGGATTTAAACATAAAATAAGTTTATTAACTACAAAAAGATAGATTTTAAGTGATTATAAGTGATAGCAAACAGATCAAAGCAGATTACCTAGAAAATAAACAAAAAACGCAAACTGATCTTAACATACGAGATAGGTAAGATATGAATTAGCAAATTCTCACCGAGTGATAAGCAGGCTGGCAGATTCTTAAGGCACAAGCTGCCTTTGCTTTGCAGCTGGGGTTTCCCAGGTTTTCATACATAGGCTAGAAATCCCTTTAGCTTGGGACCATCACCTCCCCAGTTCAGTCTTTTTTCCTCAGGTGTTTCCAGGTGTGTTGTTGTAGGGAGAGTGAGGTACCATCAAGATGTCATTTCCCCCTTTTATATCTTCTTCCCACTTGCTGGAAAGCTCTTTTGCTGTGACCTGGGTCAAACAGTTCCCATTGTGCAGTGAGAGGTTTCTACTGTACAAAGTTCCTGGGGTAATCCTTGTGCTTGTGTGCATTTCCTCAATAAGCCATTAACATTGTTTGGCCTTTTTACTGTTGTACCTGAAAGGCTGCTTGTGGGTGTTTTCAACCTCACAACATGTTTCAGTAACACATACATAGCCAAACTTCATAACTTCACATCCAACAATAGTACATACACACCAATGAGATATTAATGTCTAGCAGATCAAGACTTTTAGAATGATACCTCCCAAGGCACACTTGGTACAAAACATATCCTAATTACATGACAGTGGTGAATAAGGAGGTGCCAGGGTGTCACATCGAGCATGCAGCATTTCTGTACCAATGGGCAAGATGGCACACACCTAGTTGCTACCACCACCACGCTTTGATGCCAGCCATGAAACAAACTTTGTGCTTTGTGACACCTTCAGATCTGAAGGTGGACCTTCAGAAAGACAACAACATCCATTTATGAAGTGTCAACAATGGCACCCAGATGCTATTGTGATGAGCACGTTCGAAATGCCCCAGGGTAGGTAAAAGAGAGATTAGAGAGACAGGGACATTACGGAGAGGCTGTGTTTTCCCAGAAGGAGAGGATGTGTTTTCCCAGAAGGAGAGGGAACCTGAAGAAATGTCACAATTCAGAGAAGGAAGGAAGACATCAGGTAAGAAATCTCCAACCTGACAAAGGTGGCTGAGCTGACATCCCTCATCTCTCCTGTGATCTGAATTACACATGAGGGCATGAGCAAGAGGCAATGCCCACCTTCGCATGTGTCCCACCAACAACAAGTTAAGCGAACTAGCAGGAATGATCAGGACCATATCATAAACCTGTGAAAGTACTGATCTCCTGGTGTGCTCCTGACACTGGACATACATATACATCCTACTAAGTATCCAGTGTCTCCAGAGCAAAACATGGCCACAGATGACTGCAACATGACTGGATCAGCACTTACTGGCATTAGCAGCAACTGAAGAAAGTGCCAGGAGTGCCATGAGATTCCTCCCTGCAGACTGAAGATTAGGGTTACCCTGCTTGCCAAGCCACCAATATTGATTGGAAAGGTTGCTCTGGCAGGTGTGAAACTTACATGGCTCATGCCAGTTTCACTCCTGATACTGACAGCTATAAGTGTCAGCAGAAGGAGTGGCAAGGACAGGGCTCTTATCTCACTTGATTGCTGGGAAAGGGCATGGAGTACTAGCAGAGAAGTAGCTCCCCACACCTCTTGGCTGGAGCAAGGGAGAGGCAAAGAGAAGTGAGAGCATCAAGCTGAGGTTTATAGATCTCAGAGAGACGTGGCTACATCCCAGCTCACACTGTTGTCTCACAGGAAGTAGTAAATACTCCCCCAATTTGTTGATCATAAAGAGGTGCTGAGAACTGCCTGGCTGAGAACATTAGCATCAAAAGTGGCCCATGAGGGACAGAAAAAGAGAGTGAGATTGAAGAGGTTTCCTTGGAGCTAAGTGAGAACCTAGCTATGAGTCCCCAGGGAACCTGTTTCTTTCTTAATCTGCTTTGTATTTAATTGTTTCCTAATGACTATGTCCCTGTTTGGCCCCAACAGGCTCAGGAACTGGTGCTGCCACTGAGGTTTCCTATCTCTCGACTGAAACAGTGGGTTATTCAGGGTCTCCTGTTTAGCTGCTTAATAGAAATTATTATTACAGAGTGAGCATCGTGTTCTTTGTATTCCAGTAGCATCCACAATGTGCTGCATACTGTCTACACTCGCAAGCAGACACAGTCTCTGCCCCATGGAGTTGGCAGGCTAAGCGAGTGAGCAGCATACAAAGGGCAGAAGACATGGGAGGAAACAGCCAGTCAGAATATATACACAATATTTTAAAATAAATGCCAGCTATCCCCAAGTCACTCTCTATTGGGCCGTTGTCAGTTGGCTAGTTTCTTGTAGCTTTGTTATCTGATGTGGGCCTTGATGAGGGATGGGAGGCAGAAGGTGGTAATGGCCGTTTAGATCAGTCCAGGCCTGGATGATGAAACACAAAAATAGTCATGGGAGCAGCACAGAAACAGGGAGATTGAGGCTGGCATCACTGCTGGAGTAAAAGATGGGGTGGGGAGGCTGACAAGATAGGAGATGTTGGTGCCAGATTGAGAGCCCTGAAGACCTCTGTTTATCCACAGAACAGGTGTAACATGGGCAACCCCCGGGACTGGTGTCCCTCAAACACATACTGCCATCTGCTAGTGCACCATGCCCCTGACCTGGAGGGACTCACCTTCAGGCTGAGAGGGCAATGCAGTCTCTCTTGGCCACTGCTGATGGCCAACAAGGGGCCAATTAATGCCAGGTCTGATGGTGGATTTTCTGATGACTTATCCATGAGGCACCAGACAGAGACCCAACAAACACAGTCCACAGAGACCACTAAATAGCTTTCAGGTAGTAAAGGCTTTCAGTTACTACCCACCTGGGCTGGACTGGGACCAGTGCCCTAAAAACAAAGGGCTCTGTATGCCATTCCCCAGTCCCACTGCAGGGTCATTATCTTCTGCATATCTGACACTTTGCTAGCTCAGCCATCCCAAGAGCGTTGCTAGAAGGCCACATTCCTAGTTATTTTCAGCTAAAACGCTCCTCTCCATAATACTCCCCCAACAGCAAGACAAGCCAGGATACTACGCTCACTGAAGGAGTTTCACCTGCTCATGCTATGCCTGAATTTGCTTCACAGCCTCCATATCCCTGGCTTTCCCCTCTCAGCAGCCTAAGACTTGAAGAAAATGCAGGCCATGGTGCTAAGCCCTCTTGCATCGCACTGACTCGCTCTGCCAAGGCACAAGTGCTGACTCAGCTAGTCTTCGCTGCCAAGTGGGGAGAGCACAGCACAGCTCCAATGAACAGGGCCCTTTTCTGATGCCCAGAGCACAAATCGGCAAACCATCAGAAGCAGCATGACAGAGGTTAATGAGGCCATGGAGACACACGGCAAAAGGTCGGAGTTTTGCAAGGGCTGCTGGGAACAGCTGTCAAACTACAAGCAGTCTGCAGCACCGGCAACTCCACCACCTCAGCTTCTCTCAGAGCAGCTACAACTCAGCCCTTCTGCAGACTCAGGTTTCAAAGGTACAGTCTTTTTAAAACACTTCTAATGCTGGGGAAGGTGCCAGATTGACAAGCCTGGAATCTGGAGGCTTCTGAGCCAACAGCTACAACTTAGGCAGCGGCAGAGCAAGCTTCCTCCCACCACACTGCTCACAGGCCTGATCAACTCTAGGGGAGTTCAGTCTCCCACTCAGTCTTTGGCCACTACTCTAAAGTTGCCAATGCGGGGGGCAGTTGATTATGATGGCAGATCGTGTGCTGTGCACACCTGTCCACTAGGAACTGGACTGAGAACCCACCACTTCTATTCACATAGACTAATGGACAGCTGCCAGAAGGTCGTGATTTTCACTCACTACCAACCAGTGCTGGATTGGACCCAGCATCCAAGAGTGAAAGCCATAGTCCTCAGGGCTACTGGAGAGTTATGGAGATGGCAGAGACACGGGCAGACGGAGAGAGAAAGCTCCAAACTCCCAAGTTTGTCACTTTGGCATCTACCGCCAGTTTCTTCAAGTGCATCAGTGACACCCACCTGTGATTAGAAGAGCCACAACACTATTTCTTTAGCTGAAGGGGAAGGTGAGAGCAACCCTAGGCAGGCTGCTCTGCAAGACACTTCTAAGCACTTTGCATCAGTTAAAGCCAAGTATATGTTACTAAATACTAAGAAGGGCTGTGTGGTGCACTGGTGGTGGCAGTAGGGGGATGGGTGGCCCAATCCACTAGTTCTTCACCTCAGGACACCGGAGTCTAACTCCTAGATGTGTTAGGTGAAAAATTAAACAGACTTGGTAGTCCTATTGCAAAATTACTGCCTAATTTGGCATAGATCAGCACAATCCATATTCTCTACTCTGAAGAGGCCCCAGGACTAGTACAGCAGAGGGGCTGCAGGGCAGGGACAGGACTGAAACACAAGGATCTGTGGGTCAGGATTGAAGGGAACTGGCAGTGCAGGTGGGGAGAGCCCAGAACTGAAAAACAAGAGATCTGCAGGGCAAGTTTGAAAGGCCTTGGCAGAGATGTTGTAATTTATAATCTTCGTTCCTGTCACTACAGATGCTATTTTTATTCATATTAATTAGTTACATCAGAACTCAGTGTCAGAAAGCCTGGCAGCGAAGAGTCCCTTAGATTGCCCAATTACTTCTCTATTTCTTCAGGGATGCTCTGCAGCCCTGACTGATCCCAGAGGATTCACCACTCGTCCACCATATCTGCCCCATTTCAATTCACTCAAACCTTGTGTTACAGCCCCCACCAACTAACTGGCCAAGCAGGACAGAGACAAGACTGTCTTGCTGTTGCTAAGCAACACAAGGCCACCTGCCTTCCCACTCCCCCAGCAGCTCAGTGCACTACATCAGTGGTACTCCACTTCAGTCTAAGCAGCAAGAAGCCTGAAGTGGGAATCGAACCTGCTTTCATCCCAGTGGCTGACTGACTAAGGAAGTAGCTCGGTGGAGTGCATTGCCTTTGGTAGAGCTCTCTTTGCTTGCCAAGCCTCTGGGGGACAGAGCCCTGTGCTATGGTCACGTTACCTGTGATTTGAGGTAGGCATACTCCTGTGATCCATACGGGACACTCCGGAGAGAAGTGAGGTAGTCATAGGTGATAACAGCTGTCTGAAAACCAAGCCAGAAACAGTATGAAGACTCTGCAGTAATCTCTGATCAAGCCAACAAAGCTTTTATTAAAGGGACTCTTTCGATTTAGCTTTAGGCCCTAAATTTAAGTTTAGTTTAAAATAAAAGGGTCACAAGGAACAAAAAGTAATACAAATAAAAATATTCATGTCAATGAAAATCAGTGGTTTACACTTATGGAAAACTTCCCTGCAGGGCAGGAAACTCAGTAACATGGAGCTATTAAAAATAAGTAATACTCTGTATTTCTAGAGCACCTTCTATTCCAGGCCATCAAAGCACTTTACAGGTATTAATGAATTAATTAAATATCCCAACCCCCCTGGGAGATAGGTCAGGATAATGTCCATTGTCCAGATGGGGAAAATCAAAAGGACAGAGTAGGGAAGTGACTTGGCCAGTGTCACACAGCGAGTCAATTGCAGAGCCGGGAACAGAACTGAAAGAAGCCTTGATACCCAATCATGTGCCTTATCCGCAAGCCAGGCCCACCATATATGACAAGCAGAATATGAAACTAACTAGAAACAGCCTGAGGCTTCCATGTGAACGGGAGTCTTTCCCTTTCCCTCCTACCCAATCCCTGCAGGCAAATCCAGGATTGGCAATGTCAGAACAGCTGCCATGGTGTCAAATTGTGATGTCTAAGCTATTACTCAAGGGATGGTACAGGAGAGGTCAGTCTAACACCCATCCACATCACAACTACTCCTGTGGTTTGGTAACCGATTAGCATTAGTCACTTTCACCGGTTACAAATCACACAATTCAGTTTGTATCCACGTAGCAGCTTTTCTACCATTGTACTCACACCTACTACACTGCCCATCCGCATTCATATCAGTGAGTGCTGGGAAAACCTGGGCAGCTAGCCCTTCCTCCTGGCCTCAGCTGGGGAGAGAGTGGCCAAAAGATATGCATGCAGAGCAGCGCAAGGGGGAATGCTTTCTGGGATGTCCAGTGCACAGAGAGAACCAGACAACCTGGTTACAAAGATATAATAGGGTAATCCAACTACATGCAAAAGAACAATGTTCTGACCTGGTTAAGGAAGACAACCATGTAGCCAAGCTACTGGCAAGGGTGAAACACTCTCAGCTACCCTAGTTATTAACCCTGTTAACAATGTGAGTGAGTGGACACAAACCATGTTTGGAGTTGACCAGGCAACTGGTTTTACACTAGGTTAAAAGTTGTAATGTAGACAAGGTAACCCTTTTCAAGTGCCTAAGTGACTGATGGGCCTAAGTCCAAGAGAGACTTAGGCACTAAGGAGTGTAAGTTTCATTAAAACCAATGGGGAGTTAGGCTCTGAAGATCCTAGTTCACGTTTGGAAATGGGACTTCGATGCTTTTGAAAATTTTATCCTAGGCCTAAAGTTTCTCTCTCTCTCTACAGCCAGGAAGGGCAGGAATGGAGATGGAAATATTCAGAGCAATTTCATGAAGTTTTAACAGCATTAAGCATGGGTCACTTGCTGTTATGAACCAGTTAATAGCAGATTCTCTGTAACTGGAAGTCTTTTACTCATGATTTGAGGATTTCAATAACTCAGCCAGAGGTTGTGTGTCTATTACAGGAGTGGGTGCATGAGGTTCTGTGGCCTGCGATGTGCAGATCAGACTAGATGATCACCACGTTCCCTTCTGGTCTTAAAGTCTATGAGTCTAACTGTAGCATTTGTGATAAGAATTCCCATCTGGATTTCAATCCCCACCACCACCCTTTGTAATGACAGGAGCCATTTGCAAAAAACAGATCTGGAATCAGATTTCCAAACATCTCAAAACTTACGGGGCATTTGATTCTGTGGTGGGATGAATGCCCAGCACCAGTGTAAAACTTGATGGGCCCCTTTACACAAAGTACCGCTAACATGTCCACAAGCCCAACTCTCTGGAGACAAATGAGACAATGGCATTTCTGCGTTAGAAAGAGAATCACTAGAAATGAGCAATGGGCAAACTGTGGAAGATTCAGACAAACCTCTGTCCAAAGCTCTGTGCTCTGGGGTGAGGTTGGGAATCAGATACAAACAAGGGTTTTGCTCTTTCCTTTTTGGACAGACGTTTCTGATATTTCCCGGTTTTGAAGTTAGAAACCTGTTAGGAGAAGCCTTTTCTTGTGATTTTTCAGCCCTTCCTGTCCCTGCTGAAGCCAGGAGCTGCAGAGGTACGTGAAGAAGTATTTGGAGAAAGACTTTACCAAGCATTTTCCAACATCAAAAAATAGCTTTGGAACAGGGGGACCTTTGGATCAGCTTTGGGTGAAGGTTTGGGTTGGTTCGTATGTTATCTCTTGTGCATGATGGTAATTATCACTTCCAACTTGAAAAGAACCAGCTAACAGATTGCCCTGCATTACCGAGGAAGAGGAAATTTAATTAAGCAGTTACTAATTACATCGTAATCTTGAACAACAAATTAGTATTACGATGATTCTGATAGGCAACTCTGACATTGCTAAATCCCCAAAAGTGTCTGAGATGCACTTCAGCTAAGACATAGGATGTTAACTTGATGCTTTCTGAAAAGGCAGAGCCAGTGTTAGACCCTGAAAGAGGCAGAGGGCAAACAAAGCAGCTACGTCTGATTTCTAATGCTATCCAGAATGCAGAGGTTTTCTTTGACTTGCTGCTATCCAGGCCCCAAAGAGCACCCCACTTTCATCAAAGACTAGTTCTTTGCACTCCGTGCTCCGGAGGAACTGATCTTCATAGATATAAGAAGACCTATGAGATCATCCAGTCCCTTTTGATGGCAATGCAGGATTGGTGCCCATAGTGCATTTCCCAGCCTTTTG
This sequence comes from Emys orbicularis, assembly GCF_028017835.1. Classification (NCBI taxonomy): domain Eukaryota; kingdom Metazoa; phylum Chordata; order Testudines; family Emydidae; genus Emys; species Emys orbicularis. Next base: position 41,928,211 of record NC_088686.1, read on the forward strand.
TCGAGTCTAGTTTTAAAATTCTCAGAAGATGGAGCTTCCACTTTGAGTCATCCAGCTGCTGGCTTCCCACTCCCCTCAAGTTATCACCTGATCTCCCCACCTCCTGGGAGGAGGTCCCCACTCAGTGTCCCTGCCTCTCTGTGTTTTCTCTCTGCTGGGCCCTCAAAGACTGACCAAGCATGAGCAAAACCTGTTCCCCAAACCTGAGCTCAGGCAAGAGCTTTCCCCCAAACCACATAAGCAAGGAAGTTTAACAAGGACAGATGAATACACATGGACAAATTAAGAACTGATGCAAACCTTCTAGCAAAACTCAAACTCGCCAGAGGTTTGAGAATATAGTGGCAGGTCAGATTTGTTGTCTTTCCTCTCCACGTCTTTTTTTCATGTTTACAGCTGTTGCTGCTGAATTTGGCCTGCATATGTCCCTGGAGACAGTGCCCCAGCTGCAGCCTGGCTTTGGCCCAAGAGGTTGAGTTAAGCATCCAGACTTTTGGGTACTTCTCTGAATATAACTTTTGAACATTTTGAAGTTCAACTACCATGACTGAAGCCCCCCTCCCCCCCAAATCGCAAACAATTATGGGAGCCTACTGACCTGCTAAGTAGGGGTCTGCCCAGGCTGGATTAAGGGATAGGCATTATAGGTCCACGTTGAGGTCCCCCACTCCCAGAGGCACATGTTTGCAATAGAATCTAAGCCCTCATTTTAAAGAAGTCTCCATCCCTCATGGTTGGGGAGAAACACTTGAAAACGAAGAAGTTAACATCTTCTGACCCTGATAAAGAGCAGGTCGCTAGGGCTGGGAAGGCAGAGGTCATTAGTGCAGCAGCATAGCAGAAGCTCACACTGGAGCAACCTGACCATATGGGGCCTTGTGTATGTTAGAAGAAATAAACCATTTTAAAAAGTATTCCCCATATTTTAAAAAAAGAGTACTCCAGTACTTACAAGGGCTAGAGACCACCAGCAGATTTTTCTGTGGGATATTGTTTGCGGCTGCTGCTGTAAAACACTGTAATATGTGGAGGCAACGTAGTCTAGTAGTGGATTGAGCCTGAGAGCAATGGACTGCTGAGTTCTAACAGCTCTGCCACTGACACCCTCTGTAGCCATGGGCAAGTCACTTCACCTCTCTATACCTCAGTTTCCCCTGGGGTGTACGGCTGGTCAGTGGTGTTTGTACAGTGAACATAAGAACGGCCATATTGGGTCAGACCAATAGTCAGTCTAACCCAGTATCCTGTCTTCCCACAGTGGCCAATGACAGGTGCTCTGAAGGGAATGAACAAAACAGGCAATCCCTGAGTGATCCACTCCCAGCTTCCTGCAATCAGAGGCTACAGACACCCAGCACATGGGGTTGCATCCCAGAACATCTTAGCTAATAGCCATTGATAGACCTAGCCTTCATTAACTTATCTAATTCTCTTTTTAACCCAGTTATACTTTTGACCTTCACAACATCCCCTGGCAACAAGTTCTACAAGTTGACTGTGCGTTGTGTGAAGAACTTCCTTTTGTTTGTTTTAAATCTGCTGCCTATTAATTTCATTGAGTGCCCCCTAGTTCTTGTGTTATGTGAAGGAGTAACAACATTTCCTTATTCACTTTCTCCACACCATTCATGATTTTTTAGACCTCTGTCATATCCCCCCTTAGCCGTCTCTTTTCCAAGCTGAAAAGTCCCAGTCTTTTAGATCTCTCTTTACAAAGAAGCTGTTCCGTACCCTTAATCATTTTTGTTGCCCTTCTCTGTACCTTTTCCATTTCTAAGATACCTTTTTTGAGATGGGGTGGCCAGAACGGCACGCAGTATTCAAGGTGTGGGCGTACCATAGATTTATATAGTGGCATTATGATATTTTCTATCTTGTTATCTATCCTTTTCCTAATGGTTCCTAACATCCTGTTAGTTTTTTTGACTGCCACTGCACACTGAGCAGATGTTTTCAGAGAATGAATCCAAGATCACTTTCTTGAATGGTAACAGCTAATTTAGACCCCATCATTTTGTATGTGTAGTTGGGATTATGTTTTCCAATGCACGTCACTCTGCATGTATCAACACTGAATTTCATCTGCCATTTTCTTGCCCAGTCATCCAATTTTGTGAGATCCCTTTGTAACTCTTCACAGTCTGCTTTGGACTTAACTATCATGAGTAATTTTGTATCATCTGCAAATTTTGCGACCTCCCTTTTTTCCCCTTTTTCCAGGTCATTTATGAATAAATTGAACAGCACTGGTGCCAGTACATATCCCTGGGGGACACCACATTTACCTCTCTACATTCTGAAAACTGACATTTATTCCTACCCTTTGTTTCCTATCTTTTAACCAGTTACTGATCCATGAGAGGACCTTCCCTCTTATCCTATGACTGCTTACTTTGCTTAAGAGCTCTGGTGATGGACCTTGTCAAAGGCTTTCTAAACTCCAAGTACACCGTATCCACAGGATTACCCTTGTCCACATATTGTTTTCCTTTATAAAAGCCATGTTGACTCTTCCCTAACAAATCATGTTCATCTATATTGTGACGTTGTGCTGTCTATATGGTTTTATAAAAACATAATAAGAAGTGAATATAATGTAACTGGAATAGTTTTATAAAAATATGATAATAAGTGAATATAATGTAACTGGAATATGCTTCACGCAAAAGGTCTCTTGTAAGGTATCATTAAAAAGCTTATAATCTACTGAGTGTGATCATCCTATTTGTATAAATGTACCACTCTTGTATCTGAAACTAGAAATATGAAATATAACTCTGAGGGCCTATTGTAATTATGCAAAGTGTGGGCCATTAATGGTGGTTTGAAATCTTGATGACTCCCATTGTCTGCAGATGGCTGTGTCTACCTGTGAGTCTTCCTGTATATGGGTGTGCTGGCAAGTGGGTAATGAAGTCTTGCAGTGACATGTGATCATGTCACCTGAACTGGAATCATCTTTAACCTGGTGCTTTTCCAGTGGGGGAGGGACAAAGGGTTCCTGCCTTATGCAAAAGATATATAAAGGGGTTGAAGAGAACAGAGGGGAAGAGGAGCCATCATGAAGAATCCCCTAGCTATCACCTGAGCTGGAACAAGAGCTGTACCAGGGGAAAGAATTGTGCCCAGGCCTGGAAGGTGTCCAGTCTGAGAAAAAAACTTACTGAAGCATCTCTGAGGGTAAGATTATCTGTATTCAGTTTGATTAGACATAGATTTGCACATTTTATGTTATTTTGCTTGGTGACTTACTTTGTTCTGTCTGTTACTACTTGGAACCACTTAAATCCTACTGTCTGTATTTAATAAAATCACTTTACTCTGTATAAGCTTTATACAGGGTAAAACGGATTTATTTGGGTTTAGACCCCATTGGGAGTTGGGCATCCGAGTACTAAGGACAAGCACACTTCTGTGAGCTGTTTTCAGGTAAACTTGCAGCTTTGGGGCAAGTTATTCAGACCCTGGGTCTGTGTTGGAGCAGACGGGAGTGTCTGGCTCAGCAAGACAGGGTGCTGGAGTCCTGAGCTGGCAGGGAAAACAGGAGCAGGGGTAGTCTTGGTACGTCAGGTGGCAGCTCCCGAGGGGGTTTCTGTGATCCAACCCGTCACATATATGTCTGCTAACTATAGTAAAGAACAGAATTTCAACCAATTTGCCTGGTACTGAAGTTAGGCTTACCAGCCTGTAATTGCCAGATCACCTCTGGAGCCTTTTTTAAAAATCAGCGTCACATTAGCTATCCTCCAGTCATCTGGTACAGAACCTGATTTAAGTGATAGGTTACATACCACCTTTAGTAGTTCTGCAATTTCATATTTGAGTTCCTTCAGAACTCTTGGGTGAATACCATCTGGCCCTGGTGACTTATTACTGTTTAATTGATCGTTTGTTCCAAAGCCTCCTCTACGGACTCCTTAGTCTGGGACACTGAAATGATAAAGTGCCAAGTACTATACTTTGCATTATTTTTAATAAGATGGTGTCAGTTTATGTTTCTGCCATACACTTTCAAAACAAACACCCTCTCAGGTCCCAGACATTCTTCACATCACCTTCTGCTCTGGCCTACACACCTTTCCAGCCTGCGTGTGTAAAGGGTAATGGATTCTGAGATCAGCTACAGACGGCGCTCCTTGTAATTCTCACTAATGAAGCATTTAAAAAGTGCAGAAGATGCAGGCTGACAGCTGCTTAGCACCAGGGGCTTGTAAGTGATGGAGCTCCTGGCCTGAAGCGACAAATGTATGGCACAACAGAGGTGCAGGACAGACTGATCTCCTACACAGTTTCTGCTCTACCTTGTAAATCTGGCTGCCAATGGATTCTCCAGAGAAGGCTCTCATGGAGAGGGTTACAACCTGTCTAGCTGTCATGCTCATGTTTTTGAATGCTGTGATCAACATCTGTGGTGAAATGAAGGTAACACTCATCCAGGACTAGTGGGGCTCTTCGGCATTTATTTTAGAAACAGTGTGTGTGCTGCCCCCACGTGCGTCTCCTGTCTCACCTCTCCCACTTTACCCTTTCCCTGACAATAATCCCCCCCCAAAACACATTCAGACACCTTCCCCTCCCCAAATTCCTCCCACTAAAGACCCCAAGACAAAGTTTACAGGCAGGGTCCCAACACACTATTCATTCAACAACATGGTCCTTTCAATGAGCGGTTGCTGTAGGAGAAAAGGAGCCACCATCAAGGATGCGGTGAGCAGCTTCAAAGCAAAATGACTGGAAAAAGCAGTGGGGTGATGCCCAGGACTGAGTTCTGGATAAGAAGTGGGTGAAGGGGATGTGGGGTAAAGAGACATAGCAAAGTGGGTGTAGGCCCCACAGGGCTGTCCAGATAGATTCCCCAATAAGCTATACTTTCACTCATTGTCACAATCTGTCTCTCTTCCTCTTCGTTGTAAATTACCCTCTAGCCCTTCTACGTGTTTAACCTCTTTTCCCCACACAAATAACAAAACAGAGAAAAACCCAAATTCCTGGAGCTCAGAGCCAACTGTGCATTTGAAACATATCAATACAGTAAACTCAGCGCCAGAACTGAGCTCGTGTGAACTCCAGTTCTCTCTTGAGGATCCTTCTAACCCAGCCAGTAAATCTCTCACCCTACCCTCACACAAACTGCCAGGGTGAAACTTACTGTGGCAATGGCTCTGCCCACCCGAACAGCTCCAAAATCATTGGGATCCAGGTACTTGCTGCTGTACAGGTAGAAACCAGAGCTGGCTGCTGCCAGAGAGACAAGTTTCAAGGCCCTTCTGGCCATGCTGGCGACCACTGCAGAGATACAAAACAGGAACCATCACCACTTGAGTGGAAGAAGGGAGTACATGAGGAACAATTCAGGCCAGCCTTGGCCAAAAATTCAAAGTCATCCAAGTGCTTCCTTCCAGAACTCATTTTTCAGGTTGATCAGCTGTCAAGTGAGCATGTGAAGGTCTGTTGGAGCAGAGGACTCTATTAGAACAGGCCTCATGGTTTCTATCTCTTGCTATGAGAGGAGAGTGTGGTCTAGTGCTTAGAGCAGGGGCCGTGGGAAACAAATCTTCCAAGTTTTAATCCCCGCTCTGCCACTGACTCAACACTAATGCTGTACTTTAGTTTCATAGTGATCAGTAGGCAGGTGCACAAGGAGCTCCGTTCCAAGCTCGTTATTATACTACAATAGTTGTCTAGTGTCTAGAGGCCACAAATCAAAGATCAGGGCTCCACTGTGCTAGACACTGTACATACACATAACGAAAAGATCGTCCCTAGCCGTAAAGGGTTTACAATCTAAGTATAAAACAAGAGACAACGGGAGCATAAAACAAACAGCAGGAGCACAAGGTAACAGTGAGTCAGTTATGATTAGTGTAATAAGCAGTAGTCACAGCACACCAGCTGCCTAACCATTATCATGAGTTTTGTAGGCTTTAGTAGATTTTAAAAGGGGATTTAAAGGAGGATAGTTACAGATTTTTACAGGGAGCTCCTCCCATGGGAGGAAGCACAAAGGTGCCTGTTGGAAAATGTTCCAAATGGACAGGCAAGGCTGTCATTATTGATTGCGTGGAGGGCTGGGGGTCAATGTCTCAATAGATGGTAGGGTAGAGACATGCCATGAAGTGCCTTAAAGTCAAAACAAGTAGTTTGTGCTTGATGCCGTGGAAAAGGGGAGCCAGTGGAAGGAGGCAAAGAAGGGGGTGACCTGGTCAAAGCGACAAGCCAGGAAGATACCTGCCTTCTCATCATTTATGATCCTGCCTGAGGCAGTATGGTCCAATAGTTAGAATATGAGACTGGTAGTCATGATACCAGAGTCCTAGTCCTGGTTTTGCCTTTAGCTCAACGTATGATCTTGGGCAAACCTCTTAACTTCTCACTCTCGGTATCCCTATAAAATGGGGGAAACAATAATATACCTGTTTCCCTACTTTAAAGGGCTGTATTAACTACTTATGTTTGTAAAGTGCTTTGAACATGTACTGTATAAGTGCTATTATTATTAATTGAGGCATTTCAGGGTTGGGCAGTTTTGTTTTAATGCTAGGCTCTAACTAGATTTCCCCCCTCCCCAAAGGATTTCATGATGTGTCAGAAACTCTTTAACATTCTCTCTTACCTCTAACATTGTCCTTCCCTGCTTTATTAAATGACACTTTTGATTATTCAAACCTGGAAAGTGTTTACAAATCCACTTTACTTTTTTCCCCTCATTCCATTGATGAAGTTTTTCTTTTTATATTTCATTTATCTTTGGCAATGGAATTAGGAGGGTCAGTTTCATTTTCTGTTTCTAATCAATTTCACTCCAGTTAAGAAAGCCTAAGGCTGCTGGTTTAGATACCCAGCAATTAAATGAAAAAAATTATCCACATTTCTTTTTTACTTCTGTCACAGATCACAGATCCTTGCACCTAGTTACAATCGTTTGTGAGTGCGCTCTTCCTAATGGCAGGCCTTGGGGCTCTACTTCACTCGAAGGGGAGTCCTATGACTATCACTCTTAGACTGGATCCCAGACTTCAGCATCCCTGTTTCACGGAGGAGCTCCTTCAGAAGAGTCAGTTTAGCTTGGTTCCCGCATGAATCGGGAACTTGGAAACTTTGGCCTGCAATCTAGGAGTTGCAATGTTGAACATCACAGAGCCTAACTTTCAGGTACCTAGAAAAAAGTCACAGAACAACCCTGCAATCCACAAAGCCCGAGTTAGGCATGCAGGCTTCCTATATAATGAATGGGGAGAGTTAGATGCCTTAGAATTAAATTCATAAAAGCAAGCATGCTAGGCGGGGAGCCATCTGAACTAGCCAATGGGAGATGCTGACAACGGAGGTGTGTGCTAAGCCCTGTCCCTCTCACACAGTTAGGCACTTATCTATGTGATCCATGAACCTGGAGACAGGTGGCTTAGGCACCTAAATGGTTTCTTGAGGGATGAGTTAGGCACCTTCCTTGGTCCACACAGAACAGCCAAAGGAGGTGGCAGGGGAAGAGAGAGAAAGACCGAGGGGGGAAATCAAATCCCAGCTGAGTGCTTCGTAAATTGTTCCATTGGTTAATTACTCTCACTGTTAAAGATTTATGCCCTATCTCCAAACTGAATTTCCCTAGCTTCAACTTCCAGCCATTGGATCGTGTGACACCTTTCTCGGCTCATTATTAAATATTTCTTCCCCATGCAGGAACTTACAGACTGTAATCAAGTTATCCCCTTAACCTTCTCTTTGTTCCACTAAACAGACTGAGTTCTTGAGTCATGTTTTCTAATCCTTTCATCATTCTGGTGGTTCATCTCTGAACCATCTCCAATTTATCAACATTCTTCTTCAATTGTGGACACCAGAACTGGACACAGTATTCCAGCAGCAGCCACGCCAGCACCACATACAGAGGTAAAACAACTCTCCACTCCTACTCAAGCTTCCCCTGTTTATGCATCCAAGGATTGCATCAGCCCTTTTGGCCACAGCATAGCACAGGGACCTCATGTTCAGCTGATTATCCACCACCACACCCAAATCTTTTTCACAGTCACTGCTTCTCAGGATAGAGTCCCCCATCCTGTAAGTATGGCCTACATTCTTTGTCCCTAGATGTATATATATACACACATTTAGCTATATTAAAATGCATATTGTTTGTTTGCATTCAGCTTACCAAGTGATCCAAATCACTCTGTATTAGTGACTTGTCCTCACCAAACACCTGTATGCAACTGTGGTCACCAGGCACAAACAATGGAGCACATCATATCTAAGTGTCCCCTTCGTCCTTTTGCTGGGGGCCTGAAGGACATTCACCAGGGCAATGTGCTGGCTATCAAATCTAGATATAAATTTGTAGTCATTGCTACCTACCCAAGCCATACAAAAGAAGACAACCACCTGTCCTCTTCATTATTTATCACTCCCTCAATTTTTGCGTCATCTGCAAACTTTATCAATGATGGTCTTATGCTTTCTTCCAGGTAAAAATGTTAAACAGTACAAGGCCAAGAACAGATCTCTGCAGGACCCACTCAATGATGGTTCCCCATTTACAATTACATTTTGAGACATATCAGCTAGCCAGTTTTTAATCCATATAATGTGTGTCATGCTAATTTTACATTTTTCTAGTTTTTTAATCAAAATGCTGCATGGTACCATATCAAACACCTTATGGAAGTCTTAGTGTTGATGTAATATACTATTACCGTTATCAACCAAATTTATAACACCCTCAAAAATAAAAGATAGCAAGTTAGTTTAACAGGATCTATTTTCCATAAATGCATGTTGCTTGGCATTCATTACACTATCCTCCTTTAATTCTTTATTAATCAAGTTCCACGGCAGCCACTCCATTATCTTGCCCAGGACCTCCACCAAGGGCCAGATTTTGCATGGGACCAGATCCGATAGGCTACCTTTAAGCATGCCTCCTAGATCAAGCCCCGCACATGAGTTAGGCATTCATCTGTCTATCTTCCCCCAATTTGTGGACCATTCTGGGGCTTAGGCAGGAGATAGGCATCAGGCTGCCTAGAGGGAGGCAGCAGTGTACATGCTCAGAGGCAGCAACTTAGGTGCCTAGGGAACTTTCACCCTGAAAACTTAGGTGACAACACCTACAGCATTTTGCGGGAGTTTTGTGGATTGCAGTGGAGCCTAAACTGGGATTTAAATACCTAAATCTGGGGTTTAGGTCCCTAAATCCCTTTGTATATTGGGGTCTTTGTAAATAGCAGGGAACAGTTCATCCTTTTCAATACAAAGCATTATCAGCCAACAGAAATGGGTTAAAACAATAAAGGCCTACACGGCATGAATCTTACTTAACCTTCCTTCTTTGCAAGTTTTAGGTAACTGCCACCCAGCCTATATACCCTTGAAGACAGGCCCTCACATTCTCTCAGCATTTCCTTATCAAAGCCCATCCCCCCTTCCTCTCTACACAGGAGTCTTTACGTGTTTATAGTGTACCTCTGATCATAGGTTCAGGCCAGGTCAAAATAAACTTGCAAGCCTGGTTGGAGCCAAGCAGGTGGGCATTTCCCAATTAATGATTCCCCCAGGGTTCCCTTAAGGACCCTTGGTATTCTCTCTAGAAGCATCTTTATCTCTGCCATTGTTTCATCACCTGTTTGCTTCTTCTTAAAACAATCTCCTTTGATTTAACTTATTGCAGTCAAGCAGAATAATATCAAACAGGTAAACTGAGACACATACACTTTTCATAGAAATATTACAGAAATGCCCCATGCTCTCCACAACTTTCAAAATATTTTATGAAATAGTTTTAATTAATAACATTTCTGGTCCTATTTTTTGGTAAATTTGAGGCCTAAATTACTTGATAGTGTCTCCTTTTAACAAAGAAAAAACCACTTCTGTCTTTTTTGTTTTCTTCCCTTCTTTATTATTAAGAACATTTGTCTGAAGACAGGATGTAGGTCCATCTGTTCCCACATCTTATTCCCACCTGAAGCCATATTCTGCAGTTTGTGACATCACTGCTATTTCCATACCCACTAATTGGAACGTCACAAGCGGAGGATGGCAACTTTAGGTGGGAAATAAACAGCAGGAGCAGCTGAGCTCTTAAACAACAAAGATCCTGTTTTCATGCTAATCTTAGTAATAAAAAGGGGGGGCTAAAATAACTCCAATATAAGATATAGAAATAGAATTGGCAGAATCAATTGTATATCAAGGTTTTCCATAATGTGTCAGTGAGTCTTTACCATGTAAATGAGCTATTGCAAAATCCCTAGGGGTATCTTAAAGACACTGTCAGCTGTGAAATATGCCTCTCAACGTAACTGCCTTTCACTATTAAGATCTTTGCTAATGAATCATCTGCTGCTCTTCCTCTGTAGACATGAACTGGCTTCTTTGACTTTCACTTGACTTAGTCCATGATGCAGCTTAAGTATCATGTGTGTCACTTACAACCAGACTGACCCAAGCTTCCATATTCAATCATTTGACTTGTGTAACTATAGATCCTGCATTGTATGTGTGGAATAACTATGAGCCTGCTTGCAATAATAAATAAACAATAATAATAAAATATTTAGCATCTTCGCATTTTGTTTTGTGTTCGTTTTCTTTTCATTGAATTTCATACTAGTGAAAGTTGCTGGATTGACTTGGAGACTGACAGTCTCCAATTAGTCAGCACACAGATACTGCACAGGCAGCAAAGGCATGTTTATTCACCAAAGTGTCTGAGCCTTGCCCCGGAGAGACATCACTTCTACACATGAAGGGGGAATTAAGTCTCTGACCCCTGCAATCCTTGGTCTCTCATCTGAGATAGGCAACAAAAAAGCCAATGACGCTGGTGAGTTTTGTTTTGTGGAAACCCCTCAGAATTAGACGGACACCCATCATCCTGTGACACCTGTATAACTTTTCATATGGGCCATTAAACAACCACCAGATGACGACAACTTTCAGTCACTACGGACCTCAACAAGATGCAGACTGGGGACCTAGTGTTTATTCACACCATTTCAGTGTTTGCAATAATATGAGCGAAAGGACTAAATGTTAAACTTATATATGATTTAAGTTGTTTATTTGTGACTGGACTTTCAAGAGGTCCTGAGCACCTGCAGCTGCCTATGAAGCCAATGGGCCTTGAGGTGCTGAACACTTCTGAAAATCCGGCCACTGATTTGTAATCTCAACTCAATTAAACTCTGTGGGAGGGCGCAGCTTTTAGATAAGCAACATGCAGAAATGAAAACCAGAGGCTGGCACTTTATGAGGCACCCTAGATCTTCCAGCCACATGCCACAAGTACTCCTGTTCTAATCACAGCTCCAGCAGTTACCCTCACAGCAGTGAAAAGAAAGAGTCCAGAGAATTATAAACTTCTCCAGTGCCCTATACTACCAGGGAAGGAGAACTCAGGCAACCCGGCAGTAATTAAAATGGTAAGCACCGTGCTGTGAGGTAACCCTCATTACCAGTCTGCTGCAGGGGTCAGGGTCTCTGTGCCACCTGTGCTTCTCGTCTGGCTTTTAGCAGGATGGCCGAAGACGAGATTTTTTCCAGCGAGTAACACGGTGGGCGTCCCAGTGAAACACATGAGACAAAGGCTCTGAGACCGATCCTACACCGAGGGCGCCTGCTTCCAAACAAATGCCAGGGAGGAGGCGATAACTGAGCCGATCAGGCGGGGGCGGTGGGAGAGCAGAGGTTGGTAGATGTGGGGACCTAGTGTGGTGGGGCTGGGGGCGGAGAGAAGGCGGCGCTGCTTAGGGAAGTTGGCCGTGCCGAGAGGGGCACGCAGGGCGGGTGTGAGTGGAGGACAGAAGCGGAGATGACCGGGAGAACTAGGCTGGGGTAGAGGCTGTCCGGGGGGGGCAGGCGGCTGGGCCAGGGGTCACTGGGGAAATGGCGGCAGAGGCTGGGCCAGGGGGACTGAGAAGCGGGGGTTGGAGTCAGGGCCGGACCCGCGCCGCCCGGCGACTGTGCGTTTCGGGGGTGTTAGCCCCAGCCCGGCACCTCCGAACCGGCCGGCTCCCGATTAGTTACACAACGCTCTAAATTCCACGAGGCGCAGCCCCTCCCCGCCCTTCTCCGGGTGACAGTGAGGGGCCTTCCCCTCTCTCTCTCTCCAGGGACCACCCTCCCCGCAGCAGCTAGAGGGGGCCGCTCCACGTACTTACCGGCTTCCCGGCACCTCGATGCTTTTACCCGGAGAAAACAGAGACCTCCTCCCCACATATGGTACGGCCTCGCCCCCGCACGGCATGCTGGAACTTGTAGTCCTGTGCTGGTCACAACCCCGTAGGCCCCAGGATGGGGAGGGCTCTAGAGAACTACAGGCGTTGGGCCCTAGGCGAGTTCACTGAAGAGATGGGGGGGGGTTGTCACGTGGGCACTGTTGCTGAGCGAGACCGGCTCGAGCACTTGTTCGTCAGCCTGGATTCTGTATGGACCAGTTTCTGAATATGTTCAGGAGCAATAAACTATGAGCAGTGGAGATTTATGGGCAGGAGCAGGATAATCCATCCTCTGCAGTTGCTGCCAGTTTATATCAAACAAAGCAATAAGACTGCTGCCCAATCAGTCTTTCCCAATCAAGTGTCCAATGAAATACAGGTACCTGGAGTTGGAGTTTTGTTGCCTTAAACAACATCATGGACTTTCTGATGATTTGGTAGATTTATTAAATCATTAAAAGTCCTGAAGCAAGTAAAAAGCATGAAAAAATATAACAGAAGCTACTGGAATAACCAGGGGACAGGGACCTTGGAAATACAATAGAACAGGGATCAGCAACCTTCCGCATGCGGTCCAGGATGGTTTGTTTACCTTCAGCCAGGGGTGGCTCCAGGCACCAGCGCAGCAAGCACGTGTCTGGGGCAGCAAGCCGAAGGCGCAGGACCGGCAGATCACCCACAGAAACGCCGCCGAATCAGCGTGACCAGCGGACCGCCCACAGGCATGCCGCTGAAGGCCGCCTGACTGCTGTGCTTGGGGCGGCAAAAAACATAGAGCTGCCCCTGCCTGCAGCGTCTGCAGATTTGACCGATCGCAGCTCCCACTGGCCACGGTTCGCCGTTCCAGGCCAATGGGGGCTGCGGGAAGCGGCGGCCAACACATCCCTCGGCCCACGCATGCCAAAGGTTGCTGATCCCTGCCATAGATAGATGGGAATGATCCTCAATTTCAGTGCTAGTATCTATTGGAAATGTATATGTGCACCATTTACTTCTTGGGGAATTCTGTGCCAAAAAACTAAAATTTCTGCGTACAATATTTAAAAATTCTGCATATTTTATCTGTCAAAATAGCATAATATAATCATGCCAGTTTCAATTATTTTGGTAATTTATTTTAAAATGCTTGTCAGCAAGTATGTCTGTAACAACACACACACAAAAGATTCAGGAAATGTTTTGGGGGGGTTGTTTTTGATTTTTTGTTTTGTTTTGTTTACATGGATTCCTTACTAGGCGTATTAATACAGAACTTTGAGTACCGGTAATTCATTTAAACTACAATACAGAAACATATTTCCCCCACCCCTCAGAAGCAGTCCAAAGGCTTAGGGGAGTCAGGGATAACGGAGGAGCTGAGGGAGAGGGAAGGAGCCTGGGAGTGAACCTAGAGGGTTGTTGAGTGTGCGTGGGAGAAGTATGGAACATGGTTGTGGGGGGAATTGTTAAGGAGTTGGGGAGCCTCCCTCATGCAGACCCTGTCTGACACCTAGCTTCTCCCATTCAGTCAGGCACATCTACCCCTGTCCCCATGTGGCCCTGCAACCCCACTCCCATTCAGCCCCGGCTCAATGCTGTCACTCCACTAGCTCCTGAGACTGTGGCCCCTCCCAAGCCCTTCTGAACCTTACTCTGTGACACACACACACCCCAGCAGCCCTGTGTGCCCTGCTCTGTCCATCCCATGCCTCCTCACATGGCCCCACTTTGAGGAACACAGTCTCTTCCCCCTCCCTCTCTGCCAGCTGGCTGCCCTCTCTTCTGATGCCACATCAGCCCCTGGTGGATGAAAGGTGTAATTTCAGTGCCTCTCCACCAGAGCCTATTTTCTGCAGACAGAAAAAATATGTGGGGGACATTAATTCTACGCATGCACAGTGGCACAGAATTCCACCAGGAGAAAACTGTGCTCATCAGTAACAATGAAACTGTTAACAACAAGGGAAAGATTATCAGGAGTGAGGGGAAAAGCTTTCTCTGCAGCTGGCCTTCAGCTAGCAATTTCCTTATTGTGAGAAATAAGAATGATGACAAATCTTACCATATTCAAGAGTAAATGTAAAACTAAGCTCTTCACCAAAGCCTTCCCAGAATAATGATGATGATGATGATAAACAGAAAAACAAAAAAGCCTAAATACATGCTTGGGAACAGAGAACCAAAGAAGAGAATGTTAAAATCTTGATGAGTTAGCACAATTACTGTGAGGCATTCAGATGCTATGGTATAAATATCTAGATAGATAACCACCCACTGAAACATTTAATAGATATCATTCTCCAATAAAATATTTTTTAATTGGAAACCAGTGATAATCAATTCCATTTTCCAACCAGTGTCCCTGTAATGAAGATAAGATGGACTTCAATAACAGCTGTGTAATCCGTAGTGGGAAATACAAGTATTCAGGATGAAGTTGAGGAGACAGCATTTAGAACTGATCCTACCAAAAACAAAGGTGACAAATCAATGATAGCTAAGCAAGGATGTAAAAAAGCAGAATGAGACAAAAGAGGCCTTGTTAATACAGTCCACATCTCTCAGAGATATTGTTTCAGGCTGTGTGCAGATTCAGGCAAACATCACTACATTGGCTGTACTCAGTTCATATTTTCAAGGTTTCTTTTGCAGCTAAAAGAAGTAGAAACTTTTTCTTACATGAAATCTTAGATTCTGAAGCACAAAGTCTCAGCCTCCCGAAAAACCATACTGAAGCAAACTAGCCCAATTCAACTCCTGTGCCCAAGTAAGATTCCCGCTGGCCATCTTCTTTCCTAGATATATTATTCTCAGGATGAATGTCATTTTTTCTAAGCTTCTGTGAGCAACTGTCAAGCAGGTGGCCCAGAAAACCTTCCTCTTGGGATCCCTGGTGGCAGGGCCGGCGCTTCCACTAGGCGACCCTAGGCGGTCCCTAGGGCGGCAGGATTTGGGGGGCAGCATTTTGCCGCCCTTGGCGGAAATTCGGTGGCGGGGGGGTCCTTCCGCTCCGGGTCTTTGGCGGAAATTCGGCGGCAGGTCCTTCACTTGCTCCGGGACCCGCCGCCGAAGTGCCCCGAAGACGCGGAGCAGAAGGACCCCCGCCGCCGAATTCTCAGAGGAGGAGCGCTGCCGCCTAGGGCTGCAAAAACCCTGGCGCCGCTCCTGCCTGGTGGACAACAGACAATATACTGTTCATTTTCCTTAATGTTCAAAATATGATCAAGACTATATCTTGGACTCCTGCTACGCTCAGTCCCAATCTCTTTCTCAGTGTCCATGTCTACCCCCCCCACACACACACACACACACACACACTCAAATAAATACATGAGTGCAGTGAGGATTAATGGTGAAACATTGTCCCTGAGAAATTAAACACCACAGTCAGGAATGGCAGAGTTAAGGTTGATTGCTCTGATTGGTGTGAGTACAGAGGGCAGTTTTTGAGCTGAAAGGGGAGTGAGTGAGGCATCCCAGCATGGTGTTAGCCTAGCCTCTCTCTTCATTATATTTATAACAATGTTGACAAAGGTGAGCCCCGCAAGTTGGCAAGTGTTGTTAATATGGGACACAGAGCAAACAATGAGAAGAGAGATTTGGATCATGTAGGTAACTGTGAAAATAGGAGGGAAATTAGTGCAGACCAAATGTAAAATAATTAGTCAGGGTCACAATAGGAGACAATCCAGCGAATATGAGCTAAAGGTCTGCTACTACTGCTATTAGAGTCACTGGGAGTTTTGCCATTGGTTTAGTGCAAACAAGATCATGACCTCAACTGAGCTCATTCCAGATCATTGATCAGGAATAGATTTTGGGGGTGACAACTGGGAAATCATTGATGCTATCAGCCTAGTGCTGCAGTAAAGAAGGCAATTCCCTACCCTCGGTCACCCTCCCGTCACAACTCCCTGCTGCTAAACAAGATGCTAAACAGTAGCAGCCCTGACTACCAATCTTTAGCTCTAATCTTTAGATCAGAAGCCTTGGCACTGTTCCCATCAGAAGGGGTGGGGCATGTCAGCATCTGATTTCTATTGGTCTTCCCTCCAGAAACTAGGTGATATTGCTTCAAAATAATCCTATTCTTACAGCACCCAGTTAAACAGCCTTAAGCTGGGACCGTGAGGGAGAAAGAACAAGACTTTTGTACCATAATGTCATGTGCCCAAGTGCGCTAGGTAATTATGTAACCAAAGCTAAACCATTCTATATTTAGAATAAGCACCTAGTTAGAGTGGTCAGAGCTCTTTTGTGTGAGCCTACGCTGGGGTACACAAGAAAGAGCTTGGCATAGAATAAAGACGCTATCTTTGATTCCATTTTCCTTTCAACTAGTGAATAAAATAAATCTCAGAGTATCCCAAATGGCCAAGAAATAGGAAAAAAACATTTACTTTGATTTTTGGTAAATATGCATCCCTAGTGTGAATAAAGCAACAAGTCTGAGACGTTGAAACACACCCACAGTGCTCACAGCCTTGCTGCCCCAGAGCCACAGTGGGAAGAGTTCAGTCAGATTGTTTGAAGAGAGAATGGCAGGGCATTTTGGCCTTCCCTGCAACGAATCAGCCTTATCCACTTTTCTCTCTCTCTCATCAATTCCTTTTGATTAAAGAGATATCTAAAGAAATCTGAAAAGACTCTCTGGTACCAGCCCTCCCTGGAGTACAGGGAGCGGAGAGATCAAAACGAACTCACAAAACAGGTAATCCTGTGACCCTGGGGTCCTAGAGGAATAGTCTGAACTCTAACCAGAGAGCATTCTGGGGTAGATGATGGCTTTGCAAATAGCACAGTGCGAAGGATTGGATGATCCAGGCAGCCCTTCCTAATGTCTGTGATCTGTCATGATCTGCTGTGGGTGGCTAGTGAGGTAAATATTGAGCCAGATCCTCTGCTCGTATAAATGATTGTAGCTCTGTTGAAGTCAGTGGAGCTATGCCAATTGACACCAGCTGATGATCTGGCCCCTCGAGCCCAGGGTTACTAGAAACCTGTTTCAGAAATATTTCCATGCTCTGTTAATTCGGGTCACCAGATAAAATTATATTACAACATCTATAATATTATAGCATTGCATGGTTGCAAGACTGATGAGTGGACACACCAAGATGGGTATCACGGAACAAGACCATCTGGATATTGTTCCATAGTACAGGTTAACATGCCTTCAGAGGGCTTTCACTGGGTCAAACTCATGCAAATTGTGGGGCAAAGACACAGAAGGAGATATTAGGTTCATCTGGTCCGACTTTAAATAAAAGTCTCAAATGTGTCATCTTTATACGGCTAATGGAAAGCACATAGCTGTCTGTGTAATGGCAGCCATCCCATCTCCACTGGGATCTTGTCACTACTAGGGCTAGACTACATCAATACTGGAGGGGGTACCGCCAAAGAAAACCTACCTGCTGCATTTGGTAATTCAGTCGGAGCTGATCTTCCCATTGAGTTAGTAGTGACCCAATACCTGAGTGTGGCACTAGAGCTGCTGTGCTCCTTGAGTTGCTATGTTTTCAATGAGATGTAAAACCAATCTTGTGGTCTTTGAATAGCCTCTGACACTTTTCATAACAGTCAAAGAGTTTGACCCTATGTCCTAGCTAAATTCCAGCTTGGGTAATTATGTTCCATCTCCATAAATTCCCTGATAATTTCAATTGGTTAAGGGATTCTCCTTCACTTCCTGTTCTAGGCTGTTCCATGCTGTTGCTAAGCCATCGTGTTTCACTTTTGAGGAGGCTTCATATCGGCAGTGGGTGAAATGCTACCAGCATCTACTTTGCAAAGCACTCTGGAGTCCTGGAAGGCACTATAGAAATGCATGAGATTATTATTGCTTTCCTGAATGTTTTCACTTTCCTCTGAAGTGTAAGAAATTACAGAAATTAAACCAGCCTCCTTTTCAATCATCCCAGATAATACAGATGCTGCTCAAAGAATTAGAGATTTTGACAAAAGCACTAATGGGCCCTGTGACCCTATTTTTCCCCAGATGTAATTATTTCTTTTGAATACTGCCTGTAACCTTTGGAAAAATGTAAAGACAAGGGTTGCCAATGTGGCTGAAACTTTCTGCCTGAGATAAGCCTTCTTTTTTTATTTTTCTATTTGGCAGTTTATCTATGAAATAATTTATCCCCTGACCTGAGTATTGTAATTTATTTTGATCATTTTTATGTTACTTAGCAGAGTGACTGCTAAGAATACAGATATCTGATATCAGCAATAACTTATTACATTGCATTATGTTGTAATCTTCATTTGTTACAAGATATTTAATGAGACACTCACATTCTGCATTTCCAAGATGTGAAGAGTACTGAAGCAGAGACTAAGGGTACGTCTATACTACCCGCCGGATCGGCGGGTAGTGTTCGATGTATCAGGGATCAATTTATCGCGTCTCGTCTAGGGTGTCTGTAATTTAACAGCTCTGATATACCCCAAAGGACTCCATACAATTGTTTTGTGAGTCAGAAAGTTGACTACCAAGGAAAAGGTGTATCACAATCCTGTTCTGGTGTCTGCACCACAGAAACCACCAGAATAATTGGTACGGATTGTCCTTTTTTGGCAGCCACGACAAAGCAGCCAGGGACAGTCTACAGAAATCGAACAGCCTAGAGAGGGTTACTTTGGGATATAGGTGAAGCTTGTGGTGCTGCTATTCCATTATGTCAAAAAAATCAGGACATGGGCAAGGTGACACTGTGGATTCCACCTTTTATCTTGATGGAGGTAGGTTTACATATGTTTCAATTTGCAAGGGAAAACCTATAACTCATGTCTGACTAAAGCATATCTTCCAGCACTGCATCCAGTCTGTATTTGAAAACATCACGAGACGCGGAAACTACCACTTCTGTTTGTGGTCTGTTCCAATGATTAGCCACCCTCACGGTTAAAACTGTGTGCCTAATTTCTAATTTGAATTTGTCTGGCTTCAGCTTCCAGCTATTGGTTCATATTATGCCTTTCACTGCTAGATTAAAGAGCTCTTTAGAACCTGCTCTTTTCTCCCGTTGAAGGTTACTTATATACTGTAATAAAGTCACCTCTGAATCTTCTTTTTGGTAAACTGAACAGACTGAGCTCTTTAAGTCTCTCACTGTGAGGTGTTTTTTCCAGCCTTCAAATGATTTTTTGGCTCTTTTTTACACCTTCTTCAATTTTTCAATATCCTTTTTAAAATGTAGCCACCAGAACAATACACAGTGTTCCAGGATCAGTCTCACCAATGCCATATACAGAGGTAAAATCACCCCCCTGCCTAACTCACTATTTCCCTGTTTATACATCCAAGAACCACCTTATCCCTTTTTACCACAGCTTTGCACGGGAGCTCATGTTGAGCTGCTTGTCCTCTACGACGTCCTACATTATTTTCAGAGTTGCTGCTTTCCCCATTCTGTAAGTATGGCCTGCATTCCTTGTTCCTAGATGTATAACTTTGCCTTTGGCTGTATTAAAGTGCCTTTGTTTAAATGGGTCCAGCTTACCATGTGAGCTAGATCATTCTGTATCACTGCCCTGTCCTCATCAGTATTTACCACTCTGGCAATCTTTCTGTCATTTGAAAATTTTATCAGCAGTGATTTTACATTTACTTCCAGATCATTGATTAAAATGTTGAATTGCATCAGGCGTAGAACTGATCCCTGCAGGACCCCAGTAGAAATACCCACATTTGATGAAGGCTGCCCTTTAACAACTACTTTCTGAAATCTTTCAGTTAGTCAGTCCTTAGTCCATCTCATGTTTACTTTATTGATATTGTGCTGATTTTTTAAATCAGAATGTCATGGGGAGCCCAGGACCAAAATAACAGGAGGGGCAGTAGGTCTGGTTTAAACTACATGGTAGAACTTGGTGGGGGGAGAAGCCCAGGATTGGAATTGTAGCAGGCTAAAGACCATGTTTAAGGTGCATCTTCAGTGCAATATAGGCTTGAGAAAACATGCACAGCCCTTGCTTGCCATATGCTCAGCTCCTGTGAGTTAGTACCTGGTAGTAAATATTAACCCTTTTTTCTTGTATATTAAATTCATTTGCATATTAACTACCCCCCCAGAATCTTGTACAATATTAGCAAAGAGTGTGTCTGAATTCTAAGGCCCAGGATGTTGGTTCTTAACCTACGAATGACCTGTACTTAGGAACTTCATGTGATCGAGTACTGGACTGTATTTCTTTATTGCTGGTGCCGCCAAGTCTGTGGGAATAAGGATGTATAGGGAAAAGACACCTCCAGCTGCTAAATAGTATCTATAGAAATCAGGGCTGTCAATTAATCGCAGTTAACTCACGAAATTAACTCAAAAAAATTAATCATGATTAATTGCACTGTTAAACAATAGAACACCAACTGAAATGTATTAAATATTTTGGATGTTTTTCTACATTTTCAAATATATTGATTTCTATTACAACATAGAATACAAAGTGTACAGTGCTCACTTTATATTATTATTTGTATTACAAATATTTGCAACTGTAAAAATGATAAACAAAATGGTATTTTTCAATTCACCTCATACAAGTAATGTAGTGCAATCTCTTTATTGTGAAAGTGTAATTTACAAATGTAGATTTTTTTTTTGTTACATAACTTCACTCAAAAACAAAACAATGTAAAACTTTAGAGCCTACAAATCCACACAGTCCTACTTCTTGTTCAGCTAAGACAAAAAGTTTGTTTACATTTACAGGAGATAATGCTGCCTGCTTCTTATTTACAATGTCACCTGAAAGTGAGAACAGATGTTTGCATGGCACTTTTGTAGCCAGCGTTGCAAGGTATTTATGTGCCAGATATACTAAACATTTGTATGCCCCTTCATGCTTCGGCCACCATTCCAGAGGACATGCTTCCATGATGATGATCTCAGTGGTGGCAGATGACAGAACAAGGAGCAATGGTCTCAAGTTGCAGTGGGGGAGGTCTAGGTTGGATATTAGGAAAAACTATTTCACTAAGAGGATGGTGAAGCACTGGAATGGGTTACCTAGGGAGGTGGTGGAATCTCCATCCTTAGAGGTTTTTAAGGCCTGGCTTGACAAAGCCCTGACTGGGATGTTTTAGGTGGTGTTGGTCCTGCTTTGAGCAGTGGGTTGGAGTAGATCATAGAATATCAGGGTTGGAAGGGACCTCAGGAGATCATCTAGTCCAACCCCCTGCTCAAAGGGGGACCAATCCCCAGACAGATTTTTGCTCTAGATCCCTAAATGGCCCCTTCAAGGTTTGAACTCACAACCCTGGGTTTAACAGACCAATGCTCAAACCACCGAGCTATCCCAAGCCCACCCAGAGGATTCAGGGGGCCTGGGGTCTTCGGCGGCGGGCCCTTGCCGCCGAATTGCCGCCGAAGACCCGGCGCTTCGGCGGTGGGTCCCGGGGCGAAAGGACCCCCTGCCGCCGAATTGCCGCCAAAGACCTGCTCCAGGGTCCCAGACCCCACGAGAGTTTTCCGGGGCCCCCGGAGCGAGTGAAGGACCCCGTTCCAGGGGCCCCGAAAAACTCTCGTGGGGGCCCGGGGCCTAGGGAAAATTGCCCCACTTGCCCCCCCCCCCCGGGCTGCCCTGAGCTATCCCCCCCTGAGGTCTCTTACAACCCTAATCTTCTATGATTCTATGATACTTGTTTAAAAAAAAGCGTTAATTAAATTTGTGACTAAACTCCTTGGGGGAGAATTTTATGTCCTCCTGTTGTTTTACCTGCATTATGCCATACATTTCATGTTACAGCAGTCTCGGATGGTGACCCAGCACATGCTCGTTTTAAGAACACTTTCACAGCAGATTTGAAAAAACGCAAAGAAGGTACGAATGTGAGATTTCTAAAAATAGCTACAGCACTCGACCCAAGGTTTAAGAATCTGAAGTGCCATCCAAAATCTGAGAGGGACGAGGTGTGGAGCATGCTTTCAGAAGTCTTAAAAGAGCAACACTCAGATGCGGAAACTAGAACCCGAACTATCAAAAAAGAAAATCAACCTTCTTCTGGTGGCATCTGACTCTGATGATGAAAATGAACATGCATCAGTCCACTCTGCTTTGGATCATTTTAGAGCAGAATCCATCATCAGCATGGATGCATGTCGTCTGGAATGGTGGTTGAAGCATGAAGGGACATGTGAATCTTTAGTGCATCTGGCACGTAAATATCTTGCAACACAGGCTACAACACTGCCATGTGAACGCCTGTTCTCACTTTCAGGTGACATTATAAACAAGAAGTGGGCAGCAGCATCTCCCACAAATTGTAACCAAACTTGTTTGTGTGAGTGATTGGCTGAAGTAGGGCTGAGTGGACGTGTAGGATCTAAAGGTTACATTGTTTTATTTTTGAATGCAGTTTTTTTTGGTACATAATTCTACATTTGTAAGTTAAATTTTATGATAAAGAGATTGCACTACAGTACTTGTATTAGGTGAATTGAAAAATACTATTTTTTTTACAGTGCAGATATTTGTAATAAAATATAAATATAAAGTGAGCCCTGTACACTTTGTATTCTGTTGTAATTGAAATCAATATATTTGAAAATGTAGAAAAAAATCCAAAAATATTTACATAAATAGTATTCTATTATTGTTTAACAGCACAATTAATTGTGATTAATTTTTTTAATCACTTGACAGCCCTAATAGAAACATGGTATAAGCAAGACTGGGCAATTGGTAAGGGGTGCCTATGATTTAATTACATTCTATGATTGATAAGAGGTACTTGTTATTGCAGAAGTTTTCTGTAATGGGTGAAATAAGGATCTATTGAAAGATGTTTTTAAGTCAGTACAGGGCCGGCTCCAGGCACCAGCCCACCAAGCTTGTGCTTGGGGCGGCACCTGGAGGGGGGCGGCGCGGGGCTCCGGCCGCCGGGGAGAGCCGAGCCCCAGCCGGGGCTCGCCGCCCTCTCGCCGCCCTGCCCCCGGCGCTCTGGCTGCCAGGGGGAGAGCCGAGCCCCAGCTGGGGCTCGCCGCCCTGCCCCCGACGCTCTGGCCGCCGGGGGGAGAGCCGAGCCCCAGCCGGGGCTCGCCGCCCTCTCGCCGCCCTGCCCCCGGCGCTCTGGCCGCCGGGGGGAGAGCCGAGCCCCCGCCGGGGCTCGCCGCCCTCCTTCCAGGGCTCCGGCCGCCCTCCCCCCCGGCGCCCTCCCCCCGGCCGCCGGGGGGAGAGTGGAGCCCCCGCCGGGGCTCGCCTCCCTCCCCCCAGGGCTCCAGCTGCCCTCCCCCCCCCCCCCCGGAAGGGGGGGCGGGGGGGCGGCCGGAGGCTTTTTGCCTGAGGCGGCAAAAAAGCCAGAGCCGGCCCTGAGTCAGTAAGAACTGCTGGTTTTCACAGCTGTCAATAATAATGACTGAATTAGAATTCCTTTTAGCTTATCAATCATGTAACCTAAATTCCAAGAAATTCCATAAGTAATTAGGAAAAACTAAAATGTCAAATCAGAACACATAGTGAAATTAATCATGGGAAAACAATTTTCCCTCCAAAAAGGAGTTTCCTTTGTCTCACCCCCATAAAAGAAAAAGGGTTGGAAAGTTAGGTTGGGAATGAACACTCGGCATTCCACTAGGTACTGAGGAAGGGACCAAACTGCCTTCTCTTCACTATCTACAGAGGGTGGTAAAATACACTTTCCTTCTGTATAGTGCTCTGCTAATCTCTGATTGTTAATCCTTCATTAAATAATTCCATTTGAGCCTGTTGTTTGAGAATCTTGAATCGTTATTAACGTCAATCATGCAACACCAGTGTAAATAACCATTTACTTTCACTTTCTTGGGGGGAGGGATAGCTCAGTGGTTTGAGTATTAGCCTACTAACCCCAGGGTTGTGAGCTCAATCCTTGAGGGGGGCCACCTAGGGATCTGGGGCAAAATCAGTACTTGGTCCTGCTAGTGAAGGCAGGGGGCTGGACTCAGTGACCTTTTGAGGTCCCTTCCAGTTCTAGGAGATATAGCTCCATTAATTTAAACACAAAATTAGCCAAACTCACACCTCACAATTAAACTGCAACAAGATGCAAGTTTGGGGGAAAGCAAATAAAGGATTCAAATGAACTGGGTTGCTGCTTATACCCAGAAAGCTATGATAAACACCTACTAACAAAAGTGCCTTATTGTCTGCAAAGAGGAAAGATTGATCAGGGCTTCCCTACCCTTGAAATGCTACTGCACCTCTGTAGTGTGTCAATGTAGACACTACCTACACGGACAGGAGTGGTTCTCCTGTTGGCATAGGATGGTAATTCACCTCCCCAAAAGTTGGTAGCTAGGTCAACAAAAGAATTCTTCCATTGACCTAACACTGTCTACACTGGGAGTTAGGTAGGCTTAACTATGTCACTCGGGATGTTGACCTAATTTTTTAGTGTAGACCAGGCCTCAGCTGCAAAAGGAATAAGCAGGGAGAGCAGGGAAACCAGTGGAGCATTTCCCAAGTATTCAAGTTGAGGCAGATTGCTGAGCTACAATTTTACACAACAATTTTTAGCAACAGCTTTCATACAAACTGTATCTCAAAACACTTGACAAAGTTGCATAATCTACTTACCACACATCATTAAATAATATATCAAAGCAGAGGGAGAGGATGAGAGCCAGAAGCAAGGGAGAAAAAGTAGTTTTTTTCAACTGAGTTGTGTAAGAGGGTTTGGAGAGACAGAGAGACATAGGCCTTGGCTACACTTGTGAGTTACAGCGCAATAAAGCAGCCTCGGGCGCCCTAGCTCACTCCCCGTCCACACTGGCAAGGCACGTAGAGTGCTCTGACTCCGCAGCTACAGCGCTGCTGGTACTCCACCTCGGCGAGTGAAATAATGTTTGCTGTGCCCCCGCTGGAGTGCCGCGGCGCCAGTGTGAATGAGGTGTTGCGTTACTGCGCTGTGATCAGCCTCTGGAAACGTCCCATAATCCCCTTAAGTCAAGTGGCCACTCTTGTCATTGTTGTGAAATCTGGTTGCAGGAATGCGGAAATGCCCTTTCAAAGCTCTGTTTCAGAGAAGCCGGCTGCTTATCAGCTCTGAGGAAAAGTGAGACAGTGAGAGAGAGGCGGGGGGGGGAGTCTGAACTTACAAGACAGCATGCTGACACACTCTCAGCACCCGAAAAACCTACTCTCTCTCCCCCCACATACATACAACACATTCCCTGTCACACTCCACCCCACCCCACCCCTGATTTGAAAAGCATGTTGCAGTCACTTGCTTGCTGGGATAGCTGCCCGTAATGCAGCGCTCCCAATGCCACTGCAAGTGCTGCAAATGTGGCCATGCCAGTGTGCTTGAAGCTGTCAGTGTGGACAGACTGCAGCGCTTTCCCTACTGCACTCTACGAAGGCGGGTTTAACTCACAGCGCTCTACATCTGCAAGTGTAGCCACGCCCATAAGAAGCTGCCTGTTTCAAATGGCGGGAGCTACAGAGGAGAAGGTTCTTGAACCTGCAGTAGCAATATTATGTGAACGGACAAATATATGCTTGTTGCTAGAGGACTGAAGGAAGCAGGGAGGGGAGAAGAGACAGATGAGGACTGAGAAGATGATTTCCTGTTACCTCTTGATAAACTATATGTGTAAACGTTTTGTATCTTTGGCTGAAGTGCCCGTGATGGAGAAGGAGAGAAGAACACCCGTCATATACATTAATCTGGTGAATTGTAATTCTGCTAAGAGAGATCGAACCTGAGGCAAAGATCCCACTGAAGTCAACAGGAATTTTGCCAGAATAAGGACTTCAGGACTGCCCCATCCTTCCCCTCACCCCACAATGCACCATCCAGTGGAAGTTTAGAAGGTAAATTTGGGTTGCAGTTCTCTCATCTGTTTCCCTAATCCATTTGTCTATCTAATCAGAAGCTGTAAACCACCTGTCACAGGAGCATTGGGAAGAATCCTACATTTGTTAATTTCTGGTAATTTCTATCCCTTTCCCCTACTCTGTATCTGTTTTGTTTACTCCATTGTAAACTCTTCAGGGCAGGACTACCTACTACTCTGTGTTTGTACAGTTCTCTGTTGATCCCTAGGCACTAGCATAATAGCAATTAATACATTCAATTTCTTATTTTTATTTTATATAAGGTCAGAGTCTGCTACCCCTACTCACATTACATAGTGCCGCACTCCATGATGAGTTCCATTTAGTCCAGTCCACATTTCACAGGCTAGCAGAACTCACTGGAGAATTTTTTTCCCAATATCTTTTTTTTTGGCTTCTTTTTTTCTTTAATTTAAAAAAATGACTTTAGTGGTATTTGAACATATGCCCACCACACAAATTCAGCCCAGTAGCTCACACTTAATGTAATATATGAGTTACTTTCTTTAAATCTAGTTAAGGACATTTTACCTGTGACAGAGTTTCATAATAATGCTTATAATATTTACCACTTTTTTCATCATCATCTTAATCAAGCTACCTACCTATTTCTAATGCAGCAACCTATGGTTCCTAGGTACTATATACCAGAATTAGTAGAAGTTTCATTGCAATCACATTATATTTTTCTGTCACTCCCTAGAACAATTTATCCTGCTGATAGATAATTAGAATGTTAACTTGCTGGGCTCAGCAGCCATCTTTGTGGAAGGCAGGTCTGAGAAAAGTAGGGTGACCAGATGTCCCAATTTTATAGGCACAGTCCTGATTTTGGGGGCTTTTTCTTATATAGGCTCCTATTACCCCCCACCCCCTATCCCAATTTTTCACACTTGCTGTCTGGTCACCCTAGAGAAAAGATGCAAATATTTTATTGAGCTCCCTTCCTTCAGAATTGCCACCTTAAGCAATTTTCCTGGGATTATCCTGATTTTGTTGGATTTGTGACATTCTTCTGGCAGCAGCGGTTTGGAAATGCCAGAAATATCCGAGAGTGGGTGCAGGGACTGTTGTTTTGCTTCATCCTACTGACTCTTTTTGACGTTGTAATGGTTAGTCGCAACTTAACAATATCGCGTCATGACACCAGTGTTGTGTCATCAGAGTGCAACACAATGCACCACATCCTGACGCAAGATCACCATGTGGTGACTGAGTATGGGCATGGAGCTTCACCCCTGAACATGGAAGAAAGCTCTGGCATTGTCCAATTGGATCAGACATCCCAAGGGAAAACCCCACAACTGTGCTACATAAGGGTGTTTGCACAGCGCCTACAAGCATGAAAAGGCAGCAATTCCCATCGCAGCTTCAGTAGCTATGAGCATCAGCATGAAAGGGGAGAGGTCAGTTCCCTAATCAGTGCTCAGACTCCTTTGGAACACAGATACCTCCCAGCCCTCTATGGCCTGGAGAAGAGAGAGACTACAACTCCCACAAGCGTTCAACCTGCTCATGTGCATTAGAAACATGTTGAAAAAGTGGGTTTTTTACCTATGAAAGCTTATGCCCAAATAAATCTGTTAGTCAAGGTGCCACCGGACTCCTCGTTGTTCATCTAGTTTACTCTAGAGGCAGGCTTGTGAGGAAGACTACAACTCCCATAAGACATTTCGGTCAGACGTCTGCGTAGTGTAGCATGTGACCTTCCCGCTGAGAAAAGATGAGAGAGAGACTGCAACTCCCAGATGCTTTTGATGTCCGCGCTTGCGCACTTGCGATCTCCCTCCGTGCGGCCACTGGCCAGGGCCCCCGAGGCCCGATCCAAGTGAGAAGAGGAAGATGGCGCTCACCAGGTTGGTGGGGCTGGTCTCCGCTTGGGGTCGGATTCCCTTCGTCCTGCTCACGGTCCAATCCACTTACACCCCGCAGGGTCCGGGTCCTGGCGAGCCCTGTTCCGGGTGCGAGGTGGCTCCTGTCCCCGCCGAGGGACAAACCGCGCTGGCTGCGCGTAGGCCGCACCGAGCCGGGGCCTTTCCCGAACGCCCAGCCGCGGGCCCCGCCGCCAGGGGGACAGGGCCGGAGAGACGGGGCGGGGTACGGGGACCTGACACCTCCCATCGGCCTGCGTCCCGGTTCGGCCAGCGGCTGAGCACTGGGGGAGGGTAGGAGCTGCCAGCTCGCAGGCCGGCGCTGCGGGAGGCAGTGTGCACCCCGGGTTGGGAGGTCTGTGGCCACCCTTCGGGCCTGTACAACGGGGGTCCCTTACAGGGGCCCTGGAGAGGGAGTTAGGGACGGGACCCTTCTTCCAGAATGTGCAGCGAGCTCTCTGGAGCTGAAAGGGTTAGTTTCCCCTCCTCACCCCCCGTGTGGGGATAGCGGGTCCCTAGGGTGTGATGCCTTCTCCGAGTGGCTACGCAGCCACTCCTGCGTGGAGACCGGGGCATAGGGAGCCTGGGGTCTGATGCAGCGTTGTCCAGAACATCCCTGTGCACGGGGGTTGCACATAACGCTCTGGATATAGGCAGACACCCGTGGGCTGGGATGATAGATTCCCATCGCGTGCACAGCTCCATCTAGGTCCTAGGGCAGTCTACTGAGAGAAGTTGAAAGATCAGTGTCATTTCTCTGTCTAGCTTAAGGCATATCTCTTTTTGTGTTTACTCTGACACATAAACCTTTTGGCAGCCAAACGTTTCCTTAAGGACATGTAAAGAGGGGCAGCCCTGGTACTCAGGTGGGGGTGCAGAGTGAGGCGAAACGTGGGAAGCTAAAAGTTTGGAATTTTAACTGAGTCCTTTGTTCTTGGCCAGTGGGAACAAGAGGTGCACACTTTCTCCAGAGCACCTCCCCAGAGAAAGGAACATCTTGTATAGCTTGGGTACTTAGTCCAAATCTTAGTGAGAATGAGGTATATCATTGTGTCTATTTGTGGCTATTTATGTGAGAGTCACTAAGAATTGGAGGAAATTTTCTTATTCACTTTGACAGAATGGTAGAAAACATACTTACACGGAAAGATCTACGTTATGTTCTGTAAGATTCATACTGCTCTGTTGCTAAAGAAAAGGCAGACATGGCTCCTGCTGTGCTTTGGTTCAAATAGGGGTTGGAAATATGTATTAATTAATTCTGTCAAGTCTAGAGAGGTGGAGAAAGAGTGCCACCTTCAACATTTCAACTCAGTAGCAGCTGTGGCCCAGTTGAAACGTCCTGCACTCAACTATTACGTGTTATAAATCATTTCTGATCCAACACAGATCAGTGGCAAAGATTAACAGTCCCTTGAAATACTCTAATAACAGACTCAAATATTGCATTTGATCTCAGTTGTGTTGAGTGGGTGAGGCTGTCAAAGTTAACATCCTTTTCTTTTTGTTTGTGCAGTTTTTTACCAGCCCCAACTCAGCTGTCTCAGGACCAGCTAGAGTTAGAAGAAAGGGCAAGATCTCAGAGGTCAAGACAGACTGCCCTGGTGTCATCGCGCAGGGAACCTCCCCCATATGGTTATCGGAAAGGATGGATACCACGAATGCTAGAGGTAAATATTTGAATTCACGCTCTGGTGATAGCTTTCATTTATTATTGATGTATTTTTTATTTTAAAAAGGATAGATTAAATCTGAGCACTTGATTATAGCACAGAAAATTGTATAGCACCCCACCATATGAGAAATTGACTGGTTATGTCCACCAGTCCAGGTGGAAATATTCTGGGTTTGTTTTTGTTTTACAGTATTACTACTTACCATAGAAACTTTCTAGCTATATTGTACATTACCTTCCCTGTTGAGAATATTATAAAGTGAAAGCAAGCAGCCCTTGAGATCATGGCCTTCTGAACACATGCCTATTTTCATTTTCCTGATTTGTTAAATACACAATTCAGATTAAAGTTTTCTATGCATGATTACAGTTGGACAGCTAAAAAGAGTTGCATCAGAGAACAAACTCTTGGTTACAGTGTTTTCATAAGTAACAGATTATCTTACTCTCCTGTGGTTGTAGAAAGCACTGGCATTTGTCAGACATTCAGTGTTAAATATATAACTGCCAAAAGCAACCTGAGATAATGATTCGTGTTCTTAGTCTTGACCCTGAACTTGGTTAATCTCATTTCAACTGCAAATGCTGACAAGTTGGGAGTGAGAAACAAGTGTTTTTGAGAAATTGCACCAAGACACTTTGTATTTTGACCCAGAAATTCCTTGCAGTGATTTAAAATGACATTTGGCATGAGGTCTGAGACTTGGTGTGGTTAGTCCTAAACCAGTGTTAACAACAACAACACTTCTGGGACAAGGGACCAGTGACTCTACTGAAGTGTTAATACTTTGCAAACCACCAGGACTAGAAAAGGATATCTTATATAGCAATTCCTGCTTTCCACTAATATACAATATTCTTTTTTAGTTTCAATGTCTGATGAGATATCAGATCTTAAAATTTCCACATTTTCATTAATTCTTCTCCCTACTGCATTTTAATTAGCAAAATTAATATTTTAGTAGTCACTGCCTCAAACTGCTAAAGATAGAAATCAGTACTTAATGTCTTTTTAAAATTGGGTGTCATGGCTTTCAAATAGCATCCAGCCTCACTTCCAAACACAAGCAGTACATGAGCTTGATAAGTATGTGGGAAGGACTGTTACAAGTATCTATCCAGTTGGTAGATCAGTACAAATGTCTTTAAGAGCAGTAAACTGTTCCAAGCATGATCTTGGCCCAGAGAATAAAAACAAAGTTTAAAAATCAGTCTCTAACATAGCAAGAGTACTATGAAAAGGAATCTCATTTGGGTTTATTGACCAATGACTAGCTTTTGGTCTGGTTAGGGTATGAAGACTATTTAATTCTGTAACTGGGGTCTTGGAATGTGACACTTGAATGAAAGAGCCCTGGTAACTCAAATCAGATTGTTCTTAGCGTGTATGGAGCACTAATCCTAGATGTATCTCAACTGTTACGGATTCAGAATGGTCTGGTTTGAGAGGCCTGTCTCCTTCAGCTCATTAAATACTGAGTGAAAGGGCATGTAAGAACTCTTGAAGCATGGGGGCCTGGAACTCCTACCCAAATGCCAGCGTGTTGGAGTCTGGCATACCTACCATTTTGAATGTGTGAGCTACAGGTTTTGTGAAAAGAATGTTTCATCGTTAAAGCAACAAATAAGCTGCTAAAAAATGTCCACTGCTAATTGTGCTGTGAAAAGTGACAAATACCAAATATAGCTTAGCAGCAGAAAACTGTCACTCTTGTAACATTAGTAGTTTGCAGTTGCTTTATTGTAATAGTAAAATACTTGAAGTTCAAACTCCTTGATTCATGTATGAATCTAATTCTGTGATTATTATTTGTATTGTGGTAGTGTCTGACATATTCCAGTCAGGGATAGGAGCAACAAATAATTCTGGACATTGACCGAAGGAAAATGAATGCATCTCTCTTCTATTTTAAGAATTCTGAATTCTGCTGCCCACTGAAAGAATATACTGTGGTATAGTCTGGTTGTTGCACTCTGGGAACAAGGCCATTGTGCTGGAACCAAAGCACTCCCTGCTCCCATTCCTTGCTGAAAAATACTGGCAAATCTCATGCTTGGTTTCATGCCACGTTTCATTTATTGCTCACTTCTGTTTCCTTTCTGTGCAGGATTTTGGAGATGGAGGTGCTTTCCCAGAAATCCATGTGGCCCAATACCCATTGGATATGGGCCGAAAGAAGAAAATGTCCAATGCTTTGGCCGTTCAAGTGGATGCAGAAGGAAAAATAAAATACGACGCTATAGCTCGACAGGGACAGTCAAAGGACAAGGTAATACACTCTTACAATAGGCGTACGTGTGTCTGGAAGCCTTAAACAAATTGGGTTAAACATGTTTGTTCTAACAAACTGTCACCATTTTGACATTGGAAATCTAGATGGTCACTTTTAAGCATTGACGTTTTTTGTTAAGTTTAGGAGGTGAGGTAAGATCAGTCAGATATGAGTGGCACGATTGTGAGGATATGGTGACCCAGAGCTACTTGAGTCTTTCTGTTTTGAAACTGTGATAATAACTTTGTGATCTTACAGAGGTTAGGTAATGTGGGTGAAAGTGCCTACTCAAAAGTTGTCTATTGATGGCGAGTATCATACTGGAGTTTGACCATCATGGGGCATTCTAAAGAAAGCAAGGCATGAGGGTCAGCTTGTCAGAGTCAGCCTTCCATCAGACTTCTGTAATTCATGATCAAATTAGGGGTCTTTTTTTGGCTATGAAATGCAGGCAGTAAAATAGCACAAGCACAACTTCCAGAAAAATGGACCCTATGTGCTTTTATTGTAACTGTCATGCTTTCTGGAGTGACTCATGACCATGAGTATCTACCTCAGGGCAGATTGTCAAAAATAGGACAGACACCCCAAATTGGTAGAATGTTCTGTAATTAGATTTCACCAACCCAGTATCAGATGTGAACTCCTGTATCACTATACAGTCTTTCTGTGAGTCACAGACTGTCCCCTTAGGCTCTCTAGTCTATCTTGCCACTCAAGCAAGCTGGACTTAGTGATAAATGGTCACTTACACCAAAATCAAAAAATATTCAGGTAGAGACCAGTCACTTACCTCAGATCAATTTGTACTGTATATCTCTCACCAATGACAATGCCTGTAGCCAATTCTGTAATAAACTAACTAAAGATTTATTAACTTGGAAAAAGAAGTAAGAGTTATTTACAGGTTAAAGCAAGCAAGCATATAACACAAATGAGTTGCAATCTAAATCCTAAGAGTAACAGGGTTGTAGTGATCTTTTAATTCAAAATATCTTTCAGGGCAAACCCAGGGATAACCCTGGTGGATCTCTTGCTTCATTTTGGAGTCTCTGGCCCTGTGAGAGTTCAAACGGCAAAGAGATTATCATTTTTCCTTGTGAGGCATTTTAATATCTTCTTCCTTCAGAAATCAAGCTGATAGAGTTCCCACATAAGTCCCTTCGTCATGGGGGCAGGGGCGAAGATGATGAGGAGGAATGCACTTAACAGAGTCCTTGATATCATACAACGGCTCATTTGCCTTTAATTAACAGGATTTAACATCTTGTTAGAGACCATCAACACATACAACAAATGTATTGCACAAGTCTCTTTCCTGGTTTGTTGAGTTACATAGAGGTTTACAATGCAAATGCTTGCTATCACTTTATAACGTGGGGTATAGTTGCATGAGAACAATACATGCAGCATGCTACAGGCATTTTATAAAACACTAAACACAACTTAACATCTAATATTTATTTGCTAATGCTAACGCACAAGTAGCCAAGAGTGGCTTCCAGCTATGCATTTGTACATGTTCAGTGAGGCCTGGGGCCTTGGCATGAGTTGGCACCTGGTCTGCCAGTGTCACAGTAACATTTACCCTTTTTTTTTTTTTTGATGGTCTTCATGTTTTAACTCTTTTGGATTGGAGTCTTATTTTGTTATTGCAACTTCCATTGCATTGCAATATGGGGTGGGCAATGTTGCTGACTTAAAATTGCCATACTGTAAGACGTTCTGGGCCCAGACCTGCTCCCACTGAAGTCAGTGACAAAACTCCCATTGACTTCAATGGGGACAGATTTGGCTCCTATATCTGTAGTAGTGATTCCTAAAAGGAAATGGTTAAATTGGGTATTGTGGTGTCTTAATTGACATTTAGAAGACCATTATGCAAACTCCCAAGCCCACTATGAGGAGCCCATATTTCAGAGAGGGTGGATTGGATCATAGACTACATCAAAGCTTTCATTTTCCTTAAACAGGTGTGGGGACAGGAGAATTAGTGAGGTTTGACTAGATCAGATGTTTGACCATTTCCTTGCCACAGTAACTATTATCCATCTCTCTCTCCAGAGTAACCTAAAGGAAATCTGAAAAGAAAGAGCTGAACACAGAGGGCTTTTTAATTTAAAATCATTGAGATGTTGATATGGATAATTGTTCAGGAACTCCAGATTCTTCCTGGATTGATGGATATCCCCATGAAAATTTAAGCACTAGGAAGAGCACTTACTTTTTATAGGGATGAGTGCTGTTCAAAACCCCAAGGTAGATGGGGAACGGGTGTAGCTTTCTAAAAGTATCAAGTGCCCAATGAATGTGACGGTGACTCAAACTTTGAGGGGTGAAAATTTCCTTAATCCGAACACTAGGATGGTTAAAAACCATTTACTTTTTAAAAACTCAGATTAGTTTTGTTTTGTTTTTACTTTTACACTTATCTGAAGTTTATTATGCAACTGTCAGTGTGACGCTTCAGACAAACTATTAGTCATTTAAATACATTGAAAATCCAGTCAGTTATATATGTTGAATAAATGCCATGTATTGTGTATCTTCATGACATAAGCACTCTATTACAGCATATTTGAAACATGGGCTAAAATCAGTTTTGCTCTGAACTCTCATGTGAACTGAAAGTGATTTGAAGGAATAAAAGTACATAATGGCAATATGTTTAGTTGTGAACAAGACTTCCATTGAGATGCCACAAGAATTGGAAAGTAGCTGTTAAATAGGGCTAGAGATTTATAATACAACGAAGTATAGCATGGCTAAGCAGTGACTAGTGGAGGCAAGGGGAAAATACTAAA
The DNA here is from genome assembly GCF_028017835.1 of Emys orbicularis. Lineage (NCBI taxonomy): Eukaryota > Metazoa > Chordata > Testudines > Emydidae > Emys > Emys orbicularis. The sequence goes on from NC_088686.1 coordinate 41,962,852, forward strand.
CACTTTAAATCTTCAAAGATTTGTGCCAACTTTAACTTTATCCACACAGCCTCCAGTGAGGAAGGTAAGTGTTGTTCCTAGCTAAAAATGAGTATGTGGAGATAGAGAGTGGATAAGTAACTTGCCTGAGGCTAGGCAATGTGTTAGTGGCAGAGCCAGGATTAGAACGCAGAAATTCCTGGATCCCAGTCCTATGCTCTGAATCCTGGACCATGCTGACTCCACCTACAGATATTTGAATATAAACACTTAGGGAAGAGAGGAATTATTTATGGTGGTACAATGGGACATAACTAGGACTAAGAGGTGAAATAAAGAAAAAGAAAACTTAGATTCTGTCTCAGGAAAATGAATGACGTGGAATAGTCTACTATGGAAGTGACAAGCCCCATTGCTAGATGTTTTAAAGGAGACATGAGAAAGCATTAGAAAGTATGGTATGTGAAATGATTCTTCATTGGCCTGCTGTGAATTGGGTGACCTAAAGTGGATTTTACAGATCTAACTTTTGTGATTACACAATATGAATAAGATTGACTATAGAATCTTTAATAGCCTGGACTATACATATAATTCAAATATTCTTCAAATTTCAGTACCTATGACTGAAGAAGAGCAGATGTTTATAAATAGGCCCACCAGGTGTTCTGGATCTAACTGGGATTGCTTCATGAGCTGCTTATTTGTCTGGGCTAAGAACATACGTTATTTTGCTTTCGCCACAGCCTATGGATTTTCTCAAATTTGAATTAAATAGTTCTCCTTTCTGTGAAGGAGACTGTCGCTGCCGAACAGTTTTATTACTACAACTCTTATATCTAGGTGGCTTACTAGCAACTTCCATCACTTCCGCTATTTGCCTCCTATGTTTCCTTTTCATATAAAAAACACGAGTACAAAGAACTTCCATAGAAAAACTTTGGGCTTGTGGGTACTTGAAGATCTGATGCATCACCTCTGCTTCTTGAGGATGGCAGAAGCAGCCTGATAAATGCCAGGCATCTACAGATAAATCCAGACCTGACTTTATGGATATCTGGTTTATGATCCACAATAGCACACCTGGCTCCTTTATTGCCAGAGCTTATTCCAATACTGGCTTTGCCCATGTGGCTTGTGATGGAATTTAGATGGCACACAGCATAAGTTAATGCTTCTTGGAGCATCACTGACTTACCTGTCTTGTTGAGGCTAATGTTATGCTTCCATGTTAGGGGAACTTACCTTATAGGGCAGCTGTCCCCAAAGTCCACCCTTACCATGGCAGAATTAGCCTCTTTCCAGTACAGTGGCTGTGTGTGGAGAAGCTGGTGACAGTATGTGGAGTTGGAGGTGATACTACTTAGCTGCCTTTCACTGACATTGTTTTTCAAAGGCCATTTTTATGGAACTCGCATGCTTCTCTTCTCCATGCCTTGTAGCAAGGGAGCAAATGTCATGGCTCTGTCTATCCATCACAACATATAACCACACCACTCTTGCTAAGTTAGCCCAGTGCTTGACAAAAATCAGCTCATAGATGAAGAACAGTTGGTTGAAGTTGTACCTCAAAAAGATGGAGGTCATGCTGATAGAGAGAGGAAAGTATTTGGAGAAGTTTGCAACTATGCTGCAGTCTCCTTTAACTGACCTGAACTGGTCAAATTTTATAGCCCAAGAGAGTTCCTGCATACCTCTCTGATGCTAAACTCCCACATAGCAGCATCTGTGAGTAACTCCTCTGCATCCTTCAGCTGTCTAGGAAACTGTCTTGGCAGATGATGACCTAGCCTGGATGTTATCTCCTGATTAATGCCCAAGTAGATTGCACTATTGTAGCTCAAACTGTCGGACCTCAAGAAACTACAACTAGTATAAAATGCAGTGATACGTCTCCTCAACATTAGCTATTACGAGCATCGCAAGCCCGTCTTCTACTTTAAACTGGCTCCCTAGAATATAGCATCACATTCAAGGTCTTGGTCTTTGTCTTTACAACACTTAACGATCAGGGCCTAGGATACTTAAAACTCCAGGACAAGGACCGCATTTGACAACTGCACTCCTTGGACACAGTGGAACTATCTACTGCACGGATAAAGCTAGTCTGCAGGAGATGGAGCTTTCTTGAGGGCTGGGCCAACACTGTGGAACAAACTCTCATGTGATGTAAGAACCACCACAAACCTCACCGTCTTCTGTTTGAAGTAGAAGGCACTCTTCTTAATTCTTGCTTTCACTAATGGAAACACATAACACAACATACATTTAAAATAAAGCCACATATAATTGTCTCCTGAGGGAGTGTGTGTGTGTGGGGGGGGTGGCGGGGAGAGAGAGAGAGAGAACCACTTGTCAGCAATGCTAATCATGTTGATAAAAGAACTCGGATATCACAGTGATGGCTATAGTATGAGAACATGAATAGAATAGACCTAATAATTTGTGAAATGGTTCATTACTCATATCAGAGTAATATCCATCTCTTTTGATAGAACTTTCCTTGAGAAGTGGGGTTAATCCTGGGTCTTTGTGGAGTGACCTGAATTCCAGTTTGGATAAATAGATGGTGCCTTCTCCAGTTGAAGTGCAGGGGAGAATTTTGAAGTTAGTCACTTTTGCCATAGACCAAAATGGAAAAATCTGTTTTGTAGTGTTCGGGGTTACCACATTCCATCCTGTAGATGGCTGCATTTCAGGCAGGCAAGTGATCCTTACTTTACATATGTAGTTGATAAAGCTCTGTTTAGAGCCACTTTGAATATATAGAATCAAACATATTGTTGAAAAAATATTTAAACAGTTACAATGTGACAAGTTTTAGGCAAGGAAGTTCTCCATATAAGCCTGTTCTTATAGAATTCTAAGCATGTATGATCAGATTCTACTACTAGGTGAAGTGCCTTCAGATATAGGAATATCAGAGAGCAATCTCTTCTGATAGCACCATAGCACACAAACATTTAGTCTTTGCCTGTTACGACTGCCCCAACCTGTAAAAGGAATCTTTCAGTGGGACCAGTAAGTTGATTTCTGATCACTCCACATTGGAATAATTTCAAAATGAAATTCTAAAGTCCAATAGCGATGAATCTCTCTTACCTGACTTTCCTTCGTCCTCATCAAAAAAGTGGTCCAATTAAAATTTATAAGATACTTGTACCTTTTTTTGTTTTTGAAGGAGGTGGGAATATTGGTTATCACCACTAATGTCAGACTAATCTCCACATTGCATCCACTTTACTGTCACTTTGCACACAAGTAGAATGTCTGTTTAGTGGGTAATGAGTTGTGGATTTAGTTCACAAAGCTCATTTGTGCTCCAATCACCTGACAGAGGTATATTGTAATTTTGAGATAACTCCTTTAGCCTTCTCTTGTCTCTGAGAATATTCTGAGCTCCTTCGATTGCTTGGTCCTTCGTGCAGTGAGGCTCTTGGGTTTTATAGTTAATTACCATAGAGGAATACTGTTCTTCAGATGTCCTTCACTCGGCTTTGTGAGATGCTGGAATAGTGATGCTCATTTAAGGGATTATTAATTTTGGAGTATGTGGATAAGAAGCAGTAAATGGCTCTTGTGTGCTAATTTAACAATGAGGCTACAGGTCAGTTTTATAGTTAGGCATACACTATTAGGAGCAGTTTATTCCACCTTTCTACTTGCAAGAATAGCTATTGAGAGATTTTAACCCTTTGAGCCAGGATTTTCTGATGTTACTTATTGAGACAGATGTAAAATCCTAATTCTAGGTGCAATGGGTTTTTTTTTTTTCTGTATGAACCTTTCAGTAACACTCCTTCCCTATATTATTATTATTGGGGTTTAAGATTTAATAATTGTGTGTGGGAGGACTGAATTATTCATGCTAGGAAAAACATGAGATTTCTCAAATATTTAGCAATTTCAAGGAGGTAGGGAAGATGATGATGTAAGGTATAAAAGCAGGACAGCTGTTTGAATTAAGTTTCCCTAGTTCTTGAAAACTGATATATAAATCTGGGTTTTCTAGCTTTGCTGAGGGATCCCAAAAAAGGAGAGGGACTGGGAGCCAGGAATTCATTAATTCTAATCCCAGCTCTAATGGCAGTTTGCTATGTGACTTGGGGCAGGTCACTTCTTTGCCTCAAGTTTTTCCATCTGTAAAATGGGGGTTATACTACTTCCCTATTTCACAGATGTTTTTTGAGAAATCCTGATTACTGTGGTGCACCTGGAAGCTGAATGATTGCTATATAAATGCTAGATATTATCAAAAGGATAAGCTATCTTCTGAAATATCTCCTTGCGGAATGGTGCATTTCCATGTATTCCTGTTCCACAGCACTGATCAATTATAATGTGTTTCAGGTAATTTACAGCAAATATACAGATCTGGTACCTAAAGAGGTTATGAATGTGGATGACCCTGACCTGCAAAGACCTGATGAGGAAGCAGTGAAAGAGGTATTGTATGCATTGATGCACATAGCTATTAAAGCTACATTTTATTTTTTGCATTTTTGTTATGGCACTCAACATTATATTCCCAATTACAGCTAACTGAAAAGACGAGAGCAGCCCTGGAGAAATCTGTCTCCCAGAAAGTTGCGGCAGCCATGCCAGTCCGAGCAGCCGACAAACTAGCTCCTGCTCAGTACATCCGGTATGGACTTAGTTAAAGTATATAATCCTTTTGTGTAGAATTGGTTAGTAAGAGCATGCCTTGATTTTTGGGATGAGGGTCCTCTCTTTTGAAGCTTACTCCTTTGCAGGAGGCTGCAGTGTGAAACTTAATTCAAGAAATGTAGACTTCATTATTAATGACGAGTTAGTCTGAAGCATGTTGATTGTCTTCACACCAGAAGTTAAAACATTTTAAAAGGTTATTGCTTTTTACTGGAATATGATATTAGTCCCGTTACAGAGGGCACAGTGTGCTGGGGAAACTGACCATGATGTGTGCATTTCCACTCAAAATGAGGTCTTTATAAGCAGGCTCTCCCTTTACATAGTGTGACCAACTCTAAAGCAATTCTGAACTACAAGATTAGTCTTTATTTAGAAGGAATCTCAGCGGTGGCCACAAGAAACTTCCAAACCAGGGTTTCGGTCACTTCAGAGCATACTTCTGCAAGTATATTAAGGGCTTTTCTGGGCCATAGCAGGGTGCGTAGTCCAACAATGTCTATGAGCATATACTGTGGCATCTGACTAGATAAGACTCTTCTCGTCCTTCTAGTTTGTAATTTAAATGTTCTACTTTGTCCCGTTGCAGAAACAGGACACTATAACACTGTAGCCTGAAAAGGGGCAGTTCAAATGCTGAATGAATGTCTAGTTACATCGTGCATTCTCGTGTTGAAGAGCATTTTAAAAAATTGGTGTGAACAAAACTGAAATGCAGAGTAGTTAAATGAGGAAGGATGAGGCTGGCAGTGTATAGAGAACTGAATGTATCTCAACTGCTTTCTTCAGATACACACCATCTCAGCAGGGTGTGGCCTTCAACTCTGGAGCAAAACAGAGGGTTATTCGAATGGTGGAGATGCAGAAGGACCCCATGGAACCTCCAAGATTCAAGTGAGTACCTGGAATTTTTCATAGCAAGTAGAGGATTTTGATAAGCACATTTTCTTACTGCCTATTGATCACACTGTGATTTATCCTTCAGGATTAACAAGAAAATTCCTCGTGGGCCACCTTCTCCTCCTGCTCCTGTAATGCACTCCCCTAGCAGAAAGGTATTGAATGTAGCTGCTATTTTCTGGTCTGGCTTCTAGCGTGTGTTCTCAAACCCCACTCTATTGAGATCTAGCTGGTACCTGTGGTGCTTTTTCTCCTTTCCTCTGCCTTATGGTGTGTTGCTAGGTGATTCATTTAGTGTGAAATGTAAAATTCTGTGCCTGGGCAGTATTGAAGGTATATTTTCCTATATACCGTCACAAAGGTTGATTTAAATTCCCCCCTTGTTTTACAAAGGCTCACACTGCTGTGACTCTTCTCAGCTTGGAGGGTTGGTGAGGCTTTAGACCTAGGATATCAGTACTGCTCTTTGACCAGCCTCCTGCATTTGTTTCTTGCAGTGTGTAGGACTAACAGGGCATTATTTTAAGTAATTAAAATATAATATGGGCTCAGGACTGATTAACAATTTTACCTTTTTCATATGCAGGTTACTTAGTCTGTGCTGAAGTTTTGAGAAATAAACCAGTTCAATGTATCTCTTATAAATTTCTTAAAAGATTAAGCAAGCAGTTACAAACAAACAAGTTCAAGTGAAATATGTCACCAGCTAACTTATAATTTTTATAAAGGTATAATACAATGGTCAAATTGAGGGTACAAGTCAATGGTTCAATTTATCTGGCTAGTCAATTACTACATTTAGTAATTTAATTATGAGCAAGTTAAGGAAAACAAGCTTCTTAAAGTTTTACAGGAAGGTTAAGGGGAGACATTCCTTTTGACTTGAGCAGTTTAGCTCAATGTCTGCTAAGAGGCAAAGGCTATTGCCTGTCTTGGTTTTAGGGAAATATAGCTCTTAAAATAATTTTCCATAGATTCCCTTTTGGCTTTTTCTCCCATTAACCTTCACTGTTTGAAAATTTTTGTTAAGCTTGGTTTGTTTAATACATTCCCCTCCCCACTTTAACACAATGCCTGCATCTTTCTGGCAGTCTGGCACAGACACAGAATGATTTATAAAATCCCAGACTTATAGGAACTTTGGAACAATATTGGTTTAACCCAGAGATCTTTTTCTGTTTCAATAACTCCCTTAGAGGTTTGGTGTCTACTTTGGAGAACAGTTAGTAATTCATAGAGAGACACGCATACATCCACACAGAAACTAGTGAGCGTTGGAGTGATTTGAGCATCCTCAAATTGCTTTAGAGAAGGATTTTCACACCTTCCTAAAACCTTTAGCTCACATGATTGTCTTAGTTTGGATCTAAATTGATATTAACCGGTGTCTTTGATGATGATGCGATGTAATTTAAGCATATTCGCATGTGAAGAGGAGGGTTGGTCTCTTCTCTCTTAGTTGTACTGCATGGTTGGCTCAGTTGGTGTTGTCTTTTACCACCCTTCCTTTGGATAGCCAGTCCCGAGAGGAAGAGAGTAGGATACAACTTGGGGTGTTGTGTTGATGGTTGGCATCTTTTGTAGGGCTCAGTGACTTCTCTGCTCCTCCCCATGGGACACTTTTGTCCAATCATGGATTCCAGGATGTTGGCTATAGCTCATCATGGAACCATGACCTGGCATCTTGCTATTTCTTTACAAAGAACCTTTGCTTTCTGACTTGTCCCAATACTTCCCTAGCTGTCTTTTTGAGAGAGAGGAAGTGGAGAATTTTCCTTACTGGTATAAATCTAACAAAAGTCTTTTCTCTTCTCCCCCCAACCCCCCTCCCTTGTCCTTTCTCTCAATTCAGATGACCGTGAAAGAGCAACAAGAGTGGAAAATTCCTCCATGCATTTCAAACTGGAAAAATGCAAAGGTAATTAAGTTGTCATAAACTCAGCCTTTAATATTGCATCCTGCTGAGAGACTTCTGTGAATGATCTGCAGCCTGAATAATACTGGCTTTAAACCTCTAGAGCTCAGTAAACTGTCTGCTTTCAGAATGGAGAACAGTTGTAGAGCTCAGTTTTTCTCTCTCCTATTTATTATGAGTGTCAAGATGACAGGAGCACAGAGCTGATGGGGAATATATTACTTCATGGAAGAGATTATGTGTGTTGAGAGAAGAAATGGTATTTAATAAAATCCCCATAATATTGCAGTATGTGGAGCTTGAAACCAAAACCTCTGGGTTCTTTGTGAAAGTCAATTAAACTGATAAAAGGGGAAAGTGGCATCAGAGGACAGAGTGCATTTCTTTACACTCACTCAGACTCTCCAGATAGTTCTCAATTATGCCTTCTAAAACTAGTGCATTTTCCATCTCCAATTTAACTAAATTATTCCCTGGCAGGGGACGTATGTGTTGTGCCATTCAGCAAGAACAATAGGGGGTCCCACTGCTTCTGTCAGTAGATCAGTGTTTGCAGGCGATACTAATATAATAAAATTTCAGTGACTATTCTGACCATTCTCTCAAAGTTGCTGCTGTGCAGAAATTCCAAATGAAGGAGGCAGGAAAAGCAACATGCTGTGGTACTTTTTCCTACCCAAATGCAACTGTTTAACTGTGCTTGACAGTGATTAGAGGCTCGCGTTTTAGGTTAAAACTGCTTAAACCCTAGCTAAGCAAAAACATCATAGAAACCTGTCTTAAATATCTCCCAAAATACCTGCACTATTCATAGACTTGCATTTTTGAGGTGGAGGCAGACCCTAACTATCTCCCAGCCTCACTGGGAGCCTTGTCTCCTGGGGACACAGAGTTCTGAAGTGACTAGTGTTTTATATGTATTAAAAACAATTCAGAGAAATCAGCTTTTAAACACAGATTTTAAAACTGGCTACCACCAGAAACAGTGCATCACTAGTTTTTAACACAAAGTCAAGAGCTGAGATGTATCAATTGCAGATGATCACTCGCATCCCAGTAAAAGATGCTAGATGAAAAAATAGATGATCCTTGTGGAAAAAAGGAGACTGGAGACGAGGCTTGTATTCTCCAGCATAATTATGCAAATGCATGAAAAGAAAGTCCACTGAAGCATATTAACGACGGGTAAAGGTTTTGATTTCCTTGTTCAGTATTCCACATTTCTTTCTGGTGATGAAGTGTCTGTCTGTTTTCACTCTAGGGTTACACTATTCCATTAGACAAGCGTCTGGCTGCAGATGGCAGAGGACTGCAGACTGTTCATATTAATGAAAACTTTGCCAAGCTGGCTGAGGCTCTCTACATTGCTGACAGAAAGGTCAGGCTGTTGTTTAATCTCAGTGTTGTTATGGTTGGTGTAATCATTTTCTTCTGTGTATTTTTATTTCCTTGGGAAAAAATCAACTGAGTGACGTTGTAGCTTTCTACTCCCATCTTCCTCTTGGGTTGACATGAGACATATAAGTCATATCATCAAGATATTTGAATCAACAGCTCAGCATGGACTGGTCTCCAGGGAGCTTGTGGCTCTTTCCTTACCCCATGTCTACACTTTGGGGGGAGGAGGGGGGAAGCTAAGTCGGTCTAAGTTACGCAACTTCAGCTACGAAAATAGTGTAGCTGAAGTCGATGTACTTAGAGCTACTCACCATGGTGTCTTCACTGCGGTAGGTTGACTGCTAACACTCCCCCGCCAATTCCATGTACGCTTCTCACTCCGGTGGAGTACTGGAGTCGACGGGAGAGCGCTTGGCGGTCGAGTTAATCGCGTGTTCACTAGACGCGATAAATCGACCCCCGCTGGATTGATCGCTCTGGAGGTAAGTGTAGACGTGCCCTTAGTCTTAGCTGCTAGGCTATGTGGCTACCTGGTTTTGTTTCATATTTACAATCTGATTCCTATTGAAAACAAAGTCTGTTTAGTGGGCAGTTTCATAGCTGTTGCTCTCCTTGCATCCCTTGCCCTACCAGCATATTAACAAGTGTTCTTAATCTCATGCAGGCTCGTGAGGCTGTGGAGATGCGTGCCCAGGTGGAGAGAAAGATGGCACAGAAAGAAAAGGAAAAGCATGAGGAAAAGCTCAGAGAAATGGCCCAGAAAGCCCGAGAGAGGAGAGCTGGAATCAAAACCCATGCTGAGAAAGGTACATCCCTCCTCTCCTTCCCTGCAAGAAATCTTGTCAGGATATTAAAGTTGCTTTCATGTTACTTTGAACCCTTTAAACTAGTTGGAAGAATATGAGAGCCTATGTTAACTAAACTCAGACTGCGATTGCTAAGTACAGCAAATGCTTCTCGTGGCTTGAGTGACCTAGAGTCAACTCAGCTAGTTAGTGGGAGTGCAGTTAGATTTTGAGCCCCAAGCTCCCGTGTCAGTGAATGCTGCAGAGGAGTTTCTTCAGAAAACTAGAGATGCACTCTGACCACAACAAGGAGCAGCTTTTATGGATTTGTAGAGGGAACCCTTGACTTAAAGGAGGGGCTAGGACAGCGAGAGATTGGGGGGAACAAACTAATTCACTTCTCTTGTCGAGAGTGTGCCGATATTTCCATTCTGATTCTTTTCACGGGACTATAACTGAGTTACATATTTTATGCCAACCCACAATAAGACAGTCACAGGCCAAGAACAAATCTGACTTTACAAAACATAAATGAGCTTTTTTTTAAGTCTTAGAGGATGTCAAACTGGAATTTTTTTGCATCCCTGTAACTGGGCTTATTTTAAACAAAACTCTGCAGGCTTTAGTTCACACTGAACACTAGACCTGTTAGTTACTAAACTGTGAATCCCAAGTACTGGAATAGCTGTATGCTCTGGATTGAAATATTATGTCAAAGATCCAGGTACCAGCTACAAAGAGCAAACATACTGTCTGGTGATAAATCCACTCAATTATTGGATGTTCTTCCCTACAGCTGGAAGTGCGTACATGCCAGGGCTTGTTCTTTGGATACTAAAACCTAATTTTAATAACACTTCAAAGCATAACTCTTCTGTAGTACATGGGGACCTATCCCTTGACACCCTTTAACTTCCATGGGAGTTGCCAAGTGTTAATCCCCAGGCGTTGCAGAGAGAAAAGTATCCCTTGAGGATTTAACTTAAACCCCTGAAAGCCAAGAAAACGTGAGTCAGACAGACTGCATCCTCCATCTGTCTTGTCAAGCCCAGGTGTTAGAGAAATGCTTTCAATGTCATTAGAAAGGGATGTTTTAATTCTGCTTTTTCACTTTGTTAAATATCTAATTTAAAAAGTGGTAGAGCCCTTCATCTTCTGTAAATCAACACTGATTTCAGTTATTGCAGTGGTGACTGGTTTAACTCTGTTGATTATACTTGTTATTTGATAATCTTAAATGTGTTTGTACAGAGGATGGAGAAGCTAGAGAAAGGGACGAAATCAGACATGACCGTCGCAAAGAGAGACAGCATGACAGGAATCTTTCCAGAGCAGCCCCTGACAAAAGGTGAGTCAGGAAGAGCAGCTTATCTAATTGCTGTATTCATGCAACTCCCTTCCTAGGCAGTGGAAATAACAGTAAAGAAGTTTCTACCCATGGCCAAGTTTGGGTGACCTGTATTGGTGAGAGGGCTTCACTGGTATTCCTCCCTCACTTTCTGTTACAGGATTTTAAAAGCTTTATCAGCATTGCCAGTAGTGTGCGTAAGTTCCTGGAGTAAATGTTTAGATCACACAACTCAAGTTTCACAGGATGTCTGCAAAGCATTTAATTTCATGGAAACTGAGTTTATAGGATGTGCACTTTGATCTTAAGGAACTAACACTAAAAACCCACATTTGGCCCGTACCAGCTGATTTGGGCTTAGGAGCTATTTAATTGCAGTGTAGATGTCTAGTCTTGAGCTGGAGCCCAGGCTCTAGGACCCTGAGATGTGGGAGGGTCCGAGTGCTCAGGCTGTAGCCTGAGCCCAGAAATCTACAGTCCTGCAGCCCTGGGAGCCTGAGTCAGCTGGGATGGACGAGCTGTGGGCTTTTAGTTGTAGTGTAGACATACCTACAATTAGTGAAAGATTTGTAGTAGTTAGTATGGCACTTAGCCCCTGGGAAGCTAGTTTTCTTGATCAGAAGCTATTTAACTCAAAGAGCTCTCAAACTTATGTATATACCCTGAACCAGAACCATTTGTCTGAAGGCATTTATAAATTCTGCAAGCATGCTGAGGAATTTAGTTGTGAACCAAAGTTTTAGTGATACACAGAGCCTAGGAACCATGTAAAGTCTCAGTTGGGATGAAATTCTGACCAGAGGTCAACTGAAAACCTGCTGTTGACTTCAGTAAGGCCAGGATTTCACCCCGGTATGTGGTTCCAGTTCATTGAACCGTTTTGCTTGAATTAAATAAGTTTGAACTCTTTAGGCTACACCTGCTAAGCCTCTGTGTTTGCCCAGACCAACTTTTAACCTCCCAAAGACTTCAGAGCTTGCACTTTTGAAATTTTTGTGGTGATCGGCTCTGAAATTAACCACCCAACCTCCTAAGATGGTCTTCTGTACTGGTTCTAATTGAAAGCAAACATACAGGTTTCTAAACCCAAACCAGTTTGATGTGATGTTAAACAGTGGAAAAGCAAACTCAAAGGCCTTCCCCAACTAAAGCATGACTTCCCCAAAATGTCTCCTGTGCCAAGAGACCACGTTAACCTTCAGCCTAAAAAGGGAAGTTGCGGGGTCAAAATCCAGCTTCTGATGGAAACTGTCTTAGTCATAGCTCCAACAGCAGGTCATGATTTTTAATCTTAACTTTAATAATTTTGATTATCTTCCAAATGAAGAATGTTAATTTTGTTACATTTTTAACTCAGGTCAAAGCTGCAGAGAAATGAGAACAGAGATATCAGTGAAGTTATTGCCCTGGGTGTTCCCAACCCTCGGACATCCAATGAGGTCCAGTATGACCAGAGGCTTTTCAACCAGAGCAAGGTAAAGAAATGAGACCCCTTCACACTTGTGTTTATTTCTAAAAGGTGAATGTTGGGCCAATTCATCCCTTTGTAGGGACAGTCCAGTGCAGAGAATTAGTGACCCCTTTCTGCTGGATGTACAGAGGAAAGCTTTGAAGGCAGACAGACATGCTGTAAGACAGAGCAGGAGCCACTTCAGCTAGCTGTTCTGATTCCCCTTCATTTAGTGCTGTGATACTAAAGTGATTGGATACTCTCTAAACACTTAGTTGAATGATGACCCTCTGTCAGGTGAATGAAGGAACTTCATTTGAAACACTTTTCACCAAATCCATAAAGAAATAAGGGAAATGTGCTACTGCGACAAGGAGGCAGATGGTAAAGACATAGATTCAGAACAGGAAGTTAATAGTAGCTGGAAAGTGGCAGATTGCAACTCCATGTTTTACTGCTCATATTGAAAATGCTTCTCAAACAATTGTCACTTGCAGTAAGTTTTATTTAACTGGGTCCCAACTGTACTTTGAAATCAACACTATCACTGAAGTCTAGGTAATTGAAAGAACTGTATGTGCCCCTTTGTCCTCCTGTCAAGTGACTTTACAATAGTTTTTCCTATTTGTTCTCACTTCTTGTGAAAGACCTCCAGGAAGAAGAAAAATTTACACAGCAGATGTTTGTAGCACTGAGAGTTCATGATCAGTAGACATTATATATTGTACCTCTCTGTAATTCATCAGCTTAATGTTACCTCACTGAGCTTTTGAAAACGCTCATATCCTACTCTGATTAGTACCTCACATATTATCCATTCTCTTCTCCTTTTCAGGGTATGGACAGTGGATTTGCTGGAGGAGAGGATGAAATTTACAATGTCTATGACCAGCCGTGGAGAAGCGGTAAAGACATGGCCCAGAACATCTACAGACCTAGTAAAAATGTGGACAAAGACATGTATGGAGATGACTTAGAGGCTCGAATAAAGACTAACAGGTAAGAAAACAGAAGAAACTCAGCATGTTCTGGTGCCATTTAAAACAATCTGGACTGAACATCATCTCTCTTCTGCTGCAGGTTTGTTCCTGATAAGGAATTTTCTGGCTCAGACCGTAGACAGAGGGGCAGAGAGGGACCCGTTCAATTTGAGGAAGATCCCTTCGGTCTGGACAAGTTCTTGGAGGAAGCCAAACAGCATGGGGGTTCTAAGAGGCCCTCTGACAGTAGCCGCCCTAAAGAACATGAGCATGAGGGCAAGAAGAGGAGGAAGGAGTGAATAGACTGACCTAATTGAGTACTAAGAATGGACTATAAACGGGGACTTCATGCTCATGACATTTTTAATCTATCAGCAGGAGTGTACAGTGGATGGTCATACATGAAGCAATTTAGCAGTTCTGTGCAGTGTAGACAGATGTGCATAATGATTCTTTTAAGTTCTAACCAGGACAGCCACCCATTGAGAACAGGGGAGGGGGAAGATTGTTTTGAACCATTCAGGGGCATATTATCTTTATGCAGGGCTTTAGCTATGCTATTCCCCTCTGCCCTATCAGCACTCACAAGAACTCTGTCCCAGCCTCTCAGGGTAAGATACCCTTGCCTGGAGCTTTAGTTTTTTGTTGCTTTTTTTAAACTAGCAAAGCTTTTACTTAATATGATAGTTCTCCTTGTGTATATAGCTAACCCCCTGCTTATGCTGTAATAAATGGAATTTGGGGGAGCTTGTAGGATAGAGTTCTTATGATTCACTGTTCCCCTCCCAGCTCAAATATAAACTATACAGCTGCAGCAGGGGGAAACAGCTGGATTCTGTTTTAAAGTCAAATACTCTCACACTTCCCGTCAGTAATGTTTATTTTAGACTTTCTTTACATGTTGATGAAATAAAGTCTCCTGCTGCTGCTAACTCATGTCAGCTATTCCTTCGTTTGCATATTGGCTTCGAAAACTTCTGTGTTTGTGCTCTTGAACCTGGAGCTGAAATAGTGAAAGCAGCTATTTAAACCACAATTGAAACTTCTATTCAACTTCAACAGGAGACAACTGACACATCTTCCATCCCCACTGATCTCATTCTGGGACAGATGCTCTCAGAAGGTATTTTGCTCTGCTACACGTGCAGTTTCAGGAGCCATAAGTATAGATACTAGGTTCCCAACAAGAAAGTTGGAAATAGCTGCTGCCCTGTGGGTAGAAAAATCTTAATAGCTTCCCCGGACCTACATGTAAAACTAGTGGAAAGTAATTGTCTAGGATTAAATGGGATAAACTGCCTATGCATAGTCTTCTACAGGGAGGAAAAATGGTCATAGTAGGGAAAGGGTCCCAAACAATACTGACAAAAGGCCTTGTTCTGTAAGGAAATGAGACATTCCCTCCCCCCCCCCCCCCCCCGAAAGGATGGAGTAGTTTGGGGCAATCACTGACTTCAGGAGCCAGTGTCTTGTTCTTCCTGTGACTGGGGCCACTAAAGGAGACAGCAAGTGGTTGGGCTCTACTGTCATCACTTTTCTGATACTTTGCTCTAAAGTTGTTGCATCAAACCTGGACAACTCAGTTGTCTGACTCTAGCATTATCCACACAAGTTTTAGGGCATTGAGCCAATACATTCAATGTGGACATGAGGCAATATACTGAATTGCACAAGCAAGAAATGAAAAATTCAGGTGAGGGAGTATGCCTGCCCTATGACACAAAACTTAAGGCTTCTTCTGAATCCTCATGTGGTGCTGGATTTCCAGATAGCCTTAGTGGCCCAAACCATCACCTTCTAGCCCTTCTGTACTTGGCTGGAAAGGCCTTGATTGATGGGGAGTGTCATCCAGATCTTTGACCTTCAGTATGAGTGTGTGCAATATGCTTTACATGAGACTATTTCAGCTATGTCTACACTGCAATTAAACACCTGCAGCTGGCTTATGCCCGCTGACTTTGGGTTCTGTCTACACAGCTGTTTAACTGCAGTGTAAACGTTTGTACTGGAGCTTGGGTTCTAGGACCCTGCCAGGGGAAACGATCCCAGAGCCTGAACTCCAGTCCAAGCATCTACACAGCCGTTAAACAGCTATGTAGCCCAAGCTCTGCACGCTCAGTCAGCTGGCATGGGCCAGCTGCGGTGTGTGTGTGTCCCCATCCTTTAAGGCCACTCTTTTTAGTTGTGGTTATATGAATGACACCTGTGCCAGGGCTCCCAGCCCAGGGCTGGGATTGGGGCCAGGAGTAGAGCCACACCTGGCCCCAGCCCCTTTACCCCTGTCCACATCTTTCTTCCCCCCACCCCCCGAGGCACAGCCCGGCTCGCAGACAGGGTAAGGGGGGCCGCAACCATCAAAAGTTTGGGGACCACTGATATAGACTGTCCCTAAGTTTATATAGCTGTGGGCTACATTCAAGGCTGTCTTGGACAGCCCTCTACTCTTGAATTTGTTTTCTTCCTTTTAGTCCAACATGAGGGAAGTTTGACTTTCAAGAGACACTGCAGAGTCTACTTAGTCACACTATCTGGAAAAGAGGTTTGGGATAACTTCAGAGAAAGTTCTCAGTAGTTATAGGTTGGAGTGTTACAGTTGTCAATTTTACATTACTTCTATTGTAGTGTTTAGATGGTTCATCCAACTTGTGTTGGGTGAGGCACACGGAACACACCTCAACAACCCCGGCTACTCAAAAGAAGGTAAGAGTTCAGTTTCTTTTATAAAATAAAATGTTCATTTAAAACAAGCTGTTACCTTGACACCTTCTAGGATGTGGGATTCCTTCTGTAATGCATTGCGAAGGCCTTCTTCTGAAGAGTATCCAACCCAGCAAAAGCCTTTATGAAATCCTGTTTCTTTATCCTAGCCCCAAATACAAAATAAATTGTAGCTCAATAGACTGACAAAGTACTACATATACATTGTTACAACACCCTCTTACAAAGTTTTTCATGGTAAAGATCCTTAGTTCACTAGAGAAAATTAAATACTTTCTTTCAGGAGCCCATCATACCCTTTCCAGAACACTTGTGCCCAACTGCCTTGTGAACTTGAATTTAACTGGATACTGCCTCCCCTCCCCTCCCAACAACTTGAGTCCAGTAGCCAAAAACATTGTCTTTTCAACATTAGTTTGAAAGGCTGGATAGCACAGAGTGGTTATTTGTTCAAGACTGAAGGCATTATCTATTGTCTACCACAAGTGGCAGCATTTAAATGGAGGTTGATCTAAATCACAAGCCTGAGCCTTGGAAAGTGAGGGAACAGGATTACAGCAGTAGTCTAAGATACGATTGCAATCTGCTTTCCTAGTAAGACAAGCAAGATGCATAGGGGAAAAAAAAAAAATCCATGACTTCCTAAATTCCTTTTAATGGACTTGCCACTTTAAAAACGCATTGCTATCCACGAAGAGGAAAGCCAGCTACAATAGCCAAATCTGCCAAAGTACCTCAGGCCTGAGCTACAGCTAGTTAGGCCTGGGTCCGCTACATAGTTCTGCCACTGAATTTCAATCATGACCAGAAGCACCACTTCCAACTTATGCTGAATCTTCTGTCTAGACATTAGCCTTGTCATAGTGTGAGATTTGTAGTGTCCCGTAAAGAGTGGTGATAAAGACATCAGTTTTATTTTTGGAAAAAAGATGATTCCCTGCAGTGCCCAATAATTTCACGCACTTCCCAAGTGGTCTCCAATTCTTATTAAACCTACTCTTAGGTAAAATGATCAGTTCACAACAAGAAATTTCAGGGGGTTGCTTGTTTTGTTGTCCAGCTGTAGCTTACTAACATTGGGGTTATCAGTGAGGGGACAAGATACTTTTATCGTGTTGAAATATTAATTTTTGAGAAACTGGACTAGTAATCAGTGTCCTACCAGTTAAGACAGCTTTAGAGAAATATTTTAAACTCACATAGAATTAGAGTAAAGGCAAAGATGCATCTGCTATACCTTCAGAATGGAATTTATTCACCACCATTCAGTCAGAATATTTTTACATAAGACAACTGAGAAAAGTGAGGCAGCAGGAGCATTGTTTAGATGAACCACCATGCATCAGCCAGCTGCCATTTTTCCTAACAATGGGTGTCTTCCCATATCTGTGAAGCATCCACAACCATCTTCCCAGCTTAAAAAAAAAAAATCCTTTATTCTACTTAACAGCCACCCCATTTGGCCCCTTCATTGCCTACCAAGGGGCTGCTGTGAAGCAGCAAAATCACTTTTCAGATTATTTAACACACAGAATCAAATACCGTATATCCAGTTAAGCCAAGTTAACACCAACTAAGGCACCTACTTGTATAACATCTTGCATCATAGGAGTTAAACGAATATAGGAGATTATGATGCCCACTTTGCTGATGGGTAAAGTAAGGCTCCCAAAGGTTATGTGGCCAATCTCACTAAGTACATCAGCAGGCACACTGGTAATAGTAACCAAAAGTCCAGACTCCCACTTCTAACATTCTGAAGTGTTTTCCAAATATTAGCTATAACTGCTTATAAGAATCTGAAAGCATGAACCACAAGAGGTATATGAGTTATTTAGGGTGGCCCAAGGAAATATAGTAAGGAGACAAAATTAAGGAAAATTTGATCAGAATACAAGAAAAGGCTCCCTAACAGTGATAGACAAGGCCATGGAAAAAATTCTCACGAGAAGTAGTGGAAGTCTCACTGGGGACTAAACTAATTAAGCATTTGTTCATAGGGAACAACCCCAAGTTAGTGGGGAAAGTTGGACAATATGAATTCATAGATACTTTCCAGCTCCTGTTGATTATATGATAAATAACATGATGAATAGCAGTGTTAATTTACTTTGGATAAAGGGAGAATTAGCTAAAGAAAGGCAGATACTCACAACTGGCAACAAGCATTTTCTTACAGTCCCAAACTGAGCAAAATAGTCTTTAAGTTCCTCTGTGGGAGAAAAATGTACAGTCACAACGAAGTCCACAACAATGGGCCTGTGCCTAAGGCCCCACCGCTGTGAGACGTGCCCATCCCTCCATCACTCGCATGCCCCCTCAAGGGCAGCACAGGCTGCCCCGCGATACACGCCCCGCTCCACCCACGAGGTTGGCCTCTCTGCTGGAGCAGACTGGCGTGGCATGACGGGGGGAGCTACGGAGCCGCCCGCCCCGCTGGAGTCCCGGACAGGAGACAGCTACTGCCGGGCGGGGACCGGCTCCTGCTCCCCTCTGCGGGCCGGACAAGGAGCCCTGGGGACCGGGCCCGCCCCTCACACCGCCCCGTGATTGGAGACCCGGACCCGTCCCGGTGGGCCGGCACGGGGAAGGGGCAGCCCTGCCACCCGGACTCACTGGTGGCCACAGTCCAGTGGATCCGGGACACGTAGAGTTCGAACACTCGCCGGGAGGCGACGCGCGTCGCTGCCATCTTGAAAGGAGAAGAGCGAATTCTGACCTCCGACCTCTTCCCCCTCAGCCAATCAGATCCGAGCCGTCCGTCGGCTTTTGCTGTCGGGGGGCGGGGAGGTGAGAGGTTGCCATGGCCAAGATGGCGGCGGCGGCTGCGGCCCTGGCGCGGGAAGGTCGGGAAGACGCCTTCCGCCGGCTTTTCCGTTTCTACCGGCGGCGGGACCTGCGGGGCGGTCCCGACTTGGGGGGCGTAATTGATTTCTCCGCTGCGGGGGACCAGGTAACTGCGGGGAGTGGGGAGATGCTGGCGTCCGCTGTTCTCCGCTCCCGGGCACCGGCCGCCGCTCTCGCCCTCAAGTCCCCCCCTTCCCCCCGTTCTCCATTCCGGCTGAGCCGCAGGTCTCCTACTCGGGCATTGAGTGCTCTGGGAGGAACAGGAGCGTCAACTCGGCTCGGGCTATTCATTGCGCTGCCCACCCCCACCTTTAAGGAAATCGTCAGTTTGGTTCCTCTCAAAATCATGAGATGAGCTCAATACCGTGAGGTGCTAAAAACGCTGGGGCTTTGTCTTGGCTTCCTGGTTTGTGAGCCCTCATCGCGTTGTCAACTTTTCCTTGCTGCAAGCACGCGGGCTAGGAACCTGTGTGCTCAAGGAAGGTGGAAATTCTCCTGTGAGGGCCTGACTCTAGAAGCTGGGCGCTAGGGAAATCGTAGACTGCCATGTAACTAGCGCTACACTCTGAGAATTACTTGTGGCACCTTAGAGACTAACAAATTTATTTGAGCATAAGCTTTCGTGGGCTAAATATATGCTCATATATGTTCGTCTCTAAGGTGCCACAAGTACTCCTTGTTCTTTTTGCTGATACAACTAACACAGCTACCACTCTAAACTCTGAGAATTGGCATCTCTAGAGGTTGGCATGAAAGCCTTTTAGAAGAGCCCATCAGGTTTGCTTACAGAGTATTCAGAGAGGCTGGACTTTCTTCCTTTCCTTATATATGTATGTTAATATTCTTATTTCCTTGCTGCAAAAACTTGTCTTGAATATGTATAGTACAGACAATGATACCGTTAAAGTGGCTGCCTCCTCCATGTAAACAAGCCAACACTGGCTCCTCACTTTCATACAATCTTTCACTAACAGTAGTTGATCACAATGTCTGTGACTAGCATTTTTCCCATCTGCAACAGCAGATTTATGGGTATTTATTCTTAACATGGCAGTTGTGTTCAGTGCGGTGGGCTGGAACCTCATGGAAAACTTTGAAATGCACCCAGCTAGAAATGCTTTTCCATGACCTGTTAATCTCTCTGCATTTCTAAAGCACCATACTAGCTATACCTAATCTGTTAATATGATCGTATTCCTCTTGGTTTTTTTTAATTGTATATTATTAGGACTATTTCAGAAAGGAAGCTGTTTCCTTAAGAGTCCATCTATCTGCTGCTTATTTACTACCTAAACCCAGTATCATCTATCTGTGGTAGCACAATTAGCTGATTTAGAGAAAACACATTAAGAATAGAGGATAACAACTTCAGGGGAGTAATAAACAGAAGAGGCAAATAAGCGCTCTCTCTAAAATAACACGTAGTCCTTTTCAACTATGTAAGAGAAACACGCTGCATATGACCAAGGATCAACAATTTCTGTCCACAATCTCCAATAACATTGTGATGAGCACATTCTGATCGTAGGAGGAGCTAGTAATGACCTCCAAATTTAGGTTGCCTAACACTTTCTACTATAAAAAATTCTTGCAACCCTTTTTAAAAAGGCTCTAACACCTGCTTTGGAGGATAGGATTAAAATTCAAAATGATCTGAACAAACTGGGAAAATGGTCTGAAGTAAATAGGATGAAATTCAATAAGGACAAATGCAAAGTACTCCACTTAGGAAGGAACAATCAGTTGCACACATACAAAATGGGAAATGACTGTCTAGAAAGGAGTACTGCAGAAAGAGATCTGGGGGTCATAGTGGATCAAAAGCTAAATATAAGTCAACAGTGTAACACTGTTGCAAAAAAAGCAAACATTCTGGGATCTATAGCAGGAGTATTGTAAGCAAGACACGAGAAGTAATTCTCGCGCTCTACTCTGTGCTGATTAGGCCTCAACTGGAGTATTGTGTCCAGTTCTGGGCACCATATTTCAGGAAAGATGCAAACAAATTGAAGAAAGTCCAGAGAAGAGAAACAAAAATGATTAAAGGTCTAGAAAACATGACCTATGAGGGAAGGTTGAAAAAATTGGGTTTGTTAAGTCTGGAGCAGAGCAGACTGAGAGGGTCCCTTCCAGTGCTATGATTCTATGATTGATTGTTGTAGTCCAGGAGTAGTCAGTAGGTGGACAATGGGCTAAATCCAGACTGCCAGACACTTTTGAACGGACCATGACATCTATTTTTTTTATCATCATCACTGGATTTTTTTTATTATTTTCTCTGGAGTCTGGACCTTGACTATATCTTGACCAAGAAATTTGGATCTTGACAAAAAATAATTGACTACCCCTGCTGTAGTCCTTTGAAATTCAGCAGGAATGAAACCCTCAGGCTACAGAAGTGCCTTTTCTTTTCTCCATGAAATACTGTTGGAAGTTTCAGAGAGAAACTGTTTAAAAAAATAAATAAAAAAAATACCATTTAACCACTGTGACTTTCACTGCACAGGAGAATGTTGGCAGAATGCCAAAACATCTAAACATGAATATTTTTAAGGCCAGGCTCATACATTGGCTAAAACAGCATCATGCATTTATCTGGGAACAGGGGCTTCTGGAGCAGCTTTCAGGGGTCAAAGAGCCCAGCCTCACTCTACCACCACCACAATACCCCTCCTGAGAGGAGACACATTACCCCAGCAACTTATCCCCTTTTTGGTGGTGGTTCTGCTTCCCCCAACTTCCTGGGTGGGAAGGAGAAGAGTCCCACGATGACACACCGTGACTGTTCTTCAGACCTACCACAAAGCCCCAGCTATCCCTGCCTTGCTTTGGGGACATAACATGGGGAACAAAATCCATCTGTCTCTGGGGGGACCAAGAGAGAAAGCCAGGTTGGGCTCCCAGACCAAGCATGTGGCACCAGCAGCCCATCCACCCTTCTTGGATAGCATTTTTCTGCTGCCAACTAATGTAGTTCATTCTGTTTAAGTCGGGGGTTCTCAAACGGGGTTGCGACCCCTCAGGGGGTCATGAGGTTATTCATAGGGGGTTGTGAGCTGTCAGCCTCCACCCCAAACCCCACTTTGCCTCCAGCATTTATAATGGTGTTAAATATACAAAAAAGTTTTTTAATTTATAAGGGGGGTCGCACTCAGAGGCTTGCTGTGTGAAAGGGGCCACCAGTACAAAAGTTTGAGAACCACTGTTTTTTAAGTGTTAGAAGTATGTGTTGAAGCTGCAAGGTTCAAGCTCAGCTAATGAGTCATGATGTGGGGATTGTTGCAGTTTTACTTATTATATATTTTATCTTTTTCCTTAAAAAAAGCCTAGGAAATCACACTTTAAAAATACTACATTAAAAATTATATTTAGGTTGCAAAGTCAAGCAATTTAAGTTAGAAAATGCCAGATTTAAAATTGTCTGGGCCATCCATCATATCAGGAGAAGGAAGCTGGATGCGGGGGAGTGAGGGGGAGGTTACTCCACAACTGTGGGGCCTATTTCTGTTCACTCATCCAGTCATGTCTCTAGGCAGAGTTCCTCTGGGCAGCATCCACTGACTTCTTAGATGCCTATGAGGAGCAGTGGGCTCTATTGGAAGTTCTCTGCTTGGTGTTCCCCTCAGGATCCCTGCTTCTTTATTTCTGACCTCACCCTCACTCCTGTTTTTTCATTTGTTGTGCACTATAAGCAAATGATGCTTGGGTCCAGTGGTTCCTCCCTCTTAATTGAGGGGGAGGGCCTTTAGTTTTGGGCAGGCCTACAGCCACTCATCCCCAGTACTTCAGATATTGCACTCCTTCCAACTTCTGCAAAAAATGAGGTTGGGGCAGTGCAGACAACAGCCTCTTCCACTTACTACCCTGATTCACTCCTAGAAGTGGTCTGTGCTGTGCACTGAATGAGGCAGGGGTCCTGTGGAAAAAATAGTGTGTGATTAGGTAATTAAAGACAGTTTTGTAATGCATTCACACAGAAGGACCAAATTAAGGTTGCACAGGCAACCTTCATTCTGGCATTTCCTAACTTTTGAGAGCTTGCTTATGCAACCTTAATAATACTCTTAATATGGTTTGTGTTTGTGTGTAATGTCTGTATAGAAGTCCTGTCAAAGTGTTTCTACACCTGGTAGGCTGTAAGACAACTGGTCATAAAATCAAATCATTTTATTGCTCTCTTACTTCCCCCAACATCATTTCCAATATGAAGTCCTAAGATTGCATGACCTGCTAGTTAGAGATTAATGCTTTATATCATTTGAAAACTCTGATTTCAGTCTGTCACATACTATAAAACATTGTGGTTTCTAGCTCTAGTAGCTCTTGTAGAGTGACCATTACATCTTAATTACTATAGTATTGTATGGACAAAACCAAGCTATTACTTAGAATGATGTGATTTTTTTTTTTAAGGTCCATTATCTTACAACCTGCCATCTCTAGGAACAAATGTGTCCAGAAGCACTGCGAGACCAAGGCAGCCCTGGTGGTTTTAGTGTGTGATATCTCAAAATCCATCAGGGATAGAAACAAATGCACTATGCCTCTAAAAGAAGCTGAGATTCCACATACGTCATATGCTCATAAGCCTGGGATTTTTCAAGATAGCTGACTTTAAAAACATAAGTGGTTTTTGGCCTAGCAGTTCTTTTTAGGCAATGGTCCAATGTTTTCTCCTGAGGGCATTCTGCACCAAAAAAATAAAAATTCTGTGCACAATATTTTTATTTGTCAAATAAATGTGGAGGCTCCAGCATGGCATTGGGGAGCACAGGCTACTGGCAGCACGGAGGTGGGAGATCACCGTGCAGCTCCCACACCCCCTCTGCCTCCCCGGACATGGACTCAGCAGTGAGTCTGCTCCCAACCCTGACACAGTGCAAGGACCGAGCCTGGCCCAGAAACACCCCAGTGACTTGTTCCTCCGTGCCAGATGCACTACATGTAGGCAGGCAGGATCCAAGTGTGGAGCGACTTAGTGTGGGGGGGGATCCAGATGTGGGTTGAGAGGGTTCTGTGTGGGGCAATCTGGGTGCAGGTGGCTCAGTGGGGGATCCGGGTGTCGGGGGGGATCTGGATGCACAGAGGCTTGTTGGGGGGTACTGGGTGCAATGGTAATGGGACCCTGCAGGGGGACTAGGTGAAGGGGCTCAGGTCTGGGGGGGAGGTGATTGGGGCTCAATGGAGGGGGGATAGAGCTCGGCAAGGGAGTCTGGATGTGGGGGCTCAGTGGGGTTCCAAATGCTGGGGGAGTGGAGCTCAGTGGCGTGGGGATCTGGGTTCTGGTGACTTGGGGTAGTCCAGCTGTGTGTGTGGGGGTGAGGCTCAGCAGGAGGGTCTGAATATGAGGGGGTCTGGATGCACAGGGGTTGGGTGGATGGGGGAGCAGCTCCCTGTACAGGGATCCCTCCCACTGCAGCTGAGGAGTGATGGGTGCAGGAAGTGGGGTGGAGGGGGGAGTTTGCAGAGCTTCCTGCAGCCTGGGGAGAAATCTGGGGGTGGGTCTGACCCGGCCCTGGATGCCGTGCAGGGGAGGAGGAAGTCCTGTCTTCCCCAGCTCAGCCGGGACTAGCAGCTGAGCCCAGCGCAGGGAGGAGACACCAGCCGGGTCTTCCCCAGTCCTGCTTCCTGCCCCAGAGTGATTTACCTCTCTTCTGGCTGCCCTGGGCACCCAAAACATACTGCTGGGGAGGGTTGCATGACCGCTCTTGTGGCTTCCCTTTGCTTTCCTGTCAGAAAGTCATTTTTCTGTGGGGAAGCAAAGAAATCTGCCCCGGGGGACATGAATTCTGCACGTGCGCAGTGGTGCAGAATTCCCTCAGGAGTAAATGCTGGATGTGACAAGTCTTAGATTTTGGATCAATAAACTTGAATTCTCTGGAAGCATTTTTCATACTGTAGCAAAGAATTCAATTTAGTTCAAATATCTTTGGTACTAAACGAGAAGAGAAGCAGAATTGTTTCTTCATTTAATGTTTTTTTTTTTTTTTCAGAAAAGTTCTGGAGGTATCTCTGACTTTTAGGAATTATGGATGGGTGTAGATTTGCCTGTTGTGACATGGTTCATGTAGCTGAGGGCAGGAGTCTTAGATGTTCTGATGGTGCGCAATAATTATTGATAGCCCCCAGATTCTGTCCTGTAATTCCTAAGCAGCAGGGATACACTCCCATTCTTGATATGCCTCAGAGGGGTCCAGGCAAACACACATCATCAGATTGGGTGACCTGATAGTAGCGTCACTTCAATTCTTACTCTCTCTGGTATTTTTGCCTTTAATCCTACACTTTCTTGGTATCTTATACCCTTCATGAGGTCTGCAGAGTAGAGAATCTCTACAGCTGCTATGTGGCTGAATTTGGCTGCATAAGAACAAAAAGGATGCTGGCCATGATTGGAAAAATAAAGGGGTGGGCCAGGAGTTATTGTGCAACACTCTCTACTCTTAAGTTGATCATGGTAACAAAGGTCCAACTCAGCTTGTTACATAAAATTGTTTATGAGAGTAGGCAGAAATTGGAGACAAGTAGACTGCTACAAATTTGTTTAAGTTAAAAGAACTGTGATAAGGGGTCTTCAAGGCTCCTGGTAAAGTCACAGATCACTGAGTGGGATGGGTGGACTGGAAGGAGCCAAGCTTTACCTTCATGACTTCCACCCCCACCATCTCCTGGGACATGGATCCACCATATCACCATTGAGCCTTCATTGTCCTGGTCCTGGCCCCCAGTCAGAACCAGATGACCCTGTCATGTCCACTGGCTTTGATTAAGGCTGTGTCTACACTACCGACCTTACAGCGGTACAGATGTACCGCTGCAGCTGTGCCCCTGTAAGATCTCCCAGGTAGCCCTATATGCCAACAGGAGAGAGCTCTCCCGTGAGCATGATTAAACCACCCCCAACGAGCTGCAGTAGGTGGGAGAGCGTCTCCTGTCGACATAGCACGGTGCACATGGGCACTTCTGTCGGTGAAACTTATATCAGTCAGGAGTGTGTGTTTTTTCACACTCCTGACCAACAAAAGTTTTACCAACAAAATTGCTAGTGTAGACATAACCTTAGTCCTGAACAACACCTGGAATATGAGCTTTGGGTAATCCCTTTTCTCATGTTTCATTTTCTCCCCCGCATCCCTACTGTATTTCTTCTCTTTCCTATTTCTCTTTGCCTTCTGTCTAATAGCGAGTCTTGCTTAGCTGCCAAGACAACTCTACGCTTTGCAACAGTGCTGTGAGGCTATGACCAGAACAGCATCTAAAAGCAATGCCTTCAACAGCCCTCTCCTGATACAAGTTTAACAGATCTTGATTGGCTGATAAGATCATGTGCTGAGCCTGTGTTTTTCCTGCAGTGAGGCTGTAAGTCACACCACAGACAGAATCTGCATTTTCTGTTTGTGGTATTCTTTTCTCTTTCCTCCCCTCAAAAATGACAGATAATACCATCTAAAACAGTGGTTTTCAAACTGCGGGTTGCGACCCAGTACCGGGTCGTGGAATGTAAGGCCATTAAAAGTCCCGCTGGCGGTGCTGCCTGGCTAAGGCACGCTAGTCCCTACTTCTTCTGACACCGTGCTGCGCCCCGGAAGCAGCCAGCAGGAGGTCCATGTGCGGAATGAATTTTTTATGTGCATCAATATGGGGGTTTGGAGTGTGGGAGGGGGCTCAGGGCTGGGGCAGAGGGTTGGTTTTGGGCTCTGGGGTGAGGCTGGGGATGAGGGGTTTGGGGTGCATGAGGGAGCTCAGGGTTGGGGCAGAGGGAACTTAGCTGCAGCCCCTTTGGGAAATTTTAAGCACTTCTAAGGACTGGTCTACACTGGGGCCGGGTCGATGTAAGATACGCAACTTCAGCTACGGGAATAGCATAGCTGAAGTCGACATATCTTATTTCGACTTACCTCGGGTCCTCACGGCGCGGGATCGACAGCCGCGGCTCCCCCATCGACTCCGCTACCGCCGCTCGCCCTGGTGGAGTTCCGGAGTCGACGGGAGCGCGTTCGGGGATCAATTATTACCCGGCAATTCAACGGGTAGTCTGGACATACCCTAAGTATTGAAAGCATCAACGGTGTCTGATCCATTTATATGTCTCTGTTCTGTCCCTACCACCATCGGAGGTGACTCGATATTTGGCAATGGATGTATTTCTTTTCCCCCCATGGGCTAAAAACGTGTGGATCTTCTCTTCAGTGAGGAGTCAGTGTGAAGCCAGACAGACTGGGCCAGATATTATTCCTTTTGTTCTCCAATAAACTTCTTCAAGCAGCTGAGTTCTCTGATGATGTGAGATGTCTCCTAGCTGTCTTGCTCTGAGGTTTATTTACCTGTTTCAATGCATGTAGATCTTTGGCACAGGAGCAGTTTCCATTATTCTGAAGAAAGGGCCACCGCTAGTGTATTAGCAGCTTTTAGAGGCAGGAGCTGGGAAGTTTGTGGTGACATCCCTGGCTGAGGAAAGAATCTTCTCGGGCACATTACACAGACAGGAGTCTCTGAGTTAATGACTGTTCATGGTTTGCAGTAATAAGTTCCTTTTTATTGAGAGATGAGCAAACCAGTAAAAATGGTTAGGTACAGGAAACTCCTAAATGCCAAGGATTTAGCGTCACCTGACACATTTCACTCAGATCTAGCTGTTTTCTATAGAATTTAAGATGTCACTAAAACAAAATGTTTATCTATCTATAAATATAGATAGATATTTGTCCTTTGATTCAGAAGACTGTAAACTGAGGCCCTGTCAGCTTTGAGTGTGCAGAGAGACTGAAGCTCTGCCTAGGCATTTATACTGCATTCATTGTGGAGTCTGAGTAGTTGAACTAAGGCTATGTCTATGCTACCGTGGTAAGTCGACTTACCACAGGGTCCACACTATGCTGGGTCAATGGGAGACATTCTCTTGCCTGTCGACTTACCTTGCTCTTCTCATTCAGGATAGAGTACCGGGGTTTACTGGAGAGCGATCTGCGGTTGATTTGGCGGGTCTTCACTAGACCCACTAAATCAACTCCAGCGCATTGATCCCTGGAACGTTGATCTGGGGGGGGTAGTGTAGACATAGGCTGAGAGAGAACATGATCAGTGAAACAATCCAAGTGAGGTGCAAAGAATAATACTTAATCCTGTAGCTGCTGATTCTGATACAAGAGAAAGAGAACTATGTGGTCTGAGCACAGGATAGGGAACAATTCTACTACCAGTTCTGGCTCTGACTCATTGTGTAGCCTTGGCCAAGTCATTTTATATATCTTAGTTTCCCTTTCTGTAGAATACAGATAATCCTCACCTACCTCCAAAGGGATTGTGATGAGTGACAAATGTTTGGAAAGTATCAGAGGGGTAGCCGTGTTAGTCTGGATCTGTAAAAAGAGTCCTGTGGCACCTTAAAGACTAACAGATGTATTGGAGCATAAGCTTTCGTGGGTGAATACCCACTTCGTCAGACGCATGTAATGGAAATTTCCAGAGGCAGGTATAAATATGCAGGCAAGAATCAGTCTGGAGATAATGAGGTTAGTTGATTCAGGGAGAATGAGGCCCTCTTCTAGCAGTTGAGGTGTGAACACCAAGGGAGGAGAAACTGCTTTTGTAGTTGGCTAGCCATTCACAGTCTTTGTTTAATCCTGATCTGATGGTGTCAAATTTGCAAATGAACTGAAGC